>NC_059077.1:676318-1330485 GCF_020497125.1 Mauremys mutica
AGGTGCCGCTGCTTTCCCTGGTGAGCATGGGATTTACCTGCTGTACCCGGCTGAGTGCTCCCTGGTTCCAGCTCACGCTAGGCCGGACACTCACCAATGGCACCACAGATGGGATGTGCACAAACCCTCCTCCATTGGCAACGGGACTTGCTGATGGATGAGAGCGATGAGGGGTCAGGGCTTCTCAAGACATGTGGTGCTGGTGCAGCTGCACCCATGTGGCTGTGCAGTTGTAGCGTGCTAGGAGGTAGCTCAGGATGCAGGTACGTGGTAGCTAGGGGCTGTGAGTGGGCAAGGGGGTAGCTCAAGGTGAAGGGAGGGGGTAGCTAGGGGCTGTGTGTGGGCAGGGGGTAGCTTGGGGGCAGGCAGGGGGTAGTTAGGGGCTGTGCACAGGCAGGGGGTAGCTCAGGATGAGGGAGGCAACCTAGTGACAGAGGATGTGGAAAAAGCTAATGTACTCAATGCTTTTTTTGCCTCTGTCTTCACAGACAAGGTCAGCTCCCAGACTGCTGCACTGGGCAGCACGGTATGGGGAGGAGGTGACCAGCTCTCTGTGGAGAAAGAAGTAGTTCAGGACTATTTAGAAAAGCTGGACGAGCACAAGTCCATGAGGCCGGATGTGCTGCATCCGAGGGTTCTAAAGGAGTTGGTGGATGTGATTGCAGAGCCATTGACCATTATCTTTGAAAATTTGTGAGGATGGAGGGAGGTCCCGGATGATTGGAAAAAGGCTAATGTAGTGCCCATCTTTAAAAAAGGGAAGAAGGAGGCTCCGGGGAACTACAGGCCAGTCAGCCTCACCTCAGTCCCTGGAAAAATCATGGAGCAGGTCCTCAAGGAATCAATTCTGAAGCCCTTGGAGGAGAGGAAGGTGATCAGGAACAGTCAGCATGGATTCACCAAGGGCAAGTCATGCCTGGGCAACCTGATTGCCTTCTATGAGGAGATAACTGGCTCTGTGGATGAGGGGAAAGCAGTGAATGTGATGTATCTTGATTTTAGCAAAGCTTTTGATACGATCTCCCACAGTATCTTGCCAGCAAGTTAAAGAAGTATGGGCTGGATGAATGGATGGTAAGGTGGATAGAAAGCTGGCTAGATTGTCGGGCTCAGCGGGTAGTGATCAATGGCTCCATGTCTAGTTGGCAGCCGGTATCAAGTGGAGTGCCCCAGGGGTCAGTCCTGGGGCCAGTTTTGTTCAACATCTTCATTAACGATCTGGAGGATGGTGTGGACTGCACCCTCAGCAAGTTTGCAGATGACACTAAACTGGGAGGAGTGGTAGATACGCTGGAGGGTAGGTACCCTCCGCTCCCCGCCCTTTCAATAGTTTTGCAAACGGCCAGTAGGTGGAGGCAGAAGCCTCCAGAAACCTCACGTACACAGTACCTTGAACTTTTCAACTATCTTTCCTCTTTTGCCACAAAACAGAAAAATCCTGCTCCAAGCCAGTTTGCACTAACCAGATAACAGAAGCACGGGGTTTGACATCCACCAATGAAGTGTTAACACGGCATGGTCTTTGTCTGAAAGTGTATAAAAAGCTTGTGAAACTTGTGTGCAGTAGAGTCTCCTGTATCCATTACAGAGCTCTCCTTTCTTCTGCAGAATAAAGCATTTTTCCTTATCCCTGTCAGGCTGTTATTGGCTCTCAGCTAGGCAGACCCGATATTTCGGTAACCTCCTGAGCGAGCGAAGGGCCGTTTAGCAGGAAGGGCGTCTCCTCGGGGCTGCACAACGGCTGTTGCACTCTCTGCCCAGGCAATGGGCAGTGAGCAAAGGAGCGAACCAGGGGGATGAACCTGCCAAGGGGCGTCCCAGGAAGGGCCCGGCTCATGGGAGAGAATCGGCACCTAGCAGGGAATCCAGGGAGGGGCAGGTGGGAATCACGGCTCAGCAACAGCTTCAGCCCAAGAGCAATAAAAACACCAGAGACTCATTTGCCTCCCGCGCTAGAACTTTACTGGGAAAGGAACTAACCCGCAGCGTGGGGGCCGCAGGCAGCGACTCTGGGGTGGGGTGGGGGGGATAACTGCAGAGCGAGGGGAGATGGAGACAGAGACGGCGCCTCTGCAGCCCAGCAAACAGCCCTGACACCGGGCGAGACGCTCTCGAGAGATTCCAGACGGGGGAGGGGGGTGGGCAGGGCCCCCGGGTCACGGTGCTGCTGGGTCACCGGGCACCGTCGCTCCTCATGGATTCGCCCATGTTCTGCCCCTTGAACCGGGTGAAAACGTTTGTGCCGACCCTGCGGGGAAGCACAGAACTGAGGTTACTGGCCAGCACGGGCCTGTGCTCGGGGCTGCCCCATACATGGATGGAGGGAGTGGAAGGGGGTGCAAGGCACAAGGTGCATTAATCTGAGACAGAGAGAAGCCCAAAGAGGCACCTCCTCCAGGCTCCACCTCACAGGGGACCCAGCCGCCCAGCCCAGGGAGGCAGCGTGGCTGTGAGCACCCCGCACTGGCATGGCCTCAGAGCCACCCAGCAGCATCCAGGGGGGCAGGCAGGAGCTCTGGGGGCTGCTCATCCAGCCATCCCCCCCTGGGTGGGTCAGCAAGGCCACCCTTTGTGCTCTTCTCTGGCACTGACTCGGCTCCCTGGGGATGCTCCCTGTGACGTTATTGATATAAATGGGAACCATATAGAACATGGGTTGCAACCAAGGTCCTGTAGTGGCACCAAATCTTAAGTAAAGGGGGTCATCTAAGGTGTCTAAGACCAGGTTCTGGGTTGCTGGTTATGATTATGCTGTCTGTATGTCTGTGTATCATTTTGTAGTTGAAGTTATAAGTATTGGCTCTGTACTGTCTGTATTTTGTATTATGCTCTGCTTCTGGGAAATATCCCAGACAAGCTGGTGTTAGCCCTGCCTAGCTGGCTTGATGGCCCATTAAGGACCATCAGCTACACAATTGACCCATGGAGAGAAGGCAGACACGCCTTGTGACTCAGCAAGGTATGCAGAGACTTGTCCATGTGACTGCAGACTCCATTTTGCTGTAATTTTCCACAGTGAGGACAAAGAGATTCTTACACCTGGAAAAGTCTATATAAGGCTGATGCATCATCTCCATCTTGTCTTCAATCCTGCTTCTGACCTCTGGAGGGACTTTGCTACAAACTGAAGCTCTACACAAGGGACTGAATGACCCATCCCAGCGTGGGTGTATTCCAGAGACTCAATTTGAACCTGCAGTTTACTCCATCACTGCTGCAAGCCTGAACTAAGAACTTTGCCATTACTGCATGTAATTGATTCCATTTAACCAATTCTACCTCTCATCTCTACCTTTTTCCCTTTGTAAATAAACCTTTAGATTTTAGATTCTAAAGGATTGGCAACAGCGTGATTTGTGGGTAAGATCTGATGTGTAGATTGACCTGGGTCTGGGGCTTGGTCCTTTGGGATTGAGAGAACCTTTTTCTTTTATTGGGGTGTTGGTTTTCATAACCATTCATCCCCAGGACGAGTGCACTGGTGGTGATGCTGGGAGACTGGAGTGTCTAAGGAAATTGCTTGTGTGACTTGTGGTTAGCCAGTGGGGTGAGACCAAAGTCCTTTTTGTCTGGCTGGTTTGGTTTGCCTTAGAGGTGGAAAAACCCCAGCCTAGGGCTGTGACTGCCCAGTTTAAGCAATGGGTCCTGATTTGGCACTCTCAGTTGGGTCCCGCCAGAATCGCTCCGTCACACTCCCGCTCGCAGGATGCCCACACCCCCAGTGGGCTGCTCACCCGTTAGCGAGTTCTCGGAGAAGAGCCGTGGGAGGACATGGCCCTGGCCCCGGCCTGACCCGCCGGGGATCACACACAGCCCTGGGGAGTGACAGGGCCCAGGGAACTCAGCAAACCTTCATCCTCCCCTAGCAAGATACACGGATTCCTAGATTGCTAGGCCAGAAGGGACCACTGTGATCTGTGTCTGACCCCTGCACGGCACAGGGCCTGGGACCGGTCCGATCCCTGCACGGCACAGGGCCTGGGACCGGTCCGATCCCTGCACGGCACAGGGCCTGGGACCGGTCCGACCCCTGCACGGCACAGGGACTGGGACCGATCCGACTTCCTGCACGGTACAGGGCCTGGGACCGGTCCGATCCCTGCACGGCACGGGCCCTGGGATGGGTCCAACCCCTGCACGGCACAGGGACTAGGACTGGTTCGACTTCCTGCACGGCACAGGGCCTGGGACCGGTCCGATCCCTGCACGGCACAGGGCCTGGGACCGGTCCGACCCCCCTGCACGGCACAGGGCCTGGGACGGGTCCGACCCCCCTGCACAGCACGGGGCCTGGGACTGGTCCGACCCCTGCACGGCACAGGCCCTAGGACCGGTCCGACCCCCCTGCACGGCACGGGGCCTGGGACCGGTCCGACCCCCCTGCACAGCACAGGGCCTGGGACCGGTCCGACCCCCCTGCATGGCACAGGCCCTAGGACCGGTCCGACCCCCCTGCATGGCACGGCACGGGGCCTGGGACCGGTCCGATCCCTGCACGGCACAGGGCCTAGGACCGGTCCGACCCCCCTGCATGGCACGGCATGGGGCCTGGGACCGGTCCGATCCCTGCACGGCACAGGGCCTGGGACTGGTCCGGCCCCCCTGCATGGCATGGCACGGGGCCTGGGACCGGTCCGACCCCCCTGCATGGCACAGGCCCTAGGACCGGTCGGACCCCCCTGCATGGCACGGCACGGGGCCTGGGACTGGTCCGACCCCCTGCACGGCACAGGGCCTAGAGCACACGGGGGGGTCCCCCAAGAGTTTGTGATTCGGTGCTGAGAGCCCTGCCCTGCCCCACTCATCCCACACGGGGTTCCCTGTATCTCCAGCACCACAGCCTGAGAGCCGGGTCGGGATCCCAGCCCTTGGCACTGCGACAAGCAGAGACGGGGCCAGGCCCTGCCGTCCCAGCTCCGCAGGCGGCTCCTTCGCTCCTGGGCAGCCTGTGCCCAGTCACCCACCTGGTCGCTTCCCAGTCGGCACCGGGGGATCCGACCTCCTGGCGCAGCAGCCACATGGTCTGCAGGGTCTCCTCTCCCTGGTCATCCACGAAGCACTGGCCCACGAAGACGCTCATGGAGTCTGGCGGAGACTCTGACAGGTGATAGAGAGACAGTCAGGGCTGCTCGCTCTGAGACCCTGTGGTGGAGTAGGGGCTGTCGAGATAGGTGAGAGACAGGTATTCAGCCTGTAACATGAGCTAGGCAGGGGGGAGGGGAGATCGACACCTCTGCCCGGGAGCTAGACAAAGGAAAGGTGCTGAGTGGAGAGGGTTGGGTCAGTTTTCAGTTTGGGAGCTGGGTGGTGGGTTTGCAGGGGAACCTGTGCTGGAATCCAGACACCCTGAACCCCCAGAAAGGCCAGATTGAGAGCTCCTGGCTCTGAACACGAGCTCTGCTGTAGCCTGTGCTCCTATTGTCCAATAAACCTTCTGCTTTACTGGCTGGCTGAGAGTCACTGTGAGTCCCAGGAAGAGGAGTGCAGGGCCGGACTCCCCCACACTCCGTGACAACTGGTGGTAGCGGTGGGATCTACTGCACCCCGTGGACGGCGCTTCCTGCAGTAAGTGACTGGGGAGCAGTAAAACGAAGGGGCGATTGCAGGGGTGATTAACCCCTGGGAGAGTGTGACCAGAGAGCAGGACTTTGCAGTGACAGGGTCCCCCGGGGGATCGCAGCGAGCGGTCCCAGGGGCGGAGGAGTCTGCAGCTCGACCCTGGCAGAGAGGGGTGACCCCAAGGACTGGCACACTAGGGGTCCCCCTGGAACCCGTGGGGAGCGGCGAGCACCCCGGCCTGCGAGTGGCCAGCAGGAAGATGTACGCCAAGCAGCGCAAGTGCGACCTGGTGGAGCTGTGCAAGCGGAGAGGGCTGCACAGTGGGAAGCTCACCAAGGACCAGCTGATTGCCCAGCTGGAGGAGGCAGATCGTGTGAATGAACCGATCCCTGTCTCTGAGGGAAGCAGCCTGGCGGATGCAGCACAGGCACCAGTGTCTGTCTCAGCTGGGAGTGGTCAGCCGGAGGCTGAGGGCTTCCCGAGACCCCCCATCCCTATGCCTAGGGGGAGGGGGAAGAGGAGCCCAGCGACTACCGAGGGCACCGTGACCCCCCAGGCCAGCAGGGGATCCTCCCGGCGAAGCTCACCCCCCAGCAGGGGATCGTCCCGGCGACGCTCGGCCTCCGTGGAGCACATGCGGCTGAAATGGGAGAAGGAGCTAAAACTGAGAGAGCTGGAGGATCATGAGAAACAGAGGGAACATGAGGAGAGACAAAGCCAGCATGAGCTGGAGGAGAAGGAGAACCAGCGTAAACACGAGGAGAACCAGCGCCAGCAGGAGTGGGTGGAGAAGGAGAAGCAGCGTAAACACGAGATGGACCTGGCCCAGCTGAAAAACAGTGAGGCCCCAGCTGCGGTGAGTGAGGGGGGGCCCAAGCCTACAAAGAGCTTTGATAAGAGCTTCCTGGCCCGGCGTAAGGAGGGGGAGGACATAGATACCTTCCTGACGGCCTTTGAGAATGCCTGCGAGCTGCACCGGGTTGACCCTGCAGACAGGATCCCGTTTCTCACCCCCTTACTGGACTCCACCGCCGTGGAGGTGTACAGCCGAATGAAAGGGGCGGAGGCAGGGGACTACAACCTGTTCAAAGAGGCCCTGCTCCGCGAGTTTGGGCTGACCCCGGAGATATACTGGAAGAGGTTCCGGAGTCAACATAAGACCCGGGAGGTCACATACCTACATCTGGTCAACCGGGCGCAGGGGTACGCCCGCAAGTGGACAGCTGGGGCCCAAACTAGAGAGGACCTGCTTGACCTATTCATACTGGAGCACCTGTATGCGCAGTGCCCCTCTGACCTGCGGCTGTGGTTGATGGACCAGAAGCCGGAGAACCCACAGCACGCCGGCCAGCTGGCCGACCAGTTTGTGGACAGTCGGGCAGGGGATGGCAGGGAGGAGTATCGAGGGAGCAGGCCTGCCTCAACGCAGAGAGAAAGTCACCATGGGACCTCCCAGCGGGGGCCTATGGAGAACCCCCACCAAAGGGGAACATCCAGCATTAGGTCCACCCGACCCACTCGAGGGGACCCACGAGACATGGGCTGCTTTCACTGTGGCCAGCGAGGCCACATACGGGCCCAGTGCCCCAAGCTCAGGGACAGACCGAGCAGACCCAACCCGCAGAGGGTTGACTGGGTAAAAACCCAGTCGGATGAGGGGCAACATCCCCAGGAAAGGGGGGATGGCAGCGTTCCACCTGGGAAAGAGGGAAGAGGGCCCCAGGTCAGCTCCTCTGGGGGGCTGGATGCTCCGGACCCAGGGTTTTTGGTCTACAGAGTGGGCACGGGGCTGCCCCTCCGGAAACAGTGCCTTGTTTCCCTGGAGGTGGATGGGAGGAAGGTCACTGGGTACTGGGACACGGGCGCAGAGGTAACGCTGGCCCGGCCCGAGGTGGTGGCCCCAGATCGGATGGTGCCTGACACCTACATGACCCTTATGGGCGTGAGCAGGACCCCATTCAAGGTGCCCGTGGCGAGGGTGCACCTGAAATGGGGGGCCAAGGAGGGCCCCAAGGACGTGGGGGTGCACCCACATTTGCCCACAGAGGTGCTAATGGGGGGGGACCTCGAGGATTGGCCAAGCAACGCCCGGGGTACCCTGATTGTGACCCGTAGTCAGAGTCCACGCAGGGCACTGCGCCCTGACAATGGGGAAGGTACTCTGCCCGAGGCGCAAGACCCTAACCTGGTGGGGAGGGAACGCCCAGAGACACGGCCCAGAGAGGCTGTGGCCTAAGACCCAGCTGGTGAGAGAGAGCAGGTCCCCATCCCTGTCCCAGCTGCTGAGTTAGAGGCCGAGGTGCAGAAAGACCCCTCCTTGCGGAAGCCCAGGGACCGGGCTGACCTCAGTGCGGTACAGACCATGAGGAGAGGATGCAAGGAGAGGTTCCTGTGGGAGAAGGGGTTCCTGTACCGAGAATGGGCTCCCCCCGGGGAGGTGGATCATGGGGGATCAGGAAGCAGCTGGTGGTTCCCCAGAAGTTTTGCCACAAGCTCCTGTACCTGGCCCATGACATTCCCCTCGCCGGGCACCAGGGAATCTGGCGCACCAGGCAGAGACTGCTACAGAACTTTTACTGGCCTGGGGTCTTCACCCATGTCCGACAGTACTGCCGATCCTGTGACCCCTGCCAGAGGATGGGGAAGGCCCGGGACAAGGGGAAAGCAGCTTTGAGGCCTTTACCCATCATAGAAGAACCTTTCCAGAAGGTGGCCATGGACATAGTGGGACCTCTCAGCAAGGCGACCCGGTCAGGGAAGAAACACATCCTGGTGGTGGTAGATTTCGCCACTCGCTACCCCGAGGCGGTGGCCTTGTCCTCCACCGAAGCAGACACCGTGGCAGATGCGCTGTTGACCATTTTCAGCCGGGTGGGGTTCCCCAAGGAAGTCTTAACGGACCAGGGGTCCAACTTCATGTCAGACCTGCACCAGTCCCTGTGGGAGAAATGTGGGGTCTGGCACAACTGGGCCTTAGCGTATCACCCCCAGACCAACGGGCTGGTGGAGAGGTTCAACGGGACGCTAAAGATGATGCTAAAAACATTTATGCACCAGCACCCACAGGACTGGGGCAAGTACTTACCTCACCTGCTGTTTGCGTACAGGGAGGTACCCCAGGAATCTACTGGGTTCTCGCCTTTCGAACTGTTATATGGAAGGCGGGTAAGGGGGCCCCTGGACCTGATGAGAGACGAATGGGAGGGAAAGGCCGCTCCTGATGGAGAGTCGGTGGTGGAGTATGTCCTGACCTTCTGGGAAAGACTTGCTGAGCTCATGGGCCTGGCCAGGGAGAATCTGGCCCGAGCCCAGAGGAAGCAGAAGGTCTGGTACGACCGTACGGCGCGGGCCCGCGCCTTTGCCACCGGGGATCAAGTGATGGTTCTCATCCCCATGAGAAAGAACAAACTCCAGGCTGCCTGGGAAGGGCCCTTCAAGGTTATCAAGCAACTAAATGAGGTAAACTATGTGGTGGAGCTGTCGAACCGGGCGCACCACCGCCGGGTGTACCATGTGAATATGATGAAGCCATATTATGACAGGGGGAATATGGTGTTGGCCGTGTGTGGGCACTGGGAGGAGCAGGGAGATGACCCTTTAGTGGATCTATTCCCAGGGACAAAGGCTGGTTCTGCCCTGGAGGCAATTCTCCTCTCTGATCAGCTGACCCCGGCCCAGCAGGCTGAGATCAGAGGGGTGCTGCATCTGTACCGACAGCTGTTTTCCAACCAGCCTGGGCGCACTAATTTGACTGTCCACCGGGTGGAGACCGGGTCACACCCCCCTATACGATGCTCCCCTTTTCGGGTCACCGGGAAAACTGCCCAGGACCTAGAAAGAGAGGTCAGGGACATGCTGGCCTTGGGGGTGATCCAGCCGTCTGCCAGCCCCTGGGCCTCCCCAGTGGTGCTGGTCCCCAAGAAGGACGGGTCGATCCAGTTCTGTGTGGACTATCGAAAGCTCAGTGCCATCACCGTATCTGATGCCTACCCCATGCCAAGGCCTGACAAGCTCCTGGACAAGCTGGGAGGTGCTCGGTACCTCACCACCATGGATCTTACAAAGGGCTACTGGCAAGTGCCGCTGGACGCGGATGCCAGGCTGAAATCAGCCTTTATCACCCCTTTGGGGCTCTACGAGTTTCTGACCCTGCCCTTCGGCCTCAAGGGAGTGCTGGCCACCTTCCAGTGCCTGGTGGATCAGCTACTGAGGGGGATGGAGAGTTTTGCTGTGGCGTATATTGACGACATCTGCGTCTTCAGCCAGACCTGGGAGGACCACGTGTCCCAGGTTAAACAAGTGCTGGATCGACTCCGGGAGGCTGGGTTAACCGTAAAGGCTGAGAAGTGCAAGGTGGGGATGGCGGAAGTATCTTACCTGGGCCATCGGGTGGGGAGCGGCTGCCTAAAGCCGGAACCAGCCAAGGTGGAGGTGATCAGAGACTGGCCCGCTCCCCAGACCAAAAAGCAGGTCCAGGCCTTTATTGGGATGGCGGGGTACTATCGGAGGTTCGTGCCCCACTTTAGTGCCATAGCCGCCCCCATCACTGAGCTGTGCAAGAAGGGGAAGCCGGATAAGGTGGTCTGGACCGAGCAGTGCCAGCAGGCTCTCCGGGCGCTGAAAGAGGCTCTGCTCAGAGGCCCAGTTCTGGCAAATCCAGACTTTGACAAGCCCTTTCTGGTGTTCACTGATGCCTCAGACACGGGGCTGGGGGCGGTATTGATGCAGGAGGATGAAAAGTGGGAGAGACACCCCATCGTGTACCTGAGCAAGAAGTTGCTACCCCGGGAGCAGAAGTACGCGGCCATCGAGAAGGAATGCCTGGCCATGGTGTGGGCCCTTAAGAAACTGGAGCCATATCTCTTTGGGCGCCACTTCACCGTGTACACCGACCACTCTCCCCTGACCTGGCTGCACCAGATGAAAGGAGCCAACGCCAAGCTCCTGAGGTGGAGCCTGCTCCTGCAGGACTATGACATGGACGTGGTCCACGTGAAGGGAAGGGCCAACCTGATAGCGGATGCGCTGTCCCGGAGAGGGGGCCCCGAACTTCCCCGGGTCACTGGGCAGAGTGACCCCGCTCAGTTCAGTCTCTGAGCGGGGAGAGGTGTGGTGGAGTAGGGGCTGTCGAGATAGGTGAGAGATAGGTGAGAGCCAGGTATTCAGCCTGTAACATGAGCTAGGCAGGGGGGAGGGGAGGTCGACACCTCTGCCCGGGAGCTAGACAAAGGAAAGGAGCTGAGTGGAGAGGGTTGGGTCAGTTTTTCGGTTTAGGAGCTGGGTGGGGGGTTTGCAGGGGAACCTATGCTGGAATCCAGACACCCTGAACCCCCAGAAAGGCCAGATTGAGGGGTCCTGGCTCTGAACACGAGTTCTGCTGTATCCTGTGCTCCTGTTGTCCAACAAACCTTCTGTTTTACTGGCTGGCTGAGAGTCACTGTGAGTCCCAGGAAGAGGGGTGCAGGGACGGACTCCCCCACACTCCGTGACAGACCCCCCACAGGACCCCCAGACAGAGCCCGGAGCCCGAGGGAGTTCGCTGCGTGTCGCTGGGGTGGGTCACCTGCAATAGTCACCCCAGAGCGACCCACTGGGTCCTCTGCAGTGTCTCCCCAAGGCTGGCTCCAGCCCCAGGGGACGGTCAGTGCAGTGTGCTGCAAATGTGGCCACACTGCAGCGCTTTCCCTACACAGCTGTACGAAGACAGCTGTAACTCCCAGCGCTGCACATCTGCAAGTGTAGCCAAGCCCTTGATTTAAACCTGCAGTTTACTCCATCACTGCTACAAGGCTGAACCAAGAACTTTGCCATTACTGTATGTAATTGATTCCATTTAACCAATTCTACCTCTCATCTCTATCCTTTTTCCCTTTATGAATAAACCTTTAGATTTTAGATTCTAAAGGATTGCCAACAGCGTGATTTGTGGGTAAGATCTGATGTGTATATTGACCTGGGTCTGGAGCTTGATTCTTTGGGATCGAGAGAACCGTTTTCTTTTATTGGGGGTGTTGGTTTTCATAACCATTCATCCCCAGGACGAGTGGCACTGGTGGTGATACTGGGAGACTTGAGTGTCTAAGGGCTGGTCTACACTAAGAAGGGGGGTCGAACTAGGGTACGCAAATTCAGCTACGTGAATAGCGTAGCTGAATTCGAAGTACCCTAGTTCGAACTACTCACCCGTCCAGACGCCACGGAATCGAAGTCCGCGGCTCCAAGGTCGACTCCGCCACCAGCGTTTGCAGTGGTGGAGTACTGGAGTTGACCGGAGCGCGCGGGGAGTTCGAACTATCGCGTCCAGATTAGACGCGATAGTTCGAACTCCGAGAAGTCGAACTCACTGCGTCGACCCGGCAGGTAAGTGTAGACTAGCCCTTAGGGAATTGCTTGTGTGACTTGTGGTTAGCCAGTGGGGTGAAACCAAAGTCCTCTGTGTCTGGCTGGTTTGGTTTGCCTTAGAGGTGGAAAAACCCCAGCTTGGGGCTGTGACTGCCCTGTTTGAGCAATTGGTCCTGATTTGGCATCTCAGTGGGGTCCCGCCAGAACCGCCTCGTCACAAACCCCTCTGTGACCGCGCGACTGGCCCAGCGCAGGACCCTGCGGGTCGTTTAGTTCTGTAGGCGAAATGGGTCTTGGAGCCAGGCATCTGGGATGCAAACATGGCAGGCGAGAGGGGCTTTGCTGGCAGCTCCGAGCCCGGCCCAGCCAGCCCTGGGCCCCACAGCTCTCCCCATAGGAGCCGACCCCGTGGGCGCTCCAGGGCTGCAGCGCTCCCAGCTCGTCCCAGGGCCAGGCGCCCAGTGACTGGGCTGCACCTGTCGCTGCGTCTCTGCTCCTCCTGCCCCCTTCCCAAAGGAACCCGCAGGGACACCCCCCGCCCCGGGCCGGGAGGCCAGTTCCAGATCCCAGTGCTGCTTCCTCCTCAACAGCTCCAGGGGCACAGGGGCCAACATCTAGTGTTCCCTGGGAGGGGGGGTGCTTTACCCCCACTCTGCCCCTCCCCCGCCGCCCTTCCCTCGCCCCACCTCTTCCCACCCCCACTCCGCCCCTCCCCCGCAGCCCTTCCCTCGCCCCACCTCTCCCCACCCCCACTCCACCCCTCCCCCACAGCCCTTCCCTCGCCCCACCTCTCCTCACCCCCACTCCACCCCTCCCCCCCAGCCCTTCCCTCGCCCCACCTCTTCCCACCCCCACTCCGCCCCTCCCCCGCAGCCCTTCCCTCGCCCCACCTCTCCTCACCCCCACTCCGCCCCTCCCCCGCAGCCCTTCCCTCGCCCCACCTCTCCCCACCCCCACTCCACCCCTCCCCCACAGCCCTTCCCTTGCCCCACCTCTCCTCACCCCCACTCCACCCCTCCCCCACAGCCCTTCCCTCGCCCCACCTCTCCTCACCCCCACTCCGCCCCTCCCCCCCAGCCCTTCCCTCGCCCCACCTCTTCCCACCCCCACGCCACCCACCCCTCCCCCGCCGCCCTTCCCTCGCCCCTCCTCTCCTCACCCCCACTCCGCCCCTCCCCCGCAGCCCTTCCCTCGCCCCACCTCTTCCCACCCCCACTCCGCCCCTCCCCCGCAGCCCTTCCCTCGCCCCACCTCTCCCCACCCCCACTCCACCCCTCCCCCACAGCCCTTCCCTCGCCCCACCTCTTCCCACCCCCACTCTCTGCCCCTCCCCCGCAGCCCCGACCTTGCCCCACCTGCAAGGGCAGCCACCGACAGCACCTGCCTTCCAGCCCCCTCCCCAGTCACAACCCGTCCCCTCCCCGCCTTTAACGCTCTGCCCTAGTGTAGCCCCCCCTTGCCATGACGTGTCACCCCCTCCTGCTCCTTGTGCAGTCATAACCGTCCCCCCTCCACAACCCCCCTGGGACTGGGCCCCCCGGCTCACACTCACCCCCCGGCCCCCCCAGGCTTGGGGCCCCCCCGGCCCACACTCACCCCCACGTTCCACCCCGGGCCTAGGCCCCCCTGGCCCTGGGGCCCCCTGGCCCACTCTCACCTCCCCAGCCCCTCCCCCCCTGGGGCTCGCTGGCCCACACCTCCCCCGACCCCCCTGGGCCTGGGGCCCCCTGGCCCATGGCCCCCCCTGACCCCTCTGTGGGCCTCCCGGCCCATGCTCACCCCCCCCAACCCTCCTGGGCCTGGGGCCCCCCGGCCCACACTCACCCCCAGGGACCCCCCTGACAGCCCCTTCCCTTAAAGGGCCAGCCCTCCCCAAGAGCGGGGAATGAGATCCCCAGGCTTGTCAGCCCCCCTCAGACCACGCTTACCCCTGGCTCCGCCTGGCCGGCACCGAGGCCGCGCAGGCTACACACCTGAGAACTGCCACTTCACGGTGAAGCCGAAGGTTGGCTGCTCCGTCAGGCTGGCGCCGTGCTGGATTCCATGCAGGCGCGACGGCAGGCGGTCAGCCTTGGGGGCCATTGCCGCAGAGAGGTATGAACCCGAGAACACTCCAGCCTCGCTGAGTTCAGATACAACCATCTTGCAGCCCACGCTGCTCTTCCACGATCCGGACAGGACACACTGGAAAGGGAGGGACGCAGTCGGCAGGAACAGGGACCCCCCACACCACTGCAGGGTCTGATGCTCAGCCGAGGCGACGGCCCTGCCAGCGGAACGCAGGGCACCGACCGCTCAAACCAGAGATGAACAAGGAAGTCTTGGTGTGAGCTCTGCTTCCGGAGCTCTCCAGGGGAGCCCCTTCCCTCCTGTGACCCCGCAACTACCTGAAAACATCCTAAACCCTAAACACAGAACTGGGGGCCTCCTCTGCTCCTGAGGGTGGGGGGACTCTGCTTCCGGAGCTCTCCAGGGGAGCCCCTTCCCTCCTGTGACCCTGCCCCACCTGTCTCTGGGTCTTTCAGGCTGGGGATTCCACCAGAAATGCAAGTAACTGAAAACATCCTAAACCATAAATACAGAACTGGGGGCCTCCTCTGCTCCTGGGGGTGGGGGGTGGGGTCTGCTTTCTCCTTCTTAACGCACGGGAGGGGGGAGCTGTCCTCCATTTCCTCGCCACCTGCTCCCTCTCCCCACAGGCAGAGGAGCTGACTGAGGCAGCCGCAGGGATCTGTGCCCGAGAGCAGTGGGGCCCAGGCTGGGCGAGGGTCCTGGAGAGCGGCCAGGCCCCATGGCGCTCATACGGGAATGGGATGCTAAGCTGTACCACGCTGTTCGGCCACTAGGTGGCGCTGTGTGGCCCACACTTTATTTAAGCCATTGTGGGCTATCCCTGGCAGACCATTCAAGGAGCTGCAAAATACAAACTGACCCACAATCACAACACAAAAAGATGTGTCTTTAAATCAGGTTGGCTGACATGTTTTACCTGACACGTCTTAGAACCCTAGTGGAGACAAGCCAGTTGTAGTTTAAGTATTAGTTGGTCAAGGTGAACCCTATGTGGGAGCCTAGGCTGCAACATAACCAGCTCACACGTGTTAAAATACAGCTCATCTGGCTGGGTTTTAAAAATGTTACTTAAAACATTAGCAACCTGTTTTCGAGAACCTGCCCTTTTCCTAGCCCCAGCCCTAGAATAACCGGGCCCTTCCTCCCCGAGGGCAGACAAGGGATTGTCACCCTGTGAGATATTGCTGGGTCCTGCCAGTTGGCTGGTATAACTTGGGTAACCGGAGGGGCGGGGAAAGCTGAGCACAGCCACACTCGGCATCCAGCTTTGTAAGCTGCTGTCTTGGTGGTGATAGGGGACTTCAGCTACCCAGAGACCTGTTGGGGAAGTAACACAGCAGGGCACAGGTTATCCAAGACGTTCTTGGAATGTATTGGAGACAGTTTTGTATTTCAGAAGGTGGAGATGGCTACTGGGGGGAGGCTGTTCTAGATTTGATTTTGACAAATAGGGAGGAACGGGTTGAGAAGTTGAAAGTGGAAGGCAGCTTGGGTGGGAGTGATCATGAAACGAGAGAGTTTGTGATTCTAAGGAACAGTAGGAGGGAGGACAACACAATCAAGACAATGGATTCCAAGAAGGCAACTTTAGCAGACTCAGGGAGTTGGTAGGTACAATCCTATGGGAAGCAAGTCTAAGGGGAAAAACTGTTCAAGAGAGTTGGCAGTTTTTCTAGGCGACATTATTAAGGGCACAGGAGCAAACTATCCCATTGCATAGGGAAGACAGGAAGTATGGCAAGAGGCCACCCTGGCTTAACCAGGAGATCTTCAATGACCTGAAACTCAAAAAAGAGTCCTACAAAAAGTGGAAACTTGGTCAAATTACAAAGGATGAATATAAACAAATAACACAAGTCTGTAGGGACAGGATTAGAAAAGCCAAGGACAGAACGAGATTAAACTACTTAGAGACATAAAGGGTAACAAAACCCCCAAACCATTCTACAAATACATTAGAAGCAAGAGGAAGACCAGGACAGGGTAGGCCTGTTACTCAATACTGTGGATGGCTCTGTTTGGAGGCAGGCCTTCCTGTGAGTCAGGCTGGGAGGAATGAAGGCTTGCGGGGGGGTCTTACAGTGACATGTGATCGTGTCACCTGAGCTGGAATCCATCTTTAACCTGGTGTTTTTCCATTGAGAAGGGGGGGTGGGAACCCAGAGAAACACAGGATTCCTGCCTTATGGAAAAGATATGTAAATAGGTGGAAGAGAACAAAGAAGGAGCCATCATGAGGAATCCCCTAGCTACCACCTGAGCTGGAACAAGAGCTGTACCAGGGGAAAGAATTGTGCCCAGGCCTGGAAGGTGTCCAGTCTGAGGAAAAAACTTACTGAAGCATCTCTGAGGGTGAGATTATCTGTATTCAGTTTGATTAGACATAGATTTGCATGTTTTATTTTATTTTGCTTGGTGACTTACTTTGTTCTGTCTGTTACTACTTGGAACCACTTGAATATTAAGGGAATTGGCGAGTGAAATTGCAAGCCCGTTAGCGATGATTTTTAATAAATCTCTAAACTCGGGGGTTGTACCGTTTGACTGGAGATTAGCTAATATAGTTCCTATATTCAAGAAGGGGAAAAAAAGTGACCCGGGTAACTACAGGCCTGTTAGTTTAACATCTGTAGTATGCAAAGTCATGGAAAACATTTTAAAGGAGAGAGTGGTTACGGACCTTGAGACCGATGGCAACTGGGACAAATTACAGCATGGTTTTACGAAAGGTAGATCGTGCCAAACCAACCTGATCTCCTTCTTTGAGAAAGTAACAGATTTTTTAGACAAGGGAAATGCGGTGGATCTAATATATCTTGATTTCAGTAAGGCGTTTGATACGGTACCGCATAAGGAATTACTGGTTAAATTGGAAAAGATGGGGATCGAAATGAAAATCCAGAGGTGGATAAGGAGCTGGTTAAAGGGGAGACTGCAGAGGGTCGTATTGAAGGGTGATCTGTCGGGTTGGAGGGGGGTTACCAGTGGAGTTCCTCAAGGTTCGGTTTTGGGTCCGATTTTATTTAATCTATTTATCGCTGACCTCGGAACCAAAAGTAGGAGTGGGCTGATAAAGTTTGCGGATGACACCAAGTTGGGAGGTATTGCCAATTCGGAAAAGGATCGGGATATCCTCCAGGGAGATTTGGATGACCTTGTAAACTGGAGTATTAGTAACAGGATGAAATTCAATAATGAGAAGTGTAAGGTTATGCATTTAGGGATGACTAACAAGAATTTTAGTTATAAGCTGGGGACGCACCAGTTGGAAGTAACGGAGGAGGAGAAGGACCTAGGAGTCCTGGTTGATCGCAGGATGACTATGAGTAGGCAATGTGATGTGGCCGTTAAAAAAGCTAATGTGGTCTTGGGATGCATTAGGCGAGGTATTTCTAGTAGAGATAAGGAGGTGCTAGTCCCGTTATATAAGGCGTTGGTGAGACCTCATTTGGAGTATTGTGTGCAGTTTTGGTCTCCCATGTTTAAGAAGGATAAATTCAAACTGGAACAGGTACAAAGAAGGGCCACTAGAATGATCCGAGGAATGGAAAGCCTGTCGTATGAAAGGAGACTTGAGGAGCTCGGTTTGTTTTCCTTAACCAAAAGAAGGATAAGAGGAGATATGATTGCACTCTTTAAATATATCAGAGGGATAAATACCAGGGAAGGAAAGGAATTATTTCAGCTCAGTGCTAATGTGGACACGAGGACAAACGGATATAAATTGTCAGTCAGGAAATTTAGGCTTGAAATTAGACGAAGGTTTCTAACCATCAGAGGAGTGCAATTCTGGAACAGCCTACCGAGAGAAACAGTGGGGGTGAAGGACCTCCATGACTTTAAGATTAAGCTGGATAAGTTTATGGAGGGGATGGTGTGATAGGATAACGGGTTTAGTCAATAGGTCAATAACGTGCCACACTGGTAATTAGTACAAAGGGTCAATGTTGGGATATTGTTAGCCCTTTCCAGAGGGTCTGGCTGGAGAGTCTTGCCCGCATGCTCGGGGTTCAGCTGATCGCCATATTTGGGGTCGGGAAGGAATTTTCCTCCAGGGTAGATTGGCAGTGGCCCTGGAGGTTTTTCGCCTTCCTCCGAAGCATGGGGCAGGGGTCGCTTGCTGGAGGATTATCTGCTACTTGAAGTCTTTAAATCATGATTTGGAGCATTCAACAGCAGAGTCAAGGGAGTGAATTAGTTCAGGAGTGGGTGGATCGGCTTATGTGGCCTGCATCTTGCAGGAGATCAGACTAGATGATCATAATGGTCCCTTCTGATCTTGAATTCTATGATTCTATGATTCTATGAAATCCAACTTTCTGTATTTAATAAAATCACTTTTTACTTATTAATTAACTCAGAGTATGTGTTAATACCTGGGATGGCAAACTTGCATCTGTTAGGGGACATGATGAGGAGGGAGAAAAATTGTTCTTAACCTCTGAGGCTAGGACAAGAAGCAATGGGCTTAAATTGCAGCAAAGGGAGTTTTAGGCTGGACATTAGGAAAAACTTCCCAACTGTCAGGGTGATTAAGCACTGGAATAAATTCCCTAGGGAGGTTGTGGAATCTCCGTCACAGGAGATTTTTAAAAGCAGGTTGAAGAAACCCCTGTCAGGGATGGTCTAGATAATGCTTAGTCCTGCCCCGAGTGCAGGGGACTGGACTAGAGACCTCTGGAGATCTCTTCCAGTCCTACAATTCTATGATCTACCAGATGTGATGGGGACCCCCAATAATAACAACGCTTCCAGGGCTTCTCCCAGGTGTTCCCCCACTCGCTAGTGACAGCCTGATGGGCTTTATTCTCTGCAGCCCAAACGCGCCCTTCGTGCTGCTCGCGGGTCCATCGCTCCTCGGTTGGGGAGATTTACAATGAAACAGCCCCTGGAGCTGTTCTTGTCCCTGCACATTATGGGAGACAGAATCTCCCTGGCTGTAACAGATGTCGGGGCTTCCAGCCAGAGCGAAATCCCTGCAGGGGGAAAGGCTCCACCCGCTCCCCACCTCCCCAAGAGAACCGAGCTCCCACTCCTGCCTGCCCACACCAGGAACCCCCTACATGAACCTGATCCGTCCCAGACCCAGCACCCAGCCCCCTTGCCCTGCTCCAGCCTGAGACACCCCAGAGCCAGCGCCCAGCCCCCTCGGCCCCTCACCCTGCTCCAGCCTGAGACACCCCAGAGCCAGCCCCCAGCCCCCTCGGCCCCTCGCCCTGCCCGGCCTGAGACACCCCAGAGCCAGCGCCCAGTCCCCTCGGCCCCTCGCCCTGCCCAGCCTGAGACACCCCAGAGCCAGCGCCCAGCCCCCTCGGCCCCTCACCCTGCCCGGCCTGAGACACCCCAGAGCCAGCGCCCAGCCCCCTCGGCCCCTCCCCCTGCCCTGCCCGAGACACCCCAGAGCCAGCGCCCAGCCCCCTCCTCCCCTCTCCCTGCCCAGCCTGAGACACCCCAGAGCCAGCGCCCAGCCCCCTCCCCCCCTCACCCTGCCCAGCCTGAGACACCCCAGAGCCAGCGTCCAGCCCCCTCGGCCCCTCGCCCTGCCCCAGCCTGAGACACCCCAGAGCCAGCGCCCAGCCCCCTCGGCCCCTCGCCCTGCCCCGGCCTGAGACACCCCAGAGCCAGCGCCCAGCCCCCTCGGCCCCTCGCCCTGCCCTGCCTGAGACACCCCAGAGCCAGCGCCCAGCCCCTTCGGCCCCTCACCCTGCCCAGCCTGAGACACCCCAGAGCCAGCGCCCAGCCCCCTCGGAACCTATCCCTGCCCAGCCTGAGACACCCCAGAGCCAGCGCCCAGCCCCCTCGGCCCCTCACCCTGCCAAGCCTGAGACACCCCAGAGCCAGCGCCCAGCCCCCTCGGCCCCTCACCCTGCCAAGCCTGAGACACCCCAGAGCCAGCGCCCAGCCCCTCCGCCCCTCGCCCTGCCCGGCCTGAGACACCCCAGAGCCAGCGCCCAGCCCCCTCCACCCCTCACCCTGCCCCGGCCTCAGACACCCCAGAGCCAGCGCCCAGCCCCCTCCGCCCCTCACCCTGCCCGGCCTGAGACACCCCAGAGCCAGCGCCCAGCCCCCTCGGCCCCTCGCCCTGCCTGACTCTGAGACACCCCAGAGCCAGCGCCCAGCCCCCTCGGCCCCTCACCCTGCCCAGCCTGCCCCATACCTTTCTCTCTGAAGAGGTGCTGAGGGTCACCAGAGCCAGGGCGAGGATCAGGGAGAAGCCGATTTTCCCCATCATCACTTGGAGTAGAAGCCGCCTGCAGAAGCCAATTGAGTCTCCCAGGCACTTAGTCTGGGGCCACCCATCAGGCCCTGTCTTTATATCCCCTCGCAGCAGGCCGGAGCTGCAACCTGAGCTGCGTTGGTTCTCTCCTTGCTGGCAGTTCCCAGAAGTGAGCGGGCACTTCGGTTATTTTGTGTCTGTCTCACTGAAATTCAATCTCCAGCCCAAGCCGCTGGCAGGGCCAGCAAGACAAAATGAAAAGAAGCCGTGTGACCTGGGCAGTGCTGTGAGGAGTGCGGTCAGTGACCAGCTATAGATAGATCCCAGCACACGGCAGAGGCGGACGGAGACCAGCAGGGCCGTTGGCCTGCAGCGAGAGGTGGAAAGGTGCCTGGCTCTGAGGGCTATGCCCTGCCATGGCTCATGGGGTGTGCGAGGGCACATTACCCCGGGCCAGTGAGAGAGGTGATGGCAGGACAAAGATTCTCCGTGTGCCATGCACGGCAGCGCAGGGGCAAGGCGGGAACTGGAGTCCATTAGCAGCCAAGATCCTGAGTCTCTGAATGGTCACCAACGCTTGCGGAAATAATGACATTACATATTCGCCAGCACCCGCCCCTGCCTCCCAGACAGGTGCAATGAGTGATCTGGGGCCAGCCTCTCTTAGCCAGCGCTTTGCAGTTATAACTTCCCATCTGCCAGTCCATTACTCTGCAGCTATTCAGGACTAGGCAGAATATGTTAAAATCCATAATCCACTGTGAAGATCTTAGAATCTTTGCTAGCAAACCGAGGGCCAGTTCCAGTCCTTGTTCGTTTAGCAGTGCCACAGCTGGCAAAACCAGCTCCATGCTTTCCTGTGGCCTCATAGTCTCTCTAAGTCAAGAACAATTCACAGCCTTTTCTTTATGTGATGATGCTGGTTCTGGCGGGACCCTACTGAGCAGTGATTTCCCTACACCCCCCCTGAATTTCCCCCCCCCCCCCCAGTTTTGTGAGCTAGTTACATACCAATTTAGTGACTGTTTGGAAATCTGAATTTAAACTGAAACATTAATACACACTTTAAAAGCTTATACAGTGTATGATAAAATATGTGTATCTGAAAAAGTATAATAGATTGGAAAAGTATGAGCATAGACTAGCTTTCTTGCTTCCTTATACCGCTGTTTTTTATGATGTCAGTGCATTCATTTCGGTGATGTTGGCCAACCTAATAATTTCAAATGATGATTTGTAAGCAAAATCTAAATGAGTTCTCCCTGACAGCTAGTGATGAGCTGGGGGCTAAGGCTTCAGGGCCAGATTATATTTACATTCACACCTAATCTACCTAGGTATCCAGCAAACAGAGCTGTGCTGTCCAAGTGATAGATTTTGGCTGGAGTTGGGTTACAAACCACTTGAATGTGGGGGGAAGGGGGGGATGAAATGTTGTTCTTATTGTATGAGTAAAGGGCAGTAGAACTGTACTTAGCCTGTGATGATTTGAAGGCATCAAGAGAGAGGGTGGGACCTTTGAAGCGCTAAGTGTAGTCAAAGCGCCAGCGCTGGGAGAGAGCTCTCCCAGCGCTGTCCATACTCCACCTCCCTGTGGGGAATAACATACAGCGCTGGGAGCCGCGCTCCCAGCGCTGGGGCTTTGACCACACTGGCGCTTTGCAGTGCCGCAATTTGCAGCGCTGGAGAGGGTGTGTTTTCACACCCTGCTGCAGCGCTGCAAATTTGTAAGTGTAGCCAAGGCCTTAGTGCTTAGTCCTGTTGTGGGGACAGTGTTCCTGTGGGGACAGTGTTTTTGTGTAAGAGACACCCCAGACTGCACTAGCAGTGAGGTTCCCGCACTGAGGGCTCAGCTGAAATCACAGGCCTTGGCTACACTTGCAAATTTGCAGCGCTGCAGCAGGGTGTGAAAACACACCCTCTCCAGCGCTGCAAATTGCGGCACTGCTCCCAGCGCTGTACGTTATTCCCCACAGGGAGGTGGAGTACGGACAGCGCTGGGAAAGCTCTCTCCCAGCGCTGGCTCCCAGCGCTGGCGCTTTAACTACACTTAGCGCTTCAAAGCGCTGCCGCGGCAGCGCTTTGAAGTGCAAGTGTAGCCATAGCCTGAGAGCTGGTGGAACCTCAAGAGACCAACTCGGAGAGGTCACAGTGGTAGGTGACAGCAGAAGGTGACTGTGCAGGGCCATTGGCAACAGAGCGGTGGAGTGAACGGTGGCACAACGAACAGCCGTGGCCAGAGCAAACTGTGCCTTTTTGTCCCCCACCTGGAAGGTGTACTCACGTGAAAGCACCTCTGAACTCTGAGTCTCCACTGACCAAGGACAACACCGGTGAGTGGGGTGCGGTGGAGGGAAAAGAGGGGAGCATGTTAAATAAACATTTGTTTGTTGGACTATATTTTAGTCACTTTGCTCCAGAATGCTAGATTTGTGACTGGGAATGGAAACTTATATAAATATGTTTCCTAGTAGGCCAAGATTTTTAAAATGCAGTATTTGCCAAGGTTGGTATCTCACATTGTTGCTATCTTGGGAGGTCATTATGTTGGGGAGTTTCTGTACTAAACATTTTCATTATAATTAATTTTTACATAAGAATGGTCATACTGGGTCAGACCCATGGTCCATCTAGCCCAGTGTTCTGTCTTCCGACAGTGGCCAGTGCCAGGTGCTTCAGAGGGAATGAACAGAACAGGGAATCATCAAGTGACCATCCCCTGTTGCCCATTCCCAGCTTCTGGCAAACAGACTAGGGACACTCAGCGCATGGCGTTGCATCCCTCTCATCCTGGCTAATAGCCACAGATGGACCTGTTCTCCAGGAATTTATCTAGTTCTTTTTAAAATCCTGTTATAGTTTTGGTCTTCACAGCATCCCCTGGCAAAGAGTTCCCTGGGTTGACTTTATATTGTGTGAAGAAATACTTCCTTTTGTTTTTTTAAAATCTGCTGCCTATTAATTTCATTGGGTGACTGCTAGTTCTTGTGTTATGTGAAGGATTACATAAAATTTCCTTATTCACTTTCTTCGCACCAGTCAAGATTTTGTAGACCTCTATCATATCCCCATTAGTCATCTCTTTTCTAAGCTGAAAATTCCCAGTCACTTTAATCTCTCCTCCTGTTTCATACCCCTCATCATTTTAGTTGCCCATCTCTGTACCTTTTCCAATTCCAATATATATATATTTTTAGGATGGGTGACCAGATCTACACGCACTATTCAAGGTGTACATGTGCCATGGATTTATATAGAGGCAATATGATATTTTCTGTCTTATTATCTATCCCTTTCTTAAAAAAGCAAAGGTTTCAGAGTAGCAGCCGTGTTAGTCTGTATTGCAAAAAGAACATAGGCTTTCGTGGGCTACATCCGATGAAGTGGGCTGTAGCCCACAAAAGCTTATGCTCAAATAAATTTGTTAGTCTCTAAGGTGCCACAAGTGCTCCTGTTCTTTTTAAAAAAGCAAACAGAATGTTGGGAATCACTGACTGCCGCTGCACACTGAGTGGATGTTTTCAGAGAACTATCCACAATGACTGCAAGATCTTTCTTGAGTGTTAACAGCTAATTCAGACTCCTTCATTTTGTATGTATAGTTGAGATTGTTTTCCAATGTACATTACTTTGCATTTATCAACATTAAATTTCATCTGCCATTTTTGTTGCCCAGTCACCCAGTTTTATGAGATCCCTTTGTAATTCTTCGCAATCTGCCTGGGACTTAACTATCTTGAATAGTTTTGTATCATCTGCAAATTTGCCACCTGACTGTTTACCCATTTTTCCAGATCATTTATGAATATGTTGAACAACACTGGTCCCAGTACTGACCCCTCAGGGATACCACTATTTATCTCTCTCCATTCTGAAAACTGATAATTTATTCCTACCCTTTGTTTCCCATCTTTTAACCAGTTACTGATCCATGAGAGGACTTTCCTCTTACCCCATGATGGCTTACTTTTCAAAAGTCAATTTAAATTAAATACTTTTTTTTTAAATGTATATTTTTTTAGAAATCTAGACCTGTTTTATGTTTTGGTGTAGCTTGCATTATTCTTATGTTAAATTTGCATAATCCTAACAAACATTTACTTTATTCATATCTCTTTTATATATCTCATTGGTCCTGACATCCCCCCTGTAAATTCGAACACCCTCCCTAATTTCAATTCCTGGGGAAACCACTGCTACTGAGATTGCCAATTCAGGACCAATTGCTCAAACAGGGCAGTTACGGCCCAAGGCTGAGGTTTTTCCACCTCTAAGGCAAACCAAACCAGCCAGACAAAGAGGACTTTGGTCTCACCCCACTGGCTAACCACAAGTCACACAAGCAATTCCCTTAGACACTCCAGTTTCCCAGTATCACCACCAGTGCCACTCGTTCTGGGGATGAATGGTTATGAAAACCAACACCCCAATAAAAGAAAACAGTTCTCTCGATCCCAAAGAATCAAGCCCCAGACCCAGGTCAATATACACATCAGATCTTACCCACAAATCACGCTGTTGCCAATCCTTTAGAATCTAAAATCTAAAGGTTTATTCATAAAGGCAAAAAGGTAGAGATGAGAGCTAGCCTTGGTTAAATGGAATCAATTACATACAGTAATGGTAAAGTTCTTAGTTCAGGCTTGTAGCAGTGATGGAGTAAACTGCAGGTTCAAATCAAGTCTCTGGAACATCCCCCGCTGGGATGGGTCATTCAGTCCTTTGTTCAGAGCTTCAGTTTGTAGCAAAGTCCCTCCAGAGGTAAGAAGCAGGATTGAAGACCAGATGGAGATGAGGCATCAGCCTTATATAGGTTTTTTTCAGGTGTAAGAACCTCTTTGTCCTTACTGTGGAAAATTACAGCAAAATGGAGTCTGGAGTTACGTGAGCAAGTCCCTGCATACTTTGCTGAGTTACCAGGCGTATCTGCCATCTCTCAATGGGTCAATTGTGTAGCTGATGGTCCTTAATGGGCCATCAAGCAGGCTGGGCAGAGCTAACACCAACTTGTCTGGGATGTCACCCAGCAGCACAGCACAAAGTTGAAATACAGACAGTATAGAGCCAATACTTATAACTTCAACTACAAAATGATACAGACAGCATAATCATAACCAGCAACCCATAACCTGGTCTTAGACACCTTATATGACCCCCTTTACATAAGATTTGGTGCCACTACAGGTCCTTGGTTGCAACCATGTTCTATATGGTCCCAGATTATATCAATAACATCACACCTTACCGGTCCCATGCCTCCTTCCCAGCAGTTGGATTCTCTGTGGGGATACCTGTAGCCAGTTAGTTCATGCTATCATTTAATTGTGTTGGGACCACGCTGTAACCTCCTATGTTATTTCATGTGTAATATCAGTAGGACAGGACTATCAGAGGGACAAGTATGTAGGAGGGATGAGTGTGCATTAGATATATAAGTGAAGCACAACTGTAGTGCAAGGCCTACAGGCTGAGGCCTGTAAGATTTCTACTTCGCCTCACCAGGCTTAAGGCAGCCTGACACAGGTAGATGACCAGTAGTGACCCTGTGCCAGTAAGATAACCAGATTATGGTAACGGCTGTGCCTGCCAGTGATGTTCTGGGAAAACAGACCGCCGTGTCCCCATCTAGATGCCAAGGTTCCTGACAGTAACATCATGGACAGTTCTGCTTTGACCGCAGGCTCCCATGAGAAGGTGAATTAGGAAAACACCGTATAAAAAGTGGGGCACCAGACAAAGTAGGGGGTGTGGAAGTACAGATAAGGACAAGGTGGTTAGAACCCTTATGCATATGCATATTGTGTGAGGCGTGGCCAAAACCACAAGATAAAAGGGGTCCCTGGCAGGGACAGTGTGGGAAGGCCCTGAGGGATGGCCCCAGCAGGAACCACCCAGCTACTGACAACTGCCTGTTGAGAGGGCCATCAGAGCAGATGAGTTTGGATACAGAAGTAGCTCAGGTTGTGTGCACCCAAGTGTGATTGCAGCCTTAGTCATCTGCTGAGTATCACCTATCATACAAACAAACTCTTGTAACCGTGCGTGGTCACTGCATTCGTTCTGTGCATCTCCTCAGTGTCTCCCACTGTAACAGAATCACCAAGGTAACATTCACCCTATTGATCTGAACACTGGTGCCATGGGAGCCAAACTCACTCTGGAGGGATGCTGTCATTTGTAATGAAACTGCCTCTGGCGGGACACAACTGAGAATATCAATTCAGGACCAATTACTTAGAGCAGGGCAGTTACAGCTCAAGGCTGGGTTTCCTTTACTTTTAAGGCAAACCAAACCAGCTGAACAGAGAGGACTTCAGTCTCACCCCACTGGCTAACCACAAGTCACACAAGCAATTCCCTTAGACACTCCAGTCTCCCAGTATCACCACCAGTGCCACTCATCCTGGGGATGAATGGTTATGAAAACCAACACCCCAGTAAAAGAAAAAAAGGTTCTTCCAGTCCCAAGGACTAAGCCCCAGACCCAGATCAATATACACATCAGATCTTACCCACAAATCACGCTGTTGCCAATCCTTTAGAATCTAAAATCTAAAGGTTTATTCATAAAAAGAAAGAAATAGAGATTAGTGTTAAAATTGGTTAAATGGAATCAAGTACATACAACAATTGCAACGTTCTTAGTTCAGGCTTGATGGGATTACTGCTGATTTAAACCAATCAAATCACTGGGGTACAAACATCCCAGATTGGATGGGTCGTTCAGTCCTTTATTCAAAGCTTCAGTTTCTAGCAAAGTTCCTGCAGAGGTCAGAAGCAGGATTGAAGACAAAATGGAGGAGTTTCCAGGGCCTTTTATATCCTCTGCCATATGGAAGGACCTCTTTGTTCTTACTGTGGAAAATCACAGCAGCCAGGTGGAGTTTGGAGTCACATGGTCAAGTCACATGTCCATGCATGACTCAGTTCTTCACAGGTAGAGCAGCCATCGCTCACATGCTGCCTTGAACGTTCCCAGGAAGACTTCCAATATGTAGGTTGGAGTCTCCCAAGGTGCATTGTCAGTTAAGTGTTTCTTGACTGGGCACTTAATCTGCAAATTCCTTTCTCAGGAAGCTGACCAATGCTTCACTCGGGGCATGGCTACCCGTGCGGATGTACAGCGCCGTGGGAAAGCGCTGCAGTGTGCCCACACTGACAGTTGCCAGTTTACTGGCATGGCCACATTTGCGGCACTTGCAGCGGCATTGGGAGCAGTGCATTATGGGCAGCTATCCCAGCATGCAAGTGGCTGCAACGTGCTTTTCAAATGTGGGGGTGGGGTGGAGTGTGACAGGGAGTGTGTTGTGGGGGAGAGAGAGTGGGTTTTTGCGGGGCTGAGAGCATGTCAGTGTGCTGTTTTGTAAGCTCAGACAGCAGCAGACCCCCCCCCTTCCCCACCCCCACCTCTCTCTCTCACACAGCATTCCACACCAATGGTTGTTTTGTCTTGGAGCAGATAAGCAGCCGGCTGTCAGAAACAGAGCTTTCAAAGGGCATTTCCGCATTCCTGCAGTGATTCAAAACAGCAACAAGAGTGACCACTGGACTTAAGGGGTTTATGGGACATTTCTGGAGGCTGACCAGAGCGCAGTAACGCAACACCTCATTCACACTGATGCCCGGGCGTTGTAGCCAGGTGCAGCAAGCGTTATCACACTCGCCAAGGTGGAGAACCAGGAGCGCTCCAGCCGGGGAGTCTGGGCGCTACGTGCCTTGCCAGTGTGGACAGGTCGGGAGTTAGGGCGCCCAGGGCTGCTTTAATGTGCTGTAACTTGCAAGTGTAGCCAAGCCCTACGGCTACTTTAGAATCAAACACATTGAGCTATCATAGAGGAGCCTTTTCAGAAGGTGGCTATGGACATAGTGGGACCCCTCAGCAAGGCGACCGGGTCTGGGAAGAAATACATTCTGGTGGTGGTAGATTTCGCTACCCGCTACCCTGAGGCGGTGGCTCTGTCCTTTATCGAGGCGGACACTGTGGAAGACACGCTGATGACCGGTTTCAGCAGAGTGGGGGTCTCCAAGGAGGTCCTTACAGAGTGGGGTCCAATTTCATGTCAACCCTGCTCCAATGTTTGGGTTGGGGCCGACACACCTGGGCCTGGGCATATCACCCTCAGTCCAACAGGCTGGTGGAGAGGTTCAGTGGGACTCTGAAGATGATGCTGAAGAGCTTCATGAACCAGCATCCTCAGGACTGGGACAATTATTTACCCCACCTGCTGTTTGCATACAGTGAAGTGCCCCAGGAATCAAATGGGTTTTCTCCTTTCGAGTTGCTGTGCGGGAGGAGAGTGAGGGGATCCCTGGACTTGGTGAGGGATGAATGGGAGGAGAAGGCCTCCCCCAATGGAGAATCCCTGGTGGAGCATGTACTTACTTTCTGGGAAAAGCTCGCTGAGCTCATGGACTTGGCCAGGGAGAATCTAGTCAGGGCCCAAGGGAAGCAGAAGATCTGGTACGACTGCACGGCGCGTGCCTGCTCCTAAGCCACTGGGGACCAGGTGATGGTTCTCATCCCTGAGAGAAAAAACAAAACACAGCCCACCCTCTGTAAGGTGTTCCCCATTCAGAGTCATGGGGAAAACTGCCCAGGACCCGGAGAGAGATTTTTAAGGGTGGGGGTGATCCAGCAGTCCTCTAGCCCTTGGGTCTCCCCGTGGTGCAGGTACCCAAAAAGGACGGGTCAAGCTGGTTTTGTGTGGCCCATTGGGCCCATGGGGCAGAAACATAGGGATGGGTAATACAGAGCCCACGGGGTCATTTCAGTCCATGCCTTATGCTTTTCTGGGGTGATGGGTAAAGCCCCTCCCCAGAAAGAGACAAAAAGGAGGGGCAGAAGGCCTGGCTGGAGCCCTAGGCATGGCTGACAGTGTGGACCAGAGGTTGGGAACCAAAGTAGGCCTGGCCTTGGCAGAAAAGTAGCCACCAGGAATTGGCCGACCAAGTCAGCACCTTCCTGACCGGAGTGGATGGAACAAGAACGCCAGGAGTTCTCAAGTAACTACGTAAGCACATTCCCAAGACCCCGTAGAGGAACACGCCGACACTCGTAAGAGAAGGACGGGATGACAGGATAATGGAGGAGGATGTTTGGTTCACACTATCAGGCACAAGGGTGGTGTCACGGGGTGCAGCTCTCATCGCCAGACTGGCGCCTCCTGCTGGTTGGGCTGAGGATCAGCTCGAGGCTGACGCCCATGTCCGCAGTCTGCACACCGGCAGTCTGTCTCTGCTCCCGCCTACAGCTCCTCTCTCAGCTCCCAGAACCGCCGTGTCCTCTTCCTGCCTCAGCCCTCCGGCTAGTTCAGCATCTGGGCTTCCCCCTTCCATGTGTGTGTCTGTCTGTCTGTCTAACAGTCCAGCCTGGGCCAGTGGCGGGGACCTGGGCCTGCCTACTACTCCGGGCCCCAGCCCAGAGACCCTGTAAATAGCAGACTCCTGCTGCCTCCCTACAACCTCGGTCAACGTTGCTTTATTTCCCTGGGCCACTTCCCCAGGACCCCAGCATCTTTGCCCTTGTTGCCAGCCCAGAGGGCCCGAGGGGGCACCAGCGGGGTTCGTTGCCCGGTGTGCGTCACACTAATTAACACACCAGGGTGGAGAAGCAAACCAAGTTTATTTGAGCTCAAATAAGGTGCAAGGGAGAAATAGCCATCTCAAATCCTGCACACCCGCACGCAGGCGGGGTCCCAGTATTTATACCCCCTTTGTTTTTTCTCTTTCTGTACTTTCCCACGGTGTGGGCTACTTTCTCATGCATATAACTTTGATTACAGCATTTGCTTTCTGCCTATCTTATCTAGTATTGGCTGCATCTAGTGCTAACCGGCCTTGCAGCTGCTAGCAGTCAGCACATAGCACAGGAGGTTACAAAAGTTTAGTAAGGCTAACAGAAGCGCTTAACATGAAGATACTTTGGTTCACATAGGCCTAGAGCAAGAAGACTTCATCGACACTCGTGGTCTTTCATCCTCCCGAGTTACCTAGATTTATGCCTAGTGACACCAACACCCTCACCTCAGGGCCTCAGCTGCTCAGTCCCAGGAGCCAGCCACTGCTCTGTCCAAGGGGCTGACAGTGCTCTCAGCCCCACAGGGACTCAGTCCTTCCTCCCTGGGCTCCCAGCAGCAACTGCCCTACTCTGCCCCGCAGCTCCCTTTTGTATGGATGTGCTGGGTCCTGATTGGCTCTTCCTCACAGCCTCTCTCCTATTGGCTGCTCCCATGCAACCTCCCCAGGGTTCTGTTAACCCCTCCTCTGCCAAGGGGGGGCAGATGCCCCACCACAGGTGGTTACTAACAACATCTGGAGCATAATACTCAACTTGTTTGTATCAATGTATAAAAGGAGAAGTCATAGGAGGGACATCTTTGTAGAGGCCGAGGGGCCAGGATCTCGGAGCACTGACTGAGCCTTTATCTAGCTACGGGCGTACCTGTGTTAGTGTCCCTGCGTGACCCACTGGACAGGGAGCTAGCATTGTGCTTTGCTGACAATAAACCTGGCCGAGTGCCTTCACCACCAAACCGAGCCTTTGGTCTTTCTCCACAGATAACGGGAAGTCTGCTGAAGCAATGCGCGTACTCCATGCTAGTGCAGCTGACTGCGAGTCCAAGAACACCGCACTGAACAGCCGTGGCAACTCTCTGCAGCGCTAACAACAAAGGAAAATGCCAAGTGCTCCACTGAGGAAGGAACAATCAGTTGCACACACACACAAAATAGGAAATGACTGCCTAGGAAGGAACACTGCGGAAAGGGATCTGGGGGTCATAGTTGATCACAAACTAAATATGAGTCAACAATGTAACATTGTTGCAAAAAAAGCAAACATCATTCTGGGGATGTATTAGCAGGAGTGTTGTAAGCAAGACACGAGAAGTCATTCTTCCGCTCTGATTAGGCCTCAATTGGAGTATTGTGTCCAGTTCTGAGCACCACACTTGGGGGAAAATGTCGACAAATTGGAGAAAGACCAGAGGAGAACAACAAAACGGATTAAAAGTCTAGAAAACAGGACCTACACGTTGTCCAGAGACTCTTCCTGCACACTGCACCCCTCCCACCCCCTGCACTCCCTCCTGCACCCCAACCCCCTGCCCCAGCCCTACATTCATGGCCCTGCATACAATTTCCCCACCCAGATGTGGCCCTCGGACCAAAAAGTTTGCCCATCCCTGGTCTAGATAATATCTAGTCCAATCCCTGCACTGAGGCAGGACTAAGTGACTTCTCAAGGTCCCTTCCATTTCCACAATTCTGTGATACGGACAAACCAAGAGGGGAGTACAAGGAAACTACGAGACCACATTAGTCAGCATGATGGGCCATTGAGGAGGGGATTGAATTGCTGAGAGGGAGAGAGATGGGGAAATATATTCGCAACCCAGCACTCCCCACCGATGGAGGAGAACACTTGTACATGGAGCAGTTTCCCATCACACTCCTTGTCCCAGGTCACTGTGCAGTAGTAAGTAGCCTGCTGCAGATGGTGAACTAAGAACTATTTTCAAATAACAACACAGAATGGCACAATATTTTTCCATTGGAACAAAGTTTATTTGGTACCTAGAATCCAGAACTCATGAAGGGCTGAAACTTTCTAAGAGAAATGCAGCTTTGAGCTGGGAGCACTGACTAGCCCTGAGCTAACGTGAAGGCCATTTGGAACGGGAGCACCATTTCCCTGGGACTTTAGTAAGGTTGGTGCAATCTCTGCCGTAGACTGATGGAGAGCGAGGAAAGGAGCAAACCAGGGCAATAAAGCTGCCAGGAGAGTCCTGGAAAGACCCCAGCTAATGGGAGAGATTTCAGGATCATCCAGGGAAGTAGGAGAGGGGCAGATGGACGCCATGACTGAAAAAGCCAAGAGCGATAAAAACACAAGACACTCATTTGCCTCCAGCACTAGAGCATTGCTGAGAAATGAACTAAACTGCAGCATTGGGGGCGCGGGCAGCGATTCTGGGAGGGGTAACCAGCGAGCGAGGGGGAGGTGGAGACAGAGACGGGCGACTCTGCTGGGCGAGACACACTTGAGAGTGCCCAGGACAATTCCAGACCGGGTGGGCACAGGAGCCGTGGAGCTGGAGGGCGTGTTCACTGTGCTGGGGCTGGTGGAACTGGAGTATCACAGGGTGGAGAGTGCTGCTGAATGATTTTCCCTGGCTCTAGATTTCGTTTCCGGGTGAAAACGTTTGTGCCGACCCTGCAGGGAAGCAGAGAGCTGGTGTTACTGGCCTAGCACGGGCCTGCGCTCGGGGCTGCCCAACACAAGGAGAGGCAGGAGCACCAAGTGATTCACAAATTCCAAGGCCAGAAGGGACCATTGTGATCATCTAGTCCAGGGGTCGGCAACTTTTCAGCAGTGCTGTGCTGAGTCTTCATTCATTCACTCTCATTTAAGGTTTTGCAAGCCAGTCATACACTTTAACGTTCTGAGAAGGTCTCTTTCTATAAGTCTATAATATAAAACTAAACTATTGTTGTATGTAAAGTAAATAGGGTTTTTAAAATGTTTAAGAAGCTTCATTTAAAATTAAATTAAAATGCAGAGCTCCCCGGACCAGTGGCCAGGACCTGGGCAGTGTGAGTGCCACTGAAAATCAGCTCGTGTGCCGCCTTCGGAATGCGGGCCATAGGTTGCCTACCCCTGATCTAGGCTGAGCCCCGCACAGCACGGGCCCTGGGACCGGTCCGACCCCCCCGCACGGCACGGGCCCTGGGACCGGTCCGACCCCCCCGCACGGTACGGGGCCTGGGACCGGTCCGACCCCCCAGCACAGCACGGGCCCTGGGACCGGTCCGACCCCCCCGCACGGCACGGAGCCTGGGACCGGTCCAACCCCCCAGCATGGCAAGAACAGAGAACTGCCCTGAATTCAATCCTGCGACAAGTCCTTTAGACAAACATCCCATCTTGATTTAAAAGCTGCCCGAATTGGAGAATCCACCGCGGCCCTTGCTAAGCTCTTCCAGTGTTACCCTCACTGTTTAAAAATTGTGATTTATTTCTAATTTGAATTTGTCTAATTTCAACTTCCAGCCACGGGCTCTAGCTCTAGCTTTGCTGTTACACTGAAGAGCCCTTTAAGAGTGCGTCAGCCTGAGGAGAGAAGCCCAGAGAGGGACACCCCATCCCCAGGGCGCCCGGCCTGGGTGCTGAGCACCGCTGTCTGGGGAACGCCCCTCCTCCAGGCTCCACCTCACAGGGGCGCCCAGCCCAGGGAGGCAGCGTGGCTGTGAGGACCCCGCACTGGCACGGCCTCAGAGCCACCCAGCAGCATCCAGGGGGGCGGGCAGGGGCTCTGGGGGCTGCTCATCCAGCCATCCCCCCCTGGGTGGGTCAGCAAGGCCACCCTTTGTGCTCTTCTCTGGCACTGACTCGGCTCCCTGGGGATGCTCCCGCTCGCAGGATGCCCACACCCCTGGTGGGCTGCTCACCCATTAGCGAGTTCTCGGAGAAGAGCCATGGGAGGTCATGGTCCTGGCCCCGGCCTGACCCATCGGGGATCTCACACAGCCCTGGGGAGTGACAGGGCCCAGGGAACTCAGCACCTTTGGGGAATAAACCTTCATTCATATTCACACCACCCCCTTCTCCTCCAGCCAGATAGGGAGGAGGGTGGGGGGTGCAAGGGTTTGTGATTTGGGGCTGAGAGCCCCACCCTGCCCTTCACCAGCTCATCCCGCACGGGCTCAGAGCCGAGCAGAGACGGAGCCAGGCCCTGCAGTCCCAGCTCTGCAGGCGGCACCTTCGCTCCTGGGCAGCCTGTGCCCAGTCACCCACCTGGTCGCTCTCCAGCCATCTCCAGGGGATCCGACCTTCTCACGCAGCAGCCACATGGTCTTCAGAGTTTCCTTCCCATTATCACCAACGAAGCACTGGCCTACGAAGACGGTTGTCGAGTCTGCGAGGGAACCGGACAGGAGTCAGAGGGAGAGACAGTGCCACACGCTCTGCGTCCCGCAGACACCGAGCCCAGAGCTCAGGGTGGAGGGAGAGGCTGCGCTCTGTGTCGATGACACAGGCCTACAAAGAGCCCCTCTCTCTGCCTCCGCAGCATCTCTCCCCGACGACGCGCGTTCCCAGGCACCGGCCCAGACGGCGGAGCAGCACAATGACTCCGTTTTCTGGGGCGGCTACATGAGACGGGGCAGGGTCAGGAAGGGGAGAGGCCTGCTGGCTGGGGGACACTTGGACTCCTCCGTCTCCCAGGCCCCACGTGCCTAGGCCATTTCCAAAGTCTGCTGGCCACCAGATCTGCGCTTTTCTGTCCATGCGCCAGGGCCCGGTCTCCTTCAGGCCCTGGGTCGACCCGCTCAGCTGTGCACAGGCTCCTCTGGCCTCCCCAACCCACCCGCGCCCACGGCAGGCCATGCAAAGTGCAGCTGATATCTTCCTCCCATGGTCATCTGATCACGTCATCGTCCTCCCTGCGATCAGCCACAACCTGGCGTCCCGCGTAACCCAGCCCTGGGACCTCCCCCAGGTATCCCAGCGTCCAGCCCGCCATGGCTGGTCGAGCCAGAGGCAGCTTTTGGAAACAGACTCCGTCTTGACTTAAAGATTCCAGGCGATGGAGGATCCACCACGTGCCCAGCTCAGTTGTCCCATTGGCTGATCACCTGCACTGGTAAAAAGCTCCACTTCACTTCTAATTTGGATACATCTGGGTTCAGTTTCCAGACACCTTTGTTTGCTCAATTAAAGAGTCATCGGCTGTCAGGAAGCTCTTCACAGGCAGATCCTTGCAGGGTTTATCGTCACTGCACTAGCTGACCTGAGTACCCCTGTGTTACTGCACTAGCCGAGTTGTCGGGAGAGCGGCCGCACTGGAGTTACACGAGCGGCTGGATTAGCAGAACGATGGAATTAGCTGTTGATGAGTTGTTGTAACTAGAGCTGTTGCACCCCCCTCCCATGCCCCTGAATTACTAGCTAGAGCCTCAGCATCACCCAGGCTTCAATCCCCTGCCCCCTCTCCTCCCCAATGAGCCAGCTCTCTGGGATTTAGGGCACCCCTTTACGTAAGCTAGACACGTGGTGGGGTGGCCAGGAGTCGAGTTTGGGGTGACTCTCAAACTATAACTGCTGTGCACACCCATAGGCCATGATCAGACACCCCCATAACCTTCTCTTGTATCAACTAAATAGATGGAGCTGCTCTAGTCTCGCCGTGGGCGGCCGGTTTCCCAGAGCTCGAACCATCCTGGTAGCTGTTTTCTGACCCCTTTTCAGGACTGTAATATCTCTTGAAATGCAGACAGCAGAAACGGACACAGTAGCCAGTAATGGGCTTGCTGGTGCCATACACAATTCATTTTAACCTCCCCAAATTGAACACAATTACTGCATTGAGTCACATATTTCCCCATACCATTTCTGGCACGCCAACAAACCAAAATAATCCCCCCGGTGCCCCTGGTGCCCCCCATTCATGCTGACAGTAACCCCCACCCCCACCCAGCCTCAAAGCAGCACGTGGTACGTACTCGAGAACGTCTCCCAGTTCACAGTGAAGCCGAAGGTCGGCTGGCTCCTCTGTGTCGTGTCATGCTGGGCTCCCTTCAGGGGCGAGCTGCGGATACAGTTGCTGGTGGCCGTCACAACTGTGAGGTAATTGCCGGAAAATTCTCCTGCATCGTTAACTTTATCTATTTCCATCAGTGAGCCCAGCTCATTCCGCCACAGTCCGGACAGGTCACACTGAAAGGAGAGCAGACGTGGTCCCACGCACAACGCTGCACGGTCAGACACTTACCTGAGGCCGTGACCCCAAGAGCCCCGAATGCAAAAGACAGACCCTGCAAACTAGGAAATAAAAAACCCAAAGTGCCTCGCCTGTGCTCTGGCTCCTGAGATCCCATGGAACCAGCTGGTCACAAGAAGAACCTCTGACCCTGGTCTTTGTGGGCGTGGAGGCTGCGTTTCTAGTGGCCATAATTTCTGATGGAAGATTAGTGAGCTCCTGGCTTTGTCCAGCAAAGAGCTCTCTCGGCAGGGTCCCAGCACACTTTGTCTCGCCATGGTCAGCGGTGCTTTTACTGAAATCCAAGCATTGCTCGCTCCCACACCGGAGCAGCCTGCACTACGGAGCTTCCTGCCCCCAGGTCAGGGACAGGCCCTGCTGAGCACAGACATGAAGAGCCGGAGTCCGACCTTACACAGCGTGAAGCAGAGAATGGCCAACACCAACAGTTCAGAACATGACTCCAACCCTGTGAATGTGGGGCTGGATGGGACCTGGAGAGGCCATCTGGTCCAGCGCCGTGCTGCCGCAGGCTTACGTTGTACTGAGACCATCTCTGAGAGAGGTTTATTTAACCTGCTCTTAAAAACCTCCAGTGCTGGGGATGGCGCAGCCTCCCCTGGGAACCTGCTGTGACGAAGTGGGAATGTTCTGGGTGTGTCTGTGACTGCTGAGTGGGGAGCAGTGACCTGGGAAGGTGGCAGGGGAGCTGTGCTGGGACGGGCTGCACTGGGGAAGGGAGGATACCTGAGCCTGTAACCTGAGACCCCAGGAGGGGGGTTGGAGGCCAGGTAACACCTCTGCCCGGGACACTGGACAAAGGCTGGGGGAGGAGCTGGGGAGAGGCTGAGTGAGAGGCTGGGGGGAGTTTCAGTTTGGAGCTGGCTGGGAAATGGAGAAGGGCCCCGACGGGCTTGGGCTTCCCAACAGGGCTGTGGCCTCCCTGGGCCCCCAGATGGACCTAACTGGGGGGGATCCTGTTGTCTGTACTGGCAAGACCTCTCTGGGACTGTGTTCCTGTCGTCTAAATAAACCTTCTGTGTTACTGCCTGGCTGAGAGTCACGGTGAATCGCAGGAAGCCGGGGGTGCCGGGCCCTGACTCCCCCACACTCTGTGACACCTGCCCCAGTGCTTAACACCCTGATGGCTGGAAAGTTTCTCTGACTAACTTAAATCTCCCTTGGTGCAAACTGAGCTGAATCCCTCCCCCAGTGGGTATGGATAGCAGCTGGACACTGTCCTCTCCATGGCAGCCTGTTACAGTCTGGACCCTGCTCAGCTGGTCCCCCCTACACTAAAAATGCCCAAGTCAGGCCCCAAAACAGAGAGGTTTAAAAAAGGTATTTTGTGGTTTTTGTCCTGTCAAGCTCCTGCTGCCCCTGCCCCTGACCCCAGCACATGCACAGCCATCGCCTGCTGCCATTTCACCAGATCGATGGAGCAAAGGGATTCTGGCCCCTGCTGCAGAACCTATCACTGGAAAACCCCCTCGGCCCCTCGCCCTGCCCGGCCTGAGACACCCCAGAGCCAGCGCCCAGCCCCCTCGGCCCCTCACCCTGCCCGGCCTCAGACACCCCAGAGCCAGCGCCCAGCCCCCTCGGCCCCTCACCCTGCCCGGCCTGAGACACTCCAGAGCCAGCGCCCAGCCCCCTCGGCCCCTCGCCCTGCCCCAGCCTGAGACACCCCAGAGCCAGCCCCCAGCCCGCTCGGCCCCTCGCCCTGCCCAGCCTGAGACACTCCAGAGCCAGCGCCCAGCCCCCTTGGCCCCTCACCCTGCCCCAGCCTGAGACACCGCAGAGCCAGCGCCCAGCCCCCTCGGCCCCTCACCCTGCCCAGCCTGAGACACCCCAGAGCCAGCGCCCAGCCCCCTCGGCCCCTCTGCCCTGCCCAGCCTGAGACACCCCAGAGCCAGCGCCCAGCCCCCTCGGCCCCTCTGCCCTGCCCCGCCTGAGACACCCCAGAGCCAGCGCCCAGCCCCCTCGGCCCCTCGCCCTGCCCGGCCTGAGACACCCCAGAGCCAGCGCCCAGCCCCCTCGGCCCCTCACCCTGCCCAGCCTGAGACACCCCAGAGCCAGCGCCCAGCCCCCTCGGCCCCACACCCTGCCCGGCCTGAGACACCCCAGAGCCAGCGCCCAGCCCCCTCAGCCCCTCGCCCTGCCCAGCCTGAGACACCCCAGAGCCAGCGCCCAGCCCCCTCGGCCCCTCGCCCTGCCCAGCCTGAGACACCCCAGAGCCAGCGCCCAGCCCCTCCGCCCCTCCCCCCGCCCGGCCTGAGACCCCCCAGAGCCAGCGCCCAGCCCCCTCGGCCCCTCGCCCTGCCCGGCCTGAGACACCCCAGAGCCAGCGCCCAGCCCCCTCGGCCCCTCGCCCTGCCCGGCCTGAGACACCCCAGAGCCAGCGCCCAGCCCCCTCGGCCCCTCGCCCTGCCCGGCCTCAGACACCCCAGAGCCAGCGCCCAGCCCCCTCGGCCCCTCGCCCTGCCCCGCCTGAGACACCCCAGAGCCAGCGCCCAGCCCCCTCGGCCCCTCGCCCTGCCCCGGCCTCAGACACCCCAGAGCCAGCGCCCAGCCCCCTCGGCCCCTCGCCCTGCCTGACTCTGAGACACCCCAGAGCCAGCGCCCAGCCCCCTCGGCCCCTCGCCCTGCCCAGTCTGCCCCATACCTTTCTCTCTGAAGAGGTGCTGAGGGTCACCAGAGCCAGGGCGAGAATCAGAGAGAAGCTGATTTTCCCCATCATCACTTGGAGTAGAAGCCGCCTGCAGAAGCCAATTGAGTCTCCCAGGCACTTAGTCTGGGGCCACCCGTCAGGCCCTGTCTTTATATCCCCTCGCAGCAGGCCGGGGCTGCAACCTGAGCTGCGTTGGTTCTCTCCTTGCTGGCAGTTCCCAGAAGTGAGCGGGCACTTCGGTTATTTTGTGTCTGTCTCACTGAAATTCAATCTCCAGCCCAAGCCGCTGGCAGGGCCAGCAAGACAAAATGAAAAGAAGCCGTGTGACCTGGGCAGTGCTGTGAGGAGTGCGGTCAGTGACCAGCTATAGATAGATCCCAGCACACAGCAGAGGCGAAGCGAGAGGACCATGTGAAGGCACCTTAGGCAGGGAAGCAGGTGGGAGAGGTAAGCTGAAGTGCTGCTCATTGGGCCTTAAGGTGCTGACGGGCCAGGGGCTCCCTGGGTTTCCTGGCACGCCCAGGCTAGGATAACTCCTACAGTGGCTCCTGGGATATAAGGTTTCTGTAACCAGCCCCACACAGAGTCAAATGTGTCTGACCACGCGTCTCTTTCCACTGGCAGTCCAAAAAGTGAGGTCCCCTTGGTGCTTTCTGCTGGGAGCCCGATTCCTGAGGGTCCTCCTGTGACCCAAGGAGCCTGGGGCAGCCCTCGCTGGCACTGCCAAAGCCAGGGCAGGCTGCAAAGCAGAGCCAGTTCTCCCCAAACTGGTGGGTAACTGAAGTTCAACTCACCAACCAGTCACAACTCTGCTCGTGATCCCCACCACACTCATTATCAAGAAGCCAAAACCAGAAATCACCCATCCCCCTTTACTGCATCCCAGCCTCTGCCTCCCAATCAGCACCTAGGTCCAGTACAGTGAGACGTTATTTAAAACTCTGCTCACTATACAAAACGTTCCTGTAATCCCCAAAGGGCCAGCCACATTTCCAGATCAACACTAGTGTGGATCTTACCTGAAATACCACGCTGCCAGCCTACCCGTCGGTATCGGAAACGAAAGGTTTATTAGAAAAGGAAAGAATGAGAAGGGAGTTGTTAAATGGTCAAAGCCATCAGATACATACGTGTGACTTCCGGTACATCAGGTTCTTGGCAGCACTGGTGAGTTCGTTGGCTTGTAGAGTCCCCCTGGAACACAACCAAAGCTTCAGACCCTTTTTCAAAGCTTCAGTTTGTAGAGAAGTGACTCCAGAGCTGGGAAGCAGCACTGAAGACAAAAACGGAGCATCTGCAGCTGCCTTTTTATATCCTTTGCCACATGGCTTGTACATCCTCTGTCGCAACACAAGCTCCCAGCACTTGGGCATGGAAAAGCTCCTGGAGTCCCTGTCCATAAGCGCATCCCTATGTGTCCTGCTGACTCATAGGCTGTGACGGTGCTGCCCGTGGGAGCCAGCTGAGGTCACTCAATTGGAGTGAACTGCAAACAGAATGGGGCAGACAAACCCCAAACCAGGGGTGGCTCCAGGCACCAGCACGCCAAGCGCGTGCCTGGGGCAGAAAGCCACGGGGGGGCGCTCTGCCGGTCGCCGCAAAGGCGGCAGGCAGGTTGCCTTTGGCGGCGTGCCTGCGGAGGGTCCGCTGGTCTCACGGCTTCGGAGGACCTCCTGCAGGTGTGCCACCGAGTCCAGTGGACCAGGGACCTCCTGCAGGCAAGTCGCCGAAGACAGCTTGCCTGCTGTGCTTGGGGCGGCAAAATACCTAGAGCTGTCCCTGCCCCAAATGCTGGTAGTCATTCCAATACTTGGATTTACCAGCCAGCACAAAACAGCTTCTACAGTACCTCACTGGGTACTCAGAAGTCCAAACAACGCAGTTCCCTTAAAGTGCCCAGCCTCAGGCCTCCGTCCAGACACATCTGTCAGATATGATGATGATTCCTGAAAATCTGATCTCATCATATAAAAGGAAAGGTTCCTCCAATCTCAAAGGTCCATACCCATACCCAGGTCCAATTATAACTTAGATCTGACCCAAAATACGCGCTACAGCCAATTCTTATTAACTAAACTAAAATTTATTAAAAAAGAAAAGAGAGAGAGAGTTGGTTAAAAGATCAACATACAGACAGACTTGAATTCAATTCCTGAGGTTCAGATGCACAGCAGAGATGAGCTTGTAGTTGCCAAAAGTCCTTTTAGAAACAGTCCATAGGTTATAGTCCAATGTCCATATTCAGGGTGACTCCAGCCAGTGACTGGGGATCTCAATCCTTGTGGCTTAAGGTTTCCCCCTCTTGAAACCCAAAGCAGATCTGAGATGAAGCAGGATCGTGTCCCAGGGTCCTTATACATTTCCAGCAGCCTTTCGGCCTGAGAAAACAATAGGCTTAACTCCTTCTTCCAAACATCCTGGCAATTAGCACAGGGTAATTTATCCATTAAACAGTTCAGATACAGGTTACCACAACCTTCAAAGAGACACACAGACAATAATACTATTTCACTCAAGTATCATCACAAATGTTAATATTCCTTTTTTGATCTTTGAATCAAAGCTCTAGCAATAGACAAGACTTGTTTGCTTATATCCCAAGACCTGAGCAAACATCTTCCCTTCTACCTCTACCAATGCAGACTTGCATTTCAAAGCTCTGCTCATTTACAGATCTGCCTAACCAGTCTCTAAAGTTCGGCCCTGGGTCAGGTCAGTCTGTGAGGAAATTAACTCTTGCTGGCCCTGTCACCTTCCAAAAAAAAAAACCGCCGAGCACCACCCTGCCCCACAAAGATTGGCCACCTCTTACAAGGTGCCGCCCCAAGCACGTGCTTGGTCGGCTGGTGACTGGAGCCGGCCCTGGTCCCCACCCTCTCTCTTGATGCCCTCAAGCAGCACAGGCTAAGTAAAATTCTACTGCCCTTTACTCATACAATAATAACATTTCATTACCCCCCTGCCCCCCATTCAAGTGATTTGTAACCCAACCCCAGCCAAACTCTATCGCTTGAGGAACACAGCTCTGTTTGCTGGATCCCTAGGTAGATTAGGTGTGAATGTAAATACAGTCTGGCCCTGAAGCCTTTCCCCCCAGCCCCAGCTCATCAGTAGCTGCCAGGGAGAGCTCCTTAGACTTTGCTTACAAATCATCATTTGAAATTATTAGGTTGGCCAACATCACCGCAATGAATGCACTGGCACTGTCATAAAAACAACAGCTGGATAAGGAAGCTAGTCTGTGTTCAGACTGTTCAGATACACATATTTTATCAGACACTGTATGTGCTTTTAAAGTGTGTATTAATGTTTCAATTTCTATTCAAATTTCCGTTCAGTCACTAAATGGGCAACACTGCATGTAACCAGTTCACAAAACTAGGGGCGGGGGGGAGTTGGGGAAATTCGGCGGGGGGTGTGTGTGTAGGGAAATCACTGCTTAGAATGCCAGATAAATAGCAAGTCAGCCTCTGCCTGTCCTCCTGTTGCCTTTTTCTTTGTAGCTAAAATCTCTCTGAAAGGCAGGATCCGGTGCCTGGTGTTTCACTGTTTGCCAGGGGAGGGCACCGCACAGCAGCACCATTGAAATCTTTGCCGTATCTCAAGGACTTCCTCCTGTGAGTTTGCTGAGCTGTGGCCCTAGCCAGGGCCAGCTCCAGACCCCAGCGCGCCAAGCGCATGCTTGGGGCGACAAAATGCCGGCAGGGCGGCAGGCGGCTCCGGCGGACCTTCTGCAGTCATGACTGCGGACGGTCCTCTGGTCCCGTGGCTCGGGTGGACCTCCTGCAGGCACGTCTGCGGGAGGTCCCCCGGAGCCGCGGGACCGGCGCCCGGCAGCGCGCCCCCTGCGGCATGCCGCCCTGCTTGGGGCAGCCGGATTGCTAGAGCCGCCCCTGGCCCTAGCACCCCCCAGTGCGAGAATTCCCTGTAATGCTTTGAGCAGGGCGTTTTGGCCGGTTCCCACCAGCGCAGCAATGGCCCAGCCATGCCCTGTAGCGTTGCCAGCAGCTCCTAGGGCCAGGTTCAGTTTGCTAGGGGTTCCTTTTAAAGACTTAAAAAAACATCATCTTGAATCCTTCCAAGACACTCCCTGCCCCACATGGGTGCCCTTGGCAGGCCATACTTCCCGCCCGCAAGCCCCAAGTCCCAGGGCTGAAAGCAAAGAGAACTGTATCGGGGACAAACGTGTGTGTCGGGGGAGGGCAGGACCCACAGAATAAAGCTGGGAAAACCAGCAAATAATAAATTAACACTATTAGGTAAGACTCCCTCCTCCCCCACTCCCCCAGGGTGCGATAGCTGCAGCCTCAGACCTCCTCTGCCAGCGGGGAGTGGGTGGCAATCGTGTTCCAAGCATCGCCTCGGCCCAGGCCAAGCTCACAACTACATGCGCTGTCTTGGGGGAGGCCAAAAATGCTGGCAGGCCAGTGCTCTCTGGGCTGCGCCAGGGGCTCTGCCTCCCAACCCCGCTGAGGGGATTTCGCTTTGCCTGCTCCAGAGACCAGCACTGGAATCCCTCTGCTCGGCGGCTGCTCTCTGCTGCTTCAGCCCCAGCTACCTCGCCACCGTCACCTCAAAGCCAGCTCAGCTCTGCCTGAGGCCCTTCGGTGAAACATTCCCAGATCTATGAATGCTGTGATTTAGTTTTTATTGATTTTCAGCCGAATGTTTGGACCACTTGGGTACCTGCAAATACTGATTGTACAAAGCAAGTGCTGCTCCTGACATTAGGGAGATGTTGATGTTATTAATACATTAGTCTGTGTAAAGGCCAGGCTGTCTCTCAAAGTATGGCAATGTAGCAACCCCCCTCCCCGCCCCACACACACACGAGGCAGGGGCACTGTGATTCTGGCAGACCAGGTGCCATCTCCTGCCAAGGCCTCTAGGCCTCACTGAGCTCTGACAAGTGCACAGCTGGAAACCAGTCTGGCCCACCTGTGTGCTAGCGCTGTTAAAATAGGGATTGGATTTCTAGAGGTGTGTGTAGCAGACAGAGAGAGAGCCGGAGACATGAGGCCTGCTATGAGGCCTGAACTAAGGTGCTAGTCAGGCCCTGCTAATGGAAAGCAAAGTTAGCAACAGTCAGGCTGTGAGCAGGAGTCAGGCGCACAGAACCTGGCACGAGCAGGGCTGTCATTGCAAACACATGTTCCTGAGAAGCGCTGGGCACAGGACGCTCCCGCAAACACATTCCAGAAGGGTGATACCAGAACACCCTGATGTCCAGTGGGTGCAAACACCTTCCCCAGTGATAACAGGGACCCGCTGACCTCTCTTAAAGATGAGGGCAGGATGACAGGGGAGTGGATCGTGAGGTTTTGATTGAACCAAAGGTACAAGGCAAAGGGTGGTAGCTAACCATGTCACGGGGCAGTACGTAACTTGTTTGTATCGGTGTATAAAGAGTGGTCTCAGAGGGGGTGTCTTTGGCCGGCCGAGGGGATGGAAAGTCCTGCCATTCACTGAGCCGGTGCATTGTCCCAGGCGTACATGTATTAAGTGAACTTGTAGATGCATAGGGCGCTAATACCGTGCTTTGTCGGCAATAAACCCAGCCGGGTGCCTTCACTACAAACCAAGTCTTGTGGTCTCGTTGGGCGGCTCGATCGAGGTCTGCGGTGTCGGCTCTGTGGGCAGAGTGGGGACAGCACACAGAGAGACACCCATGCAGCCAGTGACTAACTACAATCTGATTGCTGGTTGGCCTTTATGAACCGCGTGCGAGTTGCTGCTGGCCTTGATCTCACTGGTAATAGCTGCACCCCATGCTATGGGGAACAGGGAAGGGTTTGCTCTGTAACTAGAGAAGCATTTGCTCTGGCCCTGGAAACCCCCAGTCAGGAGAGGAGCGTTTCCCAGTGTGATGTACCAGTGAACCACAAGGGATGTCACCCCCTGCCCAACAGAAAGAGGCCCATAGACACCAGATGAACCCCTGGAGAACATCATTGGACAGGAGACTTATTGTTCCCCCAACCCCATGAAGAGGAGATGTGCGAAAACCCGCGTCCCACCCCAGTGTGAGCTCTGGGGGAAAGGAATAAAAATCCCTGACCAGAGGGACCAGCTCAGAGTGGAGAAAGGTAACTAGTGGTGTTCCCCAAGGGTCAGTCCTAGGACCAATCCTATTCAACTTATTCATAAATGATCTGGAGAAAGGGGTAAACAGTGAGGTGGCAAAGTTTGCAGATGATACTAAACTGCTCAGGATAGTTAAGACCAAAGGAGATTGTGACGAACTTCAAAAATATCTCACAAAACTAAGTGATTGGGCAACAAAATAGCAAATGAAATTTAATGTGGATAAATGTAAAGTAATGCACATTGGCAAAAATAACCCCAATTATACATACAATATGATGGAGGCTAATTTAGCTACAAAGAGACAGGAAAAAGATCTTGGCGTCATCGTGGACAGTTCTCTGAAGATGTCCATGCAGTGTGCAGAGGTGGTAAAAAAAGCAAACATGATGTTAGGAATCATTAAAAAGGGGATAGAGAATAAGACTGAGAATATATTATTGCCCTTATATAAATCCATGGTACTCCCACATCTCGAATACTGTGTACAGATGTGATCTCCTCACCTCAAAAAAGATATACTGGCACTAGAAAAGGTTCAGAGAAGGGCAACTAAAATGATTAGGGGTTTGGAGAGGGTCCCATACGAGGAAAGATTAAAGAGGCTAGGACTCTTCAGCTTGGAAAAGAGGAGACTAAGGGGGGATATGATAGAGGTCTATAAAATCATGAGTGATGTTGAGAAAGTGGATAAGGAAAAGTTATTTACTTATTCCCATAATACAAGAACTAGGGGTCACCAAATGAAATTAGTAGGCAGCAGGTTTAAAACAAATAAAAGGAAGTTCTTCTTCACGCAGCGCACAGTCAACTTGTGGAACTCCTTGCCTGAGGAGGTTGTGAAGGCTAGGACTATAATAGCGTTTAAAAGGGAACTGGATAAATTCATGGTGGTTAAGTCCGTAAATGGCTATTAGCCAGGATGGGTAAGGAATGGTGTCCCTAGCCTCGGTTTGTCAGAGGGTGGAGATGGATGGCAGGAGAGAGATCACTTGATCATTACCTGTTAGGGTCACTCACTCTGGGGCACCTGGCACTGTCCACTGTCGGTAGACAGGATAGTGGGCTAGATGGACCTTTGATCTGACCCGGTACAGCCGTTCTTATGAGTGCTGCTGCTTGGAACCTGACTGTGACATGTCTGCATGTCTACATTTACTGGCTTGGACCTAGGACATTTAACTCTCATTTCTTTTGTGCAGTTAATTAACCTTTAGTGAATTGTGACAGGACTGGCTGCCAGCGTTGGCTTTGGTGTAGGATCTAGAGTGCATTTGGCCTGGGGTGAGTGACTGGCCTTTGGCACTGGCAGGAACCTGAGTAGTGCTGTGATTTTGGTGTGAGGGGCCATCTGCCACAACGGCAGCTCTCCTGGGACTGTCTGTGACAGCAGGGTTAGGCTGTTACTGTGCCCGAGGAGTAAATCACACTTGCCGCATGGCTGGTGAAATCTAAGAATCATAGAATCATAGACTATCAGGGTTGGAAGGGACCTCAGGAGGTGTCTAGTCCAACCCCCTGCTCAAAGCAGGACCAATCCCCAACTAAATCATCCCAGCCAGGGCTTTGTCAAGCCTGACCTTAAAAACCTCTAAGGATGGATATTCCACCACCTCCCTAGGTAACCCATTCCAGTGCTTCACCACTCTCCTAGGGAAATAGTGTTTCCTAATATCCAGCCTAGACCTCCCCCACTGCAACTTGAGACCATTGCTCCTTGTTCTGTCATCTGCCACCACTGAGAACAGCCGAGCTCCATCCTCTTTGGACCCCCCTTTGAGGAGTTGAAAGCAGCTATCAAGGACAGAACACACTGCGGTTTGGGGTTGGTGCCCGTTGGTAACAGTCTGCCCCAAGGCTGGCACCACCTTTGTCAGCCACTGCAGCCAGCCTGGTCGGCGGGGCGGGTAGGAGTCCAATACCCCCTTTGCAGGGACCTCTGCTACTGGCTCTCCGGGGCCAGGCTCCTTGCCAAGCAGCGGCGGTCACTCCACAAGGTGTGTGGGGAAGGGAGGAGCTGGGGGATCAGGGATGACTCTCAAGGGAGAACCTCCTTTCTCTGCCTCTTGCCTACTTGTGCTCAGCTCCTGCTCCCTGCAGGGGCTCTGCTGTCCAAGCAGCCCTGCTATCTGGCTACCAACATCGCCCGGCTCTGGCTCCACCCCAAGGTCCCTGCTGTTCAGCCCCTGCCTGGACCTGGCTGCAGCAACCTGGCTTCCTCCATGCTGCCCCCCACCCCGCCCCGCCCCCATACTCCCCCTGCCTGATCCTGGCCCCCGACGCCAAATAAAATGTCCTGGACACTTTAAAGAGGATACAAGCCAAACCAAAGAGCCTTGTATGTCTGTGTATCCCTTCTCCCAGGCAGAGTCAGCAGCTGCAGGTGCCACGTTCAGTGTCTGGGGGTTTCTCTTACTGATACACCCCCAGTGCCCTGGGCAGCATCCGGTGCCTCAGCTCCCCAGCGTGTGGTGTGAAAGTCTGCTTGTGGTGTGACTGGTCCTGCTTTGAGCAGGGGATGGGACTAGATACCTCCTGAGGTCCCTTCCAGCCCTGAGATTCTAGGATTCTACGACTGTTCCTTTCACACCCCACTCACAGCGCTGCCGTGGCTAGTGAAAGCCGAGTTCAGAGGTGCCTTCGCGGGGTTCACCTCCCGGGGCTCACCCCTGGGTGGGGTGTCAATGCCTCTGTTGCTGCTCCTCACTGCAAGGGCAGGCTCTGTGCTGTCTTTCTCTGCAGTACTGTCCCCACGCCAGCTCTAACGCTTCACCCCTGGATCTGCTTTGCACCAGTGCCTCATTTGGGGAGAAAGAAGTGCCGAATTCCAACAGTTTTTTTATATTCATGACCAATGCAGCAAGGCCCGAAGTGCCAGGCCTACGCGTTCCTCCACCCAGAGATCCCAGCTCAGCCCTGACATGCTTATCGCTGATATTAGCTCTAATCATCATGAAACAGGAACAAGAACTCTGCCTCGAAAGTAACCAGCCCCCTCTTTAATCACAAGAAACAACACCCAAGAACAAACACTCACCCACTTGTACGACTTGGCTTTGGCCTCCCTCCCCCCTGCTTAGCAAGCGAGTTTCGGCTGAGGGTGACTCCTCCATCAGTGCCTGCAGGGCGCAGTTCGGCTGCCCTTTACTCAGACAGGTTTCGTTGCCTCTGCACTCAGCCCTAGAGGGACCTGTAACCCAGCCTCAGCCAAAAGGGATCCTGGGGCCAAGCAGCTCTGTCTGCCGCACACCTAGGCCGAGTGGGTGTGTCTATGCAAACACGGTCTGCTCCTGGAGTGTTTTCACCCAGCTTCCCCCGGATGTCAGGGGATGGCTCACTCACACCCTGCTTCCAGCTGTCACCTCTACAGCCCCCACGCTCTGCATCATTCCTTATTCTATAGCTGGCTCTGCTCAGCTCAGCAGACGTGCAATTAAGACACTCAGCAGCGTCCTCCCCAGGAGACAGGTACTCCCAGAAGACAGTAGAAGCCTCGTGTGATACTATACCTTGGGGGAGTGCCCTGTAACCCCCATATTCTTCATTTTTATATAACTGTAATCTTACATATAAAGCATGCTGTGTGAGGAACCAGGGAAAGGTTATGATCTGCTGAAAGTCATTTCTCTATCCATAGATGTGTATCATTAATGCATATGAAGTTGTGAGAATTGTGTTGTATGGTTGTCACTAAAACATGCTGTACGTTGGGGAATCGGCCCGATCTTAGCTCCCCAGAGGTAACAGCCAGGAAAATAACCAATGCCCGGGTGTGTGAAACAGCCCATCAACAGCCATTGTCCAACAAGGGAGCTACAATGCAACGACTCCCCTGCATGAGGCCACACCAGGGGAATTGCTCAACCTCACCTGGGGACTCAGCAATGCCGCAGACATGCCTGGACTTGTGTTCTCCAAGCACATGGACTGAGGGTATAAAACAGGACATGGGGCGTAACGATGCTGCCTCTAGCGGGACACAACTGAGAGTATCAGTTCAGGACAAATTGCTCAGAGCAGGGCAGTCACAGCCCCAGGCCAGGAGTCCTTTATTACTAAGGCACCAAACCAGCCAGACAGAGAGGACTTCGGTCTCACCCCACTGGCTAACCACAAGTCACACAAGCAATTCCCCTAGACACTCATTTCCCACCAGTGCCACTCATCCTGGGGACGAATGGTTATGAAAACCAACACCCCAGTAAAACAAAAAAAGATTCTCCCAATCCCAAAGGACCAAGCCCCAGACCCAGGTCAATATGCAAATCAGCTCTTACCCACAAATCATGCTGCGGCCAATCTAAAATCTAAAGGTTTATTCATAAAGGGAAAAAGATACAGATGAGAGCTAGAATTGGTTATACGGAATCAATTACCTACAGTGATGGGAAAGTTCTTGGTTCTCGTGCCTTTCTCTGGTGATTCATGAGCGGCTCTGGGAGCATTCATGCGACAGAGCTGGGTGTGGGGCTCCACACGCGGTGGTGCTGAGTGATCACAGCGCCTGGAGGGGTTTGCTGCTGGTCACTAGCCAGGCCTTGTGAGAAGGCCCAGGTGAGAGAGAGTTCAGGGGGCCCAGTGGACCCGCAGACCCTGTCACAGAGGCGCAGCGAGCAGGGTGAAATACGCCGCTTGTTCTACTGAGCAAGATTTGCACTTCGTACACTGGTGTAAAGATTTAAAGGACGGTCAGGAGGAGTTTGTTATTTTCCGATTGCTCATTTTGGGAAAGGGAAGTAGGGACAGAAAAGCAGGAAAATGATTGACAGCGGTGAAGCCATTGCAAAGTTAGGCTGCAGGTTGCAGAAAAGGAGAGAGAGCACCGGAGACTATTGGAACGGAAAGACCTGGAGATAAAGGAGAAGCAGAAAGGAAGAGAGCGTCTCCCACGCTAGAACTTTACTGGGAAAGGAACTAAACTGCAGGGTGGGGGCCACAGGCAGTGATTCTCGGACGGGAGGGGGTAACCGGAGAGCGAGGGGAGATGGAGACAGAGACGGGTGACTCTGCAGCTCAGCAAACAGCCCTGACACCAGTCGAGACGCTCTCTCTCGAGAGGGCCCAGAACAATTCTGGGGGGCGCCAGGAGCTCTGGGGCTGCAGAGTGGGGTCACGGTGCTGCTGGGATCACTGGTTACAGGTCACTCCTCATGGATTCACCCACGTTCTGCCCCTTGAGCCGGGTGAAGACGTCTGTGCCGACCCTGCGGGGAAGCACAGAGCTGAGGTGACTGGCCCAGCACGGGCCTGCGCTCGGGGCTGCCCCATACACGGAGGGGGAAGGAGGCAGGGGCACAATCTGCATCCCCCTGAGGAGAGAAGCCCAGAGAGGGACACCCCATCCCCAGGGCGCCCGGCCTGGGTGCTGAGCACCGCTGTCTGGGGAACGCCCCTCCTCCAGGCTCCACCTCACAGGGGCACCCGGCCGCGCCATGCAGGGGCAGGTAGGGGGCAGGCAGGCAATTCCTCCAGGCTCCACCCCAGGGGGGCACCCGGCCACCCAGCCCAGGGAGGCAGCGTGGCTGTGAGCACCCCACACTGGCATGGCCTCAGAGCCACCCAGCAGCACCCAGGGGCTCCACAGGCTGCACATCCCCGTGGTGCTCAGCAGAGCTACTGGGGGCAGGGACCTGCCAGCAGCCACCCACTCACAGCTCCCCTTGGTGCCCCGGGAGGTGCCCCCAGCCCCACTGTAGCCCCCGGCCTGGCTGCTCACATGCTGGGTGCCAGCCTGTGCTCTGAGGAGGGCTGAGCACATACAGGCTCCCCAGGCAGGAGCGATCTTGCAGCAGGGAGGGGCACGAAGCAGCACCAGAGGCCTGGGCCCCCTCCCCAGGGGTCAGTCCTGGGGCCGGTGCTAGACAATGGCGTGGCGAGTGGGCTTATACAATGTGGGGGGGACACCAGGCTGGAGGGGCTGGGAGCACTTGGGGGGCAGGATTAGAATCCAGAGCGACCTTGAGAAATTGGGCAATTGGTCTGAGTTCACCTGGATGAAATTCAGAGAAGACAAGTGCAAAGTGGGGATTATCTGGCTAGGAGACAGCACTGCTGAAAGCGAGCCGGGGGTTGTACTGGATCACAAACCGAACATGAGCCAACAGCGTGATGCAGCTGGGGAAAAAGGCTGATATAATTGAGGGCTGTGTTAACAGGAGCGTCGTATTTACAACACAGGAGGTGACTGTCCCGCTCTCCTCAGTGCCGGGGAGGCCTCAGCTGGAGGACTGGGCCAGGTCTGGGTGCTGCACTTTAGGAAAGTTGAGGACAATTTGGAGAGAGTCCAGAGGAGAGCAACAAAAATGATCAAAGGTTTAGAAAACCCGACCTGGGAGGAAAAGTAAAAAACACAAAACGGGGCATGTTCAGTTTTGAGACAAGAAAATGTAGTGGGGAGCTGATCACAGTCCTCAGATACGTTAAGGGCTGTGAGAAAGAGGATGGGGATCAGTTGTTCTCCACGTCCGCTGAAGGTGGGACATGAAGCAATGGGCTCACTCTGCAGCAAGGGGGAGTTCGGTTAGATCTGAGGAAAAGTTTTCCACAGATCAGGGTAGGGCAATACTGTTCCAAGGAGCGTGTGCAGGGCCCATCCCTGGAGGTCTGCAGCCAACAGGTGGGACACACCCTGTCTGGGACGCTTTAGGTTTGTATGGTTGTCATAAACAGACAGTTAAGGGTTAATTCCTCTTTTACCTGTAAAGGGTTAAGAAGTTCACCTAGCCTAGCTGACACCTGACCAGAGGAACCAATGGGAGGACAAGATGTTTTCAAAGACGGTGTCACCCCCACTCTGGACCAGATGCAGGAAGGACCGGATCAAGAATTCCGTCCTGTACAACTTTAGGCTACAGATGTGGGGACCTGCATGAGATAACCCCTAAGCTTATTTACCTGCTTAGATCTAGTTGCTGTCACCACCAAATGGTTTAAACAAACTTTTATGGGAGAATCTGCAGTTGCCTACCTCGATGATGTGGCCATTTTTTCTGATTCATAGGCAGAACACCTGGAGCACCTGGAAAAAGTCTTTGAGCGCATCAGGCAGGCAGGACTAACTGTTAAGGCTAAAAAGCGTCAAATAGGACAAAAGAGAGTGACTTACCTTGGACATCAGGTGAGTCAAGGAACTATTAAACCCCCTACAGGCCAAGGTGGATGCTATCCAAAAGTGGCCTGTCCCAAAGTCAAAGAAACAGGTCCAATCCTTCTTAGGCTTGGCCAGCTATTACAGGTGATTTGTACCACACTACAGCCAAATCGCTGCCCCACTGACAGACCTGACCAGAAAGACACAGCCACATGCAGTTCAGTGGACTGATGAGTGTCAGAAGGCCTGTAACCAGCTGAAGGTGACACTCATGTCTGACCCCGTGCGAAGGGCCCCAGACTTTGACAAACCATTCCTAGTAACCACAGATGCATCTGAGCGTGGTGTGGGAACAGTTTTAATGCAGGAAGGACCGGATCAAGAATTCCATCCTGTCATGTTTCTCAGCAAGAAACTGTCTGAGAGGGAAAGCCACTGGTCAATCAGCGAAAGGGAATGCTACGCCATTGTGTACACGCTGGAAAAGCTACGCCCATACGTTTGGGGACAGCGTTTCCAGCTACAAACCGACCATGCTGCTCGAAAGTGGCTTCATACCACCAACGGAAATAACAAAAACTTCTTTGGTGGAGTTTAGCTCTCCAAGATTTTGATTTTGAAATATAACACATTTCAGGAGCTTCTAACAAAGTGGCTGATGCACTCTCCTGTGAAAGTTTCCGAGAATCAACTGGTTAAATCGTCCTTGAAATATGAAAAATCTGGTTAGTTTTATATAATTAGTAGTATATATAAAGGTGCATGTGTTTTATTAGTCTGTTTCTCCTAAAGTTCTAGGAAAAAAATCACAGCCAGTGTGGTCTAGCACTGTCTATGATTGGGGGGGGGCGTGTCATAAACAGACAGTTAAGGGTTAATTCCTCTTTTACCTGTAAAGGATGAAGTTCACCTAGCCTAGCTGACACCTGACAAGAGGAACCAATGGGGGGGACAAGATGTTTTCAAAGAGGGAGGAGGGAAATCAGTCTTTGTCTGTTCAGAAAAGTTTGTGCCGGAGTGAAGGATCCAGGAATCAGCCTCTAACATTTCTTAAAAGTAGTAAGTGTTAGAGCAGGAATGTATTCGATTATGTTTATTTGCTTTTGTGACTTCATTTTGCATAAGAGGGAGAATCAAATTGTGCGTCTTTGTGTAACTAAGGTTTTTGCCCAGAGGGGCATCCTCTATGTTTTGAATCTGTTGTCTGTGAGAGTAGCTTGCATGCTAATCTCACAGAGGTATTCCTTTCACCCTTTTCCTTTCATTAAAAGTCTTCTCTTAAAGAACCTGACTGACTTTTCCTTGTTTTAAGATCCAAGGGATCTGAGCTCACCAGGAATTGGTGGGAGGTGAATCAGTCTCAATCCTGCCAGGAAAAGGGGGATAAAGACTGGGGAAATATTTGGGGAGAAGACAGAGTTGTCAAATGACTCTCCGATAAATGTTTGTTTAAACCATTTGGTGGTGGCAGCAACTAGATCTAAGCTGGTAAATAAGCTTAGAGGTTATCTCATGCAGGTTCCCACATCTGTACCCTAAAGTTCAGAGTGGAGGTGACACCTTGACAATGGTCCTGCTGCAGCCTGGCAGGATGGAGTAGGTGGCCTCTCGAGGTCCCTTCCAGCCCTACATGTCCAGGTTCTGCGAGACTCGCAGCCTCTTCAGGGGCCTGGCTTGGGGACAGTTTTGGTGCTGAAGCCGCTCCCCATACAGAGGCCTTGCTCCTGCATCCCAGTGCAGGCTGTGCTCCCGCGTTGACAGACTCAATTCACTGCCTCTTACTCCAAACGCTTACAGGAGGCTTGGGACTTCTGGGGCTTTTCTGATGGTCCTGTCACTGTGTTCTCTCCTCCTCCTCCCTGGCAGGGAGACGCTCACAGTGCTCAGTGCAGGAGCATCTGGGGAAGATGCTCTGCTGCCCCACTGCAGACCAGTGCCTGTCTCCTCTGGCCACAGGACTGTTCCCCACCCCATCACATGAGTCTCCTCCACACAGGCTGGGATGGGGAGCCCAGACCACCAGAGACCTCTCTGCTCCCTGGGGAATGAGGATTCCCAGTCACTCACAAGGTTGCATTCCAGTTATTCTCTGCAGATTTGGCCTTCTCTCGCAGCAGCCACATGGTCTGCAGAGTTTCCTCCCCGTGATCATCCACGAAGCACTGGCCCACAAAGACGGTCGTTGAGTCTGCCAGGGAATCAAACGGGAGTTAGAGCGAACGTCAGCGACACTCAGCCCGAGACCCTCAGAGCCCCCTTGTCCCCGGACGGTGCCCACGAGCACAGGGCAGGAGAGGGATTGCTCTGAGTGCCAGTCATGTGACGATCTCACGCTCCTGCACCTCTCTCACAAGCACGTCCCAGGCACCACGGGAGGTGGGTCTGGACAGTGATCGCGTGCGGAAGAGAAGTGACCAGCCAAGGCCCCAGTGAGTCACTGGCAGTGCCCAGGATGGAGCCCAGGAGCTCTGACCTCACAGGTCTTGGCTACACAAACCATTTCCAGGGAAGCGCCTGGTGCACACCAGCCCTGGGGTTTCACCGCTGCATGGGTCAGACTCACTTGGAGCAGGTTGGATGCAGCTGGCATTGGGCTCCCTTTGCTGGAGCTGAGCTCGTGCTAGGGCGAAAGAGTCCTGGAAAGAGTCCGCGTGGCTGCAGACCCAGCTAGACAGACCCGTCCGGGGGGCAGAGGATTTGGGGGCGTGTGGGGGGAGATGCAACAGTGCATTGAATTGATCGTTCCAATATTGTCACACTCAGTTTGGAGGTTGGGCTGCGGGGAGATAGCTGAGTGCCCCAGATCACTGTGCGTTCCTCATGTCTGGGCCCCCAGCGGGTCCCCGGGCGCGGTGTGCAGACGTGCCGGGCGCTCACAGCTGCACGTGGTGAGTGGGAGCTGCAGGTGCTCAGGACGTCTGACCAACCAGGCCCTGTGTGTCCTACGCTGGGCACCCAGCCATTGAGGCACCCCAATTCCTGGGGAGTTCTGCAAATTTGGGCCTTAATCTCTGTGCCTCAGTTCCCCACCTGTCGCGGGGGTAAAGCCATTGTCCTCCCGCCGGGGTGCAGGACAAGCATTAACGTCTCTGACAGGCAGCGACACCGTAGTGCCAAGCGCCATGGAAACGCCCGTGCGGCAGTGAGTGAGTGTATGTGCAGTGCCGGGCTCGGACAGCGAGCAGCGAATAAGGCCAGGCCGCGGACGGAAAGAGGAGAATTGGGATTGCCAAGTTCTGACTTGCACAAAACCGAACACCCTTGCCCTGCCCCTGCCCTCGCTCCATCCCCCCTCCCTCTGTCTCTCACTCTCCCCACCCTCACTCACTCGCTCATTTCCACTGGGCTGGGCTGGGGGCTGGGATGTGGGATTGATTCCAGGGTGGGACCAGAAATTAGGGGTTTTGGGTGCATGAGGGGGCTCTGGGCTCAGGCAGGGAGTTGGTGGGGTGAGAGCTCTGTCTGGGGGTGCGGGTTCTGATCTGGGGCCAGGGATGAGGGGTTTGGGGTGCAGGAGGGTGCTCTGGGCTGGGACTGAGGGGTTTGGAGGGTGAGAGGGGGATCAGGGCTGGGGCAGGGGGTTGGGGCATGGGGGGAGTGAGGGCTCTGGCAGGGGGTGCAGGCTCTGATCTGGGGCCAGGGATGAGGGGTTTGGGGTGCAGGAGGGTGCTCTGGGCTGGGACTGAGGGGTTTGGAGGGTGGGAGGGGGATCAGGGCTGGGGCAGGGGGTTGGGGCATGGGGGGAGTGAGGGCTCTGGCTGGGGGTGCAGGCTCTGATCTGGGGCCAGGGATGAGGGGTTTGGGGTACAGGAGGGTGCTCTGTGATGGGACTGAGGGGTTCGGAGGGTGGGAGGGGGATCAGAGCTGGGGCAGAGGCGCAGCCAGGCAGCTCTGAGCACTGCCCCATCCACAGGCGCTGCCCCTTTAGCTCCCCTTGGCCGCAGATCCTGGCCAATCAGAGCTGTGGGGGCGGCACTTGGAGCAGGGGCAGTGTGCGGAGCCCCCTGGCTGCCCCTACACGTAGGAGCTGGAGGGGGGGACGTGCCGGCTGCTTCCTGGGGGCCATGTGGTGTGGAGGCTAGCCAGGAACCTGCCAGCCCTGCTGCGCAGCACCGCCAACCGGACAGTCAACAGCTGCCAGGATCTCTTTTTGACTATGTGTTCCGGTCGAAACGTGGACACCTGGTCACCCTAAGGAGAATGAAAAGGGAAACTGATGAGCTGCCCCATTCTCTGAGCACGGAATGAACCCCTGGGCTGTGCCAGTGTCATGCAGATGGGCCCAGGAGGCACATGCACGGGGCAGCTGCAGTTCACTTTCCTGTGCTGGACTTGGCAGCCCTACCAAGTTCCTTTAACATTCAGCATTCACCTGGGCGTGCTCAGACGGTGCAGCGAGTCCCAGAGCAGTGGGAGCGGGGAGGGAAGCCACTGGCTGCACAGGACAAGGAGCCTGTGGCTGGCAGAGGACCACGGAAAGCCTCCAGGAGAGCTAGGGATTGGCAGAAATGCAGCAGAAAAATGGCAAAAGTGGGAGCAAGGATCTGAGTGCACAGTGTTGTGAGTGGTGCAGACAGTGCTGAGCCAGCCATGGCAGGCCCTAAGCAGGAATATCCCCCCACCCCCAACATATAATTATAATGAAAGGGGCCCCCTTGAGCTGCTTGAGGGCCTAAGCAATTGCTCAGTCTGCTTGTGCCTAGCACCGGCTCTGGGTGCAGACACAGGAGAGGAATGGCTGCAGACAGCGTCATTTCTTCCTGTGGCAGGTGGAGGAGCAAGAGGGGCTTTAATATTTTTCAATTTGATGATGATGCAGATGGAGAAAAAACACAGGTCTCAAAGAGTGAGTCTGAGGCATTCTGTGCACTGCAAAGCAGCTTCATGCACGAGAAGCACCATTTTTCACCAGAAGTCAGACCGATGGGGATCAATATGTGACTGATTTAAAACTGGCAGCATGATCATGTGAATACTGAGAACCGTGCAAATTGCTCAGTGAGACGCCTTGTGCGTGGCCTTGTGTCAAACGCGGTGCGAGCGAGGCTGTCCAAACCCTTGAACGTGCTGCGGATGTATTATATCCTGCAGATGAAATGACTGAAAAACAACTGGGAGGGCTGGGCGAACCGGACAGACAAGTGCCCCCATCGCACTGTGAATCTGCCTTTGGCAAGCGCCTAGGCTGGAAGCCGTCCTGCTGCTAACCAAAACCCAGGATCCAGTGAAAAAAGAGCAGCCAGAGGCAATGAAGGGTTGTTCTCAATGTGGCCGTGGCCATAAGGAACCATCCTGCATATGGGCAAGAATGCTGAGGACGTGGCAAATGCAACCACTTTGCCAAAACGTGCCCCACCAGAACAGAAGTGTCCTGGGCAAACAGCTGGTTCCCCACCCAGAGAGGAGGTGTGATGATGGCAGGGACTTTGGCACAGGCACCAAAGTTACTCAGTGTTGTGGGGAGTGTGTGGGGGAATCACTACTTCGTGATCAGCCTTACTGGCCACAGCAGGTTGCTGGCCATTGGTTGGCAGTGCCAGGCCGAAGGGGTGGCCTGAGACAGGCAGGGTCACGAATGGGAGGAGGAGGAGGCTGCAGAAGGGGGCCTGGGGTGGCCTGGAGGGGGGCGCCAGACACTGCCCAGGGTGGAGCTGGGAGGATTTCAGCCTATCCATCGAGCACCGAATTCCTCTCCCCACAACCCCACCCCCGCTGGTCCCCAAAGCCGTTGTGCCACGTACCTGAGAAGCTCCACTTAACAGTGAACCCGAAGGTCGGCTGCTCCAGGTTGTCGACGTGCTGGGCTCCGTTCATAGGCGACACACGGATCGGCTTTCCTGCGGCTGACACCGCTGTGAGGTACAACCCAGAGAACTGCCCGACCTCGTTCACGGCAGAGATGGTCATGTTAGAGCCCAGGTCATTCTGCCAGTCTCCAGACAGGATGCACTGAAAGGTGGGAGGTGCGGGTCAGCAGCAGGGGCATGGTGGAGTCAGGCGGGTCAGACCTCAGCTGAGGCCGTGACCCCGAGAGCCCTAAATGCAGGACAGTGCCCACAAAGCGGAAAATGACCAGTGACAAAGGGGGTCTGTGCTCTGACTCCTGGCGATTGAGGGACCCCCCAATTTCTATCTGTGATTGTCTCACGTTGCAACTTCAAAGTGAAAAGTGAAATAAAATCCTCCCAACTACAGCACCCAGCCTCCTTCGGCTGCTGGGCGAGGGCTCTGCGTTCTCTCTCCTCACCTGGGGTTGGGAGGAAGCGTCCCCCTTCCTCTCTCCACCCCACCTTCCCCTTCCCACACACAACGAGGGGAGCATCTCGGCCCCTCACCCTGCCCAGCCTGAGACACCCCAGAGCCAGCGCCCAGCCCCCTCGGCCCCTCGCCCTGCCCGGCCTGAGACACCCCAGAGCCAGCGCCCAGCCCCCTCGGCCCCTCACCCTGCCCGGCCTGAGACACCCCAGAGCCAGCCCCCAGCCCCCTCGGCCGCTCACCCTGCCCGGCCTGAGACACCCCAGAGCCAACGCCCAGCCCCCTCGGCCGCTCACCCTGCCCAGCCTGAGACACCCCAGAGCCAGCGCCCAGCCCCCTCGGCCCCTCACCCTGCCCTGCCCGAGATACCCCAGAGCCAGCCCCCAGCCCCCTCGGCCCCTCACCCTGCCCAGCCTGAGACACCCCAGAGCCAGCGCCCAGCCCCCTCGTCCCCTCGCCCTGCCCAGCCTGAGACACCCCAGAGCCAGCGCCCAGCCCCCTCGGCCCCTCGCCCTGCCCGGCCTGAGACACCCCAGAGCCAGCGCCCAGCCCCCTCGGCCCCTCGCCCTGCCCGCCCTCAGACACCCCACAGCCAGCGCCCAGCCCCCTCGGTCCCTCACCCTGCCCGGCCTGAGACACCCCAGAGCCAGCGCCCAGCCCCCTCGGCCCCTCACCCTGCCCAGCCTGAGACACCCCAGAGCCAGCGCCCAGCCCCCTCGGCCCCTCGCCCTGCCCAGCCTGAGACACCCCAGAGCCAGCGCCCAGCCCCTCCGCCCCTCGCCCTGCCCGGCCTGAGACACCCCAGAGCCAGCGCCCAGCCCCCTCGGCCCCTCGCCCTGCCCAGCCTGAGACACCCCAGAGCCAGCGCCCAGCCCCCTCGGCCCCTCACCCTGCCCAGCCGGAGACACCCCAGAGCCAGCGCCCAGCCCCTCGGCCCCTCGCCCTGCCCAGCCTGAGACACCCCAGAGCCAGCGCCCAGCCCCCTCGGCCCCTCGCCCTGCCCAGCCTGAGACACCCCAGAGCCAGCGCCCAGCCCCCTCGGCCCCTCACCCTGCCCAGTACCTTTCTCTCTGAAGAGGTGCTGAAGGTCACAAGACCCAAGGCGAGGATCAGAGAGAAGCCCGTTTTCCCCATTGCTACTGGGAGTGGAGGCTGCCCACAGTTGCCAGAGGAATCTCCAGGTACTGGTGTCTGGGGATCCCAGTCAGGCCCCTACTTATAGCCCTTGACACAGGCGGGGCTGGGATGGATGCTGGGTGTTTACTGATTAGCAGTTCCAAGAAATAGACACTTTGTTTGCTTAAGTTTAATTTCCCAGGAAGAGGAAGTGAAAAGGGCCGTGTGACCTGGGCAGTGATGTGCAACTTCAGCCGGAACGTGAGGCCAGGACTGTTGCGCTCTGGATACCCCTGATGCCCAGAACATCGGCTGAGTCAGCGTGAAGCGATGGAACCAGGCCCAGGCCTGGCTGGGAGCACTTTGGTGCAGAGGCTCATCAGGTTCGCTCCTCGCTGGGCTCCGAGGCCCAGATGTCACGCTGGAGTCCAAAGTTCTGCGGCTGTTGCGGTGCGACAATTGACTGACGAAGGCAGCGGTGACGGCCTCCTGGGGAACCGAGAGCTGCTTGGGGCGGCTTTGGGAATGTGTACGAACAGCAGCATGGCTCAGCGCAGCGCAGGGAAATGGGCCCCCATTTCCGGGTGGTGTCTGTGAACACACACGTGTAACGATGCGGTTCTGGCGGGACCCAACTGAGGTGCCAATTCAGGACCAATCACTCAAACAGGGCAGTCACAGCCCTAGGCTGGCGTTTTTCCACCTCTAAGGCACCAAACCAGCCAGACATAGAGGACTCTGGGTCTCACCCCACTGGCTAACCACAAGTCACACAAGCAATTCCCTTAGACACTCCAGTTTCCCAGGATCACCACCAGTGCCATTCGTCCGGGGAATGAATGGTTATGAAAACCAACACCCTAGTAAAAGAAAAAGGTTCTCTCGACCCCAAAGAATCAAGCCCCAGACCCAGGTCAATCTACACATCAGATCTTACCCACAAATCACGCTGTGGCCAATCCTTTAGAATCTAAAATCTAAAGGTTCATTCATAAAAGGAAAAAGGTAGAGATGAGAGGTAGAATTGGTTAAATGGAATCAATTACATACAGTAATGGCAAAGTTCTTAGTTCAGGCTTGTAGCAGTGATGGAGTAAACTGCAGGTTCAAATCAAGTCTCTGGAACATCCCACGCTGGGATGGGTCATTCAGTCCTTTGTTCAGAGCTTCAGTTTGTAGCAAAGTCCCTCCAGAGATAAGAAGCAGGATTGAAGACAAGATGGAGATGATGCATCAGCCTTATATAGGCTTTTCCAGGTGTAAGAACCTCTTTGTCCTTACTGTGGAAAATTACAGCAAAATGGTGTCTGGAGTCACATGGGCAAGTCCCTGCATACTTTGCTGAGTCACAAGGCGTGTCTGCCATCTCTCAATGGGTCAATTGTGTAGCTGATGGTCCTTAATGGGCCATCAAGCAGGCCTGGCAGAGCTAACACCAACTTGTCTGGTGTGTCACCCAGAAGCACAGCACAAGTTTGAAGTACAGACACTATAGCCAATATTCATAACTTCAACTACAAAAATGACACATGCACACAGACAGCATAATCATAACCAGTAGGGGTGGCTCCAGGCCCCAGCACGCCCAGTGCATGCCTGGGGAGGCAAGCCATGGGGGGCACTCTGCTGGCGCCACGAGAGTGGCAGACAGGCTGCCTTTGGCGGCTTGCCTGTGGAGGGTCCACTGGTCCCAGGACTTTGGTGGACCTCCCACAGGCATGCCTGCCTGCTGTGCCTGGGGCGGAAAAATGCCTAGCGCCACCCCTGATAACCAGCAACCCATATCCTAGTCTTAGACACCTCATTTGACCTCCTTTATATACAAGATTTGGTTCCACTACAGGACTTTGGTTGCAACCATGTGTCACGGAGTCCCCGGGCGATGCTCTGGAACTGCTCCCCACAAAGCCAGGCAGGACTCTGGGGAGCCTCCTCTCCCTCGGAGCAGCCTGTCTGCAGGGCAAGAAGCTCACACGGCTTCACCTCCTGGGTCTCTCCTTGGAGCATTCAGCGTCCTCTGCCCCTCCATGCGCTTCCCATAGCGAGTCCTGGGGAAGCCACAGGGTCCTGCACCCCCATTTCGCAGTCAGACGTGACTCTCAGCCAGCCAGTAACACAGAGGTTTATTCGATGACAGGAACAGGGTCTAACACAGAGCTTGTAGGTACAGAGAACGGGACCCCTCGGCCGGGTCCATTCTGGGGGGCAGTGAGCCAGACCCCCACGTCTGCACTTCACTCCTCGTAAGTCATTGCAGAGAAATTAAATGGATTCTTTGCTTCAGTCTTCACGGCTGAGGATGTTACGGAGATTCCCAAACCTGAGCTGGCTTTTGTAGGTGACAAATCTGAGGAACTATCACAGATTGAAGGGTCACTAGAGGAGGTTTTGGAATTAATTGATAAACTCAACGTTAACAAGTCACTGGGACCAGATGGCATTCACCCAAGAGTTCTGAAAGAATTCAAATGTGAAGTTACAGAACTAAGGTTTGTAACCTGTGCTTTAAATTGGCTTCGGTACCCAATGACTGGAAGTTAGAATCATAGAATCTCAGGGTTGGAAGGGACCTCAGGAGGTCATCTAGTCCAACCCCCTGCTCAAAGCAGGACCAAACCCAACTAAAGCATCCCAGCCAGGGCTTTGTCAAGCCTGACCTTAAAAACCTCCAAGGAAGGAGATTCCACCACCTCCCTAGGTAACCCATTCCAGTTCTTCACCACCCTACCAGTGAAAAAGTTTTTCCTAATGTCCAACCTAAACCTCCCCCTCTGCAACTTGAGACCATTACTCCTTGTTCTGTCATCTTCTACCACTGAGAACAGTCTAGATCCATCCTCTTTGGAACCCCCTTTCAGGTAGTTGAAAGCAGCTATCAAATCCCCCCTCATTCTTCTCTTCTGCAGACTAAACAAGCCCAGTTCCCTCAGCCTCTCCTCATAAGTCATGTGCTCCAGCCCCCTAATAATTTTTGTTGCCCTCCGCTGGACTCTCTCCAATTTATCCACATCCTTCTTGTAGTGTGGGGCCCAAAACTGGACACAGTACTCCAAATGAGGCCTCATCAGTGCTGAATAGAGGGGAATGATCACGTCCCTCGATCTGCTGGAAATGCCCCTTCTTATACAACTCAAAATGCCATTAGCCTTCTTGGCAACAAGGGCACACTGTTGACTCATATTCAGCTTTTCGTCCACCGTAACCCCTAGGTCCTTTTCTGCAGAACTGCTGCCCAGCCATTCGGTCCCTAGTCTGTTAGCTAATGTAACGCCAATATTTTAAAAGGGCTCTAGAGGTGATCCTGGCAATTACAGCCCGGTAAGTCTAACGTCGGTACCGGGCAAATTAGTCGAAACAATAGTTAAGAATAAAATTGTCAGACACATAGAAAAACACAAACTGTTGAGCAATAGTCAACATGGTTTCTGTAAAGGGAAATCGTGTCCTATTAATCTATTAAGAGTTCTTTGAAGGGGTCAACAAACATGTGCACAAGGGGGAATCCAGTGGACATAGTGTACTTAGATTTCCAGAAAGCCTTTGACAAGGTCCCTCACCAAAGGCTCTTACGTAAATTCAGCTGTCATGGGATAAAAGGGAAGGTCCTTTCATGGACTGAGAACTGGTTAAAAGACAGGGAACAAAGGAATTAATGGTAAATCCTCAGAATGGAGAGGGGTAACTAGTGGTGTTCCCCAAGAGTCAATCCTATTCAATTTATTCATAAATGATCTGGAGAAAAGGGTAAACAGTGAGGTGGCAAAGTTTGCAGATGATACTAAACTGCTCAAGATAGTTAAGACCAAAGGAGACTGTGACGAACTTCAAAAAGATCTCACAAAACTAAGTGATTGGGCAACAAAATGGCAAATGAAATTTAATGTGGATAAATGTAAAGTACTGCACATTGGAAAAAATAACCGCAACTATACATACAATATGATGGGGGCTAATTTAGCTACAACGAGTCAGGAAAAAGATCTTGGAGTCATCATGGATAGTTCTCTGAAAATGTCCACACAGTGTGCAGAGGTGGTCAAAAAAGCAAACAGGATGTTAGGAATCATTAAAAAGGGGATAGAGAATACGACTGAGAATATCTTATTGCCCTTATATAAATCCATGGTACGCCCACATCTCGAATACTGTGTACAGATGTGGTCTCCTCACCTCAAAAAAGATATACTGGCACTAGAAAAGGTTCAGAAGGGCAACTAAAATGATTAGGGGTTTGGAGAGGGTCCCATACGAGGAAAGATTAAAGAGGCTAGGACTCTTCAGCTTGGAAAAGAGGAGACTAAGGGGGGGTATGATAGAGGTATATAAAATCATGAGTGATGTGGAGAAAGTGGATAAGGAAAAGTTATTTACTTATTCCCATAATACAAGAACTAGGGGTCACCAAATGAAATTAATAGGCAGCAGGTTTAAAACAAATAAAAGGAAGTTCTTCTTCACGCAGCGCACAGTCAACTTGTGGAACTCCTTACCTGAGGAGGTTGTGAAGGCTAGGACTATAACAATGTTTAAAAGGGAACTGGATAAATTCATGGTGGCTAAGTCCATAAATGGCTATTAGCCAGGATGAGTAAGAATGGTGTCCCTGGCCTCTGTTCGTCAGAGGATGGAGATGGATGGCAGGAGAGAGATCACTTGATCATTGCCTGTTAGGTTCACTCCCTTTGGGGCACCTGGCATTGGCCACTATCGGTAGACAGATACTGGGCTAGATGGACCTTTGGTCTGACCCGGGACGGCCGTTCTCATGTTCTTATGTCCCCAGCCAGTCCCCAACTGAAACCCCCTCCTCTCTGGGCTATTCCCTTGCAGGTGGGAAGGGCCCAGCCATTTGTTGCCATGATACAGAGCGTTGGCCATTTATGCACACTGGAGACTTAAGAAATGCATAGGGGAAACTGAGGCACCCACACAGTATTCAGAGGAAACATTAAGAACAGCCCCACTTCGTTACAATAACTTTGCTAAATTATTAATAAATTATATATATATATATAAGAACATAAGAATGGCCATATTGGGTCAGACCAAAGGTCCATCTAGCCCAGTATCTGTCTACTGACAGTGGCCAATGCCAGGTGCCCCAGAATGGGTGAACCTAAGAGGTAATGATCAAGTGATCTCTCTCCTGCCATCCATCTCCATCCTCTGACGAACAGAGGCCAGGGACACCATTCTTACCCATCCTGGCTAATAGCCATTTATGGACTTAGCCACCATGAATTTATCCAGTTCCCTTTTAAAACCCTGTTATAGTCCTAGCCTTCACAACCTCCTCAGGCAAGGAGTTCCATGGGTTAACTTGTGCTGTGTGAAGAAGAACTTCCTTTTATTTGTTTTAAACCTGCTGCCTATTAATTTCATTTGGTGACCCCTAGTTCTTGTATTATGGGAACAAGTAAATAACTTTTCATCCTGCCCTGGCCTGAGACACCCCAGAGCCAGCACCCAGCCCCCTCGCCCTGCCCCACCCTGAGATGGCCCAGAGTGAGTGTCCAGCTCCCTTGGCCCTTTTCCCAGTCTGAGATGGCCCAGAGTGAGCACCTAGCTCCCACAGCCCCTCCCCCTGCCCCAGTCTGCCCAGTACCTTCCTCTCTGAAAAGGCCCCGAGGGATGCCAGCCCCATAGCCAGGGAGAAGCCAGACATGCAAACCCGCAAAATAAAAAAAAACAAAAAAAACCCCAGCAGAAATTGTGCATAGGTCTGGGCCCCATAGCTGATACCGGGGTCAGTATGTGGCAAAGCGGAGCCGGGATGTTATTTACACTGTGAGCAGTTTGCGGGGAGGGATTGGCAGCTTCCTGTCTTGTTTGTTTCCTTACTGCTGTGTGATTTCTCAGAAGCGATCAGCTGCTGTGCTGTGAAACTGAAAAGGGATGTGTGGCCAGGTGACGCTGTGACTAGGATGGTGGAAACTCCAGATCTGTAGCCAGATACCAGAGCCCCAAAGAACTGGAGAGAGAGTGACAGGGCAGTGACTGATGGAAGGTGCCAGGCTCCGAGGCCTGGGCCCTGTAATGGCTCATGGGGCAATCGTTAGGGTAAGTTAGTGGGGGCTGAAGCAGAGGAACGTGAGCAGCGTGTCAGGAGGTAACATGAGGCGGGGAACCCCCAGACTGCACAATAACAGGGTGCTGGGAAGTGCCAGTGCCAGGTGCAGCCGCGCCATCCCCAGCACCAGGGAGGGAGGGAGAGAGAGTTGGTAAATCACATCTGGGCACCTGGAGACTGTCTGCAAGGCAGGGACATGACTGCAGGCTTGTCTGCTCCCCAGCCAGGCCTGGCACTTTAAAGTCAGATGGATCCATCTAAGGCCACATCTACGTGGCCACTTAGGCTGGCAAAGCTTAGGTCGCTCAGGGATGTTAAAAAACCCACTGCCCTGAGCAACATAAGTTCTGAAGGCATAAGTGGCCGTGTGCCCAGTGCTCGGTCTGCGGGAGACGCTTTCCCCTGACACAGCTACCGCCACTCGGGGGGGGGGGGGTTTATGATGTCACCGGGACAGTGGCTACACGAGCCACCTGACAGCAACGCTCGCCCGTTAGACGTGGCCTGAGTCACTGAGGGCTGTGAAAACTCTCACGCATTGAGCACTGGATTGATGTTGCCCTAGCCCCCGTTAGACGTGACTAGGGAGAATTCGTCTGTCAACCCAGCTGCAGCTACACTGCTACTGCTATCATGTCCCCTCTCAGTCTTCTCTTTAGTTTGGAAAAGAGACGACTGAGAGGGGACATGAGAGCAGTTTTCAGGTATCTAAAAGGGTGTCATCAGGAGGAGGGAGAAAACTTGTTCAGCTGAGCCTCTAATGATAGAACAAGAAGCAATGGGCTTAAACTGCAGCAAGGGAGGTTTAGGTTGGAGATTAGGAAAAAGTTCCTAACTGTCAGGGTGGTTAAACCCTGGAATAAACTGCCTAGAGAGGTTGTGGAATCTCCATCTCTGGAGATATTTAAAAGTAGATTAGATAAATGTCTATCCGGGATGGTCTAGACAGTATTTGGTCCTGCCATGAGGGCAGAGGACTGGACTCGATGACCTCTCGAGGTCCCTTCCAGTCCTAGAGTCTATGAATCTACACTGGGACTAGGGCGAGATCACTACAGTGCTCAGTGAGTGACACTTTTCACGTCTGCACTGGCCAGCTTCCAGCGGCTTGCAGAGGTGGATTCATTGCACTGACAGGAAAACTCCTTCTGCCAGTGTAGGAAGCGTTTACAATAGGGTGCTGCACCTGTGCTGGCGTTATCAGTCGTGTAAACACGGCCTCAGTCATAGCAAGGCCAGGCCGGGCCCAACCCGCTTAGCTCCTTTCGTCTCCCCCGAACTCCCGCCCTCCAGCTCCCTGGTAGCTCCGGACACTTTCCTGTAACTCCACCCGAGCTAGACAGAGTTTTATCAGCGGGGGTTTAACCATTGTGTAGACGAGTGGACTCACCCCCGCGGCGCCTCCTGCTGGTTGTCCTTGGGAATTAGCTCACTGCCAGCCAGGAGCACCCTCTGCAGGCCGGTGATCCGCCTGTCCTCTTGGCCCCCGTGTCCCTCCCTGGACCCTTTACCTGGGGTGCTGCCCCCTGGCAGTCCCTCACCAATCTGGGTCTCCCCTCCCTGGGGGACCCCCACCCACTAGGCCCACTTTGCCTCAGTTTTGGCTACTGCCCAGTCTCCATCTAGCCCCTGTTCACTGGGGCAGGCTGCAGTATGAGCCACTCATCATCGGCAAAGGGGTTTGGACCTGCTGCCTTGGCCTACCCCTGGGCTGCCCTCTGCAACCCCCAGTACCTCTTAGCCCTCTGCTAGGCCGCAGCCTGGGGCTTTCCAGGCTGGAGCTCCCCAGCTCCTCTGCCTTTCCCCAGCCCTGCTCCACTCAGGTACCCTGTGTCCAGCTCCCTGCCCCCAGGCCCTTCTCCCTCTACAGCGAGAGAGAGACTTTGCTCCTGGCATCCCTGGCCTCTTATACTGCCCTGTTGCTCAGTTTGGGGTATGGCCCAAGCTACTGCCACTTCCCCCAATCAGCCAGGGTTTTACCTTGCCCTCTGCAGGGCTTTTCCAACCCCTTCCAGGCTGGAGCAGGCGGTCACCCCGCTACACATTGGACCAGCTTCCCCGGGGACACGGTGGAGTCTCCAGCACTGAGTTGGGGTCTCTGGCTACGAGATCTGCTCTAGCTCCGCCCCAGGTCAGTGGGTGTAGATGTCACGTGCCATCCCCAAGCCTCCTTGCAGCTGGGCCCTACCTTCATTTCCCCAGTTAGGTCATCATAAGTCCAGTCCTGGTATCCAACAGCGCCACCCCCATTGCGAGGCTCTGAATTCATTAACAGAAAGTTCCCAGAGACACAAGACAGCCCCTCACCCAGGCGTCCCAGCAGGGAAGCCGAGGCCCTCTGAGTCTATCAGTTACCCCAAGTCCAGCAGTGCCATGTCCCGGACACACCCTCAAGGCACCCCCGCCGTGATCCCGTCCCTGGAGCTGGGGTCTTCCTGCCAGCTGCAGCCCTTCTCCTGGCAGCACACGGCTCCTCACAGCCTGGGCCTCCTGCAGCTCTCCGGAAGCTCCCACCCCACCTCCCTTCCCAGAGCGTCTCTCTAGGAGCCCCTCGTCCAGCTGAGCTCCGGTACTCTAGGACCGGGCCCAGGGGCTCGTAAGCCAGGTAGCTGCCAGCCAGCAGCTGGTTAATTGTTCACAGGTGAGCGGAGACGGGCTGGTTCTCCTTAAAGAAGCCTGTTGCAGGTAGACAGGGGTCTGACACCCCTTATGGGGCCAGCTGTCCCTGTGGGGGGGGTGAGTGTAGGACCCCTGGGTGGGGTCTTTGGCCTGGCCTGTGCAGGAGCTCAGGCTGGATGGTCAGAATGGCCCCTAACATCCAGGAATCTCAGCTTTGTACTGAGGCTGTGAGCACGTTCCGCAGGGGTTTTGGTGTGTGCGGTGCCCAGGTGTGGGAGCTGGACCCGCAGGCTTCAGGGAAACCCACAATTAACAATCCCTGTGCACAGCCTGGAAGCAGGCAGGGATTCTCAGAAGCAGTAAGTGTCAGACCTCAGAGAGCCCTTCCCCGGGTCTGTGGGGTCTCTTTTCCCCTGCAGGTGCAGCCGGCCATGCCCCAGCACAGAAAGAGCTGGTGTTCCCCCTCTCACTGCAGCAGGCTGCACGTTGAACAAGGAGGCTCAGGAACGGGGGCTCTGATCTGGTGCACAAGTGCAGCACTGAGCTGTTCAGTAACTCAGGATACGTGGGCACTGCAATCCGGGAGGTGACTGCAGCTCACGTGGTCATGCCTGAGTGAGCTTTTCTCTCGCTGGCTGGGGTAACTGGGCGGTGAAGTCGCACTAGTGCACGCTTCGGCTTGGGCTTTCCATGGGTAGTTCTTAGCAGGGGGCTCCCGCACGGCTCGCCTCTGGCCGCAGCTTCCTGGCCCGGCCCGGAGGTTACAGCTGGCTCAGGCACAGCTGCGTGAGCGGCCGTTGCACCCTGTGAGCGCTTACAAGAAGCGCAGGGGATCCTTTCCAGGGGAAAAGGCAACACCCTGCGTTTATTGAAGATACAACAATTAGCACAGCACACACAGACACAGACACACACACACTGTCCCGCCAGTCGATGTTATAGTTACCAGTCCAGAGTCCGGATCAACCTAGTGGCCAGCGAGGCTGATCACGGGTAGGGAGGAGCTGGGTTCTGTCGGTCGCGACACGATACTCCGGGGAAGTCTGGGCAGGACAAACCCAACGTTCCATGGCAAGGCCCCTGTTTATATAGTGATCTGCCTTCACTGGGACCCATGAGTTTTGTACCGTCATGCTGACGAGTGCTTGTTTTCTTAAATTGTCCTTCTCATCCTTTATCTTGTTCTTCCATCAGGTCTCTCCGGGAGTTACCCCGGGCTGGGTTTGATCACAGCTCTCTTGTCCCCATTGATAGGTGCCTGCCCCATCTTTAGAGTCATCAGTCTGCTCTCCTCTGGCGTTTCAATAGGGGCGTGTTGCAGCCTCCTGGCGCTCTTGTGTCTGTCTCCGGTTCCTCTCTCGTACGTCTGGCTCAGGGATGGCCTTCACACTAACCTCTTAACCCCCATTCCTCATTCACCCCCAGCACAGAACTGATTTACACAGAACATTTTGAACAGGAACATCAAGTTGCAATGCAAGAGAAAACAAGCCCCACATTCTTTTACTTATTTTAAAATGCTAAACCTGCAACAAATTGGTGACCCCCAAAGGCCTGTCACTGCCTTGAAATCAGCACAGAGACAGATTCTGGCTGATGTATCTCTACCAATGGCCCATTAGGCCATTCCTTTCTGCTATTCAGAAAGGGTGGCTGGCAGGAGATGATCAAATCATACACCAGTACATTTAATACATGCTACATTATTATTCTTTAGCCTTCGTTCTAAATTATATAAAATACAAACATAAAATCCTACTACTGCAGATATGCCCATACGCCATGTCTACACTGTGAACTGGGGGTGATTCCCCACTCGTGTACACACACCTCGTTTCGCTAGTGTGCTAAAAACAGCAATGTAGCCCTGGTAACTTGGGCAGCCATGGCCCAGGCTAGCCGCCCTGAGTACATCCAGGGGTTCAGGTAGGTTTGTACTGGGTCAGCTGGCCCATGCCACCACTCCCGCTGCCTGGGCTACGCTGCTACTGGTAACGTGCTACCTCGCTGAGCTGGGAATTACCCCCTAGACACGGCCTGCAGGGAGGTTCAGGCGCTGCCTGCTGGTGGGGGTCTGTGATGGGGGGACCCCTGTCACCTGCTAGACAAGGAAGAAACAGAGTCATGGGCCATACTTGTGGGGTGATCAATTGATGGCCTCCTGCCCGGAGAGAGCAGAGCTAGCTAGGCCTTGGGCCTTGTAAGGAGCTGAGGGATCTCCGCTGAAGGAAGCAGACCCAGGAGAGGGGAGACAGAGGGGGGAAAGCCCTGGGGATAGAACTAATCTCCGTGGTGGGCCCCGGGAAAGGGGACGATCCAGGGAGGCTGGTCCTGGGGCCACTGTTCCAGAAAGGGAACAGGGACCTGGAGAGCCACAGGGAGCAGGGGCCCTGAGCCAGGCCTCCAGGAGCAGGGAACCGCAGAGGAAGCCTGGCGGGGTGGATGATCAGCGTTTGGACTCGGAGTGAGAAAAGCCTGGGGAGCCAGCGCGCTGATAAGAGGAAGAAGAAATGTGGGTAGAGCCCAGGAGGGAGCGAAGGACCTTTTGTTGGCTAATTTGGGACGGTTGTTCAAGGTGGCCTTCATTTGGGGTTCTGGGCACCCGGGCGGGGCTTGGACTTTAGGTGGAGGGCTGAGCCACGCAAAACCTGAGGAGAGGCAGGTGGGCTGCAGAGGCACAAGGGTTGAAGACCCCTTGAAATGCCACCTCCAGGCACCCGGGGGCGCTATGACAGGAAACCCAAGTTATTACAGGTCAAGTTAGGCTTGTCCACACGGAAGCATTTTACCCGTGTAATTACACCACTATCGTTAAACCGATGCACCTGTTATACCAGTGTAACTCCCCGTGTGGACACTCTGATTCCGGACTAAGAGCGACTGTTTTCACTTAATCTTAAACCTCTTTCAAACCAAACCAAACTGAACTGAAGAACGGCGTGCCTGTCCAAATCCGAGCGTCCGCGTGGGCGTTACAGCCATACAGACTAGAGCAGTTTGAATCCACACCTTAGTGCAGACCACTGTCACTTTCCCATGTAGACAAGTCTCCAGAAGGGAGTGTGTCGCTCTTCACACTTTGGTCCTCCCTTTCCTGTCATGCAGGGAAATAGTTCCCAGTGTTGACAGTTACATCATCATCGGCCGCCTGATTTAACGCCTCACTGAGACACATGAGCTCTCCACACCTCTCAGAGCTGTTGTGTCAGGCTGCCTGCAGACTCAGGCAAGCACTGCTGCATTGTTTTGCACTCTGTTCACGTTTGGAAGGTTTTCTCTGCAACCTGCAATTCTGTGTGTGTATTTAAGGTTGAATTTTGAACTGGGATGATCACACAGTGTGGACGGCAGCTGGCAGCGTCCCCTAATGGCTCTATAACTGGAGGGCAGTTTTAACAACACGGTGTTATGTTTAAAAAACCCATGATTTTTAAGTCAGTCATGATTTTGGGGGTTTGACTCCTGAGCCCGAAGGCTGGGGAGGGGCTGGCAGTGTTGTGGACACCATGGGCCCTCGTGATGGAAAATGGAGCACAGCTCCTGGCCAGCCTGTGGAGTGAGGTTTGGCAGAGACTCACACGTGTTCTGCAGCCTCTTGCCCAAAGGGCCTGTGCGTGCCTGTGCTGGACGTTCAGCCAGGATGCTGCAGTGCTCCCAGTGCAGGGCAGTCTCTGCAGCTGGGTGGGTTATCACTGGGGTGCCCCAGTCTCCTGGGTGTTTGTCGGTGCTGCGTGACTCAGCCTGACCCCTCTCTGACCTGGCCACTCAGGCAGGTCTAGATGTTCCCTCAGTTTCTGCCTCGGAGTTGGAAATTTCAGTAGCAAAATAGGTGGGAATCGGGGTAACAGGGATGCCTAGGGGCTCCCAGATCAGAGCACCAGGGACAGTCGAGGCTGAACTGAGTCCAGGCTTATAGCAGGTGCCTCTGGGCAGAGTGATGGGCAGTGAGCAAAGGAGTATCGGGGGGTAGCTGTGTTAGTCTGTATCCACAAAAACACTGAGGAGTCCGTGGCACCTTAAAGACAAACAGATTTATTTGGGCATAAGCTTTCATGGGTAAAACCCCCACTTCTTCGGATACATGGAGTGAAAATGACAGATACGGGCATGAATACACTGACTCATGAAGAGAAGGGAGTTACCTTACCAGTGGAGAACCAGTGCTGAAGGCCAACTCAGTCGGGGTGGATGTGGTCCACTCCCAATAACTGATGAGGAGGTGTCAATACCAAAAGAGGGAAATTGCTTTTGTAGTGAGCCAGCCACTCCCAGTCCTATTCAAGCCCAAATTGATGATGTTAAGTTTGCTAATGAATTGTAGCTCTGCAGTTTCTCTTTGAAGTCTGTTTTTGAAGTATTTTTGTTGAAGAATGGCTACTTCTAAATCTGTTACTGAGTGTCCAGTGAGCAACGGAGCGGACCAAGGGGATGAACCTACCAAGGGGCGTCCCAGGAAGGGCCCAGCTCATGGGAGAGAATCCAGGACCTCCCAGGGAATCCAGGGAGGAGCAGGTGGGAATCACAGCTCAGCAACAGCTTCAGCCCAAGAGCCAAGAGCGATAGATTCATTTGCCTCCCGCGCTAGAGCTTTACTGGGAAAGGAACTTAACTGCAGCGTGGGGGCCGCAGGCAGCGACTCTGGGGAGGTGTGGGGGGTAACCGGAGAGCGAGGGGAGATGAAGACAGAGACGGCACCTCTGCAGCCCAGCAAACAGCCCTGACACCGGGCGAGACGCCCTCGAGAGAGCCCAGAACAATTCCAGGTGGGGGGGGCCAGGAGCTCTGGGGCTGCAGAGTAGGGTCACGGTGCTGCTGGGTCACAGGGCACCGTCGCTCCTCACAGATTCATCCACGTTCTGCCCCTTGATCCGGGTGAAAACGTCTTTGCCGACCCTGCAGGGAAGCGCAGAGCTGAGGTTACTGGCTCAGCACGGGCCTGCGCTCGGGGCTGCCCCATGCACGGGGGGTGGGAGGTATAGGGGGGTGCAGGGCACAAGGTGCATTAATCTGAGACGGAGCGAAGCCCAAAGAGGCACCTCCTCCAGGCTCCACCTCACAGGGGCACCCGGCCGCGCCATGCAGGGGCAGGTAGGGGGCAGGCAGGCAATTCCTCCAGGCTCCACCCCAGGGGGGCACCCGGCCACCCAGCCCAGGGAGGCAGCGTGGCTGTGGGCACCCCACACTGGCACGGCCTCAGAGCCACCCAGCAGCACCCAGGGGCTCCACGGGCTGCACATCCTCGTGGTGCTCAGCCAGCAGCCACCCGCTCACAGCTCCCCTTGGTGTCCCCAGGGCAGGCAGCCCCCCTGCAGCCCCACCCCTCGCCCCCCATGTTCACACTAAGAGGAGCCAGGCAGCGCGGACTGAGAAAGACAAGGCACCTGCAGGCTCCGCAGCCACCCCGGCATGTGTGCGGGGAGGGGCATGGAGCAGCACCATGCAGGAAAGGCAGCTCCCCCCTCACTGCCAGCCCACCACAATAAATGGCTCAGAGTAAGGGGCTCGGAGCAGGGACGGGGCCAGGCCCTGCAGTCCCGGCTCTGCAAGCAGCACCTTCACTCCTGGGCAGCCTGTGTCCCGTCACCCACCTGGTCGCCCCCCAGTCATCGTTGGCTTCGGCCTTCTCTCGCAGCAGCCACATGGTTTCCAGAATCTCCTTCCCATTCTCATCCACAAAGCACTGGCCCGTGAAGACGGTGGTTGAGTCTGCCAGGGAATGAAGCAGGAGTTGAGGTGAAAGTCAGAGCTGCCCCCTGCATCCCCACAGCCTGTGTGTGCAGCCCCCAGACCGAGCCCAAGACAGCTTAGGGTCAAAATGAGAGATGACTCCAAGGCCCTATCAGTACAGCGCAGCCCGTGTCCGGGCCAGTAAGAGAGTCCCCGTGCCAGCAGGGTAGGCTAGTGCTCCTCACCATAGTGTCTGAGTCCCCATAGTGCACGGAGCTGCGTGACTACTCAGCTGTCCTCTCACCTCCTCCCCAGGGGGAGACGCAAGGAGGGGCTCGTTCTGGGGGTTTAAAGCATTGTGACATTAGGAGTGTGAGCTAATATCTCATTGAAAAGTAACAGGGCCAGAAAGAGTTAATTACCTCCTAGACTGACCTGACCCAGGGCCCAGCTTTAGAGACTGGTTAGGCAGATCTGTAAATGAGCAGAGCTTTGAAATGCAAGTCTGCATTGGTAGAGGTAGAAGGGGAGGTGTTTGCTCAGGTCTTGGGATGTAACAAACAAGTCTTGTCTATTGCTAGAGCTTTGATTCAAAGATCAAAAAAGGAATATTAACATTTATGATGATACTTGAGTGAAATAGTGTTATTGTCTCTGTGTCTCTTTGAAGGTTGTGGTAACCTGTATCTGAACTGTTTAATGGGTAAATTACCCTGTGCTAATTGCCAGGATGTTTGGGAGAAGGAGTTGAGCCTATTGTTTTCTCAGGCCGAAAGGCTGCTGGAAATGTATAAGGACCCTGGGACACGATCCTGCTTCATCTCAGATCTGCTTTGGGTTTCAAGAGGGGGAAACCTTAAACCATAAGGATTGAGATCCCCAGTCACTGACTGGAGTCACCCTGAATATAGACACTGGACTATAACCTCTGGACTATTTCTAAAAGGACTTTTGGCAACTACAAGCTCATCTCTACTGTGCATCTGAACCTCAAGAATTGAATTCAAGTCTGTCTGTATATTGATCTTTTAACCAACACTCTCTCTTTTCTTTTTTAATAATTTTTAGCTTAGTTAATAAGAATTGGTTCTAAGCATGTATTTTGGGTAAGATCTAAGTTATAATTGGACCTGGGTGTGTGGCTGATCCTTTGGGGTTGGAAGAACCTTTTCTTTTGTATGATGAGAGAAGATTTTCAGGAATCATCATCATATCTGACGTGTGTGTCTGGATGGAGGCCTGAGGCTGGGCACTTTAAGGGAACTGCGTGGTTTGGACTTCTAAGTGACCAGTGAGATACTAGAGAAGATGTGGTAAATCTAAGTATTGGAATAACCACCAGTGTCTGGGGTTTGTCTGCCCTGTTCTGTTTGCCGTTCACCCTAATTGAGTGAGCTCAGCTGGCTCCCATGGGCAGCAGTGTCACAAGCATACATGTTGCTCTGTATTTACGCTAGAGAAGGCAGCTTCCAGAAACACGCCTGGCCTGGGAGCAGGAGATGGGAAGGTTTGTGCTGGTTCCTAGTACCGGGGGAAGTTCTTCGTTCTTCCCATAGTCTCAGCTGGCTCTGGAGAACGGGCCGTGTCCCGCACAGAGTGTTACCAGGGTACAGCACTGCACCACTTCCCAGTAGCATAGCTGGGAGGAGCAGGGGGAGCGGCCGCTCCCCTGAGCACTCATTCAGGGGCGCTTCCCAGCACGTCCAGGTCTTCGGCAGCACTCAGGCACTCACTTCGGCGGCGGGTTTCTTCAGTTGCTCCGGGTCCTTGGCGGCAATTCGGTGGTGGGTAATTCGGCGGCGGGTTCTTCAGTCTTAAGCGGCAAGACTTGGGTTTTTCTTTTTTTCCCTTTGCTGCTTCGCAGTGGGTGGCGCCTTTTTTTAATGTGTTCGCTCCCCTGCTCTTAGAACCTGGCTACGCCACTGCCACTTCCCCAAGCAAAACACACTGTGCTGGCAAAGGGACTTTTTGCAGGGCCAGCTGCCTCTCCGCTGGGGGATTTGCCGGCCCAGCTGGGTCGGTCGGGGTGATGCTTCCACACTCTTACCGACACTGCGGTGTGTGCAGAGCAGGCCCCAGCGCTGGGAGCCAGTGGGGGCAGGTGGCTTGTTTCTGTCCCGGCGGAGCATGTTTGTTCCCAGCGTCCTGGCCATTACTGCTAAGGCCAGGCCCAGGGTTGGTGCCCAGAGCCCCAAAAGGAGGGAAGGGGAGGCAGGCAAAGGGCAGCACGAGAAACGGCACGAGTCAGCAGAGGGAAGAAGAGGCGGAGGGACCAACGATTGGGGAGGGGCCATGGACCGACCCAGGAGGAATTGGGAGGGAGCCGAGATCCCCTCCCTGCCCCCCACCGGGTGCTGCAGCCCCTGGGGCCTCCTACCTGAGAAGCTTTTCCAGTTGACGGTAAAGCCAAATGTCGGCTGCCCCGCCTCGTCGAAGTGCTGGGACCCGTTGAGGGGCGCGCGTTGGATGGGTCTCTGCGCGAGCGACACGGCCGTGCGGTACTCGCCAGAGAAGGTGCCATCACTGTTCACTTCCTGTATCTGCATCTTGGAGCCCAGCTCGTTCTTCCACAAGCCGGTCAGGATGCACTGAAAGGGGAGGAACGTGCTCAACAGGCAGGCAGGCGGGATCGGTGCCCTGCACACAGCACTGTGGGGTCAGATGCTTAGCCGGAGCCGTGCCCTCGAGAGCCCCGAACGCAGGACAGAGACGGCGGAACTCCTGATTTATAAACAGCTCGTGAGTTTAATGCCAGTCTCAGTATTTCTGGGGGCTGGGGTGGCTGAACACTTGGTGTGGTGAAACCGCAAGCCCCAGTAACAGGTCTGGCCTATATTTAAATAACTCCTCATTATCCTCAGTCTTGCCAGGCACGGATTAGCCCCCGATGTCTTTAGCTTCCCTTATGAATTTTCTTCCCGTCATAACTTCTAATGAATAGTGATTGCTATCTCCTTCCCCTTTCCCCATTGTTATAGACACACGGTATATTCATTTCCCCACGGCAGCAGGCTGAGCTCTTAGCAGGAGCTGCCTCTTCTGCAGCTGTGAAATCATCTCTTACTGCCCAGGTAGGAAACTCTTTTTTACCAACTCCCAACTTTCATTCACATTTTTCTGTCTAACTTTTGCTTTCCAATAAATTTCATTGATAATTTCCATCAGCTGCGGGATCTTAGCCCTTCTGTAGCACCACGTCTGTCTATGACTGGTTGGGTCTGTGCTCAGGGCCGGGCATGCTGTGAGCTGGGCTCTAACGTACGAACCGAGCCGACTGCGAACGTGCGGCGCGACGGACCCCTGCTCCCAGAGCTGGCAGGATGAATGAAAATGAAGACAGGGAGACAGGCCAGCAAGGAGCCCAAGGAGGAGGGGACCAGGGTCTCCCCGTGAGCATTAGGGCTCATTCCCCAGGCCGCACGGTGGCCCTGTGAGCGGGCACACACGGGGCATTTTCTGACTCAGTGATGCTGCTCACTGGTGCCCCTGCCCCCGCTCACCACCCGTCCTGGGGGAGGCCTCACCCCCCGCCCCCCCCCCAGCTTTCAGCCTCAGCCCGGCAAACCAACGTCCCGCCTGTGTGACCCTCCCACCCTGCCTGTTCCCCAGAGCAGGGCTGCACAGGGGACCCCGGGCTGCCAGCGGCTCTGTGCGCCGTGCAGGAGCCTGGCCTCAGGCGTCTATCCAGCGTACCAGCCCAGCACCGCTCTGTGCGGAGAGCACAGGCAGCACTAAGCACACAGCACTGAGCGGCTTCCGCCCTGCCACCCGGCTGGGAAAGGGGGAGGGACCCCGCTGCAATCCCAGCTCCGTTCTCTCTGGCCCCAGGCTGTGACCGGCCTGCGCAAGGGCCCAGCTGCGTTCGTCCCACGTGCAGGGTGACGTCACTCCACCCCGTAAGCAAGGCTGGGCTGCCACCTGCTCGCCAAGGTCAGTCGCGCTCTGGACCTGCAGCCTGTGTCCTGAAACCGGCTCCCTCCTCTGCAGCGTGGTCCTTACGGCCCTTCCCGTAGCGTACTGGCCACCAGGCTGGTGCACCCTCGCTACCAGCCCCAGCCCCCCCCCTGGGATTGAGCCTGGCCGCGGGCGGGGGCGGGGGAGGCAAAGCCCCAAGCTACCCGGGCAGCCGGGCATCCTGGGATGCAGCCGGGTCCCAGCTGGGGCCTGGGCAGCACGGGCCAGAGGCTGAGGTTACCTTGCTGCTTGCTGCCCGTCTTTGCTGCCCAGGGGTCGGTCCAGGCCGGGGTTTTGTTTTCTTTGTGGCTCTCTCCTCCTCAGCGCGTTTCTTTCCCTCTGTGACATTTCCATCTTCCTGGCAAAGCAGCTGTTAAAGAGAGCAGAGAAAAGCAGCTGCTTTCCTGGGCAGACACTCAGCGAACCAGCCAGCGCCCCGGTGCTGCTGCTCCTGGAAATGCAAGTTGGTGCCCACACCTTGGACACGCCCCCGGGGCCAATATTTTGCCCATGGAGACACAGCGTTTAAAGCCAGAAGGGTCCTGCCGGGTGTCACTGGCAGGGGCGGCTCTAGGATTTCCGCCGCTCCAAGCAGGGCGGCACGCCGCGGGGGGCGCTCTAGTGGTCGCCGGTCCCGTGGCTCCGGTGGACCTCCCGTAGGCACACCTGCGGATGCTCCACCGGAGCCGCGAGACCAGCGGACCCTCTGCAGGCACATCTGCAGGAGGTCCACCGGGGCCGTCTGCCGCCCTTCCGCGGGACGCCACCCCAAGCGCGCGCTGGGGTCTGGAGCCGGCCCTGGTCACTGGCCACCGGCCACCGACCCACCCAGCACCACCCACTAAACCCCAACAACGGAAATGAGAGCAAAGTCTTGCAGCCCCAGGAGACCAGGCTGTTACGTGCCGCAGGCAGAGGCCAGGAGGCGCCGAGAGGCACCATGCCCAAGGCCGCACGCTGCAGAGGAAAGAGAAACCCCCCAGGGTCCGTACAAGCTGACCTGGGGGAAATGCCGTCCCAACCCCACATGTGGTGCTGTCAGGCCCTGAGCATGGGAGCAGGAACCAGCCAGCCAAGCCCCTGCAAGAGAGGATGCTCCTGCCACCTCCGAGCCCTGGCCCACCCGCCCACTGTCCCATCTCCAGCCAGGCCATCCCTGACTACGCAGAGTCAGGGACTCTCAGGCTGGAGGCCGAGACCCAAGGTGCTGCTGAAGGACAGAACAGGGTTTTCTGATTGGAAGGAATTGCTCAATCTTGCTTTTAACGCTGATGACTTGAGTAACACGGGGGTTAAGAACATCAGAACAGCCAGACTGGGTCACACCAAGGCCCATCCAGCCCAGTATCCTATTGGCTGACAGTGGCCACTGCCACGTGCCCCAGAGGGAATGAACAGAGCAGGGAATCATCAAGTGATCCCTCCCCTGTTGCCCATTCCCAGCTTCTGGCAAACAGAGGCCAGGGACACCATCCCTGCCCATCCTGGCTAATAGCTATTGATGGACCCGTCCTCCATGAACTTACCTAGTTCTTTTTTTAACCCTGTTATAGTCTTGGCCTTCACAACATCCTCTGGCGAGGAGTTCCACAGGTTGACTGTGAGTCGTGTGAAGAACTAAGCCTGCTGCTTCTAGCCCGTTGTACTGAGCATCCTGCTTGGTTGAGGGACCCCACATATTGTTAAAGATTTTAAAGCTTGTACATAAGCTATTCATGGGGTGAAATCCCTGCATGGGCTGTGGGGGAGGCAAGAGGACACACCCGGTTCTCACCTTCCCCAAGTGTCAGTGCAGTGCCTGTCCCCATCACCTCTCACTCCCCGGCCTCAAACTCCTACTGCCTGCCCCAGAGAGGGGAAGAACCCAGCAAATCTCCCTCCACCACTGGGGCCTCCTTCTCCAGAAACAGCGTCTGAAGACTCCCCCACCCAAGGCCATTGATCCCTTGGGGGTGTCCCCCAACCCGGATAAAACCCCAACTGAAAGTGAATCCCAGTCACTGCAGGACCAAGAGCCTTAGATGTGCCAGAGCCAGCGCCCAGCCCCCTCGGCCCCTCACCCTGCCCAGCCTGAGACACCCCAGAGCCAGCACCCAGCCCCCTCGGCCCCTCACCCTGCCCAGCCTGAGACACCCCAGAGCCAGCACCCAGCCCCCTCGGCCCCTCACCCTGCCCCGGCCTGAGACACCCCAGAGCCAGCGCCCAGCCCCCTCGGCCCCTCGCCCTGCCCAGCCTGAGACACCCCAGAGCCAGCGCCCAGCCCCCTCGGCCCCTCACCCTGCCCGGCCTGAGACACCCCAGAGCCAGCGCCCAGCCCCCTCGGCCCCTCACCCTGCCCGGCCTGAGACACCCCAGAGCCAGCCCCCAGCCCCCTCGGCCCCTCGCCCTGCCCAGCCTGAGACACCCCAGAGCCAGCGCCCAGCCCCCTCGGCCCCTCACCCTGCCCAGCCTGAGACACCCCAGAGCCAGCGCCCAGCCCCCTCCGCCCCTCACCCTGCCCAGCTTGAGACACCCCAGAGCCAGCGCCCAGCCCCCTCGGCCCCTCACCCTGCCCGGCCTGAAACATCCCAGAGCCAGCGCCCAGCCCCTTCGGCCCCTCACCCTGCCCGGCCTGAGACACCCCAGAGCCAGCGCCCAGCCCCCTCGGCCCCTCGCCCTGCCCCAGCCTGAGACGAACCTTCTGCCCTGACAAAGCCCCCAGGGATGCCAGCCCCAGAGCCACCGTGAAGCTGATCTTCTTTATCATCTCTGGAGTGGAAGGTGACCGCAGCTGTCAGCTGTGCCTCTCTCTGGTGAGCTTTGTTTATAGCTTGGGACCTCACAGCTGATAGGGAGCCCTGTGAGCTTTGTACTCCCCGCGAACAGCTCATAAGTGGGATCGTCATTTTCATCTTTTGTTTGTTTCATTTCCCCTTAGTAGCTGAATTCCCAGAAGCAAGCACAGGCTTTGGGAGAGGGTGAAAGTGAAAGTGAAAGTGAGATGTGTGACCAGCAATGCTGGGACCCATGCCAGGTGTAAATGTCCAGAGCAGTGATTTCCCTACACACCCCCTGAATTTCCCCAACACCCCCGCCCCCGCACACACACACACACACACACAGAGTTTTGTGAACTGGTTACATGCAGTGTTGCCAATTTAGTGACTGTTTGGAAATTTGAATTGAAATTGAAACATTAATACACACTTTAAAAGCATATAGAGTGTCTGATAAAATACATGTATCTGAACAGTCTGAACATAGACTAGCTTTCTTATCCAGCTGTTGTTTTTATGACATTCATTGCGGTGATGTTGGCCAACCTAATAATTTCAGATGATGATTTGTAAGCAAAGTCTAAGGAGCTCTCCCTGGCACCTAGTGATGAGCTGGGGTTGGGGGAAAGGCTTCAGGCCCAGACTGTATTTACATTCACACCTAATCTACCTAGGGAGCCAGCACACAGAGCTGTGTTGCTCCAGTGACAGATTTTGGCTGGGGTTGGGTTACAAATCATTTGAATGCAGGTGGGTGGAGGGGATGAAATGTTCTTCTTACTGTGTGAGTAAAGGGCAGTAGGACTGTTGTCAAGGATCCTTCCCCACTCTGAACTCTAGGGTACAGATGTGGGGGCCTGCATGAGAACCTCTAAGCTTAACTACCACCTTAGATGTGGTTTTGCTGCCACCACCCAAATTATTTATGAATCATTTGGGAAACTCTGTATACCCACCCCACCCCCGAATATCTCCCTCCCAAGTACTATAACCCTTCCCTGGGTAGCCTTGAGAGACTTCTCCACCAAGTTCCTGGTGAACAATGATCCAAACCCTTGGATCTTAAAACAAGGAGAAATTAACCATTCATCCTCCTTTCCCCCCACCAATTCCTGCTGAGTCCAGATCCAACCCCCTTGGATCTTAAAACAAAGAAAAATCAATCAGGTTCTTAAAAAGAAGGTTTTTAAATAAAGAAAGAAAGGTAAAAATCATCTCTGTAAAAATCAGGATGGAAAATAACTTTACAGGTTAATGAGATTCATAGAGCCCAGAGGAACCCCCTCTAGCCTTAGGTTCACAGTTACAGCAAACAGAGGTAAACCCTTTTAGCAAAAAGGAACATTTACAAGTTGAGAAAACAAACATAAACCTAACATGCCTTGCCTGGCTGTTACTTACAAGTTTGAAATATGAGAGACTGGTTCAGAAAGATTTGGAGAGCCTGGATTGATGTCTGGTCCCTCTTAGCCCCAAGAGCGAACAACCCCCAAAACAAAGAGCACAAACAAAAGCCTCCCCCCAGCAAGATTTGAAAATATCTTGTCCCCTTATTGGTCCTCTGGGTCAGGTGTCAGCCAGGTTACCTGAGCTTCTTAACCCGTTACCGGTAAAAGGATTTTGGTGTCTCTGGCCAGAAGGGATTTTATAGTATTGTACACAGGAGGACTGTTCCCTTCCCTTTATAGTTATGACACCTGTACTTAGCCTGTGCTGACTGAGGGCATCGAGAGAGGGTGGAGACCTGTCCTTCTCCACTGTTTAAAGACAGCTCCATAGAGAGTCTTTTATTCTGTTAAGTGAACACTGCAGCTGAAATCACTGATAATCAGGTCTAACTTAGTCCTGCTGTGAGACAGTGTTTCTGTGGAAGAGACAGCCCAGACTGCACTAGCAGTGAGGTTCCCACACTGAGAGCTCAGCTGAAATCACTGAGAGCTGGTGGAGCCTCAAGAGACCAACTCGCAGAGGTCACAGTGGTAGGTAGCAGCAGAAGGTGACTGTGCAGGTGTGACAAAATGGGGCTGTTCTTAATGTTCCCTCTGAATATTGTGGTGGGGCCTCAGCTCCTGGCCGACCCTCTGTCGCCTGGCAACTAATGGCCAGGCCCTTCCCCCCCTTCAAGGGGATGCTAAATGTGGGGGAGAATAAAGAGGTCAGGTGACCTCCTGGCCCAGGAAAGGAACAGAGCAGAGAGGAGGGGCTGGAGGGGGTTTCAGTCTGGAGCTGGCTGGGGACGAGGCATGAGGGGCAGACGTGGGGGTCTGGCTCACTGCCCCCCAGAATGGACCCGGCTGAGGGGTCCTGTTCTCTGTACCTACAAGCTCTGTTTTAGACCCTGTTCCTGCCATCGAATAAACCTCTGTGTTACTGGCTGGCTGAGAGTCACGTCTGACTGCGAAGTGGGGGGGCAGGACCCTCTGGCTTCCCCAGGACCCCACCTGGGCGGACTCGCTGGGGGAAGCGCACGGAGGGGCAGAGGATGCTGAATGCTCCAAGGAGAGACCCAGGAGGTGAAGCCGTGTGAGCTTCTTGCCCTGGAGACAGGCTGCTCCAAGGGAGAGGAGGCTCCCAAAGTCCTGCCTGGCTTGGTGGGGAGCAGTTCCAGAGCATCGCCCGGGGACTCTGTGACAGCAGGGCCATTGGCAACAGAGTGGTGGACTGAACAGTGGCACAACGAATAGCCGTGGCTAAAGCGAGGGGTGAGCAGCTGGAGGAACGAGCAAGGTGCCTTCTTGCCCCCAACCTGGGAGGTGTACTCACGTGAAAGAACCTCTGAACTCTGAGTCTCCACTGACCAAGGACAACACTGGTGAGTGGGGTGCGGTGGAGGGAAAAGTGAGGGGCACGTTAAATAAACATAGTGACTTTGCTCCACAATGCTAGATTTGTGACTGGGAATGGAAACTTACATATATATGTTTCCTAGTAGGCCAAGATTTTTAAAATGCATTATTTGCCAAGGTTGTTATCTCACATCATTGCTATCTTGAGTGGTCATTATGTTGGGGAGTTTCTGTACTAAACATTTTTATTACTATAATTAATTTTTACATAAGAATGGTCATACTGGGTCAGGCCAATCATAGAATCATGGAATCATAGAATCTTAGGGTTGGAAGGGACCTCAGGAGGTCATCTAGTCCAACCCCCTGCTCAAAGCAGGACCAAACCCAACTAAATCATCCCAGCCAGGGCTTTGTCAAGCCTGACCTTAAAAACCTCTAAGGAAGGAGATTCCACCACCTCCCTAGGGAACCCATTCCAGTGCTTCACCACCCTACTAGTGAAAAAGTTTTTCCTAATGTCCAACCTAAACCTCCCCCTCTGCAACTTGAGACCATTACTCCTTGTTCTGTCATCTTCTACCACTGAGAACAGTCTAGATCCATCCTCTTTGGAACCCCCTTTCAGGTAGTTGAAAGCAGCTATCAAATCTCCCCTCATTCTTCTCTTCTGCAGACTAAACAATCCCAGTTCCCTCAGCCTCTCCTCATAAGACATGTGCTCCAGCCCCCTAATCATTTTTGTTGCCCTCCGCTGGACTCTCTCCAATTTATCCACATCCTTCTTGTAGTCTGGGGCCCAAAACTGGACACAGTACTCCAAATGAGGCCTCACCAGTGCTGAGTAGAGGGGAATGATCACATCCCTCGATCTGCTGGAAATGCCCCTACTTATACAACCCAAAATGCCGTTAGCCTTCTTGGCAACAAGGGCACACTGTTGACTCATATTCAGCTTTTCGTCCACCATAACCCCTAGGTCCTTTTCTGCAGAACTGCTGCCCAGCCATTCGGTCCCTAGTCTGTAGCAGTGCATGGGATTCTTCCATCCTAAGTGCAGGACTCTGCACTTGTCCTTGTTGAACCTCCTCATATTTCTTTTGGCCCAATCCTCTAATTTGTCTAGGTCCCTCTGTATCCTAGCCCTACCCTCCAGCGTATCAACCACTCCTCCCAGCTTAGTGTCATCTGCAAACTTGCTAAGGGTGCAGTCCACACCATCCTCCAGATCGTTAATGAAGATATTGAACAAAACCGGCCCCAGCACCGACCCTTGGGGCACTCCACTTGATACCGGCTGCCAACTAGACATGGAACCATTGATCACTACCCGTTTAGCCCGACCATCTAGCCAGTTTTCTATCCACCTTACCGTCCATTCATCCAGCCCAGACTTCTTTAACTTGCTGGCAAGAGTACTGTGGGAGACTGTATCAAAAGCTTTGCTAAAGTCCAGAAATAGCACATCCACTGCTTTCCCCTCATCCACAGAGCCGGTTATCTCCTCATAGAAGGCAATTAGGTTAGTCAGGCATGACTTGCCCTTGGTGAATCCATGCTGACTGTTCCTGATCACTTTCCCCTCCTTTAAGTGGTTCAGAATTGATTCCTTGAGGACCTGTTCCATGATTTTTCCAGGGACTGAGGTGTGACTGACTGGCCTGTAGTTCCCTGGATCTTCCTTCTTGCCTTTTTTAAAGATGGGCACTACATTAGCTTTTTTCCAGTCATCTGGGACCTCCCCCAATCGCCATGATTATTCAAAGATAATGGCCAATGGCTCTGCAATCTCATCGGTCAACTCCTTTAGCACCCTCGTGTGACGTTATTCCTAACATCTCCGGCTAGCTGCAGGCTGGGCAGAGCGAGGGGCCGAGGGGGCTGGGCGCTGGCTCTGGGGTGTCTCAGGCTGGGCAGGGCAAGGGGCCAATTGGGCTGGGCGCTAGCTGCAACTCCTAGTGTGATTTGGCCTTCCTAATTTCACTCCTGCATGCCTGGGCAATACTTTTATACTCCTCCCTGGTTATTTGTCCAATCTTCCACTTCTTGTAAGCTGTTTTTTTGTGTTTAAGACGAGCAAGGATTTCACTGTTGAGCCAAGCTGGTCGCCTGCCATATTTACTTTTCTTCCTACACATCGGGATGGTTTGTTCCTGCAACCTCAATAAGGTTTCTTTAAAATACAGCCAGCTTTCCTCGACTCCTTTCCCCGTCATATTCTCCTCCCAGGGGACCTTGCCCATCACTTCCCTGAGGGAGTCGAAGTCTGCTTTTCTGAAGTCCAGGGTCTCTGTTCTACTGCTCTCCTTTCTTCCTTGTGTCAGGATCCTGAACTCGACCATCTCATGGTCACTGCCTCCCAGGTTCCCATCCACTATTCCTTCCTCTACTATTTCTTCCCTGTTTGTGAGCAGCAGGTCAAGAAGAGATTTTCCCCTAGTTGGTTCCTCCGGCACTTGCACCAGGAAATTGTCCCCTACGCTTTCCAGAAACTTCCTGGATTGTCTGTGCACTGCTGTATTGCTCTCCCAGCAGATATCGGGGTGATTAAAGTCACCCATGAGAACCAGGGCCTGTGATCTAGCAACTTCTGTTAGTTGCTGGAAGAAAGCCTCGTCCACCTCATCCCCCTGGTCCGGTGGTCTGTAGCAGACTCCCACCACGATATTACCCTTGTTGTTCATACTTCTAAATTTAATCCAGAGACTCTCAGGTTTTTCTGCAGTTTCATACTGGAGCTCTGAGCAGTCATACTGCTCTCTTACGTACAACGCAACTCCCCCACCTTTTCTGCCCTGCCTGTCCTTCCTGAACAGTTTATATCCATCCATGACAGTACTCCAATCATGTGAGTCACCCCACCAAGTCTCTGTTATTCCAATTACATCATAATTCCCTGACTGTGCCAGGACTTCTAGTTCTCCCTGCTTGTTCCCCAGGCTTCTTGCATTTGTGTATAGGCACTTAAGATAACTCGCTGATTGTCCGGCTTTCTCGGTCTGAGACAGGAGTCCTCCCCTCTTGCTGTCTCCTGCTTGTGCTTCCTCCCGGAATCCCACTTCCCCACTTACCTCGGGGCTTTGGTCTCCTTCCCCCGGTGAACCTAGTTTAAAGCCCTAGTCCTAGGACTGACCCTTGGGGAACACCACTAGTTACCCCTCTCCATTCTGAGGATTTACCATTAATTCCTTTGTTCCCTGTCTTTTAATCAGTTCTCAGTGCATGAAAGGACCTTCCTTTTTATCCCATGACAGCTGAATTTACGTAAGAGCCTTTGGTGAGGGACCTTGTCAAAGGCTTTCTGGAAATCTAAGTACACTATGTCCACCGGATCCCCCTTCTCCACATGTTTGTTGACCCCTTCAAAGAACTCTAACAGATTAGCAAGACACGATTTCCCCTTACAGAAACCATGTTGACTATTGCTCAACAGTTTATGTTTTTCTATGTGTCTGACAATTTTATTTTTATCTATTGTTTCAACTAATTTGCCCGGTACCGACGTTAGACTTACCGGTCTGTAATTGCCGAGATCACCTCTAGAGCCCTTTTTAAATATTGGCGTTACATTAGCTAACTTCCAGTCATTGGGTACCGAAGCCGATTTAAAGGGCAGGTTACAAACCTTAGTTAATAGTTCCGCAACTTCACATTTGAGTTCTTTCAGAACTCTTGGGTGAATGCCATCTGGTCCTGGTGACTTGTTAATGTTGAGTTTATCAATTAATTCCAAAACCTCCTCTAGTGACACTTCAATCTGTGACAGTTCCTCAGATTTGTCACCTACAAAAGCCAGCTCAGCTTTGGGAATCTCCCTAACATCCTCAGTCGTGAAGACTGAAGCAAAGAATCCATTTAGTTTCTCCGCAATGCCTTTATCATCTTTAAGCGCTCCTTTTGTATCTCGATCATCAAGGGGCCCCACTGGTTGTTTAGCAGGCTTCCTGCTTCTGATGTACTTAAAAAACATTTTGTTATTACCTTTGGAGTTTTTGCCTAGCCGTTCTTCAAACTCCTCTTTGGCTTTTCTTATTACACTCTTGCACTTATGTTGGCAGTGTTTGTGCTCCTTTCTATTTGCCTCACTAGGATTTGACTTCCACTTTTTAAAGGAAGTCTTTTTATCTCTCACTGCTTCTTTTACATGGTTGTTGAGCCACCGTGGCTCTTTTTTAGTTCTTTTACTATGTTTCTTAATTTGGGGTATACATTGAAGTTGGGCCTCTATTATGGTGTCTTTAAAAAGCGCCCATGCAGCTTGCAGGGATTTCACTTTCGTCACTGTACCTTTTAACTTTTGTCTAACTAACCCCCTCATTTTTGTATAGTTCCCCCTTTTGAAATTAAAGGCCACAGTGTTGGGCAGTTGAGATGTTCTTCCCACCACAGGGATGTTGAATGCTATTGTATTATGGTCACTATTTCCAAGCGGTCCTGCTATAGTTACCTCTTGGACCAGCTCCTGCGCTCCACTCAGGATTAAATCTAGAGTTGCCTCTCCCCTTGTGGGTTCCCGTACCAGCTGCTCCATGAAGCAGTCATTTAAAATATCGAGAAATTTTATCTCTGCATTTTGTCCTGAAGTGAAATGTTCCCAGTCAATATGGGGATAATTGAAATCCCCCACTATTATTGGGTTCTTAATTTTGATAGCCTCTCTAATTTCCCTTAGCATTTCATCATCACTATTACTGTCCTGGTCAGGTGGTCGATAATAGATCCCTAATGTTATATTTTTATTAGAGCATGACATTTCTATCCATAGAGATTCTATGGAACATGTGGATTCGCTTAAGATTTTTACTTCATTTGAATCTACATTTTCTTTCACATATAGTGCCACTCCTCCCCCCGCACGACCTGTTCTGTCCTTCCGATATATTTTGTACCCTGGAATGATTGTGTCCCATTGATTGCTCTCAGTCCACCAGGTTTCTGTGATGCCTATTATATCAATATCCTCCTCTATCACAAGGCACTCTAGTTCACTCATCTTATTATTTAGACTTCTGGCATTTGTGTACAAGCACTTTAAAAACTTGTCCCTGTTTCTTAGCCTGCCTTTTTCTGATGTGCCAGATTCTTTTTTATGTGATTGTTTATCATCTGATCTGGCCCTTACATTATCCTCTTCCATCCTCTGCTCCTGACTATAACCTGGAGATTCTCTATCATCAGACTCTCCCCTAAGAGAAGTCTGTGTCTGATCCACAGGCTCCTCTGCAGCAGTCGGCTTTCCCCCCACATCTCCTAGTTTAAAAACTGCTCTACAACCTTTTTAAATGTTCAGTGCCAGCAGTCTGGTTCCACTTTGGTTTAGGTGGAGCCCATCTCTCCTGTATAGGGTCCCCCCATCCCAGAAGTTTCCCCAGTTCCTAATGAACGTGAACCCCTCCTCTCTACACCATCATCTCATCCACGCGTTGAGACTCTGAAGCTCTGCCTGCCTACCTGGCCCTGCGCGTGGAACTGGGAGCATTTCTGAAAATGCCACCGTAGAGGTCCTGGATTTCAGCCTCTTCCCTAGCAGCCTAAATTTGGCTTCCAGGACATCTCTCCTACCCTTCCCTATGTCATTGGTACCTACATGTACCATGACCACCGGCTCCTCCCCAGCACTACACATAAGTCTGTCGAGATGCTTTGAGAGATCCACAACCTTCGCACCAGGCAGGCAAGTCTCCATACGGTTCTGCCGGTCATCACAAACCCAGCTATCTACGTTTCTAATGATCGAATCTCCCATTACTAACACCTGCCTTTTCCTAGTGACTGGCGTTCCCTCCCCCGGAGAGGCAACCTCAGTGCGAGAGGCAACCCCAGCACCATCTGGAAGGAGGGTCCCAACTACGGGAAGGTTTCCCTCTGCTCCCATTGACTGCTCTGCTTCCCTGGGCCGTTCTTCCTCCTCAACAGCACAGGGGCTGTCTGAGCAGAGGTGGGACAATTCTACAGTGTGCCGGAAAGCCTCATCAACATACCTCTCTGCCTCTCTTAGCTCCTCCAGTTCCGCCACCCTGGCCTCCAAAGTCCGTACATGGTCTCTGAGGGCCAGGAGCTCCTTGCACTGACTGCACACATACGCCACCCGCCCACAGGGCAGGTAATCATACATGCAACACTCAGTGCAATAAACTGGATAGCCCCCACTCTGCTGCTGGGCTTCTGCCTGCCTTGTCTCCTAGTTAATGGAAGGGTGCTTTACAGAAAGGGGTTTTGAATGTAGTTTGGTTTATAGGTTTTAAGGGGACTAAAGGGGCACAGATGGAACTGACAAGGGACCCCTGCTCCCTTCCCACTCCCCTTCCCAACTGCCTTGCGAAACTCCCTGTTAGCAGCCCCTGGTCGCTTGTGCGCGGCTTTATAAAGCCCTGGCCTGTGTGAATGCCCCGCCCACTGATTAAGGCTCAGCCAATTACCAGAGGCTTCTAGTTTTCAAACCTCCCTTTGAAGCTCACAGCCTCCAACTGCCAGCCACAGCACACGGTCCTTCAAACAACCAAACAGACAGACTGACAAACACAAGCTCAGCACACAGCAAGTAACCCCCAAACACAAACACACACACACTACAGACAGCCACTTACCCCACAGATGCTGTATTTGCTCCTCCTTCACGTGGAGAACTCCCTTGCGAAACACTCTGTTAGCAGCCCCTGTTTGCAAAAGTCTGGCTCACAGAGTCAAGGATTGGAGTGACCTAGCAGATCACCGATCCAGATAACACCAGGGAAACATCACAACCTCCTCTATTGACACCTCAATCTGGGACAGTTCCTCAGATTTGTCCCCTGAAAAGAATGGCTCAGGTGTGGGAATCTCCTTCCCATCTGCTGCAGTGAAGACTGATGGAAAAAATTCATTTAGCGTTTCTGCAATGGCCTTGTCTTTCTGGCTGAATGTAGTTGTTGTGACCAAGTTTTGGCCCTTGTAATGCACATGGAGGCCAGAGTCCAGAGGAAATCTGAGACCAGGGCAGCTTTGTAGACCCCATCATCTGCCTACGACATGGATTAAAGGCTTGATGCTGAAGCTCACAAGGAGCATCCACTGCCACAAAACATGATGCTGAGCAGTAGGCTCCATGTGTCCACTTGGGCAACAAAGTCAGTTTGCCCCAGTTCCTCAACAACGGGCTGCCACAAGGCTCAGTACTCGCACCAACACTTTTCAATGTCTACACGAGCAACATGCCTCCAACGAAGTCATGCAAATTTGCATATGCGGATGATCTTGCCCTGGCAATGCAAGCAGCCACTTTCAAGGACCTCGAGTCCACTCTGAACAGGGACCTAAACACCATGGAGGAATATTTCCGGAAAGGGAGGCTTAAGGCAAATCCTCACAAAACCACAGCACTGCATTCCATATTGATAACAGGAACTCTGCGCGCACCCTGAAAGTGACCTTCTGTGGCAACATTATGCAACATGACCCCACTCCAACCTATCCCGGAGGGAAGCTGTATCACACGCTAACCTTCCATGACCACCTGAAGAACGTCGCTGCCAAGATGAAGACAAGGGTCAATTTGGTCCAGAAACTGGCAGGCACAAGCTGGGGACCATCGGCATCAGTGTTACGGATGTCAGCAAGGGCCCTTGTCTACCCCGTAGCCGAGTGCTGTGCACCGGTCTGGACCAAAAGTATCCACACTTGATTTATTGATGTCCAGCTGAACACTGCCATGTGGTGCACCTCTGGAACCCTCAAATCGACCCCAACGCCATCACTGCTCGTGCTGTCGTGCATTGTGCCCCCGCCCATTGGCCACGATGCTGCAACCCTTCGAGAATTCCAGAGGATCGTGGAAAACAAACATTTTTCCACCCACCAGGACCTTAGCAACGTCCCTCACCATCACTTGAAGTCATGTGAGCCCTTTTGCATCCCCGCATTTAGCCCTCAACAATACAACTGTGACGGGTTGGATCACAGAAACCCCCCTGGGAGCTGCCACCTGATGTGCCAAGACTACTTCTGCCCCTGCCTTCCCTGCCAGCTCAGGACCCCAGCACCCTGTCTTGCTGAGCCAGACACTCCCGTCTGCTCCAACACAGACCCAGGGTCTGAACCACGTGCCGCAAAGCTGCAGACTTGACTGAAAGCAGCTCACAGAAGTGTTCCTGTCTTTAACACTGAGATGCCCAACTCCCAGTGGGGTCTAAACCCAAATAAATCCGTTTTATCCTGTATAAAGCTTATACAGGGTAAACTCATAAATTGTTCGTCCTCTATAACAGTGGTCTCCAAACTTTTTTGATCACACACTCCTATCAATAAAAATTTTTGAGCATGCACCCCCTCCTGCGCCCAAGCCAAAAAAAAAAAACCCCCACTCAGAATCCCACCCAAACTGCCGAAGCGAAAAACAAAACAAAAAAACCAAAATGCTCCTCCTGCTGCGCACCCCCAGGGAGCCTCTTGCGCACCCCACTTTGGAGACCACTGCTCTATAACACTGATAGAGAGAGGCACAGCTGTTTTCTCCTCCAAGTATTAACACATACTCTGGGTTAAATAAGTAAAAAGTGATTTTATTAACTACAGAAAGTAGGATTTAAGTTGTTCCAAGTAGTAACAGACAGAACAAAGTGAATTACCATGCAAAATAAAATAAAACGTGCATGTCTAAGCCTAATACAGTAATACAATTGAGTACAGATAAAATCTCACCCTCAGAGATGTTTCAATATGTTTCTTTCACAGATTGGACGCCTTCCTAGTCTGGGCACAATTCTTTCCCCAGCTCAGGTGGTAGCTAGGGGATTCCTCATGATGGCGCCCTCTTTTCTCGGTTCCACCCATTTATGTATCTTTTGCATAAGGCGGGAATCCTTTGTCCATCTGGGTTCTCACCCACCCTTCTCAATGGAAAGGCCTGGTCTACACTGGGGTGGGGGAGGAGATCAATCTAAGACACGCAACTTCAGCTATGAGAATAGCGTAGCTGAAGTCAACATATCTTAGATTGAATTAAAATTACTTACTTCACGTCCTCACAGCGCTGGATCGATGGCCGCGGCTCCCCCGTCGATTTTGCTTCCGCCTCTCACCAAGCAGGAGTTCAGCAATCGACAGGAGAGCGATTGGGGATCGATTTATCGCATCTACACTTGATCTTAGCCAAAAGGCCGAGAAGCGATCACCAATAGATCAATTGCTATCTGCCGATCCGGCGGGTAGTGTAGATGTACCCTTAGACACCAGGTTAAAGATGGATTCCAATTCAGGTGACGTGATCACGTCACTGCAAGATTTCATTGCCCACTTCCCAGCACACACATATACAGGGAGACTTACGAGTAAAACACAGCCATCTGCAGACAATTGTCCTGGTTAATGGGAGTCATCAAGATTCCAAGCCACCATTAATGGCCCACACTTTGCATAATTACAATAGGCCCTCAGAGTTATATTTCATATTTCTAGTCCAGATACAAGAGTGGTACATTTATACAGATAGGATGAACACCCCCAGTACATTATAAGCTTTGTAGTGGTACCTTACACGAGACCTTTTGCATGAAGCATATTCCAGTTACATTAGCATATTTTCATAAAATCATACCGAGTGCAACGTCACAACAACTTCAACCCTGATGAAGCTTGGAAAGCCAAATGGAGTTCACAAGAAGTCACAAATAAACACTCGTAAAAAACCCGATGCAGAAGATCCCTGGCTTCAATCTCCCACGAAGCTCATTGGAACCCCAACCCATAGCCGCACAAACCATGGCAGATGCAGCTACTCGCTGCACAAATGGAAAATTAAAGACTCTCCAGTGTGCGACTGGTCACCCAGAACAGACCATGGACCATATAATGACTCAATGCCCGATTCACAGATACGAAGGAGGCACCACAGTGATACACGCCGCTGCTCCTGACGCAGTTATCGCACTTAACCATGTGAATGTAAAATTAAAGTTCTTGCTCTGCATTTCCAGCAGCCATACGAAGACGTGGTGGTGCTCCTTTAGCATCCCCAGTGTCCAGGGCCCCCCCGACTGTCTGGCAGCTTCCCGCTTCTGACGTAATTAACACATTTTTGATGTTCGTTTTGAGTCTTTGGCCAGTTGCTCTTCATATTGTTTATAGGCCTAATTACACTTTTACACTTGAGTTGATGCTCCTTTCTACTGTTTTCACTAGGATTTGACTTCCAATTTTTAAAGGTACCTTTAGCCTCCAACCACCTCTTTTTCTCTGTTAGCCACGGTGGCTTTTTTTTTGGTCCCTTTACTACTTTTTTATTTCGGGTTTACATTTAATTTGAGCCTCTATTATGGTGTTTAAATAGTTTCCAGGCAGTTTGCAGGCATTTCCCTCTTGTGACTGTTCCTTTTCATTTCTGTTTAACTAGCCTCCTCCTTTCTGCGTAGTTCCCCTTTCTGAAGTTAAATGCTACAGTGCTGAGCTCCTGCTCCCCAGGGGCTTCCTCCCCCTTTGGATTATTGCTCCAGTGTGTTAACGTGGGCCTGCCCCAGGGACTGACCCCTCCACCCTCTGCACCAGGGCCAGCCTCTCCCGTGCTCCGTGGGCTGTTCAAATCCCAGGAGATGAGGTCAGGTCCCACTTCAAGGCCTCTCTCTTCCTGCTCTATCATGGGGGGGCAGTGTTTCCAACTCCTCCAATCGGATGCAAGCAGCAGTGGGATTTTAGTCAGGGGTGGGTGAGAACATGTGACTTTGACTCTCCAGAGCTTTAATCCACAGGTTTGCCCATCCCTTTCCCCGTGCCGGGTTCCTCCGGAGCGTTACGCCACAAGTGGAGGGTTTCAAGGGAGAACCACACAGAATTGAGCCCTGTTTTTCCAATGGAAAATGTTTATTTGGCTCCTGGTGCCTAGAACTCAAGGTTGGCAGTGCCGGATGCCCGATAGAAATGAAACCTCGGGCTGAGAGCGCCAGACAGGAACCTCCTGAGCAAGCGAAGGGCCGTTTAGCAGGAAGGGCGTCTCCTCGGGGCTGTACAGTGGCTGTTGCACTCTCTGCCCAGGCAATGGGCAGTGAGCAAAGGAGCGAACCAGGGGGATGAACCTGCCAAGGGGTGTCCCAGGAAGGGCCCGGCTCATGGGAGAGAATCAGCACCTGGCAGGGAATCCAGGGAGGGGCAGGTGGGAATCACGGCTCAGCAACAGCTTCAGCCCAAGAGCAATAAAAACACCAGAGACTCATTTGCCTCCCGCGCTAGAACTTTACTGGGAAAGGAACTAAACTGCAGCGTGGGGGCCGCAGGAAGCGACTCTGGGGTGGGGGGGTAACCAGAGAGCGAAGGGAGACCTCCATGACTTTAAGATTAAGCTAGATAAGTTTATGGAGGAGATGGTATGATAGGATACCGGGCTTAGTCAATAAGTTAATTAAGTGCTGCACTGGTAAATAGTACAATGGGTCAATGATATGATATTGTTAACCTTTTTCCAGAGGGTATGGCTGGAGAGTCTTGCCCGCATGCTCGGGGTTCAGCTGACCGCCATATTTGGGGTCGGGAAGGAATTTTCCTCCAGGGTAGATTGGCTGTGGCCCTGGAGGTTTTTCGCCTTCCTCCGAAGCATGGGGCAGGGGTCGCTTGGTAAAGGAGTGGGGGGATCGGCTTATGTGGCCTGCATCTTGCAGGAGGTCAGACTAGATGATCATATTGGTCCCTTCTAATCTTGAATTCTATGATTCTATGAGATGGAGACAGAGACGGCGCCTCTGCAGCCCAGCAAACAGCCCTGACACCGGGCGAGACGCTCTCGAGAGATCTCAGACAATTCCAGACGGGGGGACCAGGAGCCCTGGGGCTGCAGAGTGGGGTCATGGTGCTGCTGGGTCACCGGACACCGTCGCTCCTCACAGATTCACCTACGTTCCATCACTTGATCCGGGTGAAAACGTTTGTGCCGACCCTGCGGGGAATCGCAGAATTCATAGATTCATAGAGCAACAGTCAGAAGTAAGGCTACAATTCTGACACGGACGTCACGGATTCTGTGACCTTCCGTGACCTCCAGTACTTCTTCTGGGGCAGGGATGGAGCAGCTGTCAGCACCGGGGTCTCTGGAGCTGCGGCCGGAGTGCGGGGAGGCACCAGAACCGGCAGCCAACCTTGGGGCCGCCGGGCAGTGGTCCCCAGCCTGCTGGAGCAGCGGCTGCGGTTGGGTCAGCTCCTGTGGGGCTGGAGCAGCAGTGGTCAGCCCCTGCTGCAGGAGCAGCTGCAAGCCCCGGCAGGCTCTGTTTGTTTCTCTGTTTGTTGCAGGCTTCCATGAATTTTTGTTCATTGCCCACGACCAGTCCCTGACTTTCACTACAAATCCCTGGGACAGACTCTTACCCTTAGTCAGAAGGGACCATCAGCTCATCCAGTCTGATCTGTGCAGCACAGGCCAGCCACGCTGCCCCCCACCCTGAGCCCAGTAACTCGCGAATGGCTGAAGCATCTTCCAGAAAAGCAGCCGGGTTTGAGCTGAAGCCCGTGAGGAGCTGGAGAACCCAGCACTGCCCTGGGCCCTTTGCTCCAAGGGTTAAACATTTGGGCCTTATTTCTGATGGGAATTTGTCTGGCTTCAGATTCCAGCCTTTGGTTCTTGTCCAGCCTTTCCCTGCGAGACTGAGCAGCCCGTCAGCGCCTGGTATTTTCCCTCTGTGGTTTGTTCTCACCTGTTATTTGTCCAGCACAAACCATGTGCTCGGTGCTGCCCCAGACAGGGTGGGGGGGGGGGTGAAGGGGCAGAAAGTGCATCAGCCTCAGAAGGAGAAAAGACCAAAGAAGGACACCCCCTGCCTGAGCACCACGGCCTGGGGAAATGCCTCCTCCAGGCTGCGCCTCAGGGGGGCGCCCGGCCGCCCAGCCCAGGGAGGCAGCGTGGCTGTGGGCACCCCGCACTGGCACGGCCTCAGAGCCACCCAGCAGCACCCAAGGGACGGGCAGGGACTCTGGGGGCTGCTTATCCCCGTGGTGCTCAGCAGGGCCATTGGGGGCAGGGACCCGCCAGCAGCCACCCGCTCAAAGATCCCCTTGGTGCCCCGGGAGGTGCCCCCAGGGCAGGCAGCCTCCCTCCCCCACCCTCCTCCATATGGGCCTCTCCATAAGGTGGACAGGCCGAGGGCACTAGCAGCCCCGTGAGGGGAAGGGTTAAGCAGTGTGTGCTGCGTCATGGGGCAACTCGGCCTGTGCTGGGGCCCGGCCCAGGGTGACAGTAGGAAACGGCTTTGCCAGGGTCAGGGGTCGGGGTCAGGGTCGGGGTCGGGTTAAGACACTGGAGGGCGAAGAGTCCCCACGGGTCTGAGAGTCTGGGCTGAGAGCCCTGCCCTGTCCCCACAGGCTGGTTTTCCTAAATCTCCAGCGCTAGGAGCCCTTTGACCAGAGCCAGGATCCCAGCCCTGCCCTCGGCACAGAGACGGGGCCAGGCCCTGCAGTCCCAGCTCCGCAGGCGGCTCCTTTGCTCGTGGGCAGCCTGTGCCCAGTCACCCACCTGGTCGCTTTCCAGTCGGCGCTGGGGGATCTGACCTCCTGGCGCAGCAGCCACATGGTCTTCAGAATCTCCTCCCCGTTATCATCTATGAAGCACTGGCCCACGAAGACGGTCACTGAGTCTGTGGGGGAACCGGACAGGCGTGAAAGTCAGTGAGGCCCCTGAGAGACAGACCCAGACCTCAGGGAAGGAGGAGGAGTTGCTTAAAGCGCGACTGGAGTGGAAGGAACCGCTACAGAATAGAACAGAAACTCATGTTTTAGGTGGAGCTGGCAGCAGCACCTAGAGTTAAGAGCCCCTGATGTTTTCCATTATAAGACCCTGTTCTCAGTTGATTATAATTTGCTGCATTTCATAAGAACAATCACACTGGGTCAGACTAGCCCAGTATCCTGTCTTCTGACAGTGGCCAGTGCCAGGTGCCCCAGAGGGAATCAACAGAACAGGGAATCATCGAGTGATCCATCCCCAGTCACCCCTTCCCAGCTTCTGGCAGAGTTTGGCTGAAGTTTCCCATGCCAGGCACCTGCCTCAGGCTGGTGGGGTTTTGGGTTCTTTTACTTTTTATCATAATATGGTTCAGCCATTTCCAAGAACAAGGTTGGGGGAAAATACGTTAATTTTGCCATGTTAAAAATTGCGTATCACCATCTCAGTGGGAAGTTTGAGTGCCCCACGCTTGAGCTGGGGCTTGACACTTGGCAGCGGGGGAGACGGGCCTTTTGCCAGCCCCAAATTTGGGCAAGTTACGAAAAATCGCCCTCACACATGCTCAGTGGACACTTGTTAGAGTTTGGCAGCTAAGTGCCCCCAAGAGTCCCCGAGCGTGGGGCTGAGCAGGACTTTCCCTGCAATTGCCTCTTTGGCCCGGGCACCGGCACTGGGAGCGGAGAACTTGCCTTTCCTGTGCGCTCACTGGCCCCTGCTCTCCCCAGGCCGGGCGGAGGGGCGGCGGGCGCAGCCTGTCTGCAGTGCAGAGGGGTGAAGAGATGCAGGGCAGGGCAGGGTTGGGTGGAGGGGGCAGAGGGGTCGGGAGGGCAGATGAGGATGGGGCAGGCCAGGGAAAGGGGGGGTAGGAAGTGGGGGATAGGGATGGGGGAGGGGCAGAAGGGAATGGGGTTGACTAAAGGGATGGGGCTGGAGGCAGGGGCTGAATGGACGTTCCTGCCTCAGGTTCCCCTGCTTCCTCCTCCCCCTCCCACGCCCCCCGTAAGCCTTAAGGCTCCGTCCCCACCCCTCAGTCTGCTCTGGTTTGCACTCCCTCCCCAGGCTCCCCCTCCACCCCTGCATCTCACAGCCCCTGCGGCTGCAGGGGGACACGCTCCTGCTTCCGCCCCAGCCCCAGCCCCTGCTGCGGAGCCCCCCAGTCATGGTCCCTGGCGCGTCCTGCTGAGCGAGGCCTCACAGCCAGCCTGGAGAGGCCGACAAGTGCCCTGTGCACACCGATGGCTGAGCGCGGAGCCAGGGGCTGGGTCTGTCCAGCTCCTAGCGCCACAGAGGCCTCCGCACTACCTACTACAGACAGTGACGCGCAGGGCTCTCCAGCGCCCCCAGCAGGCTGCCGTGGACAAGCCAGGGTGGAGACAAAGCAGCTCGCGGTGCCCCCCAGCGCCTCTCGTCCCCAGAGCACTTGCTAAGCTGGAAGAGCCCAGGATGGACCCCAGGGCTTCGGAGACACAGCCCAGCGTGAGCGATGGGCCGGGCGGGGGGCGAGGCCGGGCCCCAGCCCTTTGGTTTGAGGTTGGTACGTTAGTATCTCGTTTCCGGTCTGTTCAGTGCTGGCTCAGAGCGCTGGCACTGGCCAGAGCTGAGCGTTAAGGGGCCGGAAGAGCAGAGGGTGGTGCAGAGACTGGGCGGGGAAGTGTTTCAGCCTGGTTAGCACTGAATTCCCCTCCGTTCCCCTCCACCCCGGGCACCGAACCCTCGGGCCACGTACTTGAGAAAGTCCAGCTCACGGTGAAGCCAAAGGTCGACTGCTTCCTCTGGCTCTTGCGGTTCTGGGACCCCTTCAGGGGTGACACCAGGATGCGTTTGTCGGTGGCCGTCACCGCCGTGAGATACGAACCAGTGAATCCCCCCTCGGCGTTCACGGCAGAGATGGTCATGTTAGAGCCCAGCTCATTCCTCCACGATCCAGACAGGATGCACTGAAAGAGGGACACAGTCAGCAGGATGGGTCCCCCCACAGCGCTGCAGGGTCAGACACTCCCCCAGGCCAGGAACGCAGGAGCCAGACCCACAAACCAGGAGAGGAACAGAGCAGGGTCTGTGATCGAATTCCCGTGACCCAGAGGGAAGCCTCTCTCTCTGCCCCAAACCTGCAGAGAATGGCTGGCTCAGGGGTTCGATCCCTCCTGTGCTGTGTTTTTCTCCTCGTGCACTGACTCCGGCAGTTCCCATTCCCCACAGGAACACTCGGCCCCTTTCCAAACCCTGCTCCGCTGTTGGCCTCAGTGAGATCTCATGGCATGAGGTCCATGTCTTGATCACATGCTATTTTCCCACAGGCCCCATCTCATTCAGTGCTCAGTACAGACCTGCTCTGGGGCAGTGCAGGGAATGAGCCGTAGGACCCCTGCCTCCTTTGTTGCAGAAGCTGGAAGGTGCGGAGTGACTGAGGCAGGGGACTGCAGGAAGAGAGAGGACAGTCTCATGGTGGCGACAGCTGAATGCTCCCCGGGGATGAGATTCTGTCCCTGCCTCTGCCACACAGGTCCCATGTGATGCTGGGCAAGTCACCTACACCAGCCTTGTCACCGAGAGCCCCGGTGCGCTCTCATTTTCTGGGTGCCTGACTTGAGACGACGTGGGTGAGATTCGCAGAAGGGCGGGGCCCTCACTGCTGCGGTCAGTGGGAGCTGGGCTTTGAGCGTGGAAAGTGCTCTCAAGCACCAAGTTCTCTGACAAACCAGACCCTTGGCCTCACAAATGGGACATCCAAAATTAGCCAGCACTTGTGACGGATCTGGCCTTGACCTCGGCATCCCCGTACCTCACCTGTAAAACGGGGACACTTCATAGTCATGGATTATGGGGCAGAAGGGCCCTGCCAATCATGTGTGTCACTGCTGGCTGCGCCAGAGCAGAGCTCTGAGGAAGACACCCAGTCTTGACTTTAAAACTCCACCACATCCCTAGGTCAGTTGTTAATTCCCCTCCTGGTTAAAATTTACACCTTGTTCTGCCTTTGGCTGCTAGAGCAAGTTGCTGGCTGCTTCCAGAAATCTCTGCCCCACGTACGGACTTGTGTTCCATGTTCCAGTGACTGCTGGGCCATCTCTGGGATAAACTAAATAGCTTGAGCTGCTTTCTCTCACCAGAAGGCAGATGTTCTAGGCAGATCATTCTCCTCTCTCTCTTCAGAGCCCTTCCCAAGAGTTTCCATGAACATAAACTCATGAATAGTTAAAAGCAGCAAAGAGTCCTGTGGACCTTATAGACTAACAGACGTATTGAAGCCTGAGCTTTCGTGGTAAATACCCACTTCGTTGGATGCATGACATGCTCCAATATGTGTGTTAGTCTATAAGGTGCCACAGGACTCTCTGTTGCTTTTTACAGATCCAGACTATCACGGCTCCCCCTCTGATACCTGACATCATGAATATTGTAACCCACTAAAATGCTCCAGCAAGAGCTACCTAGAGAAACCCAGGAGGAAATGAACAGCTCTGTGTTCAGTGCAGGCTTTAAACAGTGCACAGTAAGTAAAGCCCAGGGCTACGCCTGAATAATGAGCATGAAAGCAAATATTGCATAACAAGGCATTGAATGAGTGCACTGACTGAGGCCTCAGCGGATGCCTGTATGCACTGACGGAGCTGCCTGTGACTGTGGAATTAGAGACTGTAGCATGGGGCTGATGTACAAAGCAGCTGAAGTAAGATTGTCTGGGCAACCTGGTATTCCCTGATTTCTGAGTGCCTGACTTTTTCTTACCATTCTCTTAACGTTGGGTTTTGGAGGTTATATAAGTCCCTGGGAAGCTTTCCCGAGGAGCCCGGGTTCTGGTTTGGCCATCCCACCGCAAAGCAGACACTGCAGGAGTCGAGAGGTTCGCAAAGGGGTGACAAGGGTGGGTACAGATGTACGGGGGGAGACAGAGAGGAGACACGTAAGAGCTAACATGACAGAGGGACACATGATAGTGGAGGTTCCCAGGTGCTGTGCTCACTCTCACAACACGGGAACAGTAAATAGAACTGAAAAGCAGCACATTTAAAACTCATCCAAAGGAAATACGTTCTCATACTATGCACAGTCTGTGGAACTCCCTGCCACATGATTTCATCAAGGCCAAAAGCTTAGCACTGTCCAGAAAAGGCTCAGACATTTCTGCAGTGAATGAAACCAGACTGAAATAGAACAGTAACGATGAAAACAAATACAAGTTTTGGGAGGGCTCTGACCCCTCCTGCTTCAGGGCAGAAGTGCACCCCTGACTGCTGGGTTCAGTCGGAAGCTCTTCTGGGGCACAGTAATCGCATCACTGCCTCCTCCGTGCTTCCTCGCACCTTCCTCTGAAGAAGCTGGTATTGGCTAGGTTTGGAGATGAGAAACTGAATTAATTGGCTCCATGGTGAATCCAGGCTGGGAATTCCCGCATGCCCAATTTGCCCTGCTCTACCCTCGCAAAGGCACGGCCATGGGACCCTAGTGCCAAACAGCCGGGGGTGACCGGCAGCCAGAAAAGGGCAGGGGTCATGCTATCAAATGAAAGGGAATCTTGTGTCTCAGTGCTGAAGAATGGGAGCTTGGCAGAGCTGAGCCTGCTGCATCTGGACCCCTCCTGCTTGGTCTGCTGCGTCTGCTCGTTGGGACACGGCTCCCCCAGCTGGCTCTGGGTTTTAGGGCTCCCCAGCACCGCACTGTCCATTGTCACACATTCACAGGGGGGGCATTTTCTGCCCCCGCCCCCTCCCGGCCCACCCACTGCGACATTCTGCTCCCGGCTCCATCATCCGCCGGGCGCCCCAGGAGTTCTTTCCCGTCACAGTAACATAACAAACCCCGGAGCCATTCCTGCCCCTGCCCTTTGCGGGAGGTGGAATCTCCTGATGGGACGTGCAGCGGCTCAGCCCAAACGCTGCTGTAAGAGACGCTGCTGCTTTCCCCTGGGAGTAAAATCCCTGCAGGGGGGCAGTCCCCCTCCCCCTCGACTCCCCAAGACTCATTTCAGTGCCAGCCCCCTCAGCCCCTCGCCCTGCCCAGCCTGAGACACCCCAGAGCCAGCGCCCAGCCCCCTCGGCCCCTCGCCCTGCCCAGCCTGAGACACCCCAGAGCCAGCGCCCAGCCCCCTCGGCCCCTCGCCCTGCCCGGCCTGAGACACCCCAGAGCCAGCGCCCAGCCCCCTCCGCCCCTCTCACTGCCCGGCCTGAGACGCCCCAGAGCCAGCGCCCAGCCCCCTCGGCCCCTCGCCCTGCCCAGCCTGAGACAGCCCAGAGCCAGCGCCCAGCCCCCTCCGCCCCTCGCCCTGCCCGGCCTGAGACGCCCCAGAGCCAGCGCCCAGCCCCCTCCGTCCCTCGCCCTGCCCGGCCTGAGACGCCCCAGAGCCAGCGCCCAGCCCCTCGGCCCCTCACCCTGCCCAGCCTGAGACACCCCAGAGCCAGCGCCCAGCCCCTCGGCCCCTCACCCTGCCCAGCCTGAGACGCCCCAGAGCCAGCGCCCAGCCCCTCGGCCCCTCACCCTGCCCAGCCTGAGACACCCCAGAGCCAGCGCCCAGTCCCCTCGGCCCCTCGCCCTGCCCAGCCTGAGACACCCCAGAGCCAGCGCCCAGCCCCCTCGGCCCCTCGCCCTGCCCGGCCTGAGACACCCCTCAGCCAGCGCCCAGCCCCCTCCGCCCCTCACCCTGCCCAGCCTGAGACACCCCAGAGCCAGCGCCCAGCCCCCTTGGCCCCTCGCCCTGCCCGGCCTGAGACGCCCCAGAGCCAGCGCCCAGTCCCCTCCGCCCCTCACCCTGCCCTGCCCAGCCTGAGACACCCCAGAGCCAGCGCCCAGCCCCCTCGGCCCCTCGCCCTGCCCAGCCTGAGACACCCCAGAGCCAGCGCCCAGCCCCCTCGGCCCCTCACCCTGCCCAGCCTGAGACGCCCCAGAGCCAGCGCCCAGCCCCCTCGGCCCCTCGCCCTGCCCAGCCTGAGACACCCCAGAGCCAGCACCCAGCCCCTCCGCCCCTCACCCTGCCCGGCCTGAGACACCCCAGAGCCAGCGCCCAGCCCCCTCGGCCCCTCGCCCTGCCCGGCCTGAGACACCCCAGAGCCAGCGCCCAGCCCCCTCGGCCCCTCACCCTGCCCTGTACCTTTTTATCTGAGGAGGCCCCGAGGGTCACCAGAGGCAGGGCGAGGAGCAGGGAGAAGACGACTTTCCCCATCGTCTCTGGGAGTGGCAGATGCCAGGTGAGTCTTCCAGACGCTCATGTCTGGGGCTCCTGGTCAGGCTCCTATTTATTGCTCCAGTGACCTCCCTCACTGGCAGTGCCAGGTATTGAGCAACCGCTGGCTTTTGAAAGTTGTTTTTTTCCTGCAGCGGGAACCGAATTTCCCAGAAGTGTTTGCCAGTGGCTGACCAGGTGCCGCCTGCCCTGTGGGTGGGAAGGGTTTGGTCGCTCGCTGGCCAGGCCCGCATGGGCCAGGGGGGCCGGGGGTTGACATGAGCGCAGCTCGGAGTGGGCTGTGCTGGCCGGAGGGCACCGCTCCCTGCCCGGGGGTGCCCAGCTGGGTGTGCAGAGTGGAGCTCTAGGGGCGGAGGGTCCCACGGGGGAGCTCCTGGCCTGGGGGAGGCTCCATGGGGCAGAGGAGGTTCAGTCTGAGGGACGCTCTAACTTGGCACCACACTGAGGTCCCTGGCTCTGGGAAACCCGGCAGGTTGGAGGGAGCGTCTCTGTCCAGTAGCTTTGGGCTCCTTTGAACTTTTAGCTCCAAGTCAGACTGGGCCCAAACCCTGTGACCCAAACGCCAGGAGACCACATCCCCCAACCTGAGCCCCCGCTCGCCACGTCTCCCACCTGAGCCCCCTGCAGCCTGAGCCCCCCGCCCCCCGGTTTCTCCTGTCTCCAATCCTGCCATGGGCAGCAGGCTGCCTGGAAGAGCCCTGGCTAGGCCCTGGGGGCCTTTCTGCCCTGGCTCTGGGAGGTGCCAGCCCGTATTTGCCCCCTTGTTGTTTCAGGGGCTGCACCTGCTGTTGTTACTCTCAAGCCGAAGGTCGGGGTGACCCCCCAGGGCTGGGCTCTGGCCCCGCTGCCTTGCGGGACTGGGATTGGCCCTGCCTCTGGAGGGCGCTGTTACTGCAAACCCAGCTGAGCTGGCCAGTATGCGCAGCCCACCAACCTCAGCTCCCTCCCACCTCTCCCTGCCCCAGCCCTGGCCAGGACCTAGGCCTGCCCCCTGCCCCCCTCAGCACCTCCTACAGGCAGCTTGGCCTGGCGCAGCCCCCCGGGAGGGAACAGGGCAGGGGACCACACACACACACACACACACGTGCACACACGTACTATCGAAACGCCCCGACCGCACAATCGCAGGAACTGGGCAGTGAGCGAGTCTGGCGCAGCCGCGCCATCCCCAGCGCCTGGAGGGAGGGGCCCTGCCACACGCCGTGCAGAGAAATAGAGACGGTAAATCGTGTGTGTAGGGAGCCTGTCTGCGACAGGGAGGGGCTGGAGGAGGCTTTGCTGGTGCCAGGTGGAGAAGACAGGAGCATGGAGGGGGCATAGCTACACCTTTACTTCTCCCACCCAGCCAAGTCTGCATCCCCCCAAGAGCTCCTGGCTGTGCTACAGGGGAGGGCTCAGAGAGAGACATCCCAGCTCAACTGAAAGGTTTTGAGTGATGGAAACTCCAGCCCCAGCCTCCTCCTCTTCAGCATCTGTGCCCAGTCCCTGCCCCAAGCCGGGGCCTCCCTCAGCCAGGGCCATAGCCAGGGCCGGCGAGCGGGGCAGCCGCCCAGGGCACAGAGTCGCGGGGAGGAGAAATGCTGAAAAAAAACAGCAGGAGGCGCAAATATGTCTCGTTACAGCTCTGCCCACAGCATCTGCCAAACTCCCTTGAGCTTCCAGTCGACCGTGTTCCTGGTCCGGATCATGTTCCTGGTGCCCTCGGCTTCGAACATCAGAACGGCCAGACTGGATCAGACCAAAGGTCCATCTTGCCCGGTGTCCTGTCTGCCGACAGGGGCCAGTGCCAGGTGCCCCAGAGGGAATGAACAGAACAGGGAATCATCGAGTGATCCATCCCCTGTCGCCCCTTCCCAGCTCCTGGCAAACAGAGGCTCGGGACACCATCCCTGTCCATCCTGGCTAATAGCCATTGATGGACCTGTCCTCCATGAACGTATCTAGTTCTTTTTTTAACCTTGTTACATTCTTGGCCTTCACAACATCCTCTGGCAAGAAGTTCCACAGGTTGACTGTGCGTTGTTTGTTTTAAATCTGCTGCCTATTAATTCCATTTGGTGACCTCCTAGTTGTTGTGTTATGAGAAGGAGTAAATAACACTTCCTTATTGACTTTTGCCACACCAGCCATGATTTTATAGACCATATAGTCTTATGTTCTTATCTGCCAAACCCCTGAAGCCTCTGGTCGACCATGTTCCTGGTTCCCTCAGGTTTGCAAACAGCATTAGTGAGGTCTGTGGGGCTGGCCCCTGTGCTGTGATGTGACACTGATATGTTTGGCAGGTGGGTCACAACTGGCTGTTTCTCAGGAACTGGCTGACATATTGCTGAGAAAAAACAACAAGGAGTCCTTGTGGCACCTTAGAGATGAACAAATTGATTTGGGCATAAGCTTTTGTGGGCTAAAACCCATTTCATCAGATGCATTGAGTTAAAAATACAGTAGGCAAGTATAAATATACAGCACATGAAAAGATGGGAGTTGCCTTACCAAGTGTGTGTGTGGTGGGGGGTTCAATGCTACCGAGGCCAATTCAATCAGGGTGGATGTGGCCCATTCCCAAAAGCTGACAAGAAAGTGTGAGTATCAACAGAGGGAAATTACTTTTTGTAGTGACCCAGCCTACGCTGGTCTTCTCTTGCATCTGCTGTTTACTGTGCGAAAGGAGTGCAAGGTCATCGGCAAAGTCCAGGTCATCAAGCTGGGTCCACAACGTCCACTGGATTCCGTTCCTACGCTCGTAAGTGGATGTCTTCATAATGCAATCGATGACGAGGAGAAAGAGAAGTGGTGACAACAAGCATCCTTGTCTGACTCCGCTTCGCACCTGGAAGCTGTTTGTGAGCTACCCTCCATGGATCACTCTACAGTGTATACCGTCGTATGAGTTCTTGATCAGGTTGACCACCTTTGCTGGGATGCCATAGTGCCAAAGGAGCTTCCAGAGGGTCTCTCGATCCACGCTATCGAACGCTTTCTCATAGTCAACAAAGTTGATGTACAACGAGGAGTTCCACTCCATAGACTGCTCGACTATGATGCGGAGCGTTGCTATCTGGTCCGTGCATGATCTGTTCTGCCGGAAACCTGCCTGTTCATCTCGTAGCTGTGGATCGACGGCATCTTTCATTCTCTCTAAGAGGACTCGGTTGAAGACCTTCCCTGGCACCAACAGGAGTGTGATTCCTCTGTAGTTGGCACAGTTGCTGAGGTCTCCTTTCTTGGGGATTTTGATGAGGTGTCCCTCTTTCCAGTCTGCCGGAATCACTGCTTATTCCCATATCTTCTCAAAGAGGGGGTACAGCATTTCCACTGAAGCATCCAGGTCTGCTTTCAGGGCCTCTGCTGGAATATCGTCAGGTCCAGCCGCCTTCTTGTTCTTCATCATGGTGATGGCTTTTCTGATCTCATCTCTGGCTGGTTTATTGCAATTGATTGGAAGGTCCTCGTTGGCTGGGTCGATGTCTGGTGGATTTGGTGGTGCTGGTCTGTTCAGGAGTTCCTCAAAGTGCTCTGCCCATCTGTTCATCTGTTGTTCTATTCCTGTTATAGACTTTCCCTGCTTGTCTTTAACGGGACGTTCTGGCTTGCTGAACTTTCCAGACAGTCGCTTGGTGGTGTCGTACAGCTGTTTCATGTTGCTGCTGTATGCTGCCTGCTCCGCTTCTGCTGCCAGTCCATCCACATAATCTCTCTTATCCTTCCTAATACTCCTCTTCACTGCTCTGTGGGCTTCAGCATACTCTTTTTGAGCTTTGGCCTTTGCTGCTCTAGTCCTGCTGTTGTTGACTGCTGCCTTCTTCTTCTTTCTGTCTTCTATCTTAGTCAAGGTCTCTGCTGTGATCCACTCTTTCTGCTGGTGTTTCTTAATTCCAAGCACTTCCTGGCATACTGACCTAAGTGTTTCTCTCACTTTCTGCCATCTGTTGAGTACACTGTCTTCCTCTTCCTCAGACTGATCCTATAGTACTGAAAACTTATTCTTCAGCATCAGTCCAAAATCTTCCTTGGTCTTATGGTCCTTCAGAAGGCTGACGTTGTACTTCACTCTTCTGTCTGACGCGTCTATCCAGTTCTTCTTCAGCTTCAGCTTCAATCTGGCCACCACTAAATGATGGTCGGACGCCGTGTCTGCTCCTCTTCTAACTCTAACGTCCTGCAAGGATCTTCTGAACTTCTTGCTAATGCAGACATGGTCGATCTGGTTTTCTGTCGTGCCTGCTGGCGATACCCAGGTACTCTTGTGGATCCGCTTGTGAGGAAAGATGCTGCCTCCTATGACCAGGTTGTTAAATGCACACAGATCCACAAAACTCTCTCCATTCTCACTCATCTCTCCCAGAGCGTGGGTCTCCATGACTTGTTCGTATCCTGTGTTGTCAGGTCCAATTTTGGCATTAAAGTCTCCCATAAGGATGGTGATGTCTTTGTCTGGGAGAATCTCTAATATTTTCTAGAGTCTATTGTAAAAGTGGTCTTTGTCCTCCTCTTCACTGTCATTGGTTGGAGTGTAGCACTGAACAACATTCATCTTAATCCTCTTCATTTTAGTTCTGAAGGATGCTGTGATGATCCTGGGACCATGTGCCTCCCAACCAATCAGTGCTCTCTGTGCCTGCTTGGACAACATGAAGCCTACTCCCTGTGTGTGGGGTGCGTCGCTCTCTTCATGTCCTGAATACAGCAACCGCTCTCCTGTCAACAGTCGCCTCTGTCCAGCTTGCGTCCATCTTGTCTCGCTAATGCCTAGTAGGGTCAGGTTGTTGCTCCTCATCTCTGCTGCAACCTGCGCCGTCTTTCCTGACTCGTACATGGTCCTCACGTTCCATGTGCCGATGGTAATCCTCCTGGTTGCAAGAAGGGTGATCGGCTTAGTGGCTTCCTCGCAGCTTTCACCACCCAGCGTCATGCGTCTTCGAGTTGAAGACCCTTCTTTTTCCAGGCTAAAAGTCTCTGTTATCTCTATTGTTGGCATTTCTGTAGCAAGTTGATTTTGTACAGGGTGGAGTTGCTAGCCCCACGCCCAACCCTCCTCCTTTACCCTGACTTGGGACAGGCAGATGGCCCCAAAGGACCTCATCCTACAGGCACATACAAAAGGAAAGGGTGGCAGCCACGTCATCACAGGTTGGCCTCAACAGCCACAAGGACAAGACCAAGATCCTAAGGATTAACTCCATCAGCAACGACCCAGTCACACTGAATGGAAGCCCCCTGGAAGAAGTGCAGTCCTTCACCTACCTAGGTAGTATCATCGACCAGCAGGGTGGCACAGACGCAGACATCAAAGTAAGGATTGGTAAGGCAAGAGCAGCCTTCTTACAACTCAAGAACATCTGGAGCTCCAGAGAGCTGTCTTTGACAATAAAGATTCGACTGTTCAACTCCAACGTGAAATCAGTCCTACTGTATGGAGCTGACACCTGGAGGACAACCAAAACAACCATCAGGAAGATCCAGACCTTCATTAATAGCTGCCTCAGAAGGATTCTCCAGATCCGCTGGCCAGACACCATCAGTAACATCCACCTCTTGGAGAGGACCCGTCAACTCCCAGCAGAGGAAGAAATCAGAAGGAGAAGGTGGGGCTAGATAGGACATACACTACGCAAGCAGCCAACCAACATCACCAGACAGGCACTGCGGTGGAACCCCCAAGGCAAGCGGAAAAGAGGCCGTCCAAGAAACACCTGGCGACGCGACCTTCAGGCTGATAGCAAAAAAAATGGGCTATACCTGGAACCAGCTAGAGCGAATGGCCCAGGATAGAGGACTCTGGAGATCTGTGGTTGGCGGCCCATACCCCGATTGGGGTGACGGGCATGAGTGAGTGAGTGAGTGACCCAGCCACTCCCAGTCTTTATTCAGACCTAATTTGATGGTGCCAAGTTTGCAAATTAATTCCAGTTCTGTTTCTCGCTGGGTTAGTGTTTCTGTGGTATGGTGTGTAGTTGCTGGCGAGTATTTGCTTCAGGTTGGGGGGCTGTCTGTAAGCAAGGACTGGTCTGCCTTCCAAGGCTTGTGAGAGTGGGGAATTGTTTTCCAGGATAGGTTCTAGATCGTTGATGATGTGCTGGAGAGGTTTTAGCTGGGGGCTGTATGTGATGGCCAGTGATGTTCTGTTATTTTCCTTGTTGGGCCTGTCCTGCAGTAGATGACTTCTGGGTACCTGTCTTGCTCTGTCAATCTGTTTCCTCACTTCCCCAGGTGAGTATTGTAGTTTTAAGAAAGCTTGATAGAGATCTTGTAGGTGTTTGTCTCTGTCTGAGGGATTGGCGCAAATGCGGTTGTATCTTAGGGCTTGGCTGCAGACAATGGATTGTGTGATGTGTCCTGGATGGAAGCTGGAGGCATGTAGGTAAGTATAGCAGACAGTAGGTTCCTCATATAGGGTGGTGTTTATGTGATCATCACTTATTTGCACTGTAGTGTCCAGGATCTCTTGTGTGGACTGGTCCAGGCTGAGGTTGATGGTGGGGTGAAAATTGTTAAAATCATGGTGGAATTCCTCAAGGGCTTTTTTCCCATGGGTCCAGATGATGAAGATGTCATCAATGTAGCGCAAGTAGAGTAGGGGTGTACGGGGACGAGAGCTAAGGAAGCGTTGTTCTACATCAGACATAAAAATGTTGGCATACTGTGGGGCCATGCGGGGACCCATAGCAGTGCTGCTGACTTGAAGGTATATATTGTTCCCAAATGTGAAATAGTTGTGGGTGAGGACAAAGTCAGAAAGTTCAACCACCAGATTTGCCATGACATTATCGGGGATACTGTTCCTGATGGCTTGTAGTCCATCTTTGTGTGGAATGTCGGTGTAGAGGGCTTCCACATCCATAGTGGCCAGGATGGTGTTTTCTGGAAGATCACTAATGGATTGGTATTCACCCATGAAAGCTCATGCTCCAATACGTCTGTTAGTCTATAAGGTGCCTCAGGACTCTTGTTGCTTTTTACAGATCCAGACTAACATGGCTACCCTTCTGATACTTGCCACAATGAATTGTAGTTTCCTCAATAAGTCATTGGTGTCTTGAAGATAGCTGTGAGTGCTGGTAGTGTACGGCCTGAGGAGAGAGTCTACATAGCCAGACAATCCTGCTGTCAGGATGCCAATGCCTGAGATGATGGGGTGTCCAGGATTCCCAGGTTTATGGATCTTGGGTAGCAGATAGAATACCCCTGCTCGGGGCTCTAGGAGAGTGTCAGTGTAGATTTGTTCCTATGTTTCTTCAGGGAGTTTCTTGAGAAGATGGTGCAGTTTCTTTTGGTAACCCTCAGTGGTATCAGAGAGTAATGGCCTGTAGAATGTGGTGTCAGACAGTTTTCTAGCAGCCTCTTGTTCATACTCCGACTAATTCATGACAACGACAGCTCCTCCTTTGTCAGCCTTTTTTATTATGATGTCAGAGTGTCACAGACTCACATATCACAGTCTTGGCCCCATGTGGTCCGTGGGGGGTGCCCCTTTCAGTGCGACAGCCCTTCTCCCGGGAGTCCACTCTCTCTCGGGGTCAGGCTCCTCCACCTCCTGGAGCCGCACCTCTCTGAGCCTTAGCACGTCTGTTTCTCGCTGTGGGCCCCCTCAGGGAGTCCCCTCGCTCTGGACCCCCCCGGGCCTCCTCACCCCTGAAGGGGTTGATGCAACCCTGTTCTCTAGACCGGAGCGACTCTCAGCCAGCATAAAACAGGAGGGTTTATTGAGAGTTGAACCCAGCACAGGAAACTCTCAGGGCCTCAGGCCTGGCCTCCCTCAGCACAGCAAGTTGTCATGGGATAAGAGGGAAGGTCCTTTCATGGATTGAGAACTGGTTAAAGGACAGGGAACAAAGGGTAGGAATAAATGGTAAATTTTCAGAATGGAGAGGGGTAACTAGTGGTGTTCCCCAAGGGTCTGTCCTAGGATCAATCCTATTCAACTTATTCATAAATGATCTGGAGAAAGGGGTAAACAGTGAGGTAGCAAAGTTTGCAGATGATACTAAACTGCTCAAGATAGTTAAAACCAAGCAGACTGTGAAGAACTTCAAAAAGGTCTCACAAAACTAAGTGATTGGGCAACAAAATGGCAAATGAAATTTAATGTGGATCAATGTAAAGTAAGGCACATTGGAAAATAACCCCAACTATCCATACAATATGATGGGGGCTAATTTAGCTACAACTAATCAGGAAAGAGATCTTGAAGTCATCGTGGATAGTTCTCTGAAGATGTCCACGCAGTGTGCAGAGGCGGTCAAAAGAGCAAACATGATGTTAAGAATCATTAAAAAGGGGATAGAGAATAAGATGGAGACTATCTTATTGCCCTTATATAAATCGATGGTACGCCCACATCTCGAATACTGTGTAGAGATGTGGTCTCCTCACCTCAAAAAAGATAAACTGGCATTAGAAAAGGTTCAGAGAAGGGCAACTAAAATGATTAGGGGTCTGGAACAGGTCCCATATGAGAAGAGATTAAAGAGACTAGGACTTTTCAGTTTGGAAAAGAGGAGACTAAGGGGGGATATGATAGAGATATATAAAATCATGAGTAGTGTGGAGAAAGTGAAAAAGGAAAAGTTATTTACTTGTTCCCATAATATAAGAACTAGAGGCCGCCAAATGAAATCAATGGGCAGCAGGTTTAAAACAAATAAAAGGAAGTTCTTCTTCACGCAGCACACAGTCAACTTGTGGAACTCCTTACCTGAGGAGGTTGTGAAGGCTAGGACTATAATAGGGTTTAAAAGAGGACTAGGTACGTTCATGGAGGTTAATTCATGGCTATTAGCCAGGATGGGTAAGAATGGTGTCCCTGGCCTCTGTTTGTCAGAGGGTGGAGATGGATGGCAGGAGAGAGATCACTTGATCATTGCCTGTTAGGTTCATTCCCTCTGGGGCACCTGGCATTGGCCACTGTCAGTAGAGACCAGAGCAGACTCCATGAGTTGTTGTTTCAGGCGAATGTCCCTCTCCTTTCTAGTGTGAGGTGTAAAGGCCTTGCAGATCTTGCACTGATCCACCTGATGGACTCCCCCCAGACACCGAAGACAGGAGCTGTGGGGGCCGCCCGTGGGCATAGGCTTTACTGAAGGATCTACAGGGTTTATGGCCCTGTCCCGGAGCACCGCGGGGCACTTGTTGAAGGGGAAGTCCCCCCAACTGCTAAAGACAATGCTTAATAACTAAAGAGAACAATTAACTAAACACAAAGATAATCAGAAGATTTAGGGATTAGTGGAGCACTTGCAAGCAAGAGACCGCTGTTCTAACACCCGTCACAGGCGGTAAGAAGGAACTGAGGGGGGCTCGGGCCAGCAGGGGCTTATGTAGATTGCCATTTCGGCGCCACTCCAGGGGGCTCCCCAGCCGGCCCAACAGGTAGCTGCTAGGGAAAAGTTTCCGACATCCGTGCCTGCGGCACGCGCACACACCTAGCTGGAATAGCTATGCACAAGCACTTGAAGAAGAATCAGTGTTGTGGCCCCTTGAGGCATGTAGGCGTTTAGATAGTTTAGTGTCCTTTTTCCTCTGTAGAGAAGCAAAGTGTGTGTTGTAAATGGCTTGTCTAGTTTTTGTAAAGTCCAGCCACAAGGAAGCTTGTGTGGAAGGTTGGTTTTTTACAAGAGTCTCCAGTTTTGAGAGCTCATTCTTGACCTTCTTCTCCTGTTTGCTGTATAGGATGTTGATCAGGTGGTTCTGCACTTTCTTGGCGCGTGTGTGGCACAATCTCTCACCATAGTCTGATGCTGAGAAAGACGCTCCCCAAACTCCTCTGTGGGAAAGCTCATGGAGCTAGGATCCCGGCTGCCATGGCCTGCAGTTAATATTGCTGCCCATTATTAACCCACCCCTCGTGCCCCAGCCCTCGGCAGGCAGGTAGCCCCTTTGCAGAGAAGATAGCGGAGTGCTTACATGCCAGGAGAAGCTGGGAACCCCACAAAGGAATGGACCCAGTTAAATGGTATGTGCTTGCCAATGCAACCACTTGTCCCCATTGTCAGAGCCAGGAATAAGAACCCAGGAATCCTGCTCCTCAGCACTCCTGCTCTGTCTCACAAATAGTTGTGTAACCCACTGGCCTAGCACACGCTGTCTCCCCCTCGTCACCAGGCTAACCAACATTGAGAAGATCAGAGAGCTGCCACCAGCTGTCACAGCTATTGCTGGAGTGAAAGAGGTTCGTGTTGCTCTGAAGGCCTTGGATTCACACTCTGCTGGTTTCCCCACTGGGGGATGGGAGGAATAGTCATCAGATGTTTGAGGGCAGGACATTCAGATCAACAGCACAGGCCTCATCATTAGATAAATAACCTCTGGCAGTCCTGAGGGGGTGATTTTATATTGCAGAACACAGCATGCAGGAGTGAGTTTGGAGGCTGTGTTAATATTCAGTTTACTGTTTCAATTTTGGTATTTGCATTTGATTTACAGGAAGCTGCCCTTTAAGAACAGGGCGGGAGCTCACGTCACAGGAGGAGCAGAGAAAAGCATTTGGGTTCCCTGCTGGCAAGTACTGCCTCAGTTACGAGTAGTGCTCAGCTATTGTGCAACCTGGGGATTTTGAAATCTGTTGTTCCAGCCCTAGGTCAGGCCCTTTGGTTACTGAATTTACCAGAACCAGCTGCCCTGAGAAAAGGCCCCATTGGAGGGAAGAGATGTCCTTTCCAGCCACTGCTGCAAACAGTTGGGTAATATGTGCTGTGGGTGACCCAGCAGCCAGAGACCCAGGGAACCCAAGGAGTGAACTTTCCTCCACAGGAGTCTTGGCATCTTCATCTGGCAGGATTTTCCCATCCTTTCATTGCCTGCCTGGCCGTGCCACCGAGGGCAGCCCTGCTTTGTATGGCATTGGACAGAGGGGTCTGGGCTGGAGGTAGCTCGTTAATGGACAGAGCGAGTCCCCCTTCCTCCAATGGCAAATGGTGGGTGGCCCTTCTCTGCGGGCGGTGGGATTTCAGACCCTGGTGTCTCTGCCCTGTAGCTTGTAGCCTTCCCCTCCCTCCCCCAGTTCTCCATGGCAGCTCCTGTGGGGTGCTGGAGCCATCAGTGCTGCTCCTGGGGCAGGAGACCCTCAGGGCACATTTACACTCTGAGGACAAATAGTGGCGTAGCCACAGTGCCGTAGCTAAGCCGGCAGAGCCCTGTAGTTTAGACGCAGCCTACGCTGCAGGAAGGGAGTTTTCAGCTCAACAGTGCTGAGGCTGATCGAAGGACCCATCTGTCACCCTGGCTTCCTCTGCACCGGGGTTAGGTCAGCGTAGCTACAGCACTCAGCGATGAGGATTCTTCACACCCCTGCGTGTAGCCCAGGCCTGAGACCCAGCGGAGGCCCTAGGCTGGCTGGGAGGACGTGGGCTGACTCGAGCTCTGGTCCAGTAGCTGAAGAAGAAAGTCCATCGACTTGAGCTCATCTGAAGCATAAGATTAGATGAGACTAAATCTGTGTGTTGGCTTGTTTGAAACTCTCTTTTTCTGTAGCGTTTTGTTCCATTGACTCAGTGAACACACTCATCACAGCTTCCCAAGGGAGGAAACACAGGCCCTGAAGCCCAGTCATACCAACAGGTGGTACCGGAGCAGGGTGGCCAGGCCCTGGGCTAGGAGTGGGAGAATCGTGAATCCACCTCGAGAGATCACAAACCACAAATCAGACTCTGGAAAAATCACAAGGTTGGCCTCAACATCCTGAGATTTTTAAAAAGACAAAACCTAAAACCAATCACATTTTTTCAGTCTGTCTACTGACTTTTTACCTCCCTCCACTCCTCTGCCAACGTGCGCATGAGAATTTCAGGTTGAAAGTCAACCTTCAAATCACACAAACATGGCCACCGCGCATGGGCTGCTCAGACGAAGACGCCGGCGCTGCCCATCCTCGCCTCACTCCTGCGACAGGGGAACTGCCCTCCGGGCCCTGCTGCTCTCTTAGCTTCCCCCGCACTCCTCTCCCGAACGGGGGCTGGAGAATAAAGAACGAACCCCCCAGTAACACAAAACACCCCCCATGGAGCCAGTTTTCCCATTAGTTTTCAGTATTTGTGTGAGCTGCAAAGATCGTCAGGTGCCAGAATGTGGTCACATGACCAGCCACCTTCCTAAACGCTGGGAAACTCTAAGCAGGCCAGGGCCCTGTGGCTTGGTGCAGTGATTGTATCTGTGACCTGCAGAGTGTTGTAAATAGTCAGTTCTCTCTCACTGAAACCTTCCCAAACACGTATCAACCACTCAACTTCCTTTACATAACTCTGCCCAGCTACAGCCATACAGACATGATCCAATCGGTACGTTGGGCTTTATAAAAGAAACAATTAATTGTCTAAATGGCTAAAACTATTTCTTTCTTTTGATTCTCCTCCCTCGCTGCTCAGGACCCCCTGCCCCCTTCCCCTCCCTGTGCCCCGTGAATGCAGCAGCTGGAACCTGGGCTGAGAGTCCCAGGGCAGAGGGAGGCGGGGGAACAGAGCTGGAGCCAAGCTGCAGCCGTACTGGGGCAGAGGAGACCTGGCGCAGCAGCGGGTGGGGGAGTTCTGCTGCTGGGTGCAGGCCCCCCAGGCTCAGCAGCAGCTTTTCCTCAGCTCCTGCCGGCCACGGGAGCCTCCTCTCGGCTGCTGTTGAGATGGGGTCAGTACTGCTGTGCAGGCCAGGCTCCGGGGCAGGGCAGGGCAGGGCGGTGTCCTCAGCCCAGAGGCTCTCGCCCACACGCCCAGCCCTGACAACCGTTCCTGTGTCCTTGCAACAGCTCTCCTGCCAGGCACCGGGCAGGGCCACCCAGAGGATTCAGGGGGCCTGGGGCAAAGCAATTTCGGGGGCCCCTTCTATAAAAAAAAGTTGCAATACTATAGAATGCTGTATTCTCGTGGGGGCCCCTGCAGGGCCTGGGGCAAATTGCCCCACTTGCCCACCCCCCCCGGGTGGCCCTGGCACCGTGTGACACGCTCTTGAATTCACTGCTGCGCCTGCAAGACAGGTAAGGCAAGAGGCACTCAGCGGGCGCAGCGAGGGAGCAGAACCACAGCTAGTCCTGGGAGTGCGACGGGTGCTAAACCGGGAGGGGCAGGACGTGTTAATGAGGGTCAGGCTGAGGGCACATCCCAGCTTCCCTGGGAGGCCTTTGCACGGTCCGTACTTGTCAAGCTGCGTTTGAGGGACGGGTGCACAGATGGACTGACACGGTGTGGCCTCCTGCTGGTTGCAGCGGGCTCCAGGTCCAGGCCGGGATGCCATGCTGAGACCAACGTGTTCAGGCAGGAGCCTGCCCTGGAACTGTCATTTCCCCATGTTTCTAGGGTGAGGTGTGGACTGCCTGCTCAGGCCGCCCGCCGGACTTTCACTGCTCAGGTGACACGTGTCTTGGCTCGGGCTGTTGCAGGACTTTGCTGATGCTTGATCTCAGTGACAGCTGGCACCGAGGAGGGGTCGCTGTGTCTGTGCATCAGGGTAATTAACTGCACGGGAGAGTCTGGATTGGAGCAAGGTGGCTGAAACCTGGGAGAACATTCTGAACGTCCTCAGACAGCTGCTGTTAATAAAGTCGCATTCCAGTAGAGCCCAAGGCCTCTGTATTTCAGCCTCACACTAGCTCATAGAATCACAGAATCTCAGGGTTGGAAGGGACCTCAGGAGGTATCTAGTCCAACCCCCTGCTCAAAGCAGGACCAACACCAACTAAATCATCCCAGCCAGGGCTTTGTCAAGCCTGACCTTAAAAACCTCTAAGGAAGGAGATTCCACCACCTCCCTAGGGAACCCATTCCAGTGCTTCACCACCCTCCTGGTGAAAAAGTTTTTCCTAATATCCAACCTAAACCTCCCCCTCTGCAACTTGAGACCATTACTCCTTGTTCTGTCATCTTCTACCACTGAGAACAGTCTAGATCCATCCTCTTTGGAACCCCCTTTCAGGTAGTTGAAAGCAGCTATCAAATCCCCCCTCATTCTTCTCTTCTGCAGACTAAACAATCCCAGTTCCCTCAGCCTCTCCTCATAAGTAATGTGCTCCAGCCCGGATCATTTTTGTTGCCCTCCGCTGGACTCTTTCCAATTTTTCCACATTCTTCTTGTAGTGTGGGGCCCAAAACTGGACACAGTACTCCAAATGAGACCTCACCAATGTCAAATAGAGGGGAAAGATCACACCCCATGATCTTTTGGCAATGCCCCTACTTATACAGCCCTAAATGCCGTTAGCCTTCTTGGCAAGGGCACACTGTCAACTAATATCCAGCTTCCCGTCCACTGTAACCCCTAGGTCCTTTTCTGCAGAACTGCTGCCTAGCCACTCAGTCCCTAGTCTGTAGCAGTGAATGGGATTCTTCTCTCCAAAAGTGCAGGACTCTGCACTTGTCCTTGTTGAACCTCATCAGGTTTCTTTTGGCCCAATCCTCTAATTTGTCTAGGTCCCTCTGTATCCTATCCCTACCCTCCAGCATATCTACCACTCCTCCTAGTTTAGTGTCATCTGCAAACTTGCTGAGAATGCAGTCCACGCCATCCAGATCATTAATGAAGATATTGAACAAAACCAGCACCAGGACTGACCCTTGGGGCACTCTGCTTGATACTGGCTGCCAACTAGACATGGAGCCGTTGATCACTACCCACAAGGCTGATCACAAGGCTGAACTGCAGGCTGCGCTCCAGCAGATCCGTGCACACGGCCAGATATTTAGTCAGGACTGGGGGGGCTCCATTTGGAGCCTGAGGACAAGGAGCCTTTTGTGTTCCAGCTACTTAGAGCAGGAGTTTGTTTTCTCACAATTGGGATGTAACATGGTAACTTAGGAGTGGAAACACCAGGGTGCCCACATGCCATGATGCTGCATAAACCTACCTAGGGCTAGCTGCCAGAGACACTGCCAGACCACTGCCAGCTCATGCCAAGACCCCTAGGCTCTCAGCTGGACACTGACTGATACCCAGCTGGAAACCAGTCTGGCTCACCTGTGGGTTAACGTTGTTAAAGCAGATGTGAAGTTGGTAAGAATGTTGAGTGCTTAGACTTGAAGAAATGCTTGTCGGATACTGCACGTAGTAATCTCACTGACAACATCCGGACCCCGTGCTGTACTGAGGTTTGCCTTGCAAAGCTCTGTAACTGTGTGACTCATCCAACCGGAAAGCAGCATTAACAAGCGTAAAGTGCTGGCTTCCTACAGTGGTGGCTCCACCCACCAAGGCGGCCCACTGAAACCAATGAGCCATCGCGAGACATCCAAGGCATCCGATGAAGTGAGCTATAGCCCACGAACGCTCATGCTGAAATAAATGTGTTAGTCTCTAAGGTGCCACAAGTCCTCCTGTTCTTTTTGCAGACACAGACTGACACGGCTGCTGCTCTGAGACCTGAATCCAAGAACTAAGACTTTGTTAATTGCTCCCCACTCCCCTGAAGAGGAGACATGCAGGTGGGCTCATCCCATCAGCCTGAACTGTGGGGGAAGGGAATAATCCCTGACAAAAAGGAATTGTGTCTTTTATGTTTACTAAGCATAAGCAAAAGATCCCCAGGGCTTGGCCTGGCCTAGAACTACAGGACATGCAGCGCTTGTTCATTACAGCAGGGGGGAGGGATAGCTCAGTGGTTTGAGCATTGGCCTGCTAAACCCAGGGTTGTAAATTCAATCCTTGAGGAGACCCCTTAGGGATCTGGGGCAAAAATTGGTCCTGCTAGTGAAGGAGATGGAGAATGGACTCGATGACCTTTCAAGGTCCCTTCCAGTTCTAGGAGATTGGTATATCTCCTATTATTACCTTCTTTCACCTTTAGCTTGTAACTCACTTGTGCCTCTATTTACCTGATTTAACCTTGCAAATCACCCCATTTCTCTTTCTTGTTACTATCTCTTTAGTTCGTTTAGTACAGGACTGCCTACAAGTGTTGTCTTTGGTGTAAGATCTAGGGTGCCTGGTCCTTTGAGATTGGGAGTAACCTGAATATTGTTGAGTTTTGGTGTAAGGGACCATCTATCACAAAGGCAGGCTCGCCGGGGTGACAAGGCAGAGCGGAGAGTTGCAGGGGCTGTCTGAGACTCCATGGTTGGGCTGGTGTAGTGCCTGAGTTCACATTTGCCACTTGGTTGGTGACATCTATAGGCTACAGCCCCAGGCAGAGGGACAGGCCCCCGGGCGGGGCCGGAGGGGGCGACAGCCCCAGGCAGAGGGACAGGCCCCCGGGCGGGGCCGGAGGGAGCGACAGCCCCAGGCGGAGGGACAGGCCCCCGGTCGGGGCCGGAGGAGGCGACAGCCCCAGGCAGAGGGACAGGCCCCCGGGCGGGGCCGGAGGAGGCGACAGCCCCAGGCAGAGGGACAGGCCCCGGGCGGGGCCGGAGGAGGCGACAGCCCCAGGCGGAGGGACAGGCCCCGGGCGGGGCCGGAGGGGGCGACAGCCCCAGGCGGAGGGACAGGCCCCCGGGCGGGGCCGGAGGGGGCGACAGCCCCAGGCGGAGGGACAGGCCCCCGGGCGGGGCCGGAGGGGGCGACAGCCCCAGGCGGAGGGACAGGCCCCCCGGCGGGGCCGGAGGGGGCGACAGCCCCAGGCGGAGGGACAGGCCCCCCGGCGGGGCCGGAGGAGGCGACAGCCCCAGGCGGAGGGACAGGCCCCCCGGCGGGGCCGGAGGGGGCGTTAGCCCCAGGCAGAGGGACAGGCCCCGGGCGGGGCCGGAGGAGGCGACAGCCCCAGGCGGAGGGACAGGCCCCCCGGCGGGGCCGGAGGGGGCGTTAGCCCCAGGCAGAGGGACAGGCCCCGGGCGGGGCCGGAGGAGGCGACAGCCCCAGGCAGAGGGACAGGCCCCGGGCGGGGCCGGAGGGGGCGACAGCCCCAGGCAGAGGGACAGGCCCCCGGGCGGGGCCGGAGGAGGCGACAGCCCCAGGCATAGGGACAGGCCCCCGGGCGGGGCTGGAGGAGGCGACAGCCCCAGGCAGAGGGACAGGCCCCCAGACGGGGCCGGAGGAGGCGACAGCCCCAGGCGGAGGGACAGGCCCCAGACGGGGCCGGAGGAGGCGACAGCCCCAGGCGGAGGGACAGGCCCCCGGGCGGGGCCGGAGGAGGCGACAGCCCCAGGCAGAGGGACAGGCCTCAGGCAGATGATATTTTATTATGATGATTTTAAATTAAAACGATTATTCAGCATTTGAAACGAGCTCCCCTGAGCCCCGGCCCAGCGCCAGCGGTGATGGTGGGCAGTGGCCATGCAGGGTCGGGGACAGGAGGAGTTCATTTGGGATGAGGATTGTCGGAGGCCAGGCAGCGGGCCCCGGGCCAGGGCTGGATCATGCTGGGGAACTGCCCTTGCCACGGGTTACCACAGCGGCCCCTGCCTGGACCAGGCACCATGAAGGGACCCAGCCCAGCTGGGCAGCCCCTTGGGCCAGGGAGGGGCAATGGCGCCCTCACTGGCAGCAGTGCCCACACCTTCGGCTCCCCCTGCACCTCTGCCGTGGGCCGTGCCGCTGGCGGGGGACCCTGCCAAGCTTCTGTCCCGCGTGGTTCTCCCTGCAGTTAGGGCTCAGCATGTACCAGGCCCTCACCCATGGCCCGTCTGTGCCCGGCAGCGGATGCTGCTCTGCCAGCAAGGGCAGGTGAAATCTGCACCCAGCAGCCTGTGCACACGCCCTGCGCGAGCGTGCCAGCCACGCACATGGGCTCCCCCCTCCATGCCCTCTGCCGCTCCCAGCCATGCGGGTCGGTGGGGGCGCAGGCAGGACAGGCGCTGGGGGAGGCTCTGAGACCTGTCAGCTATAGGGATACCCCACCTCCCGCGGGGACTTGCCCTGTGCACTGCAGAGCCCCAGAGCCATGCGCGAGGGGAAGGACCCTAGGCACAGCCCCCCCGCCGCTCCTCCCTTCTCCCCGCTCAGACAGCCAGGCCCAGGAAACCGCCTCTCTTGGGGCTGGGGGCCCCAGGGATGAGAGGTCAGCCAGGGTGTGGAGCATGGGGCCCTGCTGCTCCGAGGGGGCAGGGTGCACGCGTTGGGGGGAAGCAGAGGGTCGGTGCAGAGAGGAGGGAAGATACAGCAATTAAAATCAGGTTTTAAAAAGGGGCAAGCTGTCTCCACACAGTCCCTGGCCAGCAGCGGGGGCCCAGCGGCTCCCTCTGGCTCCTGCTCCCAGGTTCCTTCCCTCACGGCTGGAAGGAGTTCTCCTGCCCCGGGTGTGGCGCTGCTGCGGCAGGCGCCTGGCAGGCTCTGCTCTCCAGGGCCAGCTGCATGCTCCAGATGCTGAGGGGACGCATGTAGGCCAGAGAGCGGAAGAGCTTCCGTTGGCAATAGGCCTCTGGCGTCTGGAAGGCCATGCCCAGCCGCTCCCACACGGTCCGGTAGCAGCCCTCCGCCGTGTGGAAGCCCTCCTGCACCAGACCCTGCAGCAGAGGGAGAAAAGAGTCAGGCCCGTGCCCTGGCACCGCCTGCCCGTGCTGAGGGGCGCCGCGTGCCACACCCACCTCCTGGATCATGGTGGCTGCCAGAGCGTACACGACCCCAACCCAGGCCTCGCTGGACTGCACGCTGGACGTGTCCAGGCTCCCATCGGGCCTCATGCCGTTCACGGCTCCCATTGTCCCATTGGCAAAGCCCATGACGTTCAGCTCAAAGATCGTCTTCAGCGCGCTGAGGATATGGCTCCTGGGGAAAACCTGTGGAGAGAGACGCCATCAGGCCTCTCGGCCACACAGGGCCCCACCCTGAACCCAGGGCCCGGGGGCCGTCCTCCACTCGGAGACGGCAGCGGCAGAGTCGTACTGCTTAAGGCAGATAGGGCCAGTAGATCATCTGCCTTCTGTCCAGCACAGAGACCCCTGGGCTGAGCCCAGCAAAACGCCGTGCGGAAAGGCAGCGGGCTGGATGTGAAGACACCGAGGCGGTGAACCCACCACTGTCACTGCGAGTCAGCAACGGTCCTGAGTCAGTGGCTCCTGTGGCTGTTGCAGAGCCAGCGGCACACCAGGGAGCGAGGTGGCCAGCCCCACGCCTGCCTGCCTCTGACGGGTCAGGTTCCCAGTCTGCAGCTGGCTGAACTGAGGGCGAGACTCAACCTCCCCACCGGCAGCCTTGCCCACTCAGCCACCCCGTCGCTGCGCAAACTCTGGCTTCAGCTCCCAGCCAGCGGTTCTTGTCCTGCCTGTCCCTGCCGGATTACCAAGCCCGGCAGTGCCCGGGCTTGTCTCCTTGTGCACCACCAGCACGTCACCGCTCAATCGGAGTGCGTTCAGCCTCTCTCCGTCAGACACTCCCCCGCCCTCACACCATCCCCCTTCCCCCCACCCTCTCCAGTTGTTCAACACCTTTTTCCAACAAGTGCCTGCAGGATCCGGTATCGGTCGCACCAGTGCCACGTGCAGCGGTAGAATCACCTCCCTGCTGCCCTGGGTACACATCACATTAGCCTCGTGTGCCACAGCAGTGCACGAGCAGCTCGGAGCATCACACGAGTGGGAGGGACCTCGAGGGGTCTCTCGTCCAGTCCCCGGCACTCATGGCAGGACTAAGGATTATCTAGACCAGGGGTCTCCAACCTTTTTACGCCTAAGTTCACGTTCTGAATTTAAGTGCGACCCAGGATCTACCCTGGCCCTTCCCCAAGGTCCCCCCTTCACCCCGCCCCGCCTCTGTTGCTCGCTCCCCCCCCTCACACACACTCACTTTCACCAGGCTGGGGCAGGGGTTGGGGGATGGGGGTGGGTGCAGGCTCTGGGCTGGGGCTGAGGGGTTTGCAGTGTGGGAGGGAGCTCCAGACTGAGCCTGGGGCAGGGGGTGGGGTGCAGGAGGGGGTGAGGGGTGCAAGCTCTTGGAGGGAGTTTGGGTGCAGGAGGGGGCTCTGGGCTGGGGCAGTGTTGGGGTGCAGGGGGGTTCTGGCTCTGGGAGGAGATCACGGGTGGGGTTTGGGGTGCAGGAGGGGGTTCGGGGTGCACGCTCCAGGAGAGGGTAGAGGCTGGGGGATGGGGTGTGGCTTCCCACCAGGCAGCACTTGCCTCGGTCAGCGGTGCAGCGGGGCTGCTACTAAGGCTGTCTCCCTGCCTGCCCTGGCCCCACGCCGCTCCTGGAAGGGGCCAACGCACCCCTGCGGGGGGTGGGTGGCTCCGCACACTGCTCCTGCCTGCAAGCACTGGCCCCGCAGCTCCCATTGGCCACAGTCCCTGTTCCCGGCCAATGGGAGCTGCAGGGGCGATGCTTGCAGGCAGGAGCAGCACATGGAGGGATGCTCCTGCCCCCCCACCCCCGGGGCCGTGCTAGACACTTCTGGGAGCGGTGTGGGGCTGGGGCAGGCAGGGAGCCTGTCTTAGCGGCAGCCACACTGTGCTGCCGGAGATCGCAATCGACTGGTTGGTGACCACTAACCTAGCCCAGCCCTGACAGGGGTTTGTCCAACCTCCCTGGCAATTTATTCCAGTGCTGAACCACCCTGACAGCTAGGACATGTTTCCTAACGTCAACCTAAGCCTCCCTTGCTGCTTCTTGTCCTGTCCTCAGAGGTTCAGGAGAACAATGTTTAACCCTCCTCCTTGTAACAATCCTTTATGTACTTGAAAACCGTTATGTCTCCTCCCCCGCCCCCCGCTTCTCCAGGGTAAAAAAATTGGGTTTGTTTGACCTTTCCTCACAGGCCATGTTTTCTAGACCTCGAATCATGTTTGTTGCTCTAATCTGGACTGACCATTTATTCCTACCCTTTGTTTCCTGCCTTTTAACCACTTACCAGTTCATGGCCTGGCTTCCTGCTCGGGGTTTGTCAGTTCTTAGCTGATGCCTGCGGCCTTGGCTTACTGGTGTCACACACACACCTAGGAAGAAGGAATTCAGGCCAGACCTAGAGCCTGGGGGGCTATCCTGGAAAGCAGTGATTCTGCAGGGATTTAGGGCTCATAGTGGACAAGCAACTGAACATGAGCTGGGAGGGGCTGCAAGTGCTTTGGAGAACAGAATTAAAATTCAAAAAGATCTGGACAAACTGGAGAAATGGTCAGAAGTAAATAGGATGAAATTCAAGAAGGACAAATGCAAAGTGCTCCACTTAGGAAGGAACAATCAGTTGCACACGTACAAACTGGGCAATGACTGCCTAGGAAGGAGCACTGCGGAAAGGGATCTGGGGGTCAGAGTGGACCACAAGCTAAATATGAGTCAGCAGTATAACGCTGCTGCAAAAAAAGCAAACATCATTCTGGGATGTATTAGCAGGATTGTTATAAGCAAGACACGAGAAGTAATTTTTCTGCTCTACTCTGTGCTGATTAGGACCCAGCTGGAGTCTTGTGTCCAGTTCTGGGCGCCACATTTCAGGAAAGATGTGGACAAATTGGAGAAAGTCCAGAGAAGAGCAACAAAAATGATTAAAGGCCTAGAGAACATGAGCTATGGGGGAAGATTGAAAAAACTGGGTTTGTTTAGGCTGGAGAAGAGACGACTGAGAGGGGCCATGATAACAGTTTTCAAGTACATACAAGGTTGTTACAAGGAGGAGGGAGAAAAATTGTTCTTATTAATCTCTGAGGATAGGACGAGAAGCAATGGGCTTAAACTGCAGCAAGGGAGGTTTAGGTTGGACATTAGGAAACTATCTAACTGTCAGGGTGGTTTAGCACTGGAATAAATTGCATAGAGAGGTGGTGGAATCTCCATCTTTGGGGATTTTGAAGAGCAGGTTGGACAAACCCCTGTCAGGGATGGTCTAGATAATACTCAGTCCTGCCGTGAGTGCAGGGGACTGGACTAGAGACCTCTCAAAGTCCCTCTGATTCTATGACTCCTTGATTTGGCTTCAGGGCCTCAGGGCTTTCCCTTGTTGCTTGGCTGGTGAAATCGAAGTACAGTGCTCACAGCCAGTGTGGGGCTTTGTGCCTGTTTCTGGCACTCTGCCCTGAGTAAGGTGCCTACGCTCCTACGTCCCCCAGACAGTGAGACAATACGACTTTGCATTTGTCACATTTTGTTTGAGTGGGCCCAGCTTCCCACGCAATCCAGATTGCTCTGTATGGCTGCCCCGTCCTCATCACTTGCCACTCCCCTAATCCTTGTGCCATCGGTAGATTTGCCTTCCCAATCCACCACTCCCACCCTGGGTGGTGACAAACCTTCTCTCACCTGGAACTCGCCGTGGTCCAGGCCGCTGGCCCGGAGGAACCACTGCCCGGCGCACTGGTCAGACATGACGGTGCTGGAGAAGGGGCCCCCGCTGCTGTCGTAGTTGTAGTATTTCCCTGCCGTGGGACGAGAGAGTCAGCTAGACAGTCACGCCCTTGCCTCTGACACCAGCGGCCCCTCCTCTCACACTGCACCCTCCCCACGGGGACACCACGCAGCGCCCACGGGGGGGAGTCACTTCCTGCCTGATGCAGACACCCCGTGGCCCAGAGCGGGAGCCTGCACCCCAGGCCAAGGGCGGGTCAGTGCAGTGCCCCTCGTGGGGCCCAGGCACCCTGCCATACGCACCGTTCCACAGCAGCCGCTCAAACGCCTCCGCGCCCTTCCTCCGGATGGCGCTGTATTTCTGCAGGACCTCGCCATCACCCACAATCCCCGCCACCTTGCACATCACACAGACGGCTGCCAGCCACAGGCTGCCACAGTACGCGCTGCAAAGCAAAGGAGACGGGTTTGGGCACGAGCTGCTGCCGACAGTGCAGCCGTATCCACCACGTCAGCCTCACAGCCCCGGCGCTACATGGCGGGCACATTACAGGGCCCTAGACAGAGACGGGCTGCACTTCCTGTCCACCCGACCAGCCCCCGAGCCTCAAAGCGCTCGTCCCCCTCCCCGCCAGGGCTGCGCCCCCCTCCAGCCCCGAGCCTCACAGCGCTCGCCCCTCACCACAGGGGCTGCGCCCCCCCCTCCAGCCCCTGAGCCTCACAGCGCTCGCCCCAATCCCTGCCAGGGCTGCGCCCCCCTCCAGCCCACGAGCCTGACAGCACTCGCCCCTCACCTCAGGGGCTGCGCCCCCCTCCAGCCCCCGAGCCTCACAGCGCTCGTCCCCCTCACCACAGGGGCTGTGCCCCCCTCCAGCCCCGAGCCTCACAGCGCTTGTCCCCCTCCCCACCAGGGCTGCGCCCCCCCCCTCCAGCCCCGAGCCTCACAGCGCTCGCCCCTCACCACCGGGGCTGCGCCCCCCCCTCCAGCCCCCAAGCCTCACAGCGCTCGCCCCTCACCACAGGGGCTGCGCCCCCCCCCTCCAGCCCCCAAGCCTCACAGCGCTCGCCCCTCACCACAGGGGCTGCGCCCCCCCCCCTCCAGCCCCCGACCCTCACAGCGCTCGTCCCCCTCACCACAGGGGCTGCGCCCCCCTTCCAGCCCCCGAGCCTCACAGCGCTCGCCCCCCTCCCCGCCAGGGCTGCGCCCCCCCCCCTCCAGCCCCGAGCCTCACAGCGCTCGCCCCTCACCACAGGGGCTGCGCCCCCCCTCCAGCCCCCGAGCCTCACAGCGCTCGCCCCCCTCCCCGCCAGGGCTGCGCCCCCCCCCTCCAGCCCCGAGCCTCACAGCGCTCGCCCCTCACCACAGGGGCTGCGCCCCCCTTCCAGCCCCCGAGCCTCACAGCGCTCGCCCCCCTCCCCACCAGGGCTGCGCCCCCCCCCCTCCAGCCCCGAGCCTCACAGCGCTCGCCCCTCACCACAGGGGCTGCGCCCCCCCTCCCGCCCCCGAGCCTCACAGCACTCGCCCCCCTCACCACAGGGGCTGCGCCCCCCTCCAGCCCCCGAGCCTGACAGCGCTCGCCCCTCACCACAGGGGCTGCGCCCCCCCCTCCAGCCCCCGAGCCTCACAGCGCTCGCCCCTCACCACAGGGGCTGCGCCCCCCCTCCAGCCCCCGAGCCTCACAGCGCTCGCCCCTCACCACAGGGGCTGCGCCCCCCCTCCAGCCCCCGAGCCTCACAGCGCTCGCCCCCTCCCCACCGGGGCTGCGCCCCCCTCCAGCCCCCGAGCCTGACAGCGCTCGCCCCTCACCACAGGGGCTGCGCCCCCCTTCCAGCCCCCGACCCTCACAGCGCTCGTCCCTCACCACCGGGGCTGCGCCCCCCTCCAGCCCCCGAGCCTGACAGCGCTCGCCCCTCACCACAGGGGCTGCGCCCCCCCTCCAGCCCCCGAGCCTCACAGCGCTCGCCCCCTCCCCACCGGGGCTGCGCCCCCCTCCAGCCCCCGAGCCTGACAGCGCTCGCCCCCTCCCCGCCAGGGCTGCAACCCCCCCCAGAGAGTGCAGCCCCCTAACCTGTCCTTTCAGCCCCATGGGAGCTGGAGCAGCAGCAGCCCCATGCCAGGCACAGACCCGAGCGGGCACCCGAGCCACACCTCTGGAAACGCCGGGTGCCTGCACTCTGCACCGCGCATGGCAGGTAACAGGCAGCTAACCCTGGTCGCACAGTGCGCGAAGGCGGGAGATGGATGGGGACACAAGCCAGGGCTGCCTCAGCTGGCAAAGCCACAGACCAGCTACACCCCCAGCCGCAGCCGGCGTGGCCAGGAGAGAGACTCACACGGGGACACTGCTGGTGTCTGCAGAGAGGCCAGGCCGGGCTCCCCAGACGGGGCTCTCGGCAGAGCAGCAGTGTCCCGCACTCGCTGCCTTCCAGCCACCAGCCAGCTCTTGCTGGGCCCGTTTTGACGGGTTCATTGTGATGACTCAGCAGCAGCCACTCAGCACAAATGCCCCAGGCCCCAACTGGCTGCTGGGGCAATCCTGGAAATGACTGCGAAACCCCTTCCCTGGTGCTGAGTGACACCGTGTGCCCTGGGGTAGGCACCTGCCCGGGCACACCAGGCTGTCCTGGGCCGTGGTTCCGGCAAAGTGCTGCCCTCGGGGCACAGCGAGCGCAGACTGAGCCAGCCCCTGAACGGAGCCGCACGCGCTGGTGCAGCTCTCCAGGAGACGTAACGTGCTCCAACGGCGCTGAACACGCTGCCGGGCTGCCACGCGCACAGCCCTGACCCCGCAGATGCTGAGGCAGCGGGAGGGGCTCTGGCAGCGGGAGGTCAATGGGAGCGGCCGCGCCGCACTCTGCATGGAGGGGAGTGGGGGAAATCCCAGACCTTTTAACCTTATTACCAGACGGCTATTTAAAAACGAAAAAGCCGGACACGTCTGGGGAAATGCGACGGATGGTGACCCTAGCGGTGAGGAGGGGGCTGAGGGGGCGGCCTGCCTGGGCTGTGTCCCTGCGCCCCGCCCCCCGGGGCTCCTGCAGCTGATGCATGCGGGCAGCAGCCCCCGTGCACCCTCCTTGCCGCGCTCGGCAGCTCCTGGGAGTGAGAGTTGCCGCCGCTGCCCCTCCCAGAGCAGGCTCAGGGCCCCGCACCCCGGCAGCGACTCACTCCCGGGAGCCGCAGAGCTTGAGTGTGGCGAGGGAGAAGCTGGGGGGCACATGGGGGCCGCCGCCCGCATGCATCTGCTGCAGCCTGCAGGAGCCCCCCCCGGGGGTGGGGGGGCGCGGCTGCTCCCCACTAGCGGCACCGCTGCCTTTGCAGGGCTCCTGATTCCCCCCCCCGCTCCTCCATGGCTGGGGCTCGCCACCCCCGCACGCCGCGGCTCTGGCTCTCCGGTGCCTCCGGAAGGAGGCTCCTCCCTGCCGAGCCAAGGCATCGCTTTTTGGCACCCTCAACCACTTGCCGCCCTAGGCGACCACTTAGTTTGCCTAGTGGATGCACCGGCCCTGCCCCACTCACCTGGCTCCAGTCACCACCCAGGCGTCATACGTCTGATCAGCAAAGCCCGAGTTTTCAATGAGCCCGTCGTCGTCTGTGTCGAATTTCAGCTCCGAGTCCATCACAGCCTGTGGGCGAGAGACCGAGACCTTCGCCCAGCTGCTCCGCGGCACTGGCCCAAGGACACAGCCCTGTGCCGGGCAGCCGGGAGCTCCCAGGCAGGACAGGCTGGGGGCGGAGGCTCTCGCTGTACCTGGCAGACGGGCCACATGTCCTGCAGGTAGGCCGTGTCCTGGGTCAGGTAGTAGTCGCGGTACACCTGCAGCACGAACTTCAGGTTCAGGTCCTTCCAGCCGGCCGTGTCGTGGATCAGGTAGGCATTGACCCGCTGCCAGGGCTCGTCCTCTGAGCAGGGAGAGAGCAGTTCTCAGCAGCACTGCTTACGGGGGCTTCCCCGTCACCCCCACTGTAATTGCACTGCACCCCCCACACCTGCAGTGAGCTCCCTGTAACTACACTGCAGCCCCAACACCTGCCGTGACCCCCTGTAACTGCACTGCGCATCCCCAACACCTGCAGTGAGCCCCCTGTAACTGCACTGCACCCCCCAATACCGGCAGTGAGCCCCCTGTAACTTCACCGCACCCCCAACACCTGCCGTGACCCCCCTGTAACTGCACTGTGCATCCCCAACACCTGCAGTGAGTCCTCTGTAACTGCACTGCGCATCCCCAACACTGGCAGTGAGCCCTCCTGTAACTGCACTGCGCATCCCCAACACCTGCAGTGAGCCCCCTGTAACTGCACTGCACACCCCCACTCCGTCAGTGCCATTCCCAACACCTGTAGTGAGCCCCCTGTAACTGCACTGCACCACCCAACACCTGCAGTGAGCTCTCCTGTAACTGCACTGCACCCCCCCAACACCTGCAGTGAGCCCCCTGTAACTGCACTGCACCCCAACACCTGTTGTGACCCCCTGTAACTGCACTGCACCCCCAACACCTGCAGTGAGCCCCCTGTAACTACACTGCACCCCCCAACACCTGCAGTGAGCCCCCTGTAACTACACTGCACTGCACCACCCAACACCTGCAGTGAGCCCCCTGTAACTGCACTGCACCCCCCAAACACCTGTTGTGACCCCCCTGTAACTACACTGCACCCCCCAACACCTGCAGTGAGCCCCCAGTAACTGCACTGCACCCCCCAACATCTGCAGTGAGCCCCCTGTAACTACACTGCACCCCCCAACCCCTGTTGTGACCCCCCCTGTAACTGCATTGGACCCCCCAACACCGGCAGTGAGCCCCCTGTAACTGCACTGCACCACCCAACACCTGCAGTGAGCCCCCTGTAACTACACTGCACCCCCAACACCTGTTGTGACCCCCTCTGTAACTGCACTGCACCCCCCAACACCTGCAGTGAGCCCCCTGTAACTGCACTGCACCCCCCAACACCTGCAGTGAGCCCCCTGTAACTTCACTGCACCGCGCCCCTCCCCGGGAATGGTCTCCCCATCCCTGTAACTGCACTGCACACCCACCTCCACAGCACCCCCCGCACCTAGCAGCAGTGGTGGGGCCCTCCTGGCAGTGGCCTCCCTGCCCCCCACCCCTCACCCCAGCACACCAAGGGACAGAGGGACACATTCCCGGTGGGCCTGGGCCTGGCAGTGGAGCTGGGTGAGCCCATCGCGTGGGGCGTTTATAACCGAGCACAGCCCAGCCCTGGCCCCAACCAGGGCAAGACCTTACCGGGCTCCCCAATGTCGTGGGGCACCACGTTCTTCAGCTTCACCTGGGCCGTCTGCCCGTTCATCAGGTACAGCCGGGGCTGCGTGTCCTCGTTCAGCACAGCAGCAGCTGGGAGAGACAGACCCTCAGCGAGCTGGCGGGCCCCAGCCATGCCAAGGTCTCCCCGGCCAGTGGGGTGAGCACCCCTTATCCCTGCAGAGACCACTCGCCTTGATGCCAGGCGCGGGGTGCTTGTGCCTGGGAAACCACCAGGCAATGGCCCCCGGCCTTGGCAGGAGCAGTGAGCTCAGACCGTCACTGCTGAGGGCCCCGGGGCCACACTCAATCCCTGCCCTGCTCGGGTGCAGCAAAGGAAGCAGAAACCACCCCCAGTGCCCAGACAGGATTCCCCAGCCCGAGCAGCAAGGTCACAGCCAGCTCCCTCCCTGCTGGATGGGGGCCCGTGAACCCGCCGAGGGGCCCGGGCTGGATGGGGGCCCGTGAACCCGCCGAGGGGCCCGGGCTGGGGGTTGGTGAAACTGCCGAGAAGCCCGGGCTGGATGGGGGCCCGTGAACCTGCCGAGGGGCCCGGGCTGGGGGTTGGTGAAACTGCCGAGAAGCCCAGGCTGGATGGGGGCCAGTGAACCTGCCGAGGGGCCCAAGCTGGATGGGGGCTCGTGAACCTGCCGAGGGGCCCGGGCTGGGGGTTGGTGAACCCACCGAGCGGCCCGGGTTGGATGGGGCCTGGTGAACCCGCCAAGGGGCCCGGGCCTGGTGAACCCGCCGAGGGGCCCGGGCTGGGCAGGGGGCCGGTGAACCCGCCGAGGGGCCCGGGCCTGGTGAACCCGCCGAGGGGCCCGGGCCTGGTGAACCCGCCGAGGGGCCCGGGCTGGGCAGGGGGCCGGTGAACCCGCCGAGGGGCCCGGGCTGGGCAGGGCTGGGGATTAGTGAACCTGCCGAGGGGCCCGGGCTGGGCAGGGGGCCGGTGAACCCGCCGAGGGGCCCGGGCTGGGCAGGGGGCCGGTGAACCCGCCGAGGGGCCCGGGCTGGGCAGGGGGCCAGGCAGGGGGCAGGGCCCGCTGGGCGCTCACCGATATCGTACTGCAGGCTGATCTCCAGCTTGGGCCACAGCATGGCGAGGGCGAAAGAGGCGTAGAAGTGAACGTCGTAGGTGTTGTACATCCGGTACTCCTGGCCTGGAAGCCCAGCACAGACAGTGAGGGGGGCAGATCCTGCCGGGGGGCCGCAGGGGCACCAGGGGTCCCCACCCCTCCGCACAACACGGGGAGTGGGGGACGAGGGGTTGGGCCCTGTCCCCGGCCCTGTGCCTAGCAGGGAATTTGCCCTTCCTGGGGGCCGAGAGTGGCGAGGCAGCGCCCCCGGCCTGGGTGAGGGGGTGCAGCCCCCAATGGACTCCATGGGGGGGCAGGCTGCTCCCTCCCCCCACCCTGAAGGAAGTGGGTCAGCAAGGCCGCCCCAGAGGGTGACAAGCCCCTTGCCCTGGGCTCAATCGGGAGGGGTGAGTGGGACCCTCGCCCTGCACTTTACCTTCCAAGTAAGCAAACCTTCCGTACTCCCGCAGGACAGGGAAGATCTGGGACAGCCCGGCCCCCGCTGGGCCCTGCACGTCCTCCGCGCAGGCCTCCGGGGGCAGCTCCAGCCACAGGGTCCCGCCATCCGCCACGAAGTAGAGCTCGTTGAAGAGAGCCGACTTGTACCAGGGGGGCAGGTGGCTGTGGGCGAGAGGGACAGATGGGACAGCAAATACGTCGCCTCCGTGGATCCCCCTTCACGGAGCCGCAGCCCGGCCTCATGGGCCTGGAGCCCTACAACGCAACCCCCCCCTTCCTCAGAGCCCCGGAAGGGTCGTCCCCTCGAGACACAGAGCTGGGGGGGCACACCTGCCCACCCCCCACCTCCCTTGCTGGGGAGGGGACAGAAGGCCGTGGGGGATGCAGGCTCCAGCCGCCCCAGCAGCTGCACTGAGGGAACTGCTCACAGCTCAGGAGCGACTGGCCTCTGAGGCCAGCCTGGAAGCTCCAGTTCCTGGGTCTTTCCAGGAGCTAAGCGCCAGCCTGGGCTGGCTCAACCAGCTCCGCTCTCCAGACAGCAAGAGCAAGCTCCATGGGCCTGCGTGTGCGCAGCCTCCCCTGCCCCCGGAGAGCCAGGGAAGCCAGGCGTGAAGGAGACACCCTGCCTGGAGCTCTGGCCTACGGGAATCGGCCCCGGGGCCCAGCACCTGCCCACACACAGGCACGGGGCTCACCCATCGGTGACAGGCTCTGAAAGGGGACCCCCAGAGACCCCAGAACACAGCAAGACACCCGCCCCTGTGCACACACAGGAGCAGCACTCTCGCCACCCCATACTTCAGGAGCCGGGTGCAGCAGGGCCAGCCACTGGGGGGTGCGGTGACTCTCCAACGAGCCACTCTGCGGCTGGCAGGAGGCCGAACCTGCCCCAAACCAACAAACCAACTCTGCAGACCCCTGGTGACAGCAGCAGCTTGTCAACTGTACCTGACCCTGTCTGTGGCCTGGCCAGGGGGTCCCCTCGGCCCCAGCGGGCTCCCCCCCACTGGAGATGGCCCCGGCTACCAGCCAGGCGATCACTCTACCTGTTCTGCAAGATGGGCCTCTGCCAGCTCTCGATCTTCTCCTCCCACTGCTCATAGTGCGTGAGCGCGTAGTGGGAGAGGGCCGGGCACGCGTCCCCTGCGCTGCCGAAATAGCGTGTGTACCGCCTGCGGGGAGAGACATTACTGGGGGCAGGCCTGCAGGAGACAGCCTGGTGCCGTCTGTCCGGCTCTGTCTGCACAGGACAGCACGCTCCCCCACGCGGCAGGGACCCCCGCCCCAGCCAGCCAGCACAGCGCTTCAGGCCAGCAACCCACAGGGCCTGCTCTCAGCACAGCCCTGGCACTGCAGGGAGGGGTGGGGCGATGGATCCCCCTCGGGTAGGGGCCCTGCCAATGCTCCCCACCCCCCCGCCCTCAGGACGCCACGTGTGCCGGCAGTGCCGTACAGAAATGCTAACGGCCCCAGCACCTGCAGAACAGGAAGCGATGACATCAGGAAACTGCCCCTCCCCAGGCTGGGCGCAGGCTGTCACTCTGACACACTGCTGCTGACCCAGGCACAGCCAACCCCACTGCCGCTTCCGAGCAGGGCTCCCAGCTCCGACGGGAGAGGAGCGGCTGCAGCTGGCCTGCCTGAGGGGCGCGAGGACAGGGTGTCGCAAGGCTGGGGCAGCCAGAAGGGACCCGTGTCATCATCTAGTCTGAGCTCCTGCAGCACAGCGGCTGCAGACCCCACCCAGCAGCCCTTGCACCGGGCCCAGTGCTGGGTTGAGCCAGAGCGGGGCCCAACCTTGGTATAAAGACTCCCAGTGATGGAGAATCCCCTTGTCTCGGCCCAGCCCGAGCAGAGTCTGACCAAGTCTCGGAGGTTAAACAATGGGCAATACAGGCAAAGGTGCCCCGACAGACGGCGGGCGGCCTCTCGCGCGCGCCCCGACAGACGGCAGGCGGCCGGGCGGCCTCTCCCCCGCGCGCCCCCCCTTGGGCGGCCGGGGCGGCCTCTCGCGCGCACCCCAATGGGCGGCGGGCGCCCGGGCCGGCCTCTCGCCGCGCGTCCCGACGGGCGGCCGGGCCGGCCTCTCGCCGCGCGTCCCGACGGGCGGCCGGGCCGGCCTCTCGCCGCGCGTCCCGACGGGCGGCCGGGCCGGCCTCTCGCCGCGCGTCCCGACGGGCGGCCGGGCCGGCCTCTCGCCGCGCGTCCCGACGGGCGGCGGGCGGCCGAGCCGGCCTCTCGCCGCGTGTCCCGACGGGCGGCGGGCGGCCGGGGCGGCCTCTCGCACACGTCCCGACGGGCGGCGGGCGGCCGGGGCGGCCTCTCGCACATGCACCACTCAGGGCGGCCCATGCAGACCACATGCCCCAGCAGGCACGGCTCCTCCTTGATGGGACCAGCTGGGGTGATGTGAGACCAGGCTGGGGTGCAGGGAAGTGGGATGGGCAGGGCATGTGCTGGGGGGTGCGGTGGGGGGAGCTGGGCAGTGTCCCAGGGGCATGGTGACCATGCGAGATGCCTGCCCTGGAGGAGGTGCTGGGTCCACGCTGCGGGATGGCGAGAGAAGGCCGGGCACACGGCACACACAGCTCTGTCTGGTGGGTGGCATCTGTGCCTGGAAGCACATAGGGGATCTGGGCACGTACCTGAGATGCAGCTTCTCCTTTGAGCCAAAGTGAATGCGCGGCATGTCCCAGGCCAGGCCCAGCTCCAGCGTCCTGTGCCCCCGGGCTGGCACTGTGCAGGTGGCGCAAACAGCTGCTGCAGTCACCTCCCCCTTCTCTGTGAGGCTGCCCTTCCCTGTCAGGTAGGAAAAGCAGACAGTGAGAACACTGGGACTCTCACCCCCCAAAGAGCATCCCAGGACCTGCCGCCAGCCCCACGCTGTCCTGCAGTGGTCCAGACTCAGCACTTGGCCCCTCTGATAAACTGGGCAAAGGCACAAAGTGCAGAGAAACAATTTCTAAACACTTTCAGTGACTGCTTCTTGGAACAGCAAGTCCTAGTGCCTACAAGGAAAGGCCAGCCAGAGGCAACCCTGGCAACTGCAGGCCAGTAAGCCTGACCTTAGTGCCAGGCAAACAGGTTGAAACTATAGTAAAAAAACAGAATCGTCAGACACACAGATGAACACTATTTGTTGGGGAAAAGTTAACACAGCTTTTGAAAAAGGAATTCATGCCTCACCAATCTACTACAAGTCTCACAGCGTCAATAAGCATGTGGACAAGGGGGATTCAGTGGATATAGTGTACTTGGACTTTCAGAAAGCCTTTGACAAGGTCCCTCACCAAAAGCTCTTAAGCAAAGGAAGCTGTCATGGGATAAGAGGGAAGGTTCTCTCATGGATCAGTAACTGGTTAAAAGACAGGAAACAAAGGGCAGGAATAAATGGTCAGTTTTCAGAATGGAGAGAGGTAAATAGTGGTGTCCCCCAGGGGTCTGTTCTGGGACCAGTCCTATTCAGCATATTCATAAATGATCTGGAAAAAGGCGTAAACAGTGAGGTGGCAAAATTTTCACATGATACAAAATTGCTCAAGATAGTTAAGTCCCAGGCAGACTGTGAAGAGCTACAAAAGGATCTCACAAAACTGGGTGACTGGGCAACAAAATGGCAGATGAAATTCAATGTTGATAAATACAAAGTGATGTACATTGGAAAACATAATCGTAACTATACATATAAAATGAGGGGGTCTATATTAGCTGTTACCACTCAAGAAAGATCTTGGAGTCACTGTGGATAGTTCTCTGAAAACATCCACTCAATGTGCAGCGATAATCAAAAAAGCAAATAGAACATTGGGAATTATTAGGAAAAAAAGAGAGAAAATATCATATTGCCTCTATATAAATCCATGGTACACTCACATCTTGAATACTGCGTGTAGTTCTGGTCACCCCATCTCAAAAAAGATATATTGGAATTGAAAAAGGTTCAGAAAAGGGCAACAAAAATGATTAGGGGTGTGGAACAGCTTCCATATGATGAGAGATTAATAAGACTGGGACTGTTCAGCTTGGAAAAGAGAGGACTAAAGTGAGATATGCTAGAGGTCTATAAATCATGATTGGTTTGGAGAAAGTAAATAAGGAAGTGTTATATAACAGGGTAAACACAAGAACTAGGGGTCACCCAATGAAATTAATAGGCAGCAGGTTTAAAACAAACAAAAGGACGTATTTCTTCACACAATGTACAACCTGTGAACTCTTTGCCAGAGGATGATGTGAAGGCCAAGACTATAACAGGGTTCAAAAAAGAACTAGATAAGTTCATGGAGGACGGGTCCATCAATAGCTATTAGTCAGGATGGGCAGGGATGGGGTCCCTGGCCTCTGTTTGCCAGAAGCTGGGAATGGGCGACAGGGGATGGATCACTTGATTCCCTGTTCTGTTCACTCCCTCTGGGGCTCCTGGCATTGGCCACTGTCAAGATATTGGGCTAGATGGACCATTGGTCTGACCCAGTCTGGCCGTTCTGATGTCACTCTTGACTTTGTCTTAAGTAACACTCAAAAGCCAATTCAAGATGTGACAGCAGCTGACTTACTAAGTAACAGTGACCACAATCTAATTAGGCTCAACGTCCTGGGGAGAGGGAAGCACCACAGTGACCGTCACAGAGCCTTAGCGAAATGCTCCTTTCTAGAAGGGCCTTAGCAGTAAAAGCAGAGGAAGTACAGTCCTTCGTGGTGCCACGGATGCGACAAAAACCCAGCAGCAGAGGCTTCACAGAGAGGCGCCCCACTGGCTAAACAGGGACCTGGCATGGAGCACATGGCCACAGCTAGTGGCAGGGCTGAGAGGCTATTCGAGCCAAAGAGAAACCCTTCAAAATTGGAACTCTGCCCCTAGTGCGGCGATAAACGGGCGCTGGAGTTACAGCAGGGCCCGTGCCAGAGGTCAGCGCAGATTTGAAGACCCAGCCACTAAGGGTGATAAGATGGAGTTACTGACTCATAACTCAAGTATCAGAGGGGTAGCCGTGTTAGTCACCCACGAAAGCTCATGCTCCAATACGTCTGTTAGTCTATAAGCTGCCACAGGACTCGGTCGCTGACTCATAGCTGGTGTTCTCCACGTTGTCTGCACGCTCACACTGCTGGGCCTGCACAGGCCAGACACTGGAACCTTCCCGGAGCAGGGGGAGATTACAAATTGGACATGGGCGCTCCCTGCCCCTCAGCTCTGTCCCCAGCCTCTGCAGTCGCAGCACCGAGACCCCGAGCGGGGGGGGGGCACCCTCTCATTTCTCCTGGGCACTTGCCAAGTGATTTCAGCTGCTGCTCTGCTGCTTCCACTGGTATCCAGTAGACGACGCGGAATCTAAGTATATTTCCAGAGTTAATGAAAATCAGTTGTACTTCTATCATACCAGATATTTTCACGTCTGTAAAAGTCCTACAATCCAAGTCATTCGGTGCAGGGCCAGGGGACCCGGATGATAAATATTCCCTTCCTGCTGTGACAACAAACCCTGGACTGCAGGCAGCCATTTCAAATTCCCCTTGGAGACACTGCTGCCTTAGCCAAGCAGGGACTGGTACAATTACATTGGCCTTGTCCTGATCTCTCTCTTTCCAGTACTGCTGGGAAGTGGAGAACACATGGGACAGGATGGGCCCTGCTCCCTGTTAAGGACGAATGAATGGATTCTTTGTCTCAAGCAAAATCAAGGTCCTTCCTGTCCCTGCTGGTAGCAAACACATCTCTCTGGATCCCCCAAAGACATCTTGAAGTATTGGATCCTTCAGAGACCATTTGTGTGGATGCATCAAATCTCTGCTGAGCTCGTCCACTTTGCTGTTCTCCTTGCCTGCAAGGTAAAGGCCTCTTGGGTCATTGGGTCGAATGTACCAGTCCCGTAGATCTACGGCCATCCCGCAAAGGTGAGATGAACAAGGCCTCCTTGCCCCAGGTAATACAGCACCGTCGTGTTGTGTGTAACACCTATTGCCTTCTCTTGTGTGTTCGTGGGGGAAAGGACCTCAGGCCAGGCAGACTGCTCTCAGTTCTAGCACAGGTAAGTACAACGCTTCCTCTCTGTCGCTCCAGACATCTCTCCCCACCAACTCCCTAAGGTGCTCTCCCCATCCTGTCGTGGGTGCACTGGAAGAGAATGTCAGTGCCAGCTGTCCCTCCGAGTGTGTTTTCTGTCCGAGACCCCCGCAGCACAGACATCAGAATCCCTACGGAATACGAATTCTTCTGGACAGGCAGTCCTTGGTTGGGCTGTAACTCTAGCTCCCCCACTCCAAGCCTGGCACAGGGGTGACGTGTGGGACCAGCAATTTCAGATAAATAACCACCTTCGGAGCAGGTTTCCGGTCAAATACTGGTACTGCAGTTGGAATAGTCTAAAACCTGCCTCTGGGCAGGAGAGCGTTGCTCTCTCTAGGGTCAGGCCTATGAAAGGAATGCTCTGAACAGCTGATGGAAGAGACACATTCACAGTTATTAACCGACTTACATTGTGAAACAGGCCTCTAGCAGACATCCCTTATCAAAACTTCCTTGGCTGGTGTCTTCAGAAGCCAATTGCTCAAAAGCAGGTAAACAAAAACTCCTTGATGTCTTAGAAAAGCCACTACCACAGAGAGGCATTTTGTTAAGACTCTAGGCACCACTGAAAGCCCAAAGGGTAGAACCTGGTATTGGACGTGATCTTGTCCAATGGCAAACTGCAGGTATTTGCAATGTTTTCGTCTCCTCACACTATGAAAACACACCACCTCTACATCAAGGGCTGCAAACCACCCTTGACTTGAAAGATTATCTACTCTAGTGACACCATCATGGGACCCAACAACAACATCAGCCACACCATCAGAGGCTCATTCACCTGCACGTCTACCAATGTGATAGATGCCATCATGTGCCAGCAATGCCCCTCTGCCAAGTACATTGGCCAAACTGGACAGTCTCTACATAGAAGAATAAATGGACACAAATCAGACATCAGGAATGGTAACATACAAAAGCTAGTAGGAGAACACTCCAATCTTCCTGGACATTCAAAACAACAGATTTAAAAGTAGCCATCCTTCAACAAAAAAACTTCAAAAACAGACTTCAAAGAGAAACTGCAGAGATACAATTCACTTGCAAACTTAACACCATTAATTTGGGCTTGAATAGGGACTGGGAGTGGCTGGCTCACTACAAAAGCAATTTTCCCTCTCTTGGTGTTGACACCTCCTCATCAGTTATTGGGAGTGGACCACATCCACCCTGACTAAACTGGCCTTCAGCATTGGTTCTTCACTTGTAAGGTAACTACCTTCTCTTCATGTGCCAGTATATATTGATGTCTGTATCTGTCATTTTCACTCCATGCATCTGAAGAAGTGGGGGTTTTTTTATCCACAAAAGCTTATGCTCAAATAAATCTGTTAGTCTTTAAGGTGCCACCGGACTCCTCGTCGTTTTTGTGGATACAGACTAACAGGGCTACCCCTCTGATACTTGACTTGAAAGTGAGGGGAAGAGAGAGGCCAGGACTACCATACGGAAATGGGACTTTCTGATGTATGCATTAATCTTCCTTAGGTCCAATATCTGATGGAGTCCTCCACCCTTCTTCAGTATAAGGAAACATCTTGAATAAAACCTCAGATTCTTGTACTCCCTGTGAACCTCCTCGATTGCCCCTACTTCAAGAAGGGATTGAATTTCTATTCTTATCATAGTATCACAGGAGGAGTCCCTGAGGAGAGAAAGGTGGGGAGGGAGGGTGTTGGGAGGGCCCTGAATTGAATAATAAAACCTTTTTCTGTAATTTCTAACGCCCACTATTGTCCGACGCATGCATGGAGGACGTGAGAAAGCTAACATTCAAAAAGGCGAAGTACAGTTGTATTGTTGACTGGTTGGCAGATCTCAATCCTCACTTCTCAGATTTCCTAGAGAAGAGGAAATTGCAGAATGACTTGATGCCCTGAGTGGTTTAAAGATTTTCTCTGCTGCTGCTGAGAAGTTGCAGGTTTGTTGTTGTTGGTATGCTTGTCATCTTTGGGTGTGGTAAGACAACAAAGATAATGGGAGTAAAACTGTTTGTGATGTATCTAAGGGTATGGCTACACTGGCGAGTTGCAGCGCTGGTGGAGGCTTTCCAGCGCTGCAATTAGTAAGTGGCCACACCTGCAGGGCACTTCCAGCGCTGCAACTCCCTGCCTGCAGCGCTGGCCGTACACCTTGCTCAGCATGGGGAATAAGGATTGCAGCGCTGGTCATCAAGTGTGGCCACACACCAGTGCTGTTATTGGCCTCCAGGGTATAAGGATGTATCCCAGAATGCTTTTAACTAAATTACTCCCTTTGTTTTGTTATGCAGCCTCTCTTTGTTTTGTTGTGAACTCCCGTTGCTACTGGAGCTGCTCTACCGGAGCTGCTGATCTAAACAAACACAGCTCCTGTTTGCTGTGATCAATCTGTATCCTCCTCCCTGCGTGATTCAAAGGGGTCGGCAGCTGCTTATCTGGTCTGCAGGCTTTTGCAATTAAAGAATAAGGGGTTGGATTTTGTTGTCAACTCCGTGCACCGGGCTCCGTGCACCGGGAGCTGCTTCAAACACAGCTCCTGTTTGCTGTCATCAATCTGTAACTACTGTCAACAATGAAATGAGATAACCCCCTGCCTGTCTCATTCACAGGGGTTGAGTGTTTGCTTTGCTTGAGAGAAACGGGGGGAGGGGGCAGAGGGGGGAAAGGGAGTATGTTGGATGCAGGCTGTTTGCAGTTAACAGTAAGGGGGTGGGAAAATTTTCTGATTTTGCAGAGTGTCGGTTCCAAAAATCCACTCTCTCTCTCCCCCCCGTCCCTGTCACACTGCCCCACACCCCCGTCTTTTGAAAAGCACGTTGCTGCCACTTGAATGCTGGGATAGCTGCCCATAATTCATCACTCCCAACAGCGGTGCAAATGCTGCAAATGTGGCCACACACCAGCGCTGGCCCTGCACAGCTGGACGACCAGCGCTGCAACTACCAGCGCTGCAGATTTGTAAGTGTAGCCATACCCTAAGGGTATGGCTACACTTACCGCGCGGATCGACGCGGTGAGTTCGATTTCTCGGAGTTCGAACTATCGCGTCTAGTCTAGACGCGATAGTTCGAACTCCCCGCGCGCTCCGGTCGACTCCAGAGCTCCACCACTGCAAACGGCGGTGGCGGAGTCGACCTTGGAGCCGCGGACTTCGATCCCGCGGCGTCTGGACGGGTAAGTAGTTCAAACTAGGGTACTTCGAGTTCAGCTACGCTATTCACGTAGCTGAACTTGCGTACCCTAGTTCGACCCCCGCCCTTAGTGTAGACCTGCCCTAAATGTTGGTTCCTGAAAGACTAAAACAGACTTAATGATCTTATTGTTGATCTTGTATCCTTTATCTTTCCTAAAACATCATTATTTTGTCATTAAAAAGTCCATCTCCTTCACCTGGGGGATTTTCTATCTTAGGTTTTCTCTCTGGCGAAAGAGCAGAATATCTCAGCCCCGCATATCTGTGAAGAGGAGCTGCAGATGCAACTGATCTTGCCACTGAGTCACAAACATCAAGTGAAGCTCTTAGCCCATGCTCTGCTACACGCTGCCCTCCTGTATTAATAGTCACCTGTCTTTGTCAGTCCTCAGGCAAAGACCTGGCCAAGACTTCCCCCCCCCCCCCCCCGAAAAGGAAATGGTAGCGAGACACTACTGCTTGGTAGTTTGCCAGTTTCATAGTGAGCGAGGCTGAATAACTTCCTTCCCAATGCATCCGTTCTTCTTCCATCCTAGTCAGCAGCCATTGAGTGTGACAGGCTCTCTCTTGTTCTGTGTGTTGCTGCTGCCATTACTATCAGCTCAGGAGGAGGCTGAGCGGGAAATCGCTACAAACCCTCATAGGGAAACCGACATCATTGACCAGCTTTCGTTGCAAGTGACTGACATGAGGCTGGATCAGCCCACACAGCCTTTGCTGGTTGCCACAAACCATCCAGACTAGAAAGACTTTGATCACTGAACTTGAACCCAGACTGAGGGGTGTGATGAAGTGAGGCTATTCTTAATGTTTCCTCTGAATACTGTGTGGGTGCCTCAGTTTCCCCTGTGCATTTCTTAAGTCTCTAGGTGGTGGGATAAAGGCCAGTGTGCATAAATGGCTGACACTTTGTCTCCTGGCAACTAATGGCCCGGGCCCTTCCCCCCTGCAAGGGAATAGCTAAAGGTAATCAAAGAGATCAGGTGACCTCCTGGCCCAGGAAAGAGACAAAGCCCAGAGAGGAGGGGCTGGAGGGGGTTTCAGTGGGGAGCTGGCTGGGGATGAGGAGTGAAGTGCAGACGTGGGGGTCTGGCTCACTGCCCCCCAGAATGGACCCGGCCGAGGGGTCCGGTTCTCTGTACCTACAAGCTCTGTTTTAGACCCTGTTCCTGTCATCGAATAAACCTCTGTGTTACTGGCTGGCTGAGACTCACATCTGACTGTAAAGTGGGGGTGCAGGACTCTGTGGCTTCCCCAGGACCCCGCCTGGGCGGACTCGCTGTGGGAAGCACACGGAGGGGCAGAGGATGCTGAATGCTCCAAGGAGAGACCCAGGAGGTGAAGCCGTGGGAGCTTCTTGCCCTGCAGACAGGCTGCTCTGAGGGAGAGGAGGCTCCCCAGAGCCCTGCCTGGCTTGGTGGGGAGCAGTTCCAGAGCATCGCCCGGGGACTCCATGACAACGGGAAGTTTAGCCTATCTACAAGGGATTAAAATTGCAATGCCGCCTCAGATGGAGGGGCAGCTGCAGTGTAGACGTGCACAGCGCCAAAAGGAGTGTAGATACGCACAAATAGTGTCTCTTGTTCTGCTGCAAGCCCTAAATCACGTGAAATGCTTATATACCATCAAAAACACATGAAAGACTGTAGCAAAGAGGCGTGGCCGCTCTCAGAGACTGACAATAAGGGACAGCCAGGCACACCTACAGGGACACACATTAGATTTGTAAGAGAAGGGACTTTGTTGGTTTTCATTGTAAATAATTGTGGCACTCTAGAAGACATAGGAATTGTATGACACAAAGACGACGGAACACTGAAAGATATAAAACGGGGAGTAACTTTGAAAGGAGGACATTCTAATTAACAGTGTGGGCTAATCCGGAAATATGGTCCTTGAAATGTACCAAACATACAAAGCCTTGATCAGAAAAGCACTGGAGAAATGTGTTATACACGCCCGCCATCTACTGGATACCAATGGAAGCCGCAGAGCAACAGCTGAAATCAGTTGGCAAGTGCCCATGAGAACTGAGAACGTGCCCCTCTAACAAACCAGGGTATATAAAACAGAGGTCACCATGTGGGACCCCCAGAGCTCAGTGAACCCCTAGACAGCCTCTCCCCCTCATCCAGAGTCACAGAACCAAGAGGTGAATGAACCTCCAAAGCAGCTGCAAAATGGACACCCAGAGCAGCCATGTGGAGGGGTTCCAGGGTTAATGGTGTAACACTCTACACCCCAGGGGAGTGCCCGGTAACCCCCATATTCATCATTTGTATATACTTGTGATATTGCATAGAAAGCATCCCTTGTAAGGTATCAAGGGAAAGGTTATGATCTGCTGAAACCCACTGTTCCATCAACACGTGTGTATTATTCATGCTTACGAAGTTATGAGAATGGTGTTGTATGGTGGCCACTAAACATGCTGTGGGTTTGGGAAGTGATAGATACTAGCTCTCCAAAGACAATAACCAGGGGGATAAACAACGTCCGGGCGGGTGAACTGTTGATCACAATACTGATGTGTTTCTGGGTGAGCTGTTGATTGACTGAGAATAACCAAGTGCCTGATTGAACACTGTTCATGCTAAAAGTTGACATGAAAAGAACCTAGCACTAAATTAGCACGCTAGTGTTCCCTGGGCTCAACTCAGATTCTAGTTGAAGATTGGCTGGAACATTTAGACAACTGGCAAATCTAGTTTATTTGATGTCACCTTTAAAATCTGACCCACATCTCAACAAATTCATAAAATGGACCCTTTCATGAAACAGCTAGCAAGGAGGTGCCTTCGGAGGCACAAGGAACCGGCTGGAGAATATTCGAATGCCTTTTTGGAATGTCTGCTCCCCCTTCTCAGAACACAAGAACAAGGGGATAGTCAATGAAATTCAAAGTCGGAAAATTCACACCCGATCAAAGGAAATGCATGTCCACACAGTGCACAATTAGTCCGTGGAACTCACTGCCACAGGAAGTTGTTGAGGCCAAGAACTTAGCATGAGACAAAGAGAGAAGAGGGAGATTTCTATGGCTGACAAGACTACCCAGCGCGATCATAGCAGGGATGTTAAACCTCCGGCTTCAGGGTTTAAACCACTATCAGAGAGCAGGATGAGCTCTTTATAGGAGGCCGATTATCTCACAGCAGCTACTGCGGGGTCAGTACTGAGCTAGGTGGGCCTCGGGTCAGACCCAGTCTCTGCTCAGAAAGTTACTGGCCCGTGCATCACCTCACCTGCCGGGGAGTCCAGCCTGCCGTCCTGAAGGAGGTCTTGCCACACTGCCTGCCCTGTGCCAGCGGGGTTGAATGCTGTGAAGTGGGTCACTCCTGTGCCAGCCTAGTGGAGGAAGAGAAGGACGTGGTAAGTCTGGGGGAGCCGTTCGTTTCTAGCAGCAGGGTTAGCACCTGCTGGCTGACTGAGCCCTGGCCCCTGGCAGCGTTCAGGACTGGATCTCCTGCCCTGGTAACCACTGGCCCCAACTCTGTACCCACCATCAATCCCAGCTCCCCCCGCACCCCAGGGATCTGCAGGCCCAGGTCTTACCCATCCCCCAGCCTACAGAGGGGATGTCAGGGAGCAAGAGCCCTTTAGAGCCTATGACTCACCTTCCTGCCCTCCCTGGAACTGAGGCCAGCACTAGGGCCCTGGAGCCCAGGGCCTCCCAATGGCCACAGCCCCACCCGGTGCAAACGCACCCCATCCACGCTTCACTGGCTCCCCAGCGGCTGCAGCTCCTAAGCTCCGAGGCTGGGGCCTGCAGCAGCTGCCCACAGACATGGCTGTAGTTGGAGAGCCAGGTGCTGGGATCCCTGTCACTGGGGATCAGGCAGGGACAGACTGAGGGGCACAAACCTCCCCAGAACCCAAATCCTGCGGGTGTTGAGCCTCTGCCACCAGGGACAGACGCGGGTGACACGCAGCCTCCCCAGCCTGCCCTCTACCTGCTCCCTGGCGGAGATGGCGAGGGTGTAGGGGTTCCTGGGGCTGCAGTGATGCAGCAGGACTCCCGAGACCCGCGCGCCCTCCTTCTCCAGGCTGAAGGGCTCGTTCCAGTGGCCCCCTCTCTTGTCCTCCTTGGTGCCCGTGCCATTCCGCAGGGTGAGCATGATGGAGACGTCCACGGCCTCGTCAGTGCCGTTCTCCAGCTCCCAGACGAACACTCCCACGGGCAGGCTGGTGTCCTGGGGAAACAGGCGCCAGGTGCACGCAGCTCAGAGCCTGCCAGGCAAACAGCTCAGAGCATCCCCGCCCCTGCACCACGAGGAGCCGGCGGGGCCGCGCCGCTGCAAGGGGAGCAAGGGGGCCGATGCAGCAAGGCCTGGGGACTCCTTTGCTACAGCGAGTGGCGGAGGGCTCAGGGCCCAGAGCACAGGGCTCCAGTGCTGGAGGACAGCTCTGCGCCAAGCAGCACCAGGGACGCATGCCCACGGTGCTGGAAACAAAGGGGTAAAGGCCCCGAGGGCGACTGGTGCACCTGGAGCCATTAAACCAAAGCGCTCCCCGGGGCAGGGCCAGGACAGGAACATCAGTGGGGCAGCCTCACGCCCACGCACGGGGCTGACCCGGGAGCTAGGCAGCCTCACGCCCACGCACGGGGCTGGGCCGGGAGCTAGGCAGCCTCACGCCCGCGCACGGGGCTGACCCGGGGCTGGGCCGGGAGCTAGGCAGCCTCACGCCCGCGCACGGGGCTGACCCGGGGCTGGGCCGGGAGCTAGGCAGCCTCACGCCTGCGCACGGGGCTGACCCGGGGCTGGGCCGGGAGCTAGGCAGCCTCACGCCCGCGCACGGGGCTGACCCGGGGCTGGGCCGGGAGCTAGGCAGCCTCACGCCCGCGCATGGGGCTGATCTGAGGCTGGGCCGGGAGCTAGGCAGCCTCACGCCCGCGCACGGGGCTGGGCCGGGGCTGACCCGGGAGCTAGGCAGCCTCACGCCCGCGCACGGGGCTGGGCCGGGGCTGGGCCGGGAGCTAGGCAGCCTCACGCCCGCGCACGGGGCTGACCCGGGGCTGGGCCGGGAGCTAGGCAGCCTCACGCCCGCGCACGGGGCTGGGCCGGGGCTGGGCCGGCGAGGACAGGACGGGAGCTAGGCAGCCTCACGCCCGCGCACGGGGCTGACCCGGGGCTGGGCCGGGAGCTAGGCAGCCTCACGCCCGCGCACGGGGCTGACCCGGGGCTGGGCCGGGAGCTAGGCAGCCTCACGCCTGCGCACGGGGCTGACCCGGGGCTGGGCCGGGAGCTAGGCAGCCTCACGCCCGCGCACGGGGCTGACCCGGGGCTGGGCCGGGAGCTAGGCAGCCTCACGCCCGCGCAAGGGGCTGATCTGAGGCTGGGCCGGGAGCTAGGCAGCCTCACGCCCGCGCACGGGGCTGGGCCGGGGCTGACCCGGGAGCTAGGCAGCCTCACGCCCGCGCACGGGGCTGACCCGGGGCTGGGCCGGGAGCTAGGCAGCCTCACGCCCGCGCACGGGGCTGGGCCGGGGCTGGGCCGGGAGCTAGGCAGCCTCACGCCCGCGCACGGGGCTGGGCCGGGGCTGGGCCGGGAGCTAGGCAGCCTCACGCCCGCGCACGGGGCTGGGCCGGGGCTGGGCCGGGAGCTAGGCAGCCTCACGCCCGCGCACGGGGCTGATCTGAGGCTGGGCCGGGAGCTAGGCAGCCTCACGCCCGCGCACGGGGCTGGGCCGGGGCTGGGCCGGCGAGGACAGGACGGGAGCTAGGCAGCGCTCAGCTGCATTACACACGGGGCTGCACCGCCGGCTGCCTGCACTTGCGGGGAATTGGGGGAAATCAGACTCCTTCTGCGGCAGCTTCCCCGGCCTGGGGAGCAGCTGGACTTGAGCGATTCCAGCTAATCAACAGCATCGGTGCTGAAGTCTCCTGTGGCGAGGGTGAGCCGGGCTGGGGCCCAGCTGAGCCTGGCCATGGGGAGGGGAGGGCAGCCAGAGGCTGTGGGGAGCATCCCCTGGGGCAGGACAGCCAAACACCCCCATGGGCTCCACAACAGTGGCAGGGGCAGCGCCAGAGACAACGCCCTGGAGCCCCGGCAGCCCTAGACGCAGGCAGCTGGGCAGCGAGGCTGGGCCGTAGCCCAGTGGGAAGGGGGCTGTATCTAGGTCAGGGACAGGCACCGGGAACAGGTAAAAGGGGGAGCTCAAAGGGTCAGAAACAGCAGAGCAAAAAGGGGACAGGCGGGTGAGAACTGCCGGAGAGAGAAGCCTGGGGTGCGAGACTTCACGGGGAGCAGAACATGAGATAGAAACGAGGAAGGAAGAAAGCCCCGCAGTTGTGAGCCAAGCAGCCCTCACCCCGGCCCAGCCACATTCCTGCCCTGCTGGGAAGCCCCAGAACTAATCGGCTTTGGCAGGTCACCAGCCGACCACGCTGCTGAAGTGCTGTCTCCCCTTCTCACCCGTCTGGCCAGTCCGACCCAACTCCCTGGGGCAGGGCCTGAGCCCCTCCCTGGGGCTCTGTAACACCCACCGCCCCGAGGTGCTGCTGTATGACACGCAGGCGCGTAGAGGCTGCCAGACGGGGCCTGGCTCATCTACTCCAGTATCCTGGACCAAGCAGCAGATGGTCTACGTAACGCGACTGCCTGAGCTAGGAGACCCAGTTCCATCAGCCACAGGCTGCTGCAGACTCAACCCTCCACCTGGTGCAGCATCACGCCGTGTCAGGCTGTGATAATCTGCCTGGAGGAAGCCTCCCCCCCATAATCCTGGAGCAGGAGCATTTATAGCATTTAATTTTGTAACACTGGACGTTGTTACCAATATGAGTGTCCAATCCCGCCTTGAATCCTGCTGAGCTCTTGGCCCCAGCACCATCCAGTGGCAGTGAGTTTCACAGGATAATTGTACACGTTGGAAAGCATTTCCTTTCATCCATTGTGAATGTGTCCTCGTTCCTGTGCTATGAGTCAGGGCGAGCAGATGCTTCTGCTGCACCTTCCCCTCCCCGTCATTCTTCTGTGATTTCATCTCACCCACCCTGATTCAGCTTCACTCAAGGGCAATGGCCCCTGCCGTCCAATCTCCCTCTGCTGGAGACCATTCTGTTCTCGCTGCCCAGCGCTGACCCTCCCCCCAGTTCTGTTTATAAAGGAACAACATCCCCTGCACACAGCCGGGTACCTGCAGCAGGGAGCAGGGCAGACCAGCCCATCACCCCCACCCCACTCCAGCTTTGGGAGAACACAGCCCAGCTGGCTGGAGCCTGTCAGTGCAGCTTTCCCCAGGCAGGTTTCCAGCTCTCACCTCTCACCCAGGGTCCCCAGGAACTTCCCAGCCACTCTCTGCCTTATCCTCTATCTGGAACTGATAACCAGGGCCAAAGACATGGCAGTGCTAGTGCGAGGCCACGGGGCAGAGCGAGGCAATGGAGTGATAAGTAGAGGCGGATAAGGAAACACCTGCTGGTGACAGGATGAGAGGGATCTGGGCCATGGCAGGATGGAGACTTCTCCCATGCCATACTCCAAAGCACAAGTCCTGCTGCCCAGGCTGTGTCTGAGACCATCTCCGAGGCAACAGGCCTGGTGCCCAGACTGTGACCGAGACCATCCCCCAGGCACCAGGCCTGCTGCTTTATCTGCCAGCCGGGAACTCCAGGCTCCATTCCCAATACCTCATGTCGCTTTGCACAGTCCCTCTGGTCGAGGCCAGGGAGAAGCAGGTCCCCCGTGATGAGGACAGTGACTACGATGGGTTAGGCCCTGCTGGAGGCAGGGATGAAGGCTGAAGAAGGGGGAGCCTCACCTGGTAGTCGTGTGGGATGATGGGGCTGACCTGCCGGCAGGTGAGCACCACGTCCTGCCCAGGGAGCTGGTAGACCGTCCAGGCCCGAGGGTACAGGGCATGGTAGAAGGCGTAGTGGCCGCAGTAGCCCCAGTTCCAGCCCTGCAGCACGCTGGGTCTCTCCACAGACAGGACCTGCTGGTAAACGGTCCGTCCCTTCCGGCGCAAGCAGACGGTGAACTGGGAGAGGAGGAGAGCACAGAGCACTGGGATGGGAATGCTGGGCACCCCCCCAGGAGCTGGGCACACTTCAACTCCAGCAGCAGATCCCTCCCCAGCACTGGCTGCCCACCCCACAGACCATCCGTCTCCCTGTGCAGCCACTCACCAGCCCTGGGCTGGCTCAGAGGGGCGGGTGGCCGGGCACTCACAGGGAGGAACGAAGGCCCCGAGTGCACTCACAGGGAGGCTGCCCAAGAGACCTGGGCAGGGACCAGCCAACCAGGCCTCAGGGGGGACCCTGCGCCAGAGGGAGCAAAGTCACGCTGGAGGCGGCAGAGGAGGAGGGAGGAGCTCACTGAAAATGGGAGCACTGGGAACCTGCATCCAGCCGCTACATGGCTGCTGAGGCTGCACAGAAGGCAAATCAGATGAATCACCTCTGCAGACAGCCTCCCACCCGGCCGGCTCCCGGCACAGCTGTGTCCTGCTGGCACTGGGGGGCACGGAGCTGCTGCAGCCCCCTCACTCCTGCTGCTGTGCAGGTGAGACTCTGAAACCTTGGTCCTGTGCCAGGGTCAGCGCCTCAGGCCTGTGTGCAGGCGGCTCATTGTGGGTTTTATAGGATGCGTCAGCTCTACTGCAAAGCCGTAACATTGAGCTGCTGACGAGGCGTGCGCCGCAAAGAGCCCTTGGCCCCTTTCCTGGGCATTGGGGCCTTCACCCCAGCATCTCGGCTGAGCCCACCCTGCCAGTCCAGCCAACCCTGCCGTCCCAGGGGCCACAGCAGAGGCTCCCAGGCCAGCTCCAGATCCTGTTGTGACTCCTCTGCCAGCCCATGAGGTCAGATTAGGACCGGAGGGAAAGGAACTGGCAGTACCGGGTGGGGCTGCAGCATGTCCCCCAGTGCCCCATCCTGGGCAGGCTCCATGCTCACTAGCCCTGAAGCCCCGGGCAGTCCGGGCTGCTCAGGACCCCGGGCTCCCAGCCCCTCCCATTGCTGTGCTGATCTGTCACTCGCTCGCTGCTGACGTCACCCTGACAGAATAATTGGCAAACATGGTCCCTGAGCGGCTGTGTGAGGAGCGAACGACCCAGGGCTGGGCAGCAGCGATCCTGCCGGCATGGCTGCTGGGAGCCGCTCCATGGCCCATGCTGCCGGAACCACGAGTTTCTCTTGGCCTCCTCTACCCCATTGCACAGTGCTGTTTAGCAGCTGCCACGTTCCACCTCAGAGGTGGCTGCATGGCAGTAGGGGGTGGGGTGGAACCATGCCCATAGGTCCTTTCCTTACCCCTGGGTGCAGAGGGGGAACTGGGCCTTCAGGTTGCACCACCTAATGTGGATAATGCACCAAGCCCCGCGGAGGAAAGGGCTTGCCAAGAGGACCAGGCGGGAGGATGCCACAGCCTGCGATGCAAACACACACCCACCTGGTCTGCTACGACTGTCTTATAGTGGTACACGCCGGGATTCAACTGCCATCGACAGAACTCTCCCCGCCAGCCTCGTGTGATGGTACCTCCCCCAAACCCACCCAGCGGGCACCCTGTTAGAGAGACAAAACAGCAGATTCACTCCTCCCTGCAGGAGCCTGGCACGAGAGAGGGGCTAGCGGGACATGGGAACACATGCACTGTGCAGGGGAGGCTGAGCTCCACTCAGTCCACCCCCAGGGTAACCCCCCGCAGCACCCACCTGCCGGTGAACCCCCGCAGCACCTGCCCTCTGGGAGAACCCTCACAGAACCCACCCAGCCCACAGCACCTGCCCCCAGGGTACCTCCTGCAGCACCCGCCCCCTGGGGTAACCCTCACGGAACCCACCCGCCCCGCGGCATCCACCCTGCAGCACCTGCTCCCTGGGGTAACCACCGCAGCACCCACCCAGCCCACAGCACCTGCCCCCAGGGTACCTCCTGCAGCACCTGCCTGCTCTGCAGCACCCACCCGCCGGTGAACCCCCGCAGCACCTGCCCCCTGGGATAACCCTCACGGAACCCACCTGACCCGCGGCATCCACCCTGCAGCACCTGCCCCCCTGGGGTAACCACCGGAGCACCCACCCAGCCCACAGCACCTGCCCCCAGGGTACCTCCGGCAGCACCTGCCCCCTGGGATAACCCTCACAGAACCCACCCGCCCCGCGGCATCCACCCTGCAGCACCTGCTCCCTGGGGTAATCCCCACAGCACCCGCCCCAGCACCCACCCCCAGGGATAACCCCTGCAGCACTCGCCCCCTCTGGTAGCCCCCGCAGCCCCCACCCACACTCAGGGTTACCCACAGAACTCACCTGCCATGTGCCCCCCACCCGGGGTAGCCCCACAGCAGCAGACTTGGTGTGTCTCCTGTTCTGTCCATACCAGCATCCCCCCATCCACAACTGCCTGCCCTAAGCCCTCAGCCCTGGGGGAACCGTAACGTCTCCCCACCTGCCTCCCCGAACCTCAAGCCCCAGGAGACTCCAGCCAGCTTCGGTGCACCAGAGCGACCCTGCTCCCCCCACACGGGGCCCTCCTGGGTGGGTTGGCAGCTCACCGTAGATCTGGCGCAGGGGGAGCGGGTTGAACAGGTCGATGACGGGACACTTCTTCTCCACATGTGTCTTCCTGTACCACCACCGCAAATACCTGCTGAGGGGAAGGGAGAGCTGAGAAGGGCCCAGCGGGTCACGGCCCCAGCCCGCCCAAGGGGAGCCCACCTGCCCTCGCACCGTGCAATGTGGGGAACGAGTCGGCGGGGGTCCCAAGCGGCCTGACAGGTCAGACAGCAGCACAGCACGTGGCAGGGTCACGCCGCGCACGCGAAAGGCGCTGTCTGGCCAAGTGAGACACACCCCACGCCCCCAGGGCGGGGCAAACCAAGCACCACCCTCCTCCCGTACCCCACAGGAACAGAGCCAAGCCGGAGCGCGCGGTGCTAGGCAGGAGGCAGGAGGCCTTGGTGGTGTGGGGCGAGGGCCGAGCCTCGGAGAGAAGGGAAACAAGCCCAGAGCCCGCAGGAGCGGGGAGGAGTCGCCGGTGAGAACACACAGTGATCAGGGCAAGAGGAGAACCGTGCGGGGACCAGGGCACAGAGGCCAAGGGAGGACGCAGAGAGCAGCCGACAGGTCGAGAAGCATGATGGAGCCTCGGGATGAAAGGGAGATGAGGCAGCAGCTGGAGAGGCTGTTTCCAGCCTGGCGCCTTCATTGTCGTTATTACCTCAGAGATTCCAAAGCCAGAAGGGGCGACTGAGATTGTCCAGTCGGACCCCCTGCATGGCACAGGGCCTGGGACCGGTCCAACCCCATGCATGGCACAGAGCCTGGGACTGGTCCGACCCCCACACGGCACAGAGTCTGGGACCGGTCCAACCCCCACACGGCACAGAGCCTGGGACCGGTCTGACCCCCGCATGGCACAGAGCCTGGGACCGGTCCAACCCCATGCACGGCACAGGGCCTGGGACCGGTCCGAGCCCCCCGCACGGCACAGAGTCTGGGACCGGTCCAACCCCCACACGGCACAGGGCCTGGGACCGGTCTGACCCCCGCATGGCACAGAGCCTGGGACCGGTCTGACCCCCACACGGCACAGAGCCTGGGACCGGTCCAACCCCATGCATGGCACAGAGTCTGGGACCAGTCCGAGCCCCCCGCACGGCACAGAGTCTGGGACCGGTCCAACCCCCACACGGCACAGGGCCTGGGACCGGTCTGACCCCCGCATGGCACAGAGCCTGGGACCGGTCTGACCCCCACACGGCACAGGGCCTGGGACCGGTCCGAGCCCCCAGCACGGCACAGAGTCTGGGACCGGTCCAACCCCCACACGGCACAGGGCCTGGGACCGGTCTGACCCCTGCATGGCACAGAGCCTGGGACCGGTCCGACCCCCACACGGCACAGGGCCTGGGACCGGTCTGACCCCTGCATGGCACAGGGCCTGGGACCGGTCCAACCCCCTGCACGGCACAAGGCCTGGGACCGGTCCAACCCCCTGCACGGCACAAGGCCTGGGACCGGTCCGACCCCTGCATGGCACAGAGCCTGGGACCGGTCCGACCCCCGCACGGCACAGAGCCTGGGCCTGGTGCGAGCCCCCCGCATGGCACAGGGCCTAGGACCGGTCTGACCCCTGCACGGCACGGGCCAGAGAACTTCCCCAAAATAATTCCCGGAGCAGATCTTTTAGAAAAACATTCCAACTTGGTTTAAAAGTTGTCAGTGATGGAGACTCCACAACAACCCTTGGTGAGCTGTTCTAATGGTTAATTACCCTCACTGTCAAAAAAGTACCCCTTATTTCCTGTCTGAAATCGTCTAGCTTCAGCTTTCAGCCACTGCATCATGTTGTCTCTGTCTCTACTAGACGGATGAGCACTCCACTCTTAGCATTTGTTCCCCATACATGCAGTGTAGTTTTCTTTGGACCAACTTCTGTTGGTGAGAATACAAGATATCACCCCCCCCCCCCCGGCCTTGTCTTTCTGACTAACAGACATATCGGAGCATAAGCTGTCGTGCGTCTGACGAAGTGGGTATTCACCCACGAAAGCTCATGCTCCAATGCATCCCTTCGTCTATACGGTGCCAGAGGACTCTATGTCGCTTTTTACAGATCCAGACTAACACGGCTCCCCCTCTGGTACTCGACACCTTGTCTTTCTGTTCCCCATCTAGATACATACAGATTGGAGTCAAGTCACCACTTAACCTTCTCTTTGTAAAGCTAAATATATGGAGCTCTTTGAGTCTGTCACTACAAGGCCGGGTTTCTAATCCTCTAATCATTCTTGTTGCTCTTCTCTGAACCTTCTGCAATTTATCAACATCCTTTTTGAACCATGGGCACCAGATCTGGACACAGGAGTCTGCCAACGGCTGCACCAGTGCCATATTTAGCACAGAATCATAGAACTGGAAGGGACCTCGAGAGGTCATCTAGTCCAGTCCCCTGCACTCAAGGCAGGACTAAGCCCCTGCCCTCTCTGCTGCCGGACTCCCTGGATGTCACCAGAGAACCAGGGAATGCAGGGAGAGAGGTTAAAGGGAGGTGCCAGGGGGTCTTTATGGCCCCTCGCCCTCTCTCTCTCTCTCTTCCGCCGGCTTTAACCCTGGGTATAACCTGGGCTGCCTGGGAAAGCTGGGAGAAGGGGGACATCTCTTCTGCCATCCTTCCTAGACCATCCCTGACAGGTGTTTGTCCATCCTGCTCTTCAAAATCCCCAATGATGGAGATTCTACAACCTCCCTGGCAATTTATTCCAGTGTTTAACCACCCTGACAGCTAGGAAGTTTTTCCTAATGTCCAACTTAAACCTCCCTTGCTGCAATTTAAGCCCATTGCTGCTTCTCCTGTCCTCAGAGGTTAACGTGAACAATTTTTTTCCCTCCTCCTTGTAACAACCTTTTATGTACTTGAAAACTGTTATCACGTCCCCTCTCAGTCGTCTCTTCTCCAGCCTAAACAAACCCAATTTATTCAATCTTCCCCCCTAGGTCATGTTTTCTAGACTTTTAATATTGTTGTTGCTCTTCTCTGGACTTTCTCCAATTTGTCCACATCTTTCCTGAAATGTGGCATCCAGAACTGGACTCAATACTCCAGTTGAGACCTAATCAGCACAGAGTAGAGCAGAAGAATTACTTCTCATGTCTTGCTTATAACAATCCTGCTGACACATCCCAGAATGAAGTTTGCTTTTTTTGCAGCAGCGTTATACTGCTGACTCATATATAGCTTGTGATCCCCTCTGACCCCCAGATCCCTTTCCGCAGTGCTCCTTCCTAGGCAGTCATTGCCCAGTTTGTACGTGTGCAACTGATTGTTCCTTCCTAAGTGGAGCACTTTGCATTTGTCCTTCTTGAATTTCATCCTATTTACTTCAGACCATTTCTCCAGTTTGTCCAGATCTTTTTGAATTTTAATTCTGTTCTCCAAAGCACTTGCAGCCCCTCCCAGCTTGGTATCATCCACAAACTTTATCAGTGTGCTCTCTGTGCCATTCTCTAAACCATTGATGAAGATATTGAACAGAACTGGACCCAGAGCTGATCCCTGCAGGACCCCACTCGTTATGTCCTTCCAGCATGACTCTGAACCACTGATAATTACTGTCTGGGAACGGTTTTCCAATCAGTTTTGCACCCACCTTATAGTAGCTCCATCTAGGCTGCATTTCCTTAGTTTGTTTATGAGAAGGTCATGCGAGACAGTATCAAAAATTTATTAAAGTCAAGATATACCACATCTACTGCTTCCCCCCATCCACAAGGCTTGTTACTCTGTCAGGTTGGTTTGACAGGCATGATAAGACCCAACAGCATACTTGGCATTGTACATCCAGATTATTATTGGTCCCTGCCCAGGGAGCTGACAGACCAGTGCCGAGCCAGACACTGCAGATCAAGCACAGATTGCAGGCACTGGGAAGATTATGTACACACATGCTGATGTGAACCTTGCCCTCCTGTTATCATCTTCACCAGTGGTGTTTTGTCTAGAGGGAGAGTCCAGGCACTGGGGCAGCACAGTTCATAGAATCATACAATATCAGGGTTGGAAGGGACCTCAGGAGGTATCTAGTCCAACCCCCTGCTCAAAGCAGGACCAACACCAACTAAATCATCCCAGCCAGTCAAGTCGGACCTTAAAACTCTCTAAGGATGGAGATTCCACCACCTCTCTAGGTAACCCATTCCAGTGCTTCACCACCCTCCTAGTGAAATAGTGTTTCCTAATATCCAACCTAGACCTCCCCCACTGCAACTTGAGACCATTGCTCCTTGTTCTGTCATCAGGTACCACTGAGAACAGTCTAGATCCATCCTCTTTGGAACCCCCTTTCAGGTAGTTGAAAGCAGCTATCAAATCCCCCCTCACTTCTCTTCTGCAGACTAAATAACCCCAGTTCCCTCAGCCTCTCCTCATAAGTCATGTGCTCCAGCCCCCTAATCATTTTTGTTGCCCTCCGCTGGACTCCCTCCAATTTTCCACATCTCTTCTGCAGTGGCGGGACCAAAACTGGACACAATACTCCAGGTGTGGCCTCACCAGTGCTGAATAGAGGGGAATGATCACTTCCCTCAATCTGCTGGCAATGCTCCTACTTATACAGCCCAATATGCCGCTGGCCTTCTTGGCAACAAGAGCACACTGCTGACTCATATCCAGCTTCTCATCCACTGTAACCCCTAGGTCCTTTTCTGCAGAACTGCTGCTTAGTCAGTTGGTCCCCAGTCTGTAGCAGTGCATGGGATTCTTCTGTCCTAAGTGCAGGACTCCACACTTGTCCTTGTTGAACCTCATCAGGTTTCTTTTGGCCCAATCCTCCAATTTGTCTAGGTCCCTCTGTATCCTATCCCAACCCTCCAGCATATCTACCACTCCTCCCAGTTTAGTGTCATCTGCGAACTTGCTGAGGGTGCCATCAATCCCATTATCCAGATCATTGATAAAGATGTTGAACAAAACTGGCCCCAGGACCAACACCTGGGGCACTCTGCTTGATACTGGCTGCCAAGTAGACATCAAGCCATTGATCACTACCCATTGAGCCCGATGATCTAGCCAGCTTTCTATCCACCTTATAGTCCAATCATCCAATCCATACTACTTTAACTTGCTGGCAAGAATACTGTGGGAGACCGTATCAAAAGCTTTGCTAAAGTCAAGATATATCATGTCCACCGCTTTCCCCAATCCACAGAGCCAGTAAGGCAATCAGGTTGGTCAGGCATGACCAGTGCAGCATGGTTTGAACTGATGCAGCCCATCCCAGTTTCAAACCATGCCTCATAGGACTTGTAAAGTGCCCTTTAGGTGCTGCATAACTAAAGCAAACGTGGCTCTGTACAGCACTGGGCTGTGCCAATCAGATAACTTCTCCCTACTGGAAGGCTCTGCAGTGTACAGGCAGATGTGAACAGAACGAGTCCAAGATGGAACACAGCCAGAGCGGGGCCTGGCCATGACAAGTGGAATGCTCCTGGGAATGGCATCTGACAGCATTTCCTATCTGAGACAGAACCAAACTGCTGTGTAAAAGGAATTACTGAAAATACAAGCCCGGTTTCCTCAAAGGCAGACAATGAGCCGGCTTCAGGTTGGGCCCTCCAGCCTGGGAAGGGTGGCTGTTAGACCTGAACAAGCCTGGGCAGGGAAATCGTAACTTAGAGTGAGACACCAAATGCTGAGTGTGTGCGGAGAGAGACTGAATCCTGGGTCTGCTCGCCCCAGCCTGAAGAGAGGCTACAGGAAACCCAAAGCAGCAAATACAATATTGACTAAACCAGGAACACATGCCCTGGGCATCAGGGGTGGGGACACATTCACCTCCTGCTCAGTGGGCACCCTGTGCAGGTGGCCCTGTGGCTGTATGGCATGACTTGAACAAGGTTGTACATGGCCACGGAGTCACCTGCCCTGACTCCAGAGAGACACTGGTCCTGGGTCTGTAACACACGACAACTGCCCACAAGGCTCCAGGGCATTGGCCTTGGAAGCAGGGCAGGGGGATGCAGAACTGACCTTAGAGGCTTTCCCGGGGGGGGTGAGGGGGACCACTTTCTGAGCACTGGACAGATATTAACTAATGAACCCTCCCTGTGCCGGAGACGGTCCAGGGCATCTTTCCATTGGTTGAACAGGGCTAGTCATGATAGAAAGGGGAAGGGTCTTGCACAAGGTGTCACAGCACGTAGTGCCAGAGCCAGGATTGCCCCTCAGCCCCCTGGCTCTGAGCATTGGGCTCGCCCCTGCTTTGCACACTCAGACCCCACGCTGGTGAGCATGGTTACACCCTCGACAGAACAGAATAGAACAGAGGATCTCAGCCTAGCGAACGGGTACAAGGCAGCCACAGGACTCAGAAACGGCTACACTGGAGCAGACAAACAGTCCCCAGCTCAGCAGGAGTCCCCAGGAGAGGCCTGCACCAGCTGCTTCTAGGGAAGACGTCTGAATCCTGTGCAGGCCGGTGTGGGGTAACTTCGTTCCTATCTATCCCTTCCCCTAATTATACCCTTAATGTTAACTGTTACAGCTCTGCATATTCTTGGTAGTCACGACCGCCCTGCCCTTCCTGGCCTGCTAACTGCGGAGTGGGGTCCCTGTGTGGAACAGGTTATGATCCACAGAGAAAAATGCAAAGAAGGTCCTCGCTGAACTCAGCCTGTGAGATCTTCTGAGCCAAATCTAACATGTTCAGGACAAGTATCAGGGGGTAGCCATGTTAGTCTGTATCCACAAAAACAACAAGGAGTCTGGTGGCACCTTAAAGACTAACAGATTTATTTGGGCATAAGCTTTTGTGGGTTAAAAAAACCCTCACTTCTTCAGATGCATGGAGTGAAAGTTACAGCTGCAGGCATTATATAATGACACATGAAGAGAAGGGAGTAACCTCACAAGTGCAGAAACAGTGTTGACAGGGCCAATTCAATCAGGTGGATGTGGTCCACTCCCAATAATAGATAAGGAGGTGTCAATCCCAGGAGAGGCAAAGCTGCTTCTGTAGTGAGCCAGCCACTCCCAGTCCCTATTCAAGCCCAAATTAATGGTGTTAAATTTGCAAATGAATTTTAGTTCAACACCATTAATTTGGTTAATTCACTTTCACCATTGAAAAGCAGGGTGGATGAGATTTAAATCGAATTGATTTAAATCAGTAGTCAGGAAGACTCAATTTAATCATGGATTCCTACATAAAAGTGCATTCGTGTTGGTTGTTATAACCTTAATACATATTCTTCACAACGCAGAGATAGATGTAGGTTTCATTTTTAGAAGGTACACACTATACATTCTTAAAGTGATTTATTTTGAAAACTTTTCAGATTAGTTTTACAGCTATATCAGAAAATGAATGATTGGTTATTTCATTTACCAAAGATAATTGAAGAAGAAATTTATGAAGTCATTACGAGATGAACTATCTCCAATTCAACAGGTAATCATTAATATTTGCAGGATTTTCTTGCCATCCTGTATTAGGAAGAGATCACCACCAGAGAGACATTTTAAAGTGTTTTATTTAACTAAAAACAACAATGTTATGTATTCTGGATTTTTTTCTTTAACAGCAAACATAATATTTTAACAAAACAAGCATATGAATTTTTGAATTTAGTTAAACATTCAAGTTTTTTAAAATCAGGTTTTTGTTTTTGTTAAAATTGTTTTTAACTAAAATAGTTACATGAAATATTAAAAAAAAATAATTAAATTGACTATGTCAGCCAGGTCAACATGAGAAACTTAAAATACTGGCCTCTGCAGCTAACTCAGTCATCTTCACCTTCATTTTCCTGTTTGTTCATAATCTGGAAAAGAAAAACAAGCTTTCCTGCTTCTTCAGGTCCCAAACAATTTCTCAGTTTGGAATGAATTAGTCCAAAGGAAGAAAATATTCTTTCTACACTGCTGTTAAAAGTGAGATCATCACTTCAACAGTCTCTGAATCCAAGAGCTTAATTGACTTCCACCAGTTCACTGCTGTGACTTTCTTAAAACATCATCAACAAACATATATTTCTTGAATGGTTCACCCCTAGCTCTGAAGTTTATTATAAGCAGCAAAGAGTCCTGTGGCAACTTATAGACTAATAGACGTATTGGAGCATGTCACGCATCTGACGAAGTGGGTATTCACCCACGAAAGCTCAGGCTTCAATACGTCTGTTAGTCTATAAGGTGCCACAGGACTCTTTGCTGCTTTTACAGATCCAGACTAACAAGGCTACCCCTCTGATATTTAAGTTTATTATAGCTGGCATTATGGAGAGATGATTGCTGGATGTCCATGTCATAGCCAACTCCTCTTCTTCAGCAGTTAAGGTTTGACCCCGGTACCGAGTGTTGAGAATATTTGCAAGAAAATGAGCTGGAAATAGTGATTGTCTCATTCGGTTTTTTTAATGCTTGTAATTTAACTCTGTCTTTTTTCACAGTTTGTTATAGCTTTTACTGCTACTTCTTGTAAGTATTCCGCTGTGTGTGCATTTCCTGATGTATCAATGGTTTCGGTAAGGAAGGCATTCCCTTCTTCTGTTGTTACATAAGCACATACAACAGGATCATTGTGGACATTGCTCCATCATCAAGACTCAGGTTAACAATTTTACCCTCTAGACCTTTTGCACACTGCTCAATTTCTCTTTCATCACTTTATCCAGCAATTTGCCTGCGACATCTGCTCTGTTGGGTGGACTGTATCCTGGTCTTAATGACTGAACCATGTTAATGAAGTGTGGGTTCTCAATCATATGGAAAGGAGAGTTTGTTGCATAAACAAACCGGACAATTTTTTCATCAATTACCTCTTTTTGTAATCCGATGGTTCTGATCACAAACTTATCTATGGTTGTTTCTGGATCATAGAGATTTTTTTTCCTTTTTGCTAGAGGTGATATACTGTGGCGATGTGACTGAAACACTATCATTGGCAGATAACTCTGAAACTATAGAAAGTGATGGTGATCTTGAAAGTGGATAGTCTTCAGAATCCTGTATGTTGAGGATGGATTCTCCTAAACAAAATAAGTCAATGCAGTTATTTAATTATTATTAGCACACTGCTCATTTAGTATTACTCATTGCATTCACTGACACTCACTACTACTTTAAAGGTGAAATTGTAAAAGGAAGATCTGCCTATTTCAGCTATTTATTTTTTATCACAACTGCATCTAAAAAAAGTACCATAGAGTAACAACTATATTTTTTGCTCAAACATGAGAGTTCAAGAATAGTTCAGAAGGAAGACAGGGAGTCCTTAAGAAAAAAGTAGGAAATAAAAAAGTTTACTAACCTGAAGATCCTGCATGTTCAGACATGTTCCTTTCATCATCATCAACGCAGCTTCCTCCTGAGAAGGAACACTTCTCATGATGTTGTTTCATTCGGGCAACCAGGCCTTGCATTTCCTTGTTGTGCTGTTTGCATTTTACACGCATGCCTGTCTTACCCAACAGGTAGAAGAACTTCATTAAAATATTCCCAAACTGGGTTTCTTTTATGGCCTGCTGCCATTATAGGTTTTCCCTTCTAGTGAGAGAATGGTATGGCAGATCTCAAATCAATGAAGGCTACACTCAGAATGACCTCAAGACTTCTGGAATATGCTGTTCAAACAGTTTCACTTTTGTTTCTACTGCCTGGCCCTCCCTTCTCACATTTATCTCCAGACTTCTCCTTGTCCAGATCTATTCCTCCCCCAACAATCTTCTATTCATTGAACTTTTTGAAACTTTGCACTTTTAGAGAGAGGTAAGGGATTGACTCTGTGTACACAAATTTGCAGAGGGACAAGAGGGTTGAGGTCTGTTATTTCTCGCCTCTCTATATTTTAAAACATTTTTGCTGTTAACAAGCATGTTATCTCTAGAGACACAAATCCACAGGCTGAGACCTGCAAAACTAAGCATCTCTGATAGTATCTTCTAGACCAGGGGTCCCCACCATGGCACCCGCAGGGGCATCTAAATGCGCCCACGTCCTGGCCGGCGGTGGAGCATCCGCCGAAATGCTGCCGAATTTTTGCAGCGTTTCAGCGGCGACGCCTCTCGATGACGTCACTTGTCGGGGCAAGTGACGTCATCACAAGGCGTCGCCGCCAAAACGCCGCAGAAATTCGGTGGCATTTCAGCGGATGCTCCACCGCCGCCACGGTCCTTTGTCTGGCGCCCACCAGACGAAAAGGTTGGGAACCACTGTTCTAGACTGAGCACTGAGTCCCATAGGGTCGATAGAAAGATAAATAATCTATACAGAAGCCCCTGGAACCCCACAAAATTGGGTCGCTAATCCATGAATTATTGGAACTCATTTACAAAACTTTTCTTAAACATTACATGGATATATTGTCTTATGCTATAGAGTTAGAATTTACAATCCCTATTCCATGATGAGATATCTTTGAGCTATAATGTATCTTAATAAAAACTTTTAGATAGGTTTTTCCTCAAAAAGCATTTTAACAACAAAATCTCATTTAAATAAAAATATCCTTTTTTTATTTTTTGTTGATTTTCATCCACCCTGTTGAAAAGTATAAGAGGAACTAGACCAAGAGCAACCCACCACGTTTAACAGCTATGACACCTTGTCAGCTGGAGGGAAACTCCATGCAGGAGTCTGTGTCATTGCTCCCTTTCCAAAATATGCTACAGCTGCTCCTGCATGTCGGCAAAATGGATACAGTCATAAGCGGCTGTAGCAGTAGGGTGGGGGCTGCCTGCAGGTCTCCCTACTCCACTCTCTCTCTCTGGGGTACCCCATGTGTAAAGCCCCACGGATATCCGCATCTGGGGATACAAATGTCCACGGACCATTTTTGCAGATTGGATGCGGATACAAATTTGTATCTAGAGTACTGCAAATCTGCAGATATCCATGTAACACAGATGCAGATACAAATTTTGTATACACGCAGGGCTCTACCCATGTTTGCCAGTGAGAAACACACCTCCTTCCACCTTCTCCCCTGCCGTTGTGAGACACCAACACCTGCCTGATGCCCAGAATGTTAAAATAACATTTGCTTTCTGTCTCTGCAGCTGTTTGCATAAATTAAATGTAACATTGATCCTTGTGAAAGTCTCAGTTCACACACACACACTATCCCTGCAGGTGTCCTTCCCCAGGATCCCAGCACATCTTGTGAGCCTGAGACTTGTCAGTCTGCTCCGGGATGCAGGGGCTGAGGTGCCAGGGGCCAGCAGCAAGGTTTGGGGGGAGGGGGGAGAGTTGAGTGGGGTTATATGGAATTACTGCAGTGAATGGCAGTAATACCATCGCTGGCTAGGGCATGACTGGCCCCACGTCACACGCTCCCAGCATAAGGCATGACGGGCCTAAGTGCCCTGAACCAACGCACAATGTAACCCGTGCGATGCCAGCACAGCCCTGTCCCCCTGCAGTGGCTACCCCGGGTATGGAGTCCAGCACTCCTTCCCCTGCAGGTGATCCCACCTGGCACAACAAGAGCAGGACAGAGCATCTCACACACAGTGTCAGCGGCGCGGCCACGAAAGCTGCGCCTCAGCTGCGGTGGGACCAGAAATTCAACCCTCAGCCGTGACTGTGGGACTGAACTGGGTGCTCTGCTCTAAAGCAGGTGAGCCTGGAGCCCTGGTGGGGACTGATGACTACACCCCTCGTGGGGGGCGACCCCCTGAGGCGGGGGAGGCAGAGCCCTGTGCTGAACTGCACAAGCCCTGCGCATGATACATTGTATCCGAGGGTGCTAAAGGGGTTGGCTGATGAGATTGCAGAGCCATTGGCCATTATCTTTGAAAAATCATGGCGATCGGGGAAGGTCCCGGATGACTGGAAAAGAGCTAATGTAGTGCCCATCTTTAAAAAAGGGAAGAAGGAAGATCCAGGGAACTACAGGCCAGTCAGTCTCACCTCAGTCCCTGGAAAAATCATGGAACAGGTCCTTAAGGAATCAATTCTGAACCACTTAAAGGAGGGGAAAGTGATCAGGAACAGTCAGCATGGATTCACCAAGGGCAAGTCATGCCTGACTAACCTAATTGCCTTCTGTGATGAGATAACCAGCTCTGTGGATGAGGGGAAAGCAGTGGATGTGCTATTTCTGGACTTTAGCAAAGCTTTTGATACAGTCTCCCACAGTATTCTTGCCAGCAAGTTAAAGAAGTCTGGGCTGGATGAATGGATGGTAAGGTGGATAGAAAACTGGCTAGATGGTCGGGCTCAATGGGTAGTGATCAATGGTTCCATGTCTAGTTGGCAGCTGGTATCAAGTGGGGTGCCCCAAGGGTCGGTGCTGGGGCCGGTTTTATTCAATATCTTCATTAACGATCTGGAGGATGGTGTGGACTGCACCCTTAGCAAGTTTGCAGATGACACTAAACTGGGAGGAGTGGTTGATACGCTGGAGGGTAGGGATAGGATACAGAGGGACCTAGACAAATTAGAGGATTGGGCCAAAAGAAATATGATGAGGTCCAACAAGGACAAGTGCAGAGTCCTGCACTTAGGACGGAAGAATCCCATGCACTGCTACAGACTAGGGACCGAATGGCTGGGCAGCAGTTCTGCAGAAAAGGACCTAGGGGTTACGGTGGACGAAAAGCTGAATATGAGTCAACAGTGTGCCCTTGTTGCCAAGAAGGCTAATGGCATTTTGGGTTGTATAAGTAGGGGCATTTCCAGCAGATCGAGGGATGTGATCATTCCCCTCTATTCAGCACTGGTGAGGCCTCATCTGGAGTACTGTGTCCAGTTTTGGGCCCCACACTACAAGAAGGATGTGGATAAATTGGAGAGAGTCCAGCGGAGGGCAACAAAAATGATTAGGGGGCTGGAGCACATGACTTATGAGGAGAGGCTGAGGGAACTGGGATTGTTTAGTCTGCAGAAGAGAAGAATGAGGGGGGATTTGATAGCTGCTTTCAACTACCTGAAAGGGGGTTCCAAAGAGGATGGATCTAGACTGTTCTCAGTGGTAGAAGATGACAGAACAAGGAGTAATGGTCTCAAGTTGCAGAGGGGGAGGTTTAGGTTGGATATTAGGAAAAACTTTTTCACTAGTAGGGTGGTGAAGCACTGGAATGGGTTCCCCAGGGAGGTGGTGGAATCTCCTTCCTTAGAGGTTTTTAAGGTCAGGCTTGACAAAGCCCTGGCTGGGATGATTTAGTTGGGTTTGGTCCTGCTTTGAGCAGGGGGTTGGACTAGATACCTCCTGAGGTCCCTTCCAACCCTGAGATTCTATGATTGATCACTCTAAGCCCTCGCCACTGTATCAAGACCAGGCCAAGGCTCTCAGCAGAGCGTGCCCTTTGGTAACACTGTGTCCATACGGTGTCGAGTGGAAGGGAGTTACCCCGACAGGGCTGCTGAGGAAGGCGCCTACAGCTAGGACACAAGTCTAGCACGCTCGGATCTGAAGGGCATCCTGCCTGCACAGCACAGCCGCGATCTCCTGCAGTGAGGGACTCCTGCGCCCATGGCTGAGCCAGAGCATGGCTGAGAATGAGACTCTAGCACGCCCCACGCTCAGCCCAGGCTACACTGCAGACCTAGATTGGTGCAACCACGTCATGCAGAGATGTGAATTCCCTCACCCCCCCCCCACCCCCGAGAAGCTCCATTCTACCAATCTAACCCCCAGCATGCACAGCGCTATGGCGACAGGAGAGCTTCTCCCATCGACGGAGCGACCGCCTCTCACGGAGGTGTATTTGCTACACCAAAAGGAGATGCCCTCCCATCGGAGTAGCAGCGTCTTCACTACAGCAATACAGTGCTGTATGTGGAAACAAGCCCTAAGTTGTTCCACTGGTTGGTTACCCTCTGTGACGGTGCTGCCCGTGGGAGCCAGCTGAGGTCACTCAATCAGGGTGAACTGCAAACAGAACAGGGCAGACAAACCCCAAATGCTGGTGGTTATTCCAATACTTAGATTTACCAACCAGCACAAAACAGCTTCTACAGCACCTCACTGGTCACTTAGAAGTCCAAACCACGCAGTTCCCTTAAAGTGCCCAGCCTCAGGCCTCCGTCCAGACACACCTGTCAGATATGATGATGATTCCTAAGAATCTTACTTCATCATATAAAAGAAAAGGTTCTTCCAATCCCAAAGGATCAGCCACATACCCAGGTCCAATTATAACTTAGATCTTACCCAAAATACACGCTATAGCCAATTCTTATTAACTAAGCTAAAATTTATTAAAAAAGAAAAGATAGAGTGTTGGTTAAAGGATTAATCTACAGACAGTCTTGAATTCAATTCTTGAGGTTCAGATACACAGTAGAGATGAGCTTGTAGTTGCCAAAAGTCCTTTTAGAAATAGTCCAGAGGTTATAGTCCAAGTTCCATATTCAGGGTGGCTCCAGTCAATGACTGGTGATCTCAATCCTTATGGCTTAAGGTTTCCCCCTCTTGAAACCCAAAGCAGATCTGAGATGAAGCAGGATCATGTCCCAGGGTTCTTATACATTTCCAGCAGCCTTTCGGCCTGAGAAAACAATAGGCTTAACTCCTTCTCCCAAACATCCTGGCACTTAGCAGAGTAATTTATCCATTAAACAGTTCAGATACAGGTTAGCACAACCTTCAAAGAGATACATAGACAATAATACTATTTCACTCAAGTATCATTATAAATGTTAATATTCCCTTTTTTGATCTTTGAATTAAAACGATAGCAATAGACAAGACTTGTTTGCTGCCATCACAAGACCTGAGCAAACATCTCCCCTTCTACCTCTAACAATGCAGACTTGCATTTCAAAGCTCTAGTCATTTACATATCTTCCTAACCGTCCTCAAGGTTCACCCATGGGTCAGGTTAGTCTATGAGTTAATTAACTCTTTCTGGCCCTGTCACCTTTCAATGAGATATTATATCACACTCATAACGTCACACCCCCAACGCAAAATTGATGCAGGAAGGGATGACACAAACATCACTGACTGCATCCCAAAAGCTCCCCATCCTGGGTTTTGTCTTATTACAGCTTGTATTGGGTTAGAAACCCTGTCACTGCATAACAGAAATGGTTTACCCAGCTCATGTTCAATAACATGATTGAATATTTTTATGAACTCAAGGTAAAACTTGGTTAGAACAATAGTGGATTGGATCTGCTCTTGCAGCAGGGTTCCTGTATGTTTCATGTGATCTTGCCAAGAGCTAAAGAAACTAGCTATTTTATTTATACAAGCTTTGGCAAATGCCTGGAACCCAATTAACATTAAACCAATGTAGATATTAATGTTGTTCATTGTACAGGAATCTTGGCATTTAGCCATGCAAGCAATATGGTAGTGTGCCTCAGTTTCCCTTTTAACACAGCACATTAGGTCTGGAATGTCTTTTCTCCTATGAAAAGTTTCAAGACTGTTTATAGGCACTAACAGTGAAACATTAGTATAACAAGGCCTTTTAACATAAAGTGGGTTCTTATGCATTACTTTTAACATGTTCAAGGGATTTACCATAAGATTAGGCACATTGTACATTTTTACATTTCTTGGTAATAGCAACACATTAGTTACAAACATTACCATCAGCAATAACAACAAATTTATTGCAGGTGTCCATCTACCATCATGTTTGCTATGCCACACCTTTGGCTCAATACCATTGGGGTTTGGGCCTTTTAGGGTTACCCTGTGGCTTTCCTTTGCAAAATTAAGTTTTTTCTTTTCTCCTTGTCCTGAAGGATTAAACCCTGATTTCTTTTGTTTAACAGAATTCACTGGCTGATGGGGTGGGCTCTGTTTGCTAACAGCTATTAGCAAGTCTTTCTTCTCCCTGCCAGCCAAGTAATTTGCATCAACACAGACACTAGCTTTTAGATTTTTAGCTGCTACCCATTCCAAGGCTGGACTTTGTTTTACAGAGATATCACACAATTCCAAATAGTTTGAGGGTGAGACTTCACTTGCTTTCCCCTGCATCCTCAAGCATTCAGCCATAAAACTGTTCTGCTTTGAAACACCAGTAACCAAATTTCTTTTTAAATCCTGAAGCACAGACTGGTTACTTACAGAATCAGCATGGAGACAGTCCTGTCCCAACACCATGGTCTTTCCAACAGGCTGGCCACACACAGCCACCTGGTTATATGGCTGCTCAACTTTCTTAACAGCTTCTACTCCATCTGAGACCTTCTCTAAGCTACCCACACTGGATCTCTCAAAAGGAAAGTCAGTGGATCCATTCACAACAGAAAATTTCTGGCTGTTAGGAAATGAAACTTTTTTGATTAAATTACTTTCACACCCTTCAGTCGCAGTAAACTGCTTGCACAGATTACCAGGAGGATTTCTCTCCTTAGCAGCTTCTCTAAGCAACAATTTACCTTTCACAGAAATTCTGCTCTTACCCTCTTCACCCAGGGCTTGCTCTAAATGAACACTTTTCTGAGCCACAACAGACTCTTTCTGGGTTTTACTTACATCCATGATCACCTTTGGCCCATCAGGCAGATTTCTACACAATTCCCTTTCAGGCCAACTTATAGACTTTCTGGATAACAGGTTAGAAGCATTCTCCTTCCCTTGGCCATGAACAAGTTCAGGAATCTTTTCCTTTTTGCTACAAGTTGTTAAACTGTTAGTAGGTAACACAATTAAATCACCTTTCTGCTCCCCTTGTGCCCTGGCTAGGGTATCACCCTGACCAGACAGAGCTGCTACACCCTTTTCCAACCACACATTAGCAACTGGCAAACTACAAGCACCAGAATTGTCTGGTCTCTGGGATTTTGCTAAGACACTAACTGGATGCAACCTAGTCACAGTGCCATTCTCCCCAGCAGACACAAAGTTAGGACCATTCCCTTCCTGGGCTTTAGCTGTATTTACAACCAACTTCGAGACAACTGAATCACCTTCAACCATCACAGGCTGAAAGGCACCTTCTGTCTGCTCCACAGACACAGAAGAGCTGGAGACATATTCTCCTCCACCAGACACACAGCTTGGGATCTCATTTCCCTTGTTCCAGCACACAGGGCTGTTCACAGACAACTGCTTGGAGATTGGGGTAACTTCCTCCATAGGCAAGTCAATACCCCTGACAGACACAGGCACATTCCCTTCACTGTCACATTTCTCCACACAGGACACAGGTAAGGGATAGGGACACTCATCTTCCACTATCCCTCCCTTCCCAAACTGCTGACTGGACAAAGCCATCAGCTCACAAGGCTGCCTAGGCTTATCCAGACTTTCCCTGCCAGGCACATTGCCACTCCCAACAGATAAACTGCTGCTCTTTTCACTACACTGAGCTACTTCCAGCAAATCACAGTTACCCATTTTAGGTTCACTTTTACAAGCTGTACTAGCCACCAATCCATCACCCATCACAGATCTACCCTTTCCTTCCTCAGTTAGGGCTTTCACCTGACCCTCTACTTTAATCTGCTTCTGAGAAATATTCTCCTCACCAATGAGATTTTTCTGCTCCTGATCTAATTCCAGATTCACTTCTGAGACATTAGACAGACATTCAGAAACTTCATTCACAGACAAACAGCTATTTCCCACCAGGTTAGAATCCCCCTCTGCATAGCCATAGCAAAACTGGTTAAACACAGAAAACTGCCCAGAGTAATACCACATATCCACACAGTTATAAACTGGATTTTCAAGAGGATACAGTTTCTGCTGTTCTTCCCTTGCTTTTTTGACTTGGAGCTGGAGTCTAGCAGTTTCTTGTTGCATCTTCTGGGTCTCCTGTTCCAGCTCCTGTTGCCTCTGTCGAGCTTTTTCCTCAGCAGCCAGCAGCTCCAGACGCCCCTTACGAGCTTTTTCTTCTCTCTCAGCAGCCTCTTTCTTTCTCTCAGCAGCCTCTTCCTCCAGCTGGGCCAAGGCTTGCTTCTCTTTCATTCGAATTTCTGCCAGTTTTTGCTCATGTTCAAACTGCAGGCTCTCCATCAGGGCTTGCAGATTCATTGCTTCTGCTGTTGCTCTCTGGCTCATGGTCACTGATCACTTAACCAACCAAACTCTCAATACCAAAATTCCAATTTGGATAGCGCGGGGTTCTGACCCAAAGTTTAATTGACCTGGTTCTGTGGATCCTGCCGACTACGCCACTGTGACGGTGCTGCCCGTGGGAGCCAGCTGAGGTCACTCAATCAGGGTGAACTGCAAACAGAACAGGGCAGACAAACCCCAAATGCTGGTGGTTATTCCAATACTTAGATTTACCAACCAGCACAAAACAGCTTCTACAGCACCTCACTGGTCACTTAGAAGTCCAAACCACGCAGTTCCCTTAAAGTGCCCAGCCTCAGGCCTCCGTCCAGACACACCTGTCAGATATGATGATGATTCCTAAGAATCTTACTTCATCATATAAAAGAAAAGGTTCTTCCAATCCCAAAGGATCAGCCACATACCCAGGTCCAATTATAACTTAGATCTTACCCAAAATACACGCTATAGCCAATTCTTATTAACTAAGCTAAAATTTATTAAAAAAGAAAAGATAGAGAGTGTTGGTTAAAAGATTAATCTACAGACAGTCTTGAATTCAATTCTTGAGGTTCAGATACACAGTAGAGATGAGCTTGTAGTTGCCAAAAGTCCTTTTAGAAATAGTCCAGAGGTTATAGTCCAAGTTCCATATTCAGGGTGGCTCCAGTCAATGACTGGTGATCTCAATCCTTATGGCTTAAGGTTTCCCCCTCTTGAAACCCAAAGCAGATCTGAGATGAAGCAGGATCATGTCCCAGGGTTCTTATACATTTCCAGCAGCCTTTCGGCCTGAGAAAACAATAGGCTTAACTCCTTCTCCCAAACATCCTGGCACTTAGCAGAGTAATTTATCCATTAAACAGTTCAGATACAGGTTAGCACAACCTTCAAAGAGATACATAGACAATAATACTATTTCACTCAAGTATCATTATAAATGTTAATATTCCCTTTTTTGATCTTTGAATTAAAACGATAGCAATAGACAAGACTTGTTTGCTGCCATCACAAGACCTGAGCAAACATCTCCCCTTCTACCTCTAACAATGCAGACTTGCATTTCAAAGCTCTAGTCATTTACATATCTTCCTAACCGTCCTCAAGGTTCACCCATGGGTCAGGTTAGTCTATGAGTTAATTAACTCTTTCTGGCCCTGTCACCTTTCAATGAGATATTATATCACACTCATAACGTCACACCCTCCCTGCTAAACATTTTTGCCTTATTACTATGACTTCATCTACCTTCAGCTTACAGCCATGGGGTCTCATTCTGCCTTTGCCTGTTAGATTGAAGAGCCCTCTGCTATCATAGAATCACAGAAGATTAGGGCTGGAAGAGACCTCGGGAGGCCATCAAGTCCAACCCCCTGCTCAAAGCAGGACCAACCCCAACTAAATCATCCCAGCCAGGGCTTTGCCAAGCCGGGCCTTAAAAACCTCTAAGGAAGGAGATTCCACCACCTCCCTAGGGAACCCATTCCAATGCTTCACCACCCTCCTAGTGAAAAAGTTTTTCCTAATATCCAACCTAAACCTCCCCCTCTGCAACTTGAGACCATTACTCCTTGTTCTGTCATCTTCTACCACTGAGAACAGTCTAGATCCATCCTCTTTGGAACCCCCTTTCAGGTAGTTGAAAGCAGCTATCAAATCCCCCCTCATTCTTCTCTTCTGCAGACTAAACAATCCCAGTTCCCTCAGCCTCTCCTCATAAGTCATATGCTCCAGCCCCCTAATCATTTTTGCTGCCCTCTGCTGGACTCTCTCCAATTTGTCCACATCCCTTCTGTAGTGGGGTGACCAAAACTGGATCCAATACTCCAGGTGTGGCCTCACCAGTGCCAAATAGAGGGGAATAATCACTTCCCTCAATCTGCTGGCAATGCTCCTACTTATACAGCCCAATATGCCGCTGGCCTTCTTGGCAACAAGAGCACACTGCTGACTCATATCCAGCTTCTCATCCACTGTAACCCCTAGGTCCTTTTCTGCAGAACTGCTGCTTAGTCAGTCGGTCCCCAGCCTGTAGCAGTGCATGGGATTCTTCTGTCCTAAGTGCAGGACTCTGCACTTGTCCTTGATGAACCTCATCAGATTTCTTTTGGCCCAATCCTCTAATTTGTCTAGGTCCCTCTGTATCCTATCCCTACCCTCAAGCGTATCAACCACTCCTCCCAGTTTAGTGTCATCTGCAAACTTGCTGAGAGTGCAATTAATATTCAATTAATAATCAAAGTCCTTCTCCCCATGTAAGTATTTATAGACCATGATCACCTCCCCTCTTAACTTTCTCCTTATTAAACTAAACAGGTCGAGCTTTCTTAGTGTCTCAAAGTCCGGCAGGTTTTCCAAACCTCAAACCATTCATACATAGCACTTTTCTGAACCCCTTCTGAACATCCTCTTTGGTGCCCACCAATGGCCTCACCAGTGCTATATACAGATATGACAGCATCTCTCTACTCCCACTCTCCTGTTTATACAGACAAGGATCTTGTTTGCTCTTAGCATTCCACCACCCTCCCAGCTCACTCTCAGGTAGTAACCCCTTTCCCAAACAGCCCCCAACCTATAAGTGTGACCTACAATCTTAGTTGCTAGGTTTATGGCCTTGCATTTCGTTGTATTAAAACACATGTTGTTCAAATGAGCCCATCTAACCATGCAATCCTGATCAGTCTGTACAATTGAACTGCCGCCAATTAGTGGGTCATCAGCAAACTTTACTGTGATAGATTGACAAAACCCTGTAATGTCCTGAAAAAACCTGTTCACATTAACAAAACTTTATTGAATTAAATTAAACCTGATAGAATTAGGGTTAATCCCTTTGGAGGCCATTGCATTAAAAATGCAACTGCAGCTGTGTTGTTGTGACACTGTATGTATCTGCTGTAGTAGAAGGGGGGATGCGAATGCACTTCTTCAGTTATCAGCTGTGGAAGCCACAGCCCCACCTTCCACCCCAGGGATTTGCAAATACTCCTTCAAACTGGCTTCTCCAGAGACCAGCAAGGAAAAGAGTTTTGGATAAATAGCCGAGCTGGCCTTCTTCCTAATCCAGGAAACAGGCAGGAGCCGCAGGACCCCTGGGCCACAGAGAGTCCTGATCCTTAGGGTAGGACTGGAAGGACTGGGCCTTCTACAGCCCCATGAGAGTGGGTGCTTCTTCTGATCTGAAGCTGTGATGCACAGGTAGGTGGTAACCACAAGGAATCCCCGGGGCTGGGCTGGGGTGGGGTGTCAAAGGACTGCTCACCTCAGACTTCACGAACTCTGGTAAGCTCATTAGCATGCGTGTAGGCTCTTTTATGGTTTTTATTATGTTTTCTCTGTAATGCTTTTCACCTTAACAATAAAGCAAGTGCTGTCTCACAACCTATATCTGCAACAACCACTCTGTTACCAGTCTCTGAGGAGAAAGCAAGCAGACTCTGTTTGCTGGGAGACACACGGTGATCCTGCTTTGAGCAGGGGGTTGGACTAGATGACCTCCTGAGGTCCCTTCCAACCCTGAGATTCTATGATAAGGCAGGGACCGAGGAATACCCCAGCCAGAAGAGAGAGATGTGGGTCTCCCCCCAGAAAGGCAGCAGCTGGGGAGTTGGAATCCAAGGGTGGGTGCCCTTGCTGAGCCCTGGAGGGGAAATACAGGTGCAGTGGCCCTAGGAACGCAAGAGCCCAGCTCTGCTGCAGACCAGTGTTGTGACCTGTGAGGGTGCCTCAGTTCCCCAGCGGTACAACAGGAACAACGGCGTGGCCCCATCTCACACGGCTAAGACGAGGAAAAGGCAAATGATTAGGCTCAGATTAGGCTCAGTAACAAGGGCCACACAGGAAAGCAAGCGAGACCTACACATGTGGTAAGTAGCAACCAGGACCTTGATCAGTAACAGTAATTCTCTGTCAACATTCCAACAGTCACTTTTAACCCTTGAGTAACTATGTATCTAAAAACATGTTGCAACTTAACAGACATTGTCCAATCTATTCGTAGCACAGAATCGCACACATTTCGGATCTCAGGCTGTTCTGGTCATTAAGAGAGCGTCTAACGAGTGTCAGACCCTAGACAAATTTTAATCACATGGCACTTTATAAGAACAGTAATAACTAACCTTACATTAGATTTTATCACCACAAACTGCCAAAGAAAAACCAAGCCATTAATAAATACAGTAAATACTTGACACTGATACTCTAGGACAGTGGTTCTCAACCAGGGAACGTGTACCGCTGGGGGTACTCAGAGGTCTTCTAGGGGGTACATCAACTCATCTAAATATTTGTCTAGTTTTACAACAAGCTACATAAAAAGCACAAGCGAAGTCAGTGTAAACTAAAATTTTGTACAGACAATGAGTTGTTTGTACTGCTCTATAGACCATACACTGAAATGTGAATACAATATTTATACTCCAATCGATTTATAATTACATGGTAAAAAATAAAACATAAGCAATTTGTCAGTAATAGTGTGCTCTGATACTTCTGAATTTTTATGTCTGACTTTGTAAGCAAGTACTTTTTAAATGAGGTGAAATCTGGGGGTACACATGACAAATCAGACTCTTGAAAGGGGCGCAGTCGTCTGGAAAGGGTGAGAACCGCTGCACTAGGAGCTTTCCAGGGACCGTTTTTCACCCCTGTAAAATGGAAACACTGGTGCAACCTTAACTATAGTGGCGCTACGACCCACTTAGAACACAGCATATCCTGCAGGTGTGTTTCCCTCCTCCTCCGTGCTAATGATCAAGACAAGGAGAAAACAACCCGCAGAAGAGCTGCCTACAGCTGAGGAAAGGAGAAGTTCATTAGACTGTGAAGTCCACTGCCTACTGTGCCAATCTACCCACCAGACTGGGACATGCACCCAGAGGGCAGGACACCAGGGTGATAACGAGGGGGGGATGCACGTGGGGGGAATCTGGCAGGACTGACAGGTCTGTCCACTCGGGGGTTGCGGGGAGAAGAGCTGGGGGAGGCCCTGCCAGGCTCTCAGACAAACAAGGCAAAGCGCCCGCCCGAGGATACTGACCAGGCAGGTGGCCTGTGGGTGGCTCATTGAATTCCCTGAGGGAGAGAAAGGGGCCAGGGATCGCGGTGCGCTGCAAAGGGGCATCGAAGTGCACAATGGCCACAGAAGGACAGAGCCACCTACCGCATGCCCAGGCCCAGGTGTTTCACCACGTCCGAGGCGGAGACGTCCGAGGCCTGGTAGGGTTTCCTCTTCTCCGCAAACTCATGGGCCAGGCAGATCCGCCAGCCAGATGACGGCACCTGGTGCCCACGGGCAGTGCCCTCAAACTGCTCCATCAGCTTGGCGCTGTCCGCCATTGCCGCCCCGTCTGCCCAGGCAGCGTCCTCGTCCCGTGCCCGGCTCAGGGTGCCGGTCGTCACCCCCCCCCCCCGAGTGCTCGGCTCAGGGTGCCGGTCCCCCCCGGAGTGTCGGGCTCAGGGTGCCGGTTGTCACCCCCCCCCCCCGAGTGCTCGGCTCAGGGTGCCGGTCGTCACCCCCGCCCCCGGAGTGCCGGGCTCAGGGTGCCGGTCGTCACCCCCCCCCCGGAGTGCCCGGCTCAGGGTGCCCTGCTCAGTGCGCTCAGCCCCGGCCCTGCCTGGCCCCCTCCCCCCGCCACAGAGCCCCGGGCAAGACACGGGGCCAGTAACAGCCGCCGCCGCCCCACACACCCGCCCCAGGCCCTATCCAAAGCCCCGGCCGCCCTGGGGCAGAGCTCAGCGCGTCGGCCCCCGCGGGCAGCACCTGCCTCTACAGCGGGCTCGGCGAGCCCCGCCGGCGCTTGTCCGTCTGTCACCCCCCCCCCCCCCGGGTACCTGTCCGTCTGTCACCCCCCCCCCCGGGTACCTGTCCGTCTGCAACCCGCCCCCCCCGTACCTGTCTGTCCGCCCGGTGCCTGTCTGTCTGCAACCCGCCCCCCCCGGGTACCCGTCTGTCTGTCTGTCTGCAACCCCGCCCCCCCAGTACCTGTCCGTCCGTCGGCGGCCGCCCCGAGGGCTCGCTGCCCCGCCCCCACCGGCCCGTCCGCAAACACCCCCGCCCGCCGGGCGCTGACCCGCCTCGCCCCGCGAGCTCGACGGGCACCGGAAGGCGGCACTGGAGGAAACCGGCCCGAAGCCCAACCGGCTCGGCCGGCGCGGGGGGCGGAGATGGGACTGCGAACCCGTCCGAGCGGGCCCGAACATTCCCGAGCGGGGCCGAATGGCGGGGGCCGAACCCGGCCGAGCGGGCCCGAAGGTTCCCGAACGGAGCAGAGCGGTGGCCGAGCCTCTCCGAACTGAGCCGAAGATTCCCGAACGGAGCCGAGTGGCGCCCGAGCCGCTCCGAGCGGGCCCGAAGATTCCCGAACGGAGCCGAGCGGAGCCCGAGCCTCTCCGGACGGAGCCGAAGATTCCCGAACGGAGCCGAGTGGCGCCCGAGCCTCTCCGAGCGGGCCCGAAGATTCCCGAACGGAGCCGAGCGGAGCCCGAGCCTCTCCGGGCGGAGCCGAAGGTGCCCGAGCGGAGCCCGACGGGGTCCGGGTCGCTGTCTCCGCCGCCGAGGGTCCCTGTGTCCCGCCGGTGAGTGAGCGGGGCCCGCGGGCGGGGCAGGCAGCGTCCGCCGGGGCAGGGCTCGCGGGAGGCCCCGCGGCAGGAAGCCCGGGCAGCCGTCTTGGCCGAAGGCCGCCCGGACGCCTGGGTCCCTCCCAGCCCGGCTGCCCGCGGGGGTTCGGGTCTCTGCCCCCCCCCGCCGGGGCGGTGTGGGGGGAGGAGTGGTGGTTCGGGTCTCGGGGTGTGTGGGGGGTCGGGTCTCTGCCCCACCCGGGGGCGCGATGTGTGTGTGGGGTTTCGGGTCTCGGGGTGGGGTGTGGGGGGGTTCGGGTCTCTGCCCCCCCCCCGCCGGGGCGGTGTGTGTGGGGGGGAGTCGGGTCTCTGCCCCCCCTCTGCTGGGGCGGTGGGTGGGTGTGGGGGGAGGGGTTCGGGTCTCTGCCCTCCCTGGGACGGGGTGTGTGTGGGGGAGGTTCGGGTTTCAGGGTGGGGTGGGGGGGGGTCAGGTCTCAGGCTCCTTCTCCCCCAGAGCACGGTGTGGGCTTTGGGTCTCTGCTCCCCCCTGGGCGTGGTGTGGGGGGGGTCGTGTCTCGGGGTGGGGGCTGGGGGGGGTCAGGATCCCCCCCCCGGGGCATGGTGTGTGTGGGGGTTCGGGTCTCTGCTGTTCTCCCCCCCCCTCCCCCGCCTCCCCCGCCTCCGTGTCCGTTCAGCCCGGGTCTGTGGCGTGTTGCAGGTACAGGCGGCCCCAGCCGGAGCCATGATCGAGGTTCTGGCCCAGCTGAGCCGCGGGCCCGTCTTCCTGGCTGGAGAGATGCTGGAGTGTGGGATCGTCTTCACCAACCCGCTCTCCGCCACCTCCACCTCCGCCAGCAGGTACCAGCTGCCCTGGCACCTCCTCCCGCAGCACAGACAGGGTCCCCCCCCCCCCCCCAGCCCCGAGTGGAGGTGGGCCCCAGCCTGGCCAGGGCAGGGCTGGCCCCCAGAGCAGAGAGGAGGCCAGGGCGGGGTCCTGGGAGAAGGTGGCGCGAGGGGATGCTGTGGCCTTGTCACTTTACAGCTTTCCCCACCCCACAGGGCCCCGCTGCTCAGGCACCACCCAACTGGGACTCAGTAACCAGGCCTGCAGGGTCAGGTCAGTTTGGCCAAGGGGAATAAACTAGGCAAAGGATCTGACTGTGGGTGGGATGAAGCCTCCCCCCAGTCTGGAGTGATTGAAATGGCACACGAGGTTACAGAGGAAGAATGAAGCTAAACTGGCTTTTAAACCTGAAGGGCTGGTTCCCCCGGGGTGGCCCAGTCACTGAGAGCAGAATAACCGGAGCACCCAGGGGCTCCGCTTGGCATCAGGACATCTTTGTGCTGAGCACTGCACAGACATATAGCCAGGGTCCTGCCCCCAGAGACCTCGCACACCACCATAAGAGCCGTGGATGAAGGGCCAGGGAGGGTGTGACACTTGGACACATACAGTTTGCATGTACATTGCCCCACAGCCGCGGTAGGAGTGTTAATTTTTCTGAGTAAATTCATCCCAAATTTGTCACAGTTGAATGCTCTGCGCAGAGCTCCACCTAGAGACGTGGCCACAAGTGTCGAGAGAAAAGTTTTTGGCAGTTGAAATGTGTAACTGTCAGAAGCACCTGTTCAGAAATACTCTCGAATTAACAAAGGGCTGAGGTCTCGGGTGATGCAAGCTCGTGGTTTTGGGGCTGACCTCCTGCAAGATGATTCCCCCAAAGCAAGGGTGAAAGCACAACTTAGCAGAACTATGCTCACATTGAAAAAGAAACACTGGCAGTTGTTTGGTTGTGTGCCGCGGCATTCAGAGAAGCGGGTGGAAAGTTGGGAATCATTCAGAAAGGGATAGTTAATAAGACTGAAAATATCATATTGGCACTATATAAATCCATGGTATGCCCACACCCTGAATACTGCGTGCAGATGTGGTCACTCTATGTCAAAGAAGATATACTGTATTGGAATTGGAAAAGGTACAGAAAAGATAAACAAAAATGATTAGGGGTATGGAATGGCTGTCATAAGAGAAGAGATTAATAAGACTGGGACTTTTCAGCTTGGAAAAGAGATGACTAAGGAGGAGATATGATAGAGGTCTATAAAATCATGACTGGTGTGGAGAAAGTAAATAAGGAAGTGTTATTTACTCCTCATAACACAACAACTAGGGGTCACCCAATGAAATTAACAGGCTGCAGATTTAAAACAAACAAAAGGAAGTTTTTTTTCTTGCAACACACAGTCAACCCGTGGAACTCCTTGCCAGAGGACGTTGTGAAGGCCAAGATTATAACAGTGTTCAAAAAAGAACTAGATAGGATGGAGGATGGGTCCATCAGTGGCTATTAGCCAAGCTGGGCAGGGATGGTGTCCCGAGCCTCTGTTTGCCAGGAGCTGGGAATGGGTGACAGGGGCTGGATCACTTGATGATTCCCTGTTCTGTTCATTCCCTCTGGGGCACCTGGCATTGGCCACTGTCGGCAGACAGGATACTGGGCTAGATGGACCTTTGGTCTGACCCAGTATGGCCGTTCTTATGGTCCAAGGTTGGCACTAATCTCTCTGAATGAAGCAGGAAAGAGATTGCCACTTAATGGTGAACTGCCACTCTCGTTTTCTCTAAATGGGGCTGGTACTGCGCAACCTATAATGCAGGGTAAATCCTAGTTTGCCCACCATGGGATGCCAGGTGAAATAATAAGAGCGAATAGCTCATATCACGGATCCACAGGATCAGTGCTACAGCCCTGCCTTTGGAATGGTCTTTAAGAGGAGCCCCCTCAGTATGCCAGACCCCCTAAGGGTCTCATTTTTCCTCCAGGGTCAGCCAAGCAGCTTCTCCGCCTCCTCAGACTTGACCTCTGGGCCTACAACCCCTCTGCTTCACCCCGTGAGCTCTGCTCAGTGAGTCCCACTGACAGAGACCTGTCCACTCCGCAGGGATTAATGCACCTCGCCCAGCACCTGCAGTGACACTCACCCAGCGCTGCCAGAACAGTCGGGTCTGTCCGTCACCTGGACACAGCACAGGGAGCCCTTAGGGTAGCCCAGAGAACTGACGGTTGGAGCATCCTCCAGTCTGGCCAGCCCAGAGCCCAGCCATGTTGTAGGGAATCCATTTTCTTTGATCTCGTTTGTCAGACTCCAGGTGAGAGTCCCGGCTCCTCCCAGCTGCCAGATCTGATCTCCCACCTCCTTCCTCCCCAGTCTTTTGTTCTCCAGCTGGGGAATGGTGCTCAGCCTCCCTGCTGAGAGGTGGGAAATCCTGATTCCCCTGGGGCTTTGGTTGCTCGGTGTCAATGTCCCAGTGATTGGATTTGTCTTTATCTTTTCAAATGCTCCACTGATATGGGGACTGGGCCCAGACAGCTTGGTGATACCCCCGCCCGTGTCCCGTCCCCCCCCCACCTGCTCTGAGAGCAAACAGTCCCTTCCAACCCACAGGGTAACAATGCAGCACAATAAAGCTGAGGCACAACGAGGACTCATTAAAATGTTACAGAATATTCCCACTTGGTCACAGCTCACCATTCACAAATGGCTGGTTGTGGCTGTTCTGCTTGATAGAGCGATTCAAGTGTGCAATGCACAGTCAGCCGGGTTAGCAGAAAAGCTAGTGCAGATGGCAAGGGCCTTGATTAAGAGGTAAAAAGCTGTGGTGAGTCAAGGGAGCCGGACCTAGCAGACGATTCCAGCGTTCGCAGTGCCTGTTAGCATCACCAACACACCAGTTAGAGACTTGTGGACGGAGGGATAGAAACCTTAATTCCCTCATCTCCTAAGCGTCTTGAGCCAAAGACTGCCACCCTCAAGTCCAGGAGAGCCTCAGCGTTATGACCCCTCGGGAATGGAGGTTGTTCATAACTCTGAAATGTTCATAACTCGGGACAAAAGGTTCTGGTTCTTTCAAAAGTGTACAACTGAACATTGACTTAATACAGCTTTGAAACTTTACTGTGCAGAAGGAAAATGCTGCTTTTAAGCATCTGAATATAAAGGAAACAAACACAGAAACAGTTTCCTTAGTTATCAAATCTTTTTTTAAACTTTCCCTTTATTTTTTAGTAGTTTATATTTAACACAGTACTGTGCTGGATTCGCTTTCTTTCTGTCTTTCTTTCTTTCTGTCTCTGCTGCTGCCTGATTGCGTCCTTCTGGTTCCAAATGAGGTGTGTGGTTGACTGGCCAGTTCATACTGTGGGATTTGTAACATTGAGGTTCTGCTGTACTTACAAAGAGCTATGGGCCAAGCAACTAAAACAGAAGAAATACTATGATAAAAATGTCAAAGCAAGGCAGTTACCCCCATTGCAAGTGGGAGAGAATGTTAGACACTCAGGAGATACTGGCTAGCAGGGCTGGCTTTAAGCCGATTCACCCGATTCCCCGGAATCAGGCCCCGCGCCGAAGAGGGGCCCGTGCCTAAGGGGGCCGCGCTCCGAGGGTCTTCAGCGGCATTTTGGCGGCGGGGGGGTCTGCTCCAGGGGTCTTTGGCAGCATTTCGGCGGCGGGGGGTCCTTCGGTGTCGTGGAAAACCCAGAGCGGACCCCCCCCACCGCCGAAGTGCTGCTGAAGCCCCAGACTGCTGCCGAGTAGTCCAGTCGGGCCCCGCAGGTCATAAAGCTGGCCCTGCTGGCTAGCAGCCTGCTGAGGCAACAGCCGTACCATCCATGCCCAAGTTGTGTGTCAGAACGTAGACTCTCCCGCAGGGTCAGGTGTGCAAAAGCAGTGAAGGATATCTAACCAAAGCAAAGACAGCTCTCGGGCTTTGTTTCTTAAGGATCTCTAGGTCTCTGATTGCCAGAAGCTGGTAATGAGTGACAGGGAATGGGTCACTTGATGATTCCCTGTTCTGTTCATTCCCTCTGGGGCACTTGGCATTGGCCACTGTTAGCGCACAGGACACTGGGCTGGATGGACCTTTGGTCTGATCCAGTCTGGCCGTTCTTGTGTAAGGCTCCTCAAAGCACTGAGCGTAGTGGTTGTGCTACTTCTCCAGCCTGCCACTCTCCAGGAAAAGCGGGCCTGGGTGGCAGATCCACCTCAGCAGCCTGTCAGTCACTGCAGAAGGGAGTGTTTTGAGAACAAGAAATGACCATGTGTTCGAAACTCATAGACTTTAAGGTCAGAAGGGACCATTATGATCATCTATCTAGTCTGACCTCCTGCACAATGCAGGCCACAGAGTCTCACACATCCACTTCTATAACAAACCCCTAACCTATGTCTGAGTTATTGAAGTCCTCAGATTGCGGTTTGAAGACCTCAAGCTGCAGAGAATCCTCCAGCAAGTGCCCTGTGCCCCATGCTGCAGAGGAAGGCGAAAAACCTCCAGGGCCTCTGCCAATCTGCCCTGGAGGAAAATTCCTTCCCGACCCCAAATATGGCGATCAGTTAAACCCTGAGTATGTGGGCAAGACTCACCAGCCAGCACCCAGCAAAGAATTCTCTGTAGTAACTCAGATCCCATCCCATCCCAGACCACTGGGCATACTTACCTGCTGATAATTTGGCAATTGATCTTGATTAATTGCCAAAATTAGGCTATCCCATCATACCATCCTCTCCATAAACTTATCAAGCTTAGTCTTAAGCCAGATATGTCTTTTGCCCCCACTACTCCCCTTGGAAGGCTGTTCTAGAACTTCACTCCTCTGATGGTTAGAAACCTTCATCTAATTTCAAGTCTAAACTTCCTAGTGTCCAGTTTATATCCATTTGTTCTTGTGTCCACATTGGTGCTAAGCTTAAATAATTCCTCTCCCTCCCTGATATTAATCCCTCTGATATATTTATAAAGAGCAATCATATCCCCCCTCAGCCTTCTTTTGGTTAGGCTAAACAAGCCAAGCTCCTCGTAGGTTCAGGGCGGTCGTTACTGCTGGGTGGTCGGTATCTTGACCTCCGTCCCTGATGTGTCTCCTTGTGTCCCTTTGCTTCTCTTGTCAGTTTTCTACAACTCCTACTTTCTGATTTATATTCATTACTATCAACTTTCCCTTTCTTACATTAGTAATATATTACTATTTAATTTTTATAGCTGTCCTTAACTTCCTCTCTAAACCAGGTCAGTTTTTTAATCAGTGTGGTCTTCCTCAGTTATGGGAAGCTTTTGGGGCCTCTAGTAAGGTGTTCTTAAAAGATCCCCAATTATCACTCAAATTTTTCTGATTCAATTCTTCGCAATAGCTGATTTAGCTTATAATTGTTTTCAGCTTTGTGAAATTGGCCTAAGTGTATATAGGTCTGGACTTTATTCTGCTTGCACATTATAAATGTAATCAAGTCATGATGACTTATACCTAAGCTACCATTAACTTTTAGTTCTATGATCAGTTGCTCGTTATCTGTTAGGACAAAGTCTAATGGAGCCCTGGCAGCAGCGCCTGGACTAAGGGGGCTGTAGTGTGGGGGTCTGCTGGGCAGAGCTGTGGCAGAATCCTATGGCATGGGGAGAGGCATCTCCCAAACCATTTGGGTTTTATACGTTAGGTGCTTTCCTGTGCCTGGGCTCAGCACCCGCAGCTGGAGAAGTGCAGCGAGTGGGGTTCCGGGGCATGTGATGTCACCAGGAGCAGAATGATTCCCCTTGTGTCCTTCCCTCTGGGTGTGTTGCCTGCCTTGGTGCCTGCTGGGCTGTGTCCCCCCCCCATGTCTCACTGCTTGTCTCTTCTCCTCTGCACCCAGTGAGATGCTGGCGTGGGCCAGCGCCCAGATTCACTGCCAGTTTCATTCCAGCGAGAGCCGGGTGGCGTTGCCTCCCTCGGATGACAGCAAGCACGATGTACAGGCTGCGAACGAGACAGTGTTTGTCCCCAACAGAGGTGCGTGCTGGCCTGGCCTCTGTTATGCCAGGCCTCGGTGTGGGGCGGAGGGGGGTGCCCGTGTGAGGGGATGTGGCAGGGACTCGGAGTAAGAGACTGAGGAGAGATAAAACAATGACTGGTACTGAGAGAGCTCAGGGGGCTGCTCTGTAGCATGCCGAGAGCCAGGGCAGAGAATCCCTATTTCCCACCTTGTATCATCACCCCACAGAGCTTCTGCTGCAGGAGCCTTCGGCCCCAAACAGTGAGACTCGGAAAAGCAGTGACCCCAGCTAGGATTAAACTCTCGGAGCTGTCAGGCCTGTGGCTCCAGGGCAGATCAGATGCTCTAGCAGTCACCTCCCTGGGCAAGTATGCCTCCTGCCCTGCATGCTGTGTGGGAGGGACATAGCAGGGAAGGGGGACACTGGGCTGGTTGTGCCTGGTGCTCTGGTCCTGTGCAGCAGTTGTTGTTCTTTACCTTTCAGGAGAGCGAGGTCAGTGCATCCTGTCCACACCCCCAAAGATTCTCTTTTGTGACTTGCGCCTGGATCCCGGAGAGTCGAAATCCTGTAAGGAGCAGGTGTAACTCATTTTATTCCTCAGCCTTCCTGATTTTGTCCCTGGAAGCTTGTGCTGTTCTTTGTACCCCTCCTTAGCAATTCACCCACGTTCCCTCTTCCTGTAGGATTCCTTTCTGAGTTTCAAGTCATTAAAGAACTGCCGGTGAAGTTCTATTGGCCTCTTACTATTCTTCTACGTTTCCTTCGCATTGGGCTAATTTGCAGTTGTGCATTTACTGTTGTCTCCTTGAGGAACTGCCAGCTGTCCTGAACTCCTTTGGTTTCTTCCCAAAGACCTTACCTACCTGTTCTCTGGGTCGGCTTTTGTGAAATTCATTGTCCTGATTCTGCTGCTCTCACTGCTTCCTTTCCTTAGAACCATGAATTCATCATGTCCTGGTCCCTTTCTTTCCCTGGTCCCAGTTGCTTTCCACCTTCAGATTCACAGCCAGTTCCTCCCTGTGGTCAGAATGAGTCTAAAACGGCTGTCCCCCTGGTTACTCCCTCCGCTCTCTGACACAGAAAGTTGTCCCCAGTGCATTCCAAGAGCTTCCTGGGAATGTTGGGATTTGCTGTGTTACTTTTCCTACAGATGTCTGGGTAGTTAGTCTCCCATTACCACCAATTCACCTAACCCCACTACGCATCGGTTCCCCACCTGTGAAATGGGGGAGATCGTCCATCCCTGTCTCCCAGGTGGGGGCGCTGTAAGGATCATTCCCTCATGCTCGTGAGGCTCAGGTGTTCTGTGAGGGAGACTATGGCAGTGTTGCAGGGAGTATAGGCAAAGCTGGCAGTGGCACCCACAGCTAAGATTGCTCAACTCTTTCCATTGTAAGACCCATGGCAGGGGCGGCTCTATGTCTTTTGCGGCCCCAAGCACGGCCGTCATGGTGCCTTTGGCAGCATTTCTGCGGGTGATCTGCCGGTCCCGCGCCTTCGGCGTGCTCACCGCCGAATTGCTGCCAAAACCGCGGGACCGGCGGACCTCCCACAGAAACGCCGCCGAAGGCTGCCTGACTGCCGCCCTCAGAGCTACTGGCAGCCCACCCCCCGCGGCTTAACGCCCCAGGCTGCGCTGGTGCCTGGAGCCGCCCTGACCCACGGACAGTGAGCCCTGCCCCTCTTGTTTCAGACTCGTACTGCGAGACGCTGCCTGTGGACGGGCCGCCCTCCTTCCGGGGGCAGTCGGTGAAGTACGTGTACAAGCTGACCATCGGCTGCCAGCGGGTGAACTCTCCCATCAAGCTGCTGCGTGTGCCCTTCAGGGTGCTGGTGCTGCACGGTAAGGCCTGCTGTGGCCCTCTCCCGGCAGGGCGCGCCCAGCCCACTGCCAGGTTGTGACCCTTTCTGTGCTCTCTCCCCAGGGCTCAAAGATTATCAGTTCCCCCAGGACGAAGTGGTTGCCCCCTCGAACCCCTTCCTGGAGGAGGAGGAGGGGGTGAAGAAAGACTCCCGGCTGGCGGACCTGGCCACGGAGCTGCTGATGGCAGCCACCTCCCGGCGCAGCCTGCGTAGGTTGTTCCCCACCTGATCTTACTATCCCCCCCGCCCCTTCCGGCACGCGCCTGGTCTGTGCGATCTCTGCCCTGTCCCCAGCCGGCGTGTGCACTGCGGCCCACTGCTCTGCCATTCCCAGCTCCCTGGATTCCTCAGCAGCGGCTCTGCACATCTTTCTTACCAGCCAGTCCAGCAGCCTCACCGTGTGCCCGAAGCCCTGACGTTCTGGCAGCTGCCCCTCGCTGCCCTGCCTGCGTAAAGGCCCTAACAGATCAAAGCATCTCTGTCCATAGCCAGCCAGGGCCCCGTTGTAACCAGCATGTGCAGTGTGTGTGCTGAGGGGTCCCCGATGCTCCCCGGGAGCTGTCCTTGGCGGGAGTCCTGTCCTGCCGGGGCACAGCCATGCTCCTGGGCTGTGGCTTCGTTCCAGGCAGGGAGTCGCTGCAGCCCTCGCTCATCTGCCTGTCTCGGTCTCCACAGACGTGTATAACATCAGCAACACCCGGGGCAAGGTGGGCAAGTTCGGGATCTTTAAGACTGTCTATAAGATTGGAGAAGACATCCTCGGGACCTTTAACTTCTCGGAAGGGGACATCCCCTGTCTGCAGGTGAGTGCGGCTCCTGCTTCCCGGCCAGGCAGCCCGTCCCATTGTCCAGCCAGGGGTGGATGGGGGCAGGGGGGCTAGCAGCAGTGGTGCAGACACTGGGCTGCTTTGGGTGCTTCTGGGCAGTCCAGGGTCCTGCCTTGGGCTTCCTGGTGAGTTTGGTTGGGGGGGGAGCTGCGAGTTATTCAGAGCTAGCCCCCCCCCTCCCCCCGAGCCTTCTGCACAGCTCTCAGCTGGGATCTCGCAGTGGTGTCTGAAAGCCAGGGCTCTGCCCTCCCTCATGTGTGTGCCCTGCTCCCCAGTACTCGGTGAGCCTGCAGACAGAGGAGAGTATCCAGGAGGAGTTCCAGCGGCGGCACGGGCAGCCCGTCTCCTACAGCACACACGCCCGCCACCAGGAATCCTGTCTGCATACGGCCAGGTGCAGCTTCAGCCTCCCCGTCCCGCTGAGCTCCACGCCCGGCTTCACCACCAACATTGGTGAGTGCCCGGGGAGGGAGCTGCTGGCACTCACTGGGGGGTGGGCATCGCCCCACTGCCATCCCTGAAGGCTCCTGCCCCTGCCAGCTCAGACTGCTGCTCTGCTCTGTGCTGGCATAGCCCCGTCAGAGCCGGGCGCCAGAGAGGAGGCAGCTGTGCCAGGGGGTCGCTGCCCTCCTGCAAGAAAGGGGGACCCCTTCGCCAAGCTGGCCAGTGCTAATGTGGCTGCGGAGCGGGGACCCCCTGCCATCCAGGTGCCGTTGCACGCGCAGCCTCTGACCCTCCTTTCACCCGCAGTGTCTCTGAAGTGGAGGCTGCACTTCGAGTTCGTGACCTCCCGAGAGTCGGGGGAGGCCCACACGGTCCCTGAGAACCAGTCGGAAACCATCACCTGGACTGGGGTGGAGCAAATCGAAGTGGATACCTTCAGCTGGGACCTGCCCATCAAAGTCCTGCCGACCAATCCTGTCCTGGCCTCCTACGTGTCCCAGTTCTCCAGCACAAACTCCATCACTATCTGAGCTGGGGCAGGACCGAGGTGGGAGGCTGCGGGTGGCGGCTGCCGAGTGGCGGGGCACAGGCCCACTCTGAATCTTGCACCAGGCCCTGTGCCGGCTGTGCAGCCCTGCCTGTGTGAGAGACACCACTCTGTGCCCAGCACTAGCTGGCTTCTCCTTCCTGAGCCACGTCGCCTGGGCGTGCACAGGAACCCCAGTGCTCTCTGTCAGGGCGGCCTGGCGGCTTTCTCCCCAGTGTGGGGCTCGTGCCCAGCCCAGGGAAGGGCGAAGGTCGCCCTTCCAGTGACTACCCGCGCCAGTCTCCTGGGAAGCCCACGCCCATTCCCACTGGGGTCTCCCCCCCGCATGTCCAGTGCCCCTGCCCCCAGCTGGGAGCGACACCCCTCCAGCCTGTGACTGCCCTGGGGCGTCTCCATCCCGCCTGGGAACTGCAGTCCCCTCTGGTAGAGTCAGCCCCGCAGCAGCCCCCTGCCTGGGACACCCCCAGCAGAGGGGAGGCAGGTGCCCTGCACGCCCCAGCTGGGCTCCTGCACGTGGCTGGCTTCCCGCGGGAGAGGGCAGGGTGACGCTGCTGCTCCAGGACCTCCGACCAAGGGGGAGGCAGGCTGCCATCCCCACCTGAGCTGGGAGCAAGGAGATCCTGGCCTGGAGGCTGGGTTCTTGGCCCTGCTCTCCCTGGGGCGGATGAGTGCTCCCTCTTCTCTCCCTGCACCTGGGCTGGGCCAGGCAAAGACGTCAGTGTAACTCCATTGCTCCAGGAGTGAACTTGCCCCCCCCCCCCCCAGCACTGCTGTCACACCGACCTGCCCCCGGGTGCTGACAGCACTGGGTCCCATCGACCTGCGCCCAGGGAGAGCCCCTCCCGCAGGGCAGGCAGCAGCGTCACTCCAGCGCTGTGCTCCAAGTGCTGGATTGACCGGGGCCAGGCCCGACCCCTCCAGGCTCCTGAGTTCTTTCCCCGGCAGCCCGATAAAGTGTCTGCTCTGTGTGCAAAGTAATAAACACCTGAGTGCCCAGCCCACAGCGTTCCTGGGTCCTTACAGCAGCCCAGGCTCTGGTGTGTGTATGTGTGTGTGTTTTTCCTGTAACAGCCCTAACTCTGCCCTGTGCGGGGAAGGGGGGTGGGTCTCTGTAACAGCCCTGGGGTGGGATCCCTGTAACTGCCCTAACTCTGCTGTGTGCTGGGGGGAGGGGGTCCCTGTAACTGCCCCTGCCTGGTGGCAGGATGTTTCCTTGCTGTCCCAGAGACCGTTCCTGCCACGTCCCACCCTGGCTCTGAGCAAACAGCCCAGTTGCTGAGTGTGGCCTGGCCTGTCCCCTGTGAGGGACAGCATGTGTTCTGTGCAGGGGGTGTGATATGGGGCCCTTTCCCGCTACTGGGCGCTGCCCCCCTCCCCCAGACAGTCACTGGCCAGAGCCCTCCTGGGATTTAATTGATACTTTTATTGCAAGAACAGAAACATCTACACAAGGTTCTGCAAAACAGAGATGCGGTGCTGGCTGGGCCAGGCTGCCGGGGCAGCCAGCTCACAGCCGGTGCTGGGGTCACTTCAGCTCGCTGAGCCCCAGCAGGGCTCCTGGGCGCTCACACTTCCCATCTGCCAGGTCTCGCCCAGGGCGGTCAGACTCTGCGCTGCCTGAGGCATGGCCTGGTTCACCCCGTGCCCCCAGCACACCACTGCCTCCGGGCAGGGCTCTGCTGCATCACCAGGCTGGGGGGCGGCACGTGGGGCAGGCGGGCTCCTTCCGCCCCAGGGAGCTGTGGGTGCAGGGGCTGCAGTGGTTCCAGAAGAGGCTTTTGCCCCCACACCCAAAGGCAGGACAGAGCCTCACCCATTTCACCCCAAGGCAAAGGGCCGGCAGGGAAAGTGCAGTGACTGGGTCGGGTCTTCGCAAGCAGGGCGTGTAAGTGCAAAGGGCCCTTGCTGGCCCTGGCCCTGCCCCACACTGGGATGCTGGCCACGGTAGGGGGAGGCCCAGGGGGCAGTTCCTGGGTGATGCAGGGAGGGCAGAGGGCTGCCACAGGGCTGTGCCAGTTCGATCCTCTCTAGAAAAGCGGCTCTCTGCCTCCCAGTAGCCAGAAATCTGCCTGCCTGGTCCATGCGGGGCTGCCTGCCTGGAGAGAGCCCAGCTCGGCTGCCCAGCCCAGACCCCAGGAAGGCATCACGGACTCCTCCCTGCCCTGCTTGGTGCCAACAGAGCACCGAGGGTCCTGCACTGGCTGAGGCCACAGACCCAGGGCACTCAGACACGCACCGCCTGCTTCCCAGCCCCCCATCCTCAGCTGGGACTCCCGCTCCAGGGGCTTTCCTCAGTGGGGTTTGAGAAAGGAAGCAGGGGGCTTGTCCACTGCCCCCAGTGTGCCCCCCCGGGCCGGGACCTCCCTTAGTGTGTGTGGAGCACTGGGGTGCAGGGGGGAGCCCTGGTTTGGTTCAGGAAGCTGAAGGCTAAGGCGAAGCCGGGGCAGAGCAGCGCTAGGTTGTAAATATTAAGTTAGTTATTCCAGTACTGGGCGGCTAGTGGTTTCCCTGGAAGGTGGCTGCAGCGGCGTCTCACGGCACGTGGTGCAGGGACAGAACATGCAAGAAATGTGCTGTCGGGGGCAGTGGCGGTTCATGCTGGACGGGGGGTGGAGGAGGCATGTCCCCACCTCTACCTGCTCAGCGGCATCTCTAGCACCTTGTTGATCATTGGCTCCGGGGTGCCGGCCGAGCCCCACTCGCGCTCCATGCTGTTCACACACGGCAGGCTGGGGTTGGCTTTCTGCACCACCGAAATCTGGCAGGTCTGCGAGTCATAGTGGGCCATGCACCAGTCTGGAAAATCGATGGGGTGCTGGGTGCTGCACAGGAGAGAAGGGAGAGGGGTGCTTTGTCCGCAGCCATCCTGCGGGAAGGGGGGACGCTGCCTGGAAAGCCAGACCCTACGGGGCATCAGGAGGGATCGCAGGCCGGGCCAGGTGGCTCCTAAGTGCAGTCTACTGAATGGGAAATGCTTCCCTCCCCCAGGCCTGGCCACGGCCTAGCCCAGCTCCTGCGCCCCCCGGCTGCCCCACAGGACAGCCTCTCTCAGGACCTGTGCCAGTGATACTTCCCCCAGACCTCTCCCCAGCCACCTCCATGAACTGCCCCAGCCCTCAGCCCAGCCCCACGATTCCCTGGTCTGACCTCCCCCGGCCTCTGGCTGCGCCTCCCAGCGCAAGTGGGGTGCAGCTGTGGCAGCACAAGGGCGATGCCATTTCCATTGCCTGCAGCTCCCAACACGGCCCTGCAACCCCTCGTGCAGGCTGGGTGCCGGGTGCTGACGCTCCGGCTTGCACCGCAGTGTGGCCTGTTTGCTTGTCACATGCACAGACTGGCGCTCGCTCCACATGCGCGGCACCCGCTACCGGGGGCTGATCCCTGACCTGTGCTTCTGCAGCAACCCCAATAGAACTGACTGCAGTGGCGCCCCTGCCCTGGCACGTCCCCACTTACATCTCGCAGCAGCCCACGCCGACGGGGTGGAGGCAGGTACAGAGCAGGCAGGTGGTGCTGAGCCAGGACTCCCCCAGGGTGAACTGCTTCCCCTCGTAGTGACAGGGAGCTGCAAGGAAATGGGCCCTAGTGAGCGCACGTGACCCTGCCCGCCCAGAGCATGACCCAGGGCCCCCCCCCAGCTGCTCTGCCATGTAAGAATGGGCTGGGGACCCCCAGGCCCGCTGCTTTCCCTCTGACATGAGAAAGGGTCTGGGGGAGCGACCCCAGGGCCCCACTGCCTCCCCCCGATGTGAGAAAGGATCTGGGGGAGTGACCCCAGGGCCCCCCGCCTCCCCCCGATGTGAGAAAGGGGGTGGGGGAGTGACCCCAAGCCCCCCCTGCCTGCCTCAATATGACAAACGGGCTGGGGGAGCGACCCCAGGGCCCCCCCACCAGCCCTATGATGCTGAAGACAGCCAGTAACCCCAGCTCCATTACCAGACCGGGAAGCCCCTGCAGCTGTGGCCGGGGCCGGAGAGCAGACACGTTTCCACGGGTTTGTGTTCATGGCAAGTCTCTGTGCCACTTTCTCCTGTGCTGTGAGCACAATGAGGCCTGGGCCTGATGCAGACATGTGTCACTCCTGCTCACTAACGGCTGTGCCCGTCGGCAAGGCACCAGCGCCCGTGTCCACCTGCAGGGAGCTGTGACCTCTGAGCGTTGGCCTGCTAAACGCAGGGTTGTGAGTTCAATCCTTGAGGGGGCCACTTAAGGATCTGGGGCAAAAAATCTATCTGGGGATTGGTCCTGCTTTGAGCAGAGGGTTGGACTGGATGATCTTCTGAGGTCCCTTCCAACCCTGATATTCTATGATTCTACCTTGGCCACCTTCCTTGCCCCTGGCTGGCTCTTGGCAGCAGCTCAGCCCTGACCCAGCAGGCCGGTTCTCAGCCAGGGCCCAGAGGAGCTACTTGGTGGTTTATGGGCTGCTTTGCAGTCATCACTGGCCTGTAATCACACTCCCAGGGCTCAGCCCAATTTGTTTATTGCTTTGCAGCCTGGGAGCCCAGCACTCCCACTGCCCTGACAACCCCAAGAAAAAGCTGAAGGCCTCACCCAGCACCTGCACATCCCAGCTTTAGTCTCCACAGCTGCCTTACCTTGCGCCTGGAAATAACATTTTGCCTGGGCTCCCTGGAGCTGGAGGAGGAAAGAGACCAGCAGGCAGATCCTGCCCCAGACACGGGCAACCTTCTGCACCTTCCTGGCCATTGCGGCAGTCATGCCTCGACTCTTCTTAATCCCAATGAAGTTCCCCAGCTCCTCTCTCCCCGTCTCTGTGCTTTGCTCCTTCTCTCTCTCTCGCCTGTTTAATGTCTCCTCTCAGTCCCACCAGGAGACATTTATAAAGTTCAGCTTTATGACCCTGGCCACCAGCTGTGTCCCACTGGAAAAGTTGTAAAACTCATTTCCTGATGTGAAAGGCATGAAAACAAGAGGTAGGATCAAGATTTTTAACAAGCTGTGAAAAGCTGATTCATGCCCTCCAGAACCGGCTCCAGTTGGAAATCCTGGCGGGTGCAAGGCTTGGCAGAGAGGTCACAGAGCAGGGACCCTCTCTGGGTCTCCACCAGGGCTGGCAGTGATGGGGGTCAAGGGAAAGAGGCCTTTGTGAAAGCTTCCCCTGGTTCCGTTGAGCTGTCTCTCATTCCGGAAAACCTCCACCAATGAGATTTCAGGGGGCGTTTTGTCTCAGTGGTGACCAGAACGTTCAGCTCCCACAAAGCACCTTGGGCTTTGTCTCCTGATATTAACCAGGACAGTCGAGCAGCCATCTTATGCAAAAGCAAGGAAACGCGCACCCAGTCAAAAGATGAAGTTGCACACAAACCTGACTACCATTCCTGCAGAAAGCCCGGGACCAAAACTACCAAGCAACAAAGCAAACGCTAGCCGTCACCAGACACAACACACCTACTGCCCCTTCAAGACCCAATGTGACTACAGCTACCACCAACAACCGGGGCCATGAGCAACACCGCACCATGACTCGGCCACCCACAGAGATAATGGGCCAAATTAATGCCTGGATTTCTCTGGAGTTCCATCAGGGGATGAGCCCCCACGAGTCAGCGTTCAGAGCTTATCACCCTTCCCCCATCACCGACCATGGCCACAGCCTCCCCGCCAGGATGCCCTCGTCTCCCCGATGAGCAGAGTGCCTCAGAGCTGCTGCCGAGCGGAGAGCTCGCCACGAGCACGTGTCAGGGAGTTCACCCCGCTGGCACCGTTTGAGCAGCGGAGCACATTGTGGGTGCCCATCTCCCCACGGGTTGTCTCCCCCACAGGTGGGGTGTGTGGCTGTCTGCTCTGCCCTGCAATTCGCAGTGGGAGGGAGTGTTCAGTCCCCTCCTGTCAATCCACCCCAGCTTACGGCACTGGTGAGACACTGCTGTGGCCAGGCCAGAGGCGTGTTCTGCGAAGTGGTAGGAGCCGCAGTGCAGTTAACTTCAGTGTCCTTGGGGGAGGAAAGGCACCAGCGACTGACCGGGACCCTGAACTTCAGACAGGGGGAATCTCCAGCAAATGGGGGGATTGATCAGATGAGGAAATGAAAACCCTTAAACTCCACATGGAGGTTGCTGTAATAAATGTGCAAGATGCCCAATGGCGTGGACGCATGAGCCGCCTGGTTAATGGCAGGTTCCGGGTTACTGGAGCCAAGGAAACAGCCCGAGAGAGGCCAGGACACAGGAGCCGGGGGACAGCAGGGAACAAGTGTGACGGAATTGGGAGGCTAAGGTGAATTAGTAGAAAAAAGAACCAGAGACATAAGAACAAGAGATTCTTGGAGTAGATGTGAAGCAGCAAGCCTGTGAGCGAACCAGCTGGTCTGCTGGATCAACAGGGCATGCAGGGAGCAATCATGGAAAATAAGGCTATTGCTGAGAAGCGACATGATTTCTTTTCATGTCTGTTGGGGTGATTCCTGCTCTGGACCTGCTCTTTTCTGGTAAGAAGGATGAGGTGTTTCCAGAGACCGAGGTATCGGAGGTGGGGATATCAGAAGAAATTGATAAATCAAAGAGCAACAGGTGCCCCGGCTCAGATGGCACAGCCCTGAGTTCTGCAGGAAATTACGAATGAAGTGGTTGATCTGCTAACAGAAGTTTGCAACTGCTCCTTGGAATCAGCTACTGTGCCAGAGGGCTAGAGGATAGCAGCCAGACTGGGTCGGACGCAAGGTCCTCTCTCTCTCTCAGTGGCCGTTGCCAGCTGCTGCAAAGGGAGGTGCAAGAACCCTGAACAGGAGATGTGGGATATCGGCCCCTGCATTAGGGCTCATCCTAATTCCTAATAGTTAGGGGTTGTTTTAAACCCTGAAGTAGGAGGTTTAATGTTCCGTAAGGAATTATTGTTAGAAATAACAATGATTATTCTGGATGTTCTTCTCGCCCACATAAATACCCAGTCTCTTAGAATTGTGCTGGTTTTGGTCTCAGTGGTTTCCTGTGCCAGTGAGTTCCACAGTGTAACTGCACATTACGTGAGAAAGTATTTCCTTTTGGCGGTTCTGAATCTGCCTCCTTTCCATTTTGTTGAATGTCTCCTTGTCCTTGTGTTCTGAGACCGGCAGCTTCTGTTCTCTCGCCCTCCCTTCTCTAGAGCTTTCGAGTCACCCCGAGCTCTTCCTCAGGTCTGTGTAGCTCCTAAGTGTCTCTCTCACCAACGGCAGCTGGCCCAGTAAAAGGTATTACCACCCCACTGTGTCTCTCTGATCCCCTGGGGCCGACCTGCCTACAACAGCACTGCACACAACAGAGGAAGCTCTCTGGAGCAGTCATTGGCTTGTGTTCTTTTATCATAGATCCCCCTTCTCCAAGGTAACAGTCCCACTCTTTCAGTTTCTCTTTACAGGCGAGTTTTTCCAAGCCCTCCAGCATTCTCCTTGTCCTCTGAACCCTCCCAGCTCTGGGCTGTCCCGTGGGAGGTGGGCCGGGGTGAAAGTAACTTAAAGGATTTGCCGGTACTCTGGAATCCGGAGGAGGGGCGTGGCCTCCACCGGAAGAGGCGAAGCCTTTAAATCCCCAGGCCCTTTAAATCAGGATTTAAAGGGCCCGGGGCAAGGGCTGTGGTAGCAGCAGCTGGGCGCCCCAAGCCCTTTAAATCACCCCCTGAGCTCCCAGCTGCAGAGGTGGCTGGGAGCCCTGGGGTTCAGGAGCAATTTAAATGGGGGGATTTAAAGGGCCCAGGGCTCTAGCTGCTGCTACCGCAGCAGAGCTCCAGGCCCTTTCAATTGCCGACGGAGCCCCAGGGCTCCAGCAGCAGGGCCCGGGGCTCCGGCTGCCGCTACCCTACAGGGCCCTTTAAATCGTCTCCAGAGCCCTACTACTGGAGCCCTGGGGTAGCGGTGGCAGGGCTCCGGGGGCTATTTAAAGGGCCCAGGGTGGTAGAGGCAGCGGGAGCCCCAAACCCTTTCAATAGCCACCACAGCCCAGCCGTCGCTACCCCAGGGCTCCAGCAGGCTCCGGGGGCTATTTAAAGGGCCTGGGTCCTGTAAATTGTCCTCAGAGCCCTGGGGTAGCGGCAGTGGGGCTCCAGCGGTGATTTAAAGGACCCGGGGTGGTAGCGGTGGCAGGAGCCCTGGGCCCTTTAAATCGCCACCTGAGCCCCACAGCCGCTACCTCATGGCTCTGGCAGCGGGGCTCTGGGCTCCAGTCCTTTAAATTGCTGCCTCAGGAAGCCGGTCCACCCCGGTATGGCGCACCAGCTCTTGCCGGCAGGGGTGGCAGGTTTGTAGAAATTTTGGTGGTGCCCAGAACCTGCCCCTGCCCAAACTCTGCCCCCCTAAACTCCACCCCCCACCTGCCCAAGACTCTGGGAGGGAGTTTGGATGGGGTTGGAAGTCTGGGTTGCAGGCCCTGGGCTGGGGCAGGGGACTGGGGTGCAGGAGGGGTGCAGGGGGCAGGCTCTGGGAGGGAGTTTGGGGATAAGAGGGGTGTGGAGGGAGGGGGTGCAGGGGTGAGGGCTGTGGGGTGAGGCTGGGGTGGATTTGGGATGTGGCTGGGGATGAGGGGTTTGGGGTGTTGGAGAGGCTCAGGGCTAGGACAGAGGGTTGGGGGATGGGGGGATGAGGGCTCTGGCTGGGGGGTGTGGGCTCTGGGGTGGGGCAGGGCTGGGGATGAGTTTGGGGTGCAGGCAGGCTGCCCTGGGACTGGAGCCAGAGAGGAGGACTCCCCCCAGCCCTCTCCCTGCTGGCAGCAGCGAGCTCTGGGGTAGGGACCCCCTTCTCTCCCCCCCAGCAGCACAGTCACCCCCCCATGGTCACTGCACGTGCTCCTAGGGCCCCTCTCAGGTCCAGGAATCCCCCTCCCTCCCCTGTGGTGGGTGCCATGCCGGGGGGGGGGGATCTGCCATCACATGTGCGCCTCCTCCCCTGCTGCTGCCCCTCACTGTAGCCTCACGGGGGCTGCCCCTTGCCCAGCATGGGGCAAGAGCAGTGACTGCGGGCAGGGTCCCACTGGAAAATGAAAGGGTCTGAGAGGGAAGGGCAGCCTGCCCTGGCAGGAGTGGAGGGGGCACTAGGACCCTGTGGCAGCAGTTAATGCAGGCAGGCAGCCTGGAGCTGCAGGGGACAGAAACGCTCTGCTCTGGGACCCAGGGAGGTGCATGGGGGCAGCAAAGGTGGGGCCGGGCGCACTCAGGGGGGCAGCAGGGGGGAGACCGGGCCCTGAACATTCGTGGAGCCGGGCTCCCGGCCCCTCCGTTTTGCTGGCGCCCGGAGGTGGAGTCAGAGAGGGAGAGAATGCTCCAGTTTCTTGCCAGTAGCTACTGCACTTTTCCTTACCGGTCCTCCGCACCGGCCCGTACCGGCTCACTGTCACCTCTGGAGGTGGGGTGGCTGCACGTCGTGCTCAGAAGGGGCTACGCCACTGACTCTCAATGGCAAGGAAATGGTTTTCTTATTATTCTTCATCCCTTTCCTTATGCCTCCTAACGTCATGGGCTTCCAGTTGTTTTGTTAATCTATTTTCATGGGCATTTTGCCCAGTTTACCCAGTTCAGAGGCAAGGCTTACTGGTCTGTGATTCCTTGGATCACCCTTTGTAACAGGGTTGCCTGCCCCTTTAAAGGCCAGGGGGACTGGAGCCAGCCAGCCCTGTTCAGTTCTCAGACCCAGCTGGGAAGGAGTCAGGTGATCTCCATAAAGGGCAGAGAGACTCAGTTGGAGAAGTGCTGCAGGAGGGAGATTTGCTCCTATGACTGCCCCAGAGCAGAGTGAGGCACACAGTGAAAGGCCAGCGAGGCATCTGCCCGTGGGCAGAATGCAGGCTGGCGATCAGCCCTAGGAACTGAGGGGAAACTGAGGCAGCAGAAGAGACTATGAAAGCAGCTACACAAAGTAAGTGGCAGAAGTGAAACATAAGAACAGCCATAGTGGGTCAGACCAATGGTCCATCTAGCCCAGTGTCCTGTCTGCTGATAGTGGTCACTGCCAGATGAACAGAACAGGGGCAATCATCAAGTGATCCATCCCCTGTCGTCCACTCCCAGCAGAGGCTTAGGTGCTGCATCTATGACCATCTTGGCTAATAGCCATTGATGGATCTGTCCTCAAGGGATTTAGCTAATTGTTTTTTTAATCCATTTATAGTTTTAGCCTCACAAAATGTACTGGCAACGAGTTCCAGAGGTTGACTCTGTGTTGTGTGAAGAAATACTTCCTTCTGTTTGTTTTAAACTGCTGCCTATTCATTTCATTGGGTGACCCCTGGCTCTTGTGTTATGAGAAGAAATAACACTTCCTCATTTACCTTCTTCGCACCAGTCATGATTTTATAGACCTCAATCATATCCCCCCTTAGTTGTTTCTTTTCCAAGCTGAAAAGTCCCAGTCTTATTAATCTCTCCTCATATGGAAGCTGTTCCATACCCCTAATCATTTTTGTTGCCCTTTTCTGAACCTTTTCCAGTTCCAATATATCTTTTTTTGAGATGGGGCGACCACATCTGCACACAGTATTCAAGCTGTGCACATACCAGGGATTTATATAGAGACAATATGATATTTTCTGTCTTATTATCTCTCCCTTTCTTAATGATTCCCAACATTCTGTTCGTTTTTTTGACTGCCGCTGCACATTGAGTGGATGTTTCCAGAGAACTATCCACAAGGACTCCAAGATCTTTCTTGAGTGGTAACAGCTAATTTAGCCCCCATCATTTTATATGGCTAGTTGGGATTATGTTTTCCAATGTGCATCACTTTGTATTTATCAACATTGAATTTCATCTGCCATTCTGTTGCCCAGTCACCCAGTTTTGTGAGATCCTTTTGTAGCTCTTCGCAGTCTGTCTGGGTCTTAACTATCTTGAGTAGTTTTGTATCATCTGCAAATTTTGCCACCTCACTGTTTACCCCTTTCTCCAGTTCATCTATGAATACAGCTCTACCCCGATATAACACTGTCCTCGGGAGCCAACAAATCTTACCATGTTATAGGTGAAACTGTGTTATATTGAACTTGCTTTGATCCACCGGAGTATGCAGCCCTGCCCCTCTGGAGCGCTGCTTTACTGCGTTATAGCCGAATTCGTGTTATATCGGGTCACGTTATATCAGGGTAGAGGTGTATGTTGCATAGGACTGGTCCCAGTACAGACCCCTGGGGGACACCACTATTTACCTCCCTCCATTCTGAAACCTGACCTGTTTGATCTCCTCTGGGAGAAGTGGCGGGTGTGAGGCTCCATCCAGCTCCCACTCAGTCTCATCAGCCGGACTCCCCCACGCCCCCGAGCTGCTGTCCCAAGCGCTGTGGGGGTTTGCTCTGCAGGGCACAGACAATGTCTGACTTGCCCCACATTCGCCATGGGCGCCAGACACGACGTGAGCAGCTGGGGCTCATGGATGATGAACATTGGGCTCGGATGCCTCACGCTTTGAGACGGACCGGCAGCCCAGTCTGGGGCACGACCGCCTCCTGAAAGCCTGTTTGTCTGCTAGGGGCCTATTTCGCTCGGGGGTCTCTGCTGGCGCCCCTCACTGCGGTATCTGAGTACCTTCCCCGTGGGATTGGTTAGGGAACAAAGCAACTGAGCCCTGGGGCGTTGCCTGGCCCTGATGGACTCTGGATGCTGAACAGGAAATGGTGGCCGTCCCTCCAGACCAGGGACTGTGCCCTAGGCAGCTAAGACTCTGAAAAGGACGTAAGGAGCAAAACAGGCGCTCCCGGCGGGGTGCTGCAGCCCGAAGGCGAATGCGACGCCCGGGTGTGTAAACAGCCAAGTAGCAAGGAGGAGTGGGGAGGTGATTGTGCCCCTGTGTTTGGCCTCGGTGAGCCCGACACTGGATCCTGCGTCCAGGGCTGGGGGACACATCTTAAAAAGAATGTTGAAACATTTGAGAGGGTACAAAAAAGAGCCACACAACGGATTCCAGGCCTGGGGGAAATGGCTGATAGTGAGAGCGTTAAAGGGCTCGATCTGTTCGGCCTATCGAAAAGACGAGTGTGAGTGTCTTTGGCAGGGTACTCCGGGCTCGTTAACCTAGCAGGGACAAGCAGAACGACAACCAGACACATTCAAATCAGAAATGAGGGAGAAATTTGTACTGGTGAAGGCGACCAAGGTTGGCGCTGGGGTATTTTTACAAGGCTCTGGTGTGTCCGAGAGGTTACTATGGGGAAGCTGAGTTAGAGAAGGGCCCTGGGCCGGGTCGGGGGAGATATCGGCTTGCGGGTGCACGTGGCAGGCAGGGCCCTGCTGTTGTCAGCGGATGTGGCACTGAGGGCCTGCAGGCGACGCTGCCACAGAGCGGTCTCCGGCCCGGAGGAGACACTGCAGAGACATGCAGCAACAACAGCTCGCACCAAACCCGCAGGAAGAGTGTTGGGCAATAGAAGCAGATGGACACAGGCTGCCCTTGGAGGGACCCAGGAGTGGCTGTAAAACCAGAATCTCCAGAGCCTGGAGCCGGGGGTGCAGCTGCAGAGCAGGAAGCAACAGGCTGCTGCTGGCCCTGGCAGAGCAAACACCATAAACCCGAGGAAGTGGCGATTGCTGTTTTAGGCTCCGAGGAGGCCTTGGCTCCATTCCTCACACCCAGCTTATTTTCTCTCGGAACAGAAAAAATTCAAACTCATCGCTGGGCTGAGCTCGGCCGTCCCAGCGTTCTCCTGGCCCCTCCACTCCCTGCGCCCAGAGACAACGTCCTGAGGGGGAATCTGTGGCACTGGGGCTCACGCCGAGGCCCCAACACAGTCTGTGCCGCTCCTGTCTCTTCCCTAATGGTCTTTATAAGCCCACGGCAAGTCCCCCTCGTCCCGACCACGGCTCTGTGCCACCGGCTCCCAGCTCCTGGCCTGGACTCAGCACCTCCCCTTGCTAACGTTTTGGAGGGCACGGTCGCTCCTCTCCTCCCTCGGGCCCCGCAGCCCCCAGAGACTCCTGCCCATTCTCCCGTCTGCTCCGATCCCTGCCCAGCCCGGGGATCCCCCCACAGGGACTGCCTTTCTCCCAGGGCCAGGGGCTGTCTGTGTTCACAGCCTGGCACTCCCTGGCCACCTGTCTGCCTTGCCAGGACCATGCCCAGCGCTGGGCACGGCCTCACTGTGCCAAGGGGTGTTTCCCCTTCCGTTCCTGTGCGTTCGCCGATCCCCGGGTCCCCAGGCCCTTTCTGATATTGAGACACCCGAAACTGAACACAAACGCCTGGGGCAGGAGGCCCCGCGGGGCAGAGGGACTGGCACGGCCCTGCTCTGCCCCTCACATCCCACGGCCCTTCCCTGCTACCACATCACAAGGCAAACTCCTGTCCAGTGAGCTGCTCCCTTCCCTCACGCCCAGGAGCCCATTCCCGCTCCCCGACTTCATGCTACTCACCTGCTTGTGTTTCTTGCCCAGGTCTCTGGTCTCTTGGGGTCGTGTTGGCTTCTCTATGGCCCTGGGGCTCCTGCTGCCCCAGTTCATTCTCCGGTCCCTCCCAGACTGCCTCCGCCACTCATCGATCCACCGTCTTCCCTGCATGTCCATCCCTGAAGGCAGAAGTTCACACATCGAGGAAGAAGGCAGGCAGGGCACTCCAACGGCCTGGGGACTGTCCTGGGGACGCAGGGCCTCTGAAAGGATCGAGGGGCCGTAGTGCACAAGCAGCTCAACATGGCTCCCATCGTGACCCTGCCTGCGGCACGAAGGGTAACGCCGGCCTTGGGTGCAGAAACAGGAGCAGGGAGGAGATTTTGCCTTTGTACACAGGGCTGGTGAGACGGAGACTGATCCGGCGCCCAGCGCCGGTGAGACCGAGACTGAGCCTGCGCCCAGCGCCGGTGAGACCGAGACTGATCCGGCGCCCAGCGCCGGTGAGACCGAGACTGATCCGGCGCCCAGCGCTGGTGAGACCGAGACCGAGACTGATCCGGCGCCCAGCGCCGGTGAGACCAAGACCGAGACTGAGCCGGCACCCAGCACCGGTGAGACCGAGACTGATCCGGCGCCCAGCGCCGGTGAGACCGAGACCGAGACTGAGCCGGCACCCAGCGCTGGTGGCCACATTTTTAAAGGAACGTTTAAAAACAGGATAAGGGCTCCCCAGAGCCCCCGCCAGCCAGAGCCCCCCCCGCAGCCAGAGCCCCCATGATATTCTCATAAGCAGATGAGAGAAATGCGGTCTAGATGAAATTACTATAATGAGGGTGCACAACAGGTGGAAAGGGTGTATTCAAAGATCAGAGGGGTAGCCGTGTTAGTCTGGTTCTGTAAAAGCAGCACAGAGTCCTGTGGCACCTTATAGACTAACAGACGTTTTGGAGCCTGAGCTTTCGTGGGTGAATACCCACTTCGCCGGATGCATATTAGTCTCTAAGGTGCCACAGGACTCTTTGCTGTATTCAGAGTACTTATCAATAGTTCACTGTCCAACTGGGAGGGCATCTCTAGTGGGGGCCCGCAGGAATTAATCCTGGCTTTAGCACTAATCAATATTTTCACTAATGACTTGGCTAATGGAGAGGAGCGACTGCGTATAAAATCTGCAGATGACACCAAGCTGGTAGGTTTGCAGGCACTTTGGAGGACAAGATTAGAATTCAAAATGACCGTGACAATTTGGAAAATTGGTCTGAATTCAAGATGGAATTCAATAAAGACAAATGCAAAGTACTTCACTTAGGAAGGAAAAATCAAATGTTCAGCTACAAACTAGGGAACAACTGGCTGGGTGGTCGCGCTGCTGAAAAGGCTCTGGGGGTTAGCATCAGTGAGAAATTGAAGAGTCAACAATGGGATGTGGTTGAAAAAGGCTAGTATCAGTCCGGGGTATGTAAGGCACGGGAGGTAATTGTCCTGCTCTGCTCGGCACTGGGGAGGCCGCGGCTGAAGTGCTGCATCCATTTCTGGGCGCCGCGCCTTAGGAAAGAGGTGGACAAATGGGCGAGTTCAGAAGAAAGCAGGAAAAGGGTTAGAAAACCTGACCTATGAAGACCGGTTGAAAACCTGGCCATGTTCAGGCTTGAGGAAAGGAGCCTGAGGGGGACCTGATCAGTCTCCAGATATGTTAAGGGCTGTTATAAGAGGATGGGATCAACTGTTCTCCATGGCCACGGGAGGTGGGACAAGCAGCAAGGGGCTTAAACTGCCGGCAGAGAGATGTGGGTCAGATCCTAGGGACAGCTTTCTACCTCCCAGGCTCTGAGCAGGCTCCCGAGGGAGGTTGTGGGATCCCTGTCGCTGGAGGGTCCTAGGCCAGGTTGGACAAACCCCTGTCAGGGCTGGTGCAGGGTTCCTTGGCCCTGCCTCCGCGCATGGGGCTGGACTTGGCAGCCTCTCGAGGTCCCTTCCTGCCCCCCATTTCTATGGTTCTGTGCTGGTCATGGGCCTTTAGCACGACAGCTGGATTTGGCCTGGCAAACGCTTTTCCTGGTTTAATTTTAGCCCTTCAGCCTCTATTTTTGTCCAAGTGTCACCCAGCCCCAGCCCCACTGTGCTCGTCTCTCTGGGAGGTGTCTGGGGATGCAGAGCAGAAGGCACTGGGGACAGAAGCTCCATCCGAAGGGGCTGGCAGAAGGGGTCAGCTCAGCCCCATCTGGGGCAGTGGGACTGGCCAGAATCCACTGGTTTTCTCTGCTGGTGGGAATGTGCTGCCCCAGGTGACAGGGTTCTAGCTCCCTGGGAGGGAGGGGAAGACCAGACAGGCCCATATTTCCCCTAACAGGCCCCTGAGGGGCACCCCACCACTGGCTCAGCAATGGGCTCTCCTAGGTGACTCTCTACTGCCAGCCCCTTGCACATGGAACGCTCTCCCTCTGCCCAGTCCAGGGAGCCAGCTCCTTCCCCGGATCCCTTCTCAAGGCTCATTTCTCCCCAGTGCCTGAAGCCATTGGCCTGGCTCAGATACAACGCGATTTGTTGTAGTGATGCAGCAACACCACTAGAGTTAAGTTTCAGAGTAGCAGCCGTGTTAGTCTGTATCCGCAAAAAGAACAGGAGTCCTTGTAAAAAGAACAGGCGAGCTTGTGGCACCTTTTCATGTTCTCTGTATGTATAAATCTCTCCTGTGTGTGTTCCATTCTATGCATCCGAAGAAGTGAGCTGGAGCCCACGAAAGCTCATGCTGAAATAAATTTGTTAGTCTCTACGGTGCCACAAGTACTAGAGTTAAGGTTGCATCACCACCTTTCTAAATCCTCTAAAATCAGTGTGCTCACTGGGATTCCTTTGAGATTCAGTGAGCCTCAGAGGCTACAGGACAGGGTCGGTGACCCAAACTTGGGGTCATTTGAGCCAGGGGTTGTGTCTATATAAGCCCTGAAAAAACAGCCATTTTCCAAAATGTTTCTAGGTGTGTTTTTTTGTGAAGAGCTAGAGATCAAACTAAATTGTTGTGATGCGGGTCAAATGGTTTCAGATGGTCATTTTTACCAAGGTCGTGTTTGGCATCCACACAGGCTTTGGGAGACCCCAGCTGTGAATGGTATTTAAGAACATGTTCCTTCTTGGCTTGCATAGATGTGCAGCCTGGAAGGCTTATAGGCTGCATGTGCCAATAAGCGGGGGGGGGGGGGGGGGCGGGGAGTGGGATGGTTTCAATGAAGCCACTTCATACTTGCCTGGGTTGCGGGAGTGTGGCAATTCCACTGCCCAGGTGAAAACCCGGCCACTGATCTTTCTAGTCTGAATTTAGGATGGAAGAATCCCATGTACTGCTACAGGGACCGAGTGGCTAGGCAACAGTTCTGCAGAAAAGGACCTAGGGGTTACAGTGGATGAGAAGCTGGATATGAGTCGACATAGCTTGTCCTTGTTGCCAAGAAGGCTAATGGCATTTTGGGTTGTATAAGTAGGGGCATTTCCAGCAGATCGAGGGACGTGATCATTCTCCTCTATTCAGCACTGGTGAGGCCTCATCTGGAGTACTGTGTCCAGTTTTGGGCCCCACACTACAAGCAGGATGTGGAAAAATTGTAAAGAGTCCAGTGGAGGGCAACAAAAATGATTAGGGGGCTGGAGCACATGACCTATGAGGAGAGGCTGAGGGAACTGGGATTGTTTACTCTGCAGAAGAGAAGAATGAGGGGGGATTTGATAGCTGCTTTCAACTACCTGAAAGGGGGTTCCAAAGAGGATGGATCTAGTCTGTTCTCAGTGGTACCTGATGACAGAACAAGGAGTAATAGTCTCAAGTTGCAGTGGGGGAGGTTTAGGTTGGATATTAGGAAAAACTATTTCACTAGGAGGGTGGTGAAGCACTGGAATGGGTTCCCTAGGGAGGTGGTGGAATCTCCTCCCTTAGAGGTTTTTAAGGCCCGGCTTGAAGAAGCCCTGGCTGGGATGATTTAATTGGGGATTGGTCCTGCTTTGAGCAGGGGGTTGGACTAGATGAACTCCTGAGGTCCCTTCCAACCCTGATATTCTATGATTCTATGATCTAGTGGAGAACTTTAAATACCTGGGTAGTGTCATATCCAGTGATGGATCACTGGATAATGAGATCAATGCACGAATATCCAAAGCAAGCCAGGCACTTGGCTGTCTGCGTGTCAAAGTTTTAAACCACCACAACATCCGGATGTCAACAAAACTGCTTGTGTACAGAGCTGCTATTCTCTCATCTCTTTTGTACGGGTGCGAAACATGGACACTATATAGGCATCATATCAAGCAGCTCGAAGCATTCCACATGCGTTGCCTCCGCAACATCATGAAGATCCGCTGGCAGGACGAAGTGCCCAATCTCGAGGTCCTCGAGAGAGCCCTGATGACAAGCATCGAAATGATGATCATGAAGTCACAGCTACGTTGGACCGGTCATGTCAGCCGCATGGATGCCAACAGAATCCCCCGCCAGCTTCTCTATGGTGAGCTCTCCCAGGGCATCCGGCATATAGGTCATCCACGGAAACGTTACAAGGACACCATCAAAGCCAATCTGCAGTACAGCAGTATCAAACCCAGGGACCTTGAGGACGCCGCCAGCGACAGAACACAGAGGCGTGCAACAGTCAGAAATACCTGCATCGCCTTCGAGGCAGACCGCTGCCGGCGTCTACAAGAGGCACGCGAACGACGTCACAGAGCATCAGCAGCGCACAACCCACTGACTGCGAACTTCCCATGCACCCTCTGCAGCCAAATGTGCACCTCTAGAATTGGCTTGTACAGTCATCAGAGGGCACACCACCATGAGACCAGCACTAGATGATCTGCACAGATTTGTCATCATCGGATCGATGGACTACCAAGATGTTACACTCAGCACCACCTAGTGGCTGAACAGCATAATGCTGTTTAGCATCCCATCCCATCTCCCCTCATAAATTCTACACTCCTGGATTTGCCATAGTTACACAATCACGCTGTCTGTGAAGTTCAGGACGGATCAGTCTGTGAAGTGTCTCTCAGCCACACTAGTTTGCTAATTACACTAATCGAACACATAACAACTTGGTCGTCAGGGTGTCCATTAGTTACAGCAACTGCCTGTGCTTGGTTGGGAATAGTTGAGTCTCCTTCGCGTTCTGCATCCACTGCGGTAGAGTTTGCTCTGTTTGTTATTTCTGGAGAACGCACTGTCGTTGTTGATGGTTTTGGGTGAACTCTCACCATCAGTCTCACCAGGGGCGGCTCTAGCAATTTGGCCACCCCAAGCTCCAGTGGACCTCCTGCAGACGTGCCTGCGGGGAGGGTCTGCTGGTCCCGCGGCTCCGGTGGAGCATCCGCAGGCACGCCTGTGGGAGGTCCACCCGAGCCGCGGGACCAGCGGACCCTCCACAGGCACGCCTGCAGGAGGTCCACCCGAGCCGCCTGCTGCCCTCCCTGTGACAGGCAGAGCGCCCCCCGCGGCATGCCGCCCCAAGCACGCGCTTGGCGCGCTGGGGTCTGGAGCTGCCCCTGAGTCTCACTCACATATCGTCTGGGGGGTGCTGAATTCTTTTTCTTTACAACACGGAGCATTGTCCATCCTTTCTCTTTATCCAGCTCGACAGGAACTTGGTCACCAGGTTTTAGACCCAGCAGTTCTCTGAGTGACGTCTTTTGTGTAAAAGTGTTATAAACTCGTTTTGCCTTTTAATCCGATTTGGCTGCTCTCTGCATGTTTGGCCACTTCAGAGACAGGCTCGTTTCCAGTGTTGGCACAGTAGTTCTGAGTTGTAGTCCCAGCAGGAGCTGTGCTGGGCTGTATCCAGTAGCTGCTGCTGATGTTCATCTGTAGCTCAGAAGAGCAAGAAATGGATCTTCCTGCTGCAGGCTTTTCTGGGCTGCCTGGAGAGGCTGAGAGGGTAACGTGGGCTGCTAGTAATACAATCAAAATGACTTAAATTCTGCTCCAGTGAATTGTGGCCCGTTCTCCATCACAGCTTGTACTGAAATACCGAAATAAGCTAACATGCACTTCAGTTGCTCAGTAACGCTGCAACCTGTCATGTCTTTCAAGTACTTTATTTCTATGTACCTGGAAAAATAGGCCACTATGACCAGATAATGATGTCCTCTGAATTCACATAAATCTGCAGTTGGTCTCTTCCAGAGTCTGTCTGGTAAAGGTGGTGGTGGTGTTAAAGGTTTGTGGGGTTGTGCTGGTCTGTTAATTCTGCAATGGTCACATGTGGATACTTTACTGTATGTATGCCCTTGATGGTGCCTGACCATGCACTGACTGGTTGGCCTGTTCACGGCATTTAGTGAATCCGTGATGTCATTCCTGGATGAGGTTTAGGATTTCTTGTCTCATTTTGTTTGGGATTATGATGTAATTGCCTTTCATCGTGAGTCCATTTGACTAGCTTAATTATCCATGTACCACAAAGTAGTCCCTTGTCAGTTCCTTTGTGTCCTTTAGATGCTTGAGTCCGCCGCCACTAATGTAACTCAGGCTATGGCTACATTTGCACTTCAAAGCGCTGCCGCGGTAGCGCTGCCGCGGCAGCGCTTTGAAGCGCTAAGTGTAGTCAAAGCGCCAGCGCTGGGAGAGAGCTCTCCCAGCACTGTCCGTACTCCACCTCCCTGTGGGGAATAACGTACAGCGCTGGGAGCCGCGCTCCCAGCGCTGGGGCTTTGACCACACTGGTGCTTTGCAGCGCCGCAATTTGCAGCGCTGGAGAGGGTGTGTTTTCACACCCTGCTGCAGCGCTGCAAATTTGCAAGTGTAGCCAAGGCCTTAGAACTTCTTGAAGTTCTGTGTCTGTCAAGGTTGCTTTTTGTGCCTGCCGTAGTATCTTTTCTGACACTGGTCTGTATGTGTCCACAGCATCCACTCATGCTTTTATGTCCTCTTCGAGCTCATTGGTAGTTGAGTGCGATGCTGGGCTCTGTGCAGAGTGTCTGCTACAACTGGATTTTCCCCAGGAACATACTTAGCAGTTGGGTTAAATCGCATTAAACCTAGCAATAGATGTTGGCATCTCAGCAGTGCTTGGTCCTGGTCTTTTCCACTGACAATGTTTACAAGCAATTTATGGTCTGGTATCCGTGTAAATGAATCCGGTTGTAGATGTGTGCTGTTGGGGTCACCCCTCTCAGGGGCAGCTGGGAGCCAGGCCGCCTCACTACACAAGTTCAGTGAGTTGGCGGATTAGCCTGGTGGGGCAGGAAGCCGTCAGGGGCTCAGACCCTCAGGCAGGGGCTGAGCAAACAGTTCAGTATTAAGCCCAGGCTCCTGGTCCTGAGCGTCGGGGCGAGGGGGAGATGCCACCCGTGAGTGGGGTGGCAGGGGGGACGCAGGCCCGCCCACTCCTCTGCGTCCCAGCCCGGGGCCCTACCAGCGGCAGGCAGCCTGCTGCTGCGTCAGTGGGGATCCTGGCCGCAACACACTGACATCGGCGCTGGGGGTGCCACAGCCAGACTAGAGTCGGCTGCCCCCGGGCTACTTCCGACCTCCCCCTCTAGCAGTACCTGCGCCTCCACGGCCTCTTCCACGGCGCCTGGCACCATGGGCTCCTCGGGATACTGAGTGAGGGGTAAGCTGGGCAGCTCCTCTGGGTCCCTTGGTACCGGTCGGCTTACGGGCTCTTCCGGCGTCTGGTCGGCGTCCGGCCTCCGCGGGTACGGCCAGTCCTCGGGTCGGTCGCAGGCGCAGGAGTCTCCCCAGCGGGAGCTGGGGCACCAGCGTCCGGCCTCTCCCTGGGGCTGGGCTTTTATACTTCCTGCCCTGCGCCTTGACCTCTGGGGGGCGGGCGCAGGCTCCAGTGACTCCGCCCACTTTGGCATCCGTAGGGGCTCGTCCCTCTCTGCGGCGGCTGGGAGCCAGGCCGCCTCACTACATCGGTTTACATTGATAGCTGTACAAGTTCTCACACACCCATACGCTTGCCAGGCCCTCCTTGCCAATCTGTGCATATCGGTTTTCTGCTTCTGTGAGTGCGTGACAGCAAAATGCAGCCGGTTTCCACACAGAGCCGTGTTGTCGGAACAAGACACCACCTAGGCCAGGGCTGCTTGTAGCCGCACTGGCCATGGTAGGTTCGTTCACATCGTAGTACGTGAGAACTGGAGCTGGGGCAATCACTTCTTTTACCTTTTTAAAGACAATTTCTTCTTGGCCCCCAGAGCCAAGGTGTGTTGGACTTTAGCAGGTCATTCCCTGCTTTCGTCAGCGTAGCAAGGTCTTGTAGGTATCAGCCAAGGTAATATGGTTCAGCATTCGTTCCTAGAGGAGATTTGTACTGGCTCTCCTCGCAAAAGTCCAACATCACCAAATATTCCATCGAGTTCCTCCACCGTTCTCACTAGGCCCTCATGGCTGCCGCGCTGCGGCTGAGAAGGTTGTTGGGCTTTGATCCTTTCACCCCGTGCACGGTGAATGCGCAGCCTTTGTCGCTGTAAGTTATTTCTGTGGTGAGCTGGCCCCGGCAGCTCAGAAACCTTCCAGGGCTAGTCAGAGCTGGGCCAGGTGACGTCAGCGCTGGGAGAGATTCAAGGTGATTGTAAGTCCCTTCTGAGATGACTGTGACATCAGCTCCTGAGTCACTGTTAACGTCAATAGTCTTGCCAGGAATATTCAGTTTCACTCTCCAGGCAGGTTCTGGGTCATCACTCGTGACACATCCCAGAAACAACGGCTCTTGATTGTCTGTAATATTAATCATCTCCCCAACGGCTTTGGTGTGGCAAACAGCTGCAAAATGTCCTATTTTGTGCATTTATTATACCTGGTGCCTTTGGACATACATCATCTCTTGGGCTATTATTTTTTCCTCATCTCTTGCATTTAGGCTAAAACGCTTTGGTGCTTGAATGGAATTTGTTCCTCTTAGCTTGGGAGTTCTCTCCTTGCCTCAGGGGTTTATGATATTGACTTTTAGTCTTCATTTTTGTTTACAGCTTCAGAGCTAGTTTCAGGTGTTTCAAGTCGCTCCTGCCTTTTGTTCTGCTGTTTGACTAGCACAGGCTGCTTTGCTATCTGTACAGCTTTGTCTCTGGTATTCATGTTTTGCAGTCCCAGAATCACAGTTTTCAGCCAATGTACGCAGAGCTCATATAAAACAGTCAACATTTCCCTCTGGTCCTTGAATTCTCTGGTGAAAACACACTCTTTCATAGACCTCATTTCTCTGAGGTATAAAGTGCACATCAAGCACAGCCAGAACCCTTTCCTAGTCATCTTTGTGATGGTCTTCAGTAAAGTCAAATGATTTAAAGATGTGCCGTGCCCACTTCCCCATACCAAAAATTAAAGAGGATACCTGTGTATCTCCAGTTTCCTTGTGGAGTTTTGTTGCAATGTGAAGTCTTGCAAAATACTGCTCCCCGTCCATCCATTCATTCTGTAGCTCTATCAAACCTGAAGTTCTCTGAGGCACTGAAGAGTGGCATGTGGATGACACTGATCCTGCAACCTTTGTTCCTTCCGCTTGCAACCTCTGTTGCTGCTTTCTGTCGGTTTCTCTTCTCCTCTGGCACTAGTTTATTGCTGACACCTTGTACACAATAGGTTGCAGGGCTGCTACTAGCAGGTCAGGCTCCTCTACCAGTTATGGACGGGCTACAGCGCCGCCTTATCACAGAGATATACCCTAGACATGTTCAGCATCAGATCCTCCAATGTACTGCCTGGTGTGGCCGAGGTTTACACACAGCACCTCCTCCTGGCTGGAGAGAATAATGCAGCTGAGTGTTCTGTTACGGGTGGAGATTGGTGGCTGGCGTTGGCACCATCCTGTGCCTACTCTGCAGCGCCTACCCTGTGACATAAGAGGTTGTGATCTACTGCCATTGCGGTGATTCCCGGGGACGGAAATGATCTGGGTCGTGTTCCCACTGTGCACCTCAGACACCGTAGGGGAGCAGATTTGGAGGGGAGTACAGATTTGTGTCTAGGAGTGTGATGGTTGTCTCGGATTTGGCTGTAGCTCATTGCTATAGCGACACTATGACAGCTATTGGCAAGTGCTGGAAGAACGTCAATGGGGAAATGGAAGGTTCCTGGATGACCAGAGAATGTGAACTGTTCTGGCATCGAAACATTACACGTCTGACTCCTCGCTGTTCCTGAGAAAAGGGGTAAAGCTATTGAGCGGGGGTCAGAGGATCTTTCAAAGATAAAACTATTCTGGAATAAAAACAAGACGGAGTCCGGTGGCACCTTAAAGACTCACAGATTTATTTAGGCATAAGCTTTCGTGGGGAAGAAGTGGGTTTTTAGCCTCCCTGGCCTCCTATACCCTCTGCCTAGGCGTGTGTGTATATTTATATTCTCTCTCCCACTCACTCGCGTGCTGCGGGAGTCATGCCCGTTTTGCCTCGTGGTGGGAGTTTACAGCCATTTCAGTGAAGCGGAGGGTTTAGTGAAGCTGAGGAAGCAGCTAACACTGCTGCACAATGCCGCTCGAGGGCATAAACCCCTGCCCTGCTGTGGATTCGAAGTCCGGACACAGGTGTAGGAAGTAGGGGTGCGGGGGGGCTGCTGGACCCCCAGGTTTTGCGGCCAGCATCCCACCCACCTGGGGTCCTGGCCGCCGGCCCCACTGCTGCCCATGGGCTCCACTGCCGGCCTGGGGTCCCGCTGGAGTGGGGGTGCTGAGCTGCACCCCTCTTACCCCTGTCAGCATCCCCCCTCCCATAGCCGCCTCCCTGCTCCCAGCCCCAGCTTTAGGGGGCAATGAGGGGTGCAGCTCAGCACCAGTGGGTCCGGAGCGCTGCACAATCCTGAGTCTTGGGGGTCAGGTGCAGAGCGGGCTGAGGACTGAGTGTGCAGAGTCAGACCGTGGTGTGGGATGGGAGGAGCCAACGCCAGGGAAGCAGAGTCCCAGCAGTCGGTGGGGAAAGCGTGACTGGGGGCAGAGTGACGTGATCTCATTCACGCTGCCGGGCAGAAGAGAGAGGGTCGCCGTCCCGCCCCTGCCAGCATCCCAGAGCCCTGCCACCTCACTGCTCTGATTCCTAAGCTGTCTGGGGGCAGAGGCACAAGAGGGGCCAGGAGACAGAAAGCGAAGAGCAGGATGAAATGGTCACTGCTCATCCGGGGAAAGGTGACCAGCAGCGTCTCCAGGCTCTGTACTGGGTCCCATGTTGTTTAATGAGCTGGAAAGGGAGAGCACGTCGCAGATGGCACAAAGTGATTTAGGTTAGTCGGGACCGTGCGGAACTTCAGAGAGACCCAACCAAGCCAGATGAAGGGTCAGCTCGATGGCAAATGAAGGTGAGTGTCTCTAAATGCAAAGGGGTGGAAGGGGGGATTTAAACTCTCCTTACACCTGACAGGGTTCGACGTTAACTGCCTCCGCCCAAGAAAGGGACCTGGGAGTCACTGCAGCCAGCACAGTGAAGACGGGTAAGAGAAGGACCGAAGGCCCAGATGAAAAGAGAAGGAAGATTGGGATTGTGACCTGAGAAAGGAGACGGGTAAGAGGGGAGAGGATTCTGGGAATGGGCTGGAGAAGGGAGTTTGGGAGCTTTTCTCCCTGTCTCACAACACAAGAACAAGAGACAGTTGAGGAGAGTGAGAGGTGGCAGATTTAAAACGGATCAAAGGAAATGCTTTTCCACGCAGTGCGTCGTTAGCCTGTAGAACTCTGCCATGCAAAGTCACAGAGGCCAAGAACTTGTCAAGACTCAAAGAGGGAGTGGACATTGATAGGGTTAACTCCGGCCATGCCTGATATCCAACCTAATGCTACCAAAACTTCTGGCAGGGTTGTTAAACCTTCTGCTTTATGGCTTGAGCCAAACTCTAACTCTGAGACCAGGAAGAAAACTGATGTTGGGGCCGATAATCCCACACCTGCTTGCTGTGCACTTCTTACACGTTCCTCTGTCGTAGCTGATCCTGGCCCATAGAGACAACAGGATACTGTACGAGGTGGACATCAGGTCTGACCACTCCACAGCTCCGACACTGGTCCCCACCCCTCTGCTTCCTGTCACACCTGGAGCCTCCTGAGCCAGGACATGAAACCACCGAGATGTCCACATGTCCCAGCTGGGTCCCCGGGCTCGTGTCAGTGTGACCCTGACCCCATCCCCACAGGGTCAGAGACTCAGCGACCTTAAGGCCAGAAGGGTCCATTAGATCTAGTCTGACCTCATGTACATCACAGGCCAGGGAATCTCACCCAGGTACCCCCACACTGAGCCCAGCGACTCGTTGGGCTAAAGCATCGTCCAGAAAGGCCTCCAGTCTGGATCTGAAGACACCTAGAGACGGCGAATCCGCCACTGCCCTGGGGAGTTTGTTCTCAGGGTTAATCACAGGTACAAATTTGTGCCTTTTTTTCTAACCTGAATTTGCTTCTGCTTCCTGCTGTCGGTTCTTGTCCTGCCTTTCCCGGCTAGATGCCAGAGCCCTGCGGTCGGGGGATTTTCTCCATGGGAAGGTATTCGGGCACCATCCTCAAGCCACCTCTCAGCCCTCTGTGTGGTACACGGAGCAGACCGAGCGCCTCACGTCGCTCACTGGCAGGGGTCTTTGCCAACCCTGGAAGCTTTTCTGCTCCCTCGTGTCAGGGGATGCCCAGGCTGCTCCCCAGGCCTGGCTCCTCCCTCCAAAGCTCCTCTGTCAGCTGATCCCCAGTCGGGCTTTAGAACAGGGGCCTGGGGCCTATAGCGGGGGAGCGTGGGCGACTCAGGCCTGAGGGTCAGCCAGAAAGGGGGCAGGGAGAGCAGACGTGAGGCTAGGAGACAGGCCAGGGGGCTGGGTAGTGGGAGTAGGAGACTCTGGAGCAGAGGAAGGCCAGGGGAGCGCCCTGTACACAGAGCAGGGAGCTGAGACGGACCCAGCAGGGACGGGAGATGTTTATCACACCCCGGGCAGCGGGTGCTGCTCACAATATTGCTCTGTTTGAACTCCAGCAGTGGACCCCAGAGCGGCCCCAGAGCTCGCCAGTCTGAACGGGATGACTAGGCCAATGAGCAAGAGGAAGGAAGGCGGCAGAACCAGAGCCCTTTGCGCTGTGGTTCTGAACTTCACTTTGTGACGTGAAGCATCCGTCTCCATAAAGGAGCCTGTTGCATAGTGCAGTCTGTGGCGGAGAAGTATTCTCGAGGAGCCCTGAGAAGGCGAATCGGAGGGTGGGACCTCTGCAGGGCCAGCCCATGCCGGAAGGGTCCGCTCTGAGGTGGCGACCCTATGACACCGCTCCAGTTTCTCAAGACCCTTTGCAAAGTGTGCACACCAGAACCAGACGCAGGATCCAGCATTGGTTTCCCCAGGGCTGTGTGCAGACAGGGCTCACTGGCGAAGACTTGGCAGAGAAGGAACAGTCACTTCTGAGGAAAATTGCCTTGCCCTGGTCTCAGAAAAACACCAGAAAAGAAAGGCCAGATGAGTGTCATGCAGCAGGCTTGGCCAATCCTGCCTTCCAACATCACCTGCAACATCTGCCACCAAGTTTGCGGCTCAGGGATTAGGCTCCTCGGTCACCAAAGGACCCATAAAAAATAAAACCTGTGGAAGAGATCATCCTCGACCCCGCGGGATTGCTGCCGCCACCGTCCAGAGGTAAAAATCCCCTCCCTGAGTCAACTTGCTGCTCCCCTGTTTAACCCCCCAAGGATGGCATCACGCTGGGAGCTCCCACTGGGTTGCTGCAGGCCCTAGATCCCTTCCCGAGTTGCTGCTTTCCAGGGTCAGGCCCCATTCTGCAGGTGGGGCCTGCACGGCTTGTTCCTAGATGTCTGACCTTGTATTTGGCTGTGTCACTGTGAGTCCGCCCTGCCCCCCACCCCGGAGGTCCTTTCGCTTCCTTGCCCTGTCCCTGGGGGTGGAGTGTCACTGCACCCCCCCACCCCAGGGTTGTCTCACTGGGCCTGTCTCTGCCTTGCCTCACCCCCCAGTTACTCTCCCTGGCTGCTCTCGGGTCGGGGCTGGAGAGTGCCCGGCATGGCTGGTGACAGCGTAAACACAATAACAGCGTCTGTAGCCTCCACTCTCCCCAGTGCATCGTAGCCCATGGAGCCCCCAACACCCAGCCCTGCCTGCATCACCTCCACTATATCCCAGCACCTCCAGCGCTGAGACAGGGCTGCGTGGTCAGCCAAGGCCTGGCCCTTTGCTCCCGGCTGGCTCACAGCCCCCAGTGCTGAGACAGGGCTGGAGCCAGTCTGAGCCATTCCCACAGCGCTGACTGCATCCCCCCTGCCGTCTCCCCAGGCCCGGGAATCACCCGCCTGGAACACAACTGCACTGAGCGGACAGGTCAGAACGTTCTGGCCCCCTCGTTACTCCGGATGCCGGCTGCACGTGGGAGGTGACTGGGGCTCAGGGCTTTGCTGCTGCACTCAGTTTTGTTTGCACTGGGTGGAACGTGACAGGAGGGACCCAGGGTGTTTAGGAAAACAGGACTTGGCGCTTGTGGGCCATGCTGGGAAAATAAAAACATCCGGGCGGCCAGCTCTGCAGCGAGTGCGAGGGGCTGGCACACTATAAATTTCCTTCAGCAGGTGCTTTGTAGTCTCAACAAGGAAATGAGCACATGATTCATTTCAACTTAAACCCCTCAATGTTTCCTGTCCTGTGAGTCAGAAATAACCCTGGGAGATCACAGCTCATTCCTGCACCAGGAGCGAAAAGTGCTGCCAAGCCAGTGCCACACTCCCGGCAGGGACGTGGCCAGGGGAGCGCGTGAAGCCAGGGGCTGCGGGGTGACACGGGGCCGGGGGAGGGCAGGGCCCTCAGGAAACCCCAGGGAGGGGCTGCAAGATGATGGGGCCATGGGGATAAGAGCCCGGCCTGGCCCCCAAGGGGTGGGAGGACACGTACACTAGATAGTAAGTCTGTGACAATCAGGGCCAGATAAGTACATGGCTGAACAGAGCTAGAAGCAGCTGGAGGGGCTTCCCAAGGGTCAAAGGCCTGAGGTGAGAGATCCAACTGTCCTGGGACAGTCCAAGGGGAAGCAGCCACACGCAGCAGCTGACAGAAGAGAGCAAAGAGCGGACGCAGCTAATGGTGCCAGAGGGGCAACAGTGCAACCAAGGGAAAGTACAGCCACTGCTAAATGGTGGGGGGGGGGGGTCTGTCCATGAATGGTGCACGGCTCAGCTGCTGGGGGGTCTGCTACAGAGACGTGTGTGCAGCCAGGAGTGCATCTGCACAAGAGGTTAATAAGGGACCCCAGTAAAACACCTGGGGTTACGTCTACACTAAAGAAAAAATCCTGCTGCAGTGAGTCTCAGACTCTGGGTCCACTCAAAGTAGTAGTGTAGACGTTCCCACTCGGGCTGGAGCCGGGGCTGTGAAACCCGGCGGCGGGGGAGGGTCTCAGAGCCCAGGCTCCAGCCCGAGTGGGAATAGCTACACTGCTGCTTTGAGCTCCGTAGTGCGAGCCCCAGGGGCCTGAGTCAGTTGACCTGGGCTCTGAGGCTCGCTGTCTTGCAGTGTAGACATATCACGAGTGACAAGCAGGGAACCCTGGGCAACATGCCCATTGACCAGCCAGCCCAGGCACCATGCAACCAGATTTTAAGGGAATCCACTCGCCCATTGCCAATAGACAGACATTGTAGGAGGTACCAACAGGCGGGGGGACCGTGGCATGGATCTGTGACTCCGGAAGGGGGATGATCCTGGCATTCCATCCCCACGTCGAACTTCTATTCTTTTCACGGTGGTGGTGCATACACTACGAGACCGCACCAGAGTCCCCCAGCCAGCAGCTCACGGACAGAGCCTGGTCAAGAAATGGCCAGTCTGAGCATGGCCAGGCCTCTTGGGCACCTGCTTTCTGCCAAGGTGCTAGCAAAGGAGGTGGCTGGAGGGAACCCATGTGCTGGGGATATCTACAGAATGCAAACGCTGACTGCATCAATGGACATGTTTGCACCATATGGGTACACTTTAATGGGAGCTGGAACGGGCCCTATAAGCATCAGGCTCACCCAATCAGAGCACAGAAACATGCCGTGTGGCCATGTGAATTTCTCCACACTTTGAACATGACTCTTCGGTAGATAAATAAACACCAGAGAACCTCTCTGCCCGTGGGCAAATTACAAACAGAAGCGGCAGAGGCCCCTGAACACGTCACTGGCTGCACATTATTTACCCAGCGCTGGTTATAAAAGCTGTCGTCTTGCCAGACAAACCCAGTTGCCTCTTTTGACAGAATGATGCAGTTCCTGGCTGAGGGGGATACAGTATCTGGACTGTAGAAAGCATCTGGTATTGGGAGTTGCAGACAGTCTTACCTGGGAAATGAATCAATATTGGATTTGCTGGGCACTCGGGCATCTGTTGGAAGCTGTGTGCAGGTGACCGGTGAATGGCAGTGTAGTTAGTTGTGGGCAGCTGCTAGTGGGTACTGGCGGGATCAATGGTAGGTCCTGTCCCGTTTAACTCACCTCTCGAACAGGTGAGCAAAGGGCCTGGAGAAGCTGCCAGGATAGCACGGCAGAGCGCAGCGACACGCTCCAAAGGGAGAGAGGCTGGAGTCAGCTTTGAACAGATCATTGAACTTTAGGAAACATCCTACCAGCCCTTTCGTATCTTATCCCTGTTAACTAACGGTGGGCGCCAAGGTCAGTCTGCATGGGAGGCACCCAAGGGGGAGAAGGGGGACTCAGGACAAGGGGTGTGGGGATCTCAGCAGAAGGACACCACAGAGAATTCAGACTGAATTTTAGAAACAATCCCTTGAGAGTGAGATGGTGGTGGCGGCTCCCCCTCCACGGGAGGGTGATGTCTGCAGGGGGAAAGTTCAGGCCACGCACACCCTCCCCACTCGGGGAAGGGCTGGGAGCCCTGTTGCTGCAGGTATTTAAAAGTAGACTAGACAGAATCTAGGTGAATGTGCACTGGGGAGTCTAGTCCAGTTCTCCTCTCCCATCCCTCTGTGTGACTCGTCCTGACTCCCAGAGAGTCTCCGGTCCCGATTCCAGCTCCTTGAAGCTCGGTGTCCCTGGGGAGGAGGTTGGGGGTTGGTCAGCAGGTGTCTGGGTTTCTGCATTAGCTGCGTTGTTATGGATTTGTCCCTGGCTCCCATCTGAGGAAATCTGGTTCCTCACCTGAGCTGTGAGTGGCAGCCAGGAGGGATGCAGCAGCCAGAGTAGCGCTTACCTTGTGCCCCATCCGCTGCCACCTGGATGCCTGAGATTCTCTTCAGTTCTCAGGTGGTGGAGAGGGGCTTGCTGGCCGGGCTAAGGCAGCAGCCCCTGATGTGGGGAGATAACAGACTGTATAATGGGGAGCCCACGGTAAGTGGCCTGGAAGGGCAACCCAAAGGGCTGTGTTTGTTGCGGGGAAGGAGGGGCACCTTCAGGGCCGGCTCCAGACCCCAGCACACCAAGCGCACACTTGGGGCGGTGTCCCGCGGGAGGGCGGCAGGCACGCCTGTGGGAGGTCCACCGGCGCCGCGGGACCAGCGACCGGCAGAGCGCCCCCCGCGGCGCGCCGCCCTGCTTGGGGCGGTGGAAATCCTAGAGCCGCCCCTGGGCACCTTCACCCCCCCACCCCCTGGCACATGGCATGAAGCCCCGAGTTTCCAGCCTGTACACTCATAGATTTTTAAAGCCAGCACCATCCAGTGTGACCTGCGTAGCCCACGTGACCCCACCCAGCTCTTCTTGTGGAGTGAGAACAGTCATATTAGAAAGAAATTCAATCACGTTTTAAAGACTCTGAGTGACGGAGAATCCACCATGTCCCTTGACAAGTGGTGCCAATGGTTAATTACCTTTACTATTAAAAACTAGCACCTGAATTTGTCTAGCTTCAGCCTCCCGCCATTGGCTCTTGTTCTGCCTTTGCCGGCTAAGGAAAGAGCACTCTGCCGCTGGAAATCTGCTCCCTGGGGAGGTGCTTAGAGACTGTCAGCAAGTCACCTCTTAACCTTCTTTTTTAAAGAGGCTGAGTTTCTTCAGTCGGGTGTCTGGCCAGTTTCCCCGACCCTGACCCATTCTCGTAGCTCTTTTCTGAACCCTTTCCAATTAGTCACCATTCATCCTGAAGTGTGGCCACCAAACTGAATCCAGTATTCAGTGACGGTCTCACTAATGCCAGACCCAGTGGCAATGCTACTTCCTGCTCCCACGGGATACTCCTTGCATCACATTTGCTCTCGTCGCCCCACATCACATTGTGAGCTCATGTGCAGACTCTTTCCACCATGAAACTTAAGTCCTTTTCTGAGTAACCGGTCCCTAAAATCCAGTCCCCAAACTATAAGTGTGACCTGCAGTCACTAGCTAGACGCCCTTGCATTTTGCTTTATTAAACGCATGTTATCCAAGTGAGCCCAGTTTACCATGCGATCCAGATCACCTGGCGGAATTATTTACCATTCAACTAATTACCATTATTTACCATTCAACTAATTTTTGTCATCTGCAAATTTTACCATCAATGATTTTACATTCTCTGAGAAACCCCAGTTAGACTTTTGCAGAGAGATTTGATTTTAGGGCACATTTTCAGAGGTTCAGCGGGCGATGCATGTTTATGGGCACTGGAAAGGAAAGTTGATGGCAGAAGAACACAAGGCAGAAAAAGAAGATCTTGGTTGGACACATGGTCTCCTGGGGGGACCAAAAGATCTATTCATCCACACAGAGATTAGCAGAGGATTGTACTGAATGGGCTACCCTGGTTGCAAACCTCCAGTGATGGAGATGCCACAAAAGAAGAAAAAGATATTACATTTCCTTCCAGATCATTGATAAAGACATTTGATTTTCACTGGGAAGAGAATAGATTACTGCGGGACCCCACTAGAAACAGCTCTTTGGATGATGATTCCTGATTTACAAATACATTTTGAGATCTGTCAGTCAGTGTCTAATCCCTTCAATACGTGCTGCACTGACCTGGTATAATGCTATTTTCTGAGCACCAAGTCAAATGCTGAAGATGCCACTTGCTTAGCCATGAGCCATGGTGGATCTGGTCACACCCATCATGATGGGATGCCATTCTGCAAGATACACTCTAGCGCAGCCCCGAGTAAGGATCTGGATGCAGGACTCACGGGATGAAGTGCTAGGGCCTGTGCTATGCACGAGGTCGGTCGAGATGCTCACAGGGGTCTGGTATGGCCTTCAAGTCTCTGCATGCAAGTGTCTCTTCTGAGGTGAGCTGGCCAAGCTGGGCTGTCGTACTGGGGCCATCGGGTGCCTTTGGGGCTAGAGGTCAGTGCCCAGCCCAGAGCAGGCTGGAGGCCGGGAGCATCTATCTATCTTCTCCGTGGGTCACTGCCCCTGGCCTCATAAACAAGCTTGTCCCCTGAACCTGCCGTGAACCCATGGAACAACACAGCTGCTGCATTACCCACATTTTCCCCTTTCAAATATTTGCCTCTGCTCCATTTTTTCCATCGTTGGCACATAAAATCCAAACACAAACAAGGACTCCTTCAGGTTACCGTGACAACAAGGGCACAGGAAACCCATAAATGCAAAGGTTGCCCCGTGTGCAGGAATCCATCCCCCATAGATTATCTCATGCCGCAGGCTTGCTGCGCTGCGCATGGGGCAGGACCCAAGGCACAGGCCAGTCCATCTTAATGGGCTTTGCTGGCTCTGAGTGGCCTGTGTTCACCTTCATTGTCTCTGTCTCAGGAGCTGACGTGCGGCAGGGTGCCAGGGATGGGAGCCCAGTCAGAGGGGTGTCACTGTCTCCCTGGGAGCTGAGTTCTTCCAAGATGGTCCCGCCTCCTGGCTCTTTGCTTCCCCTGGCACTGCATTTGGCCAGAGCCATGTGGGGAGGATGGGTCTTATTCTTCCAGAGCTGCAAGGACTGCCCCAGCTCCACCGCCCTGGGGAACCCGGAAGGGAGGGGAACACTGGGGGATGTCCCTGGTTAGTCTCTCATTAGCAATGGGTCTCTCTCCGCCTGCTGCCCGTGCTCCCCTTCCCGTCTATACGGGTCTCCTTCTCTCCTGCCCACTGCTGCCCACCACTCCGCCGTGCAAGAACAGAACATGGCACCGTCCTGCTGCACAGAAACGGAGCCTCAAGGGGTTGGGACCGTCCCAGATGCCTTTGCAAGAGCCCGGCCCAGCCCTGGCGCAGACTGACACCTTGCAATCAGGGGAGGCAGATGAGGACCCCGAGGAACTGCAGGAACTGCCAGCAGCTGAGGAGACAGAGGATCTTTGGACCACAGGGTCCCCCTACTGCCCCCTGCCACCAACCCCACCCCCAGGGTGGCAGCCTGTTCCCCTGTGTGTTGCTTGCTGTCTGCCCAGCCAGGTGGCTGTGAGCGTCAGCCTGACGTGCTTCTCCCTGCCTGGGGGCTGGAGCTCTCCCCTGTAAGGCTGTTACTTGCGCTCTGCCAGCAGTGAGCCGGAGTGGCCTCTCTCCCCACTCAGGTGCAAGGGACCCCTACAGGGGATTTCCGTTAGCCCCACACTGACTGGGTACAGGTCACCTCACTGGGATGCAGAGATAAAGTTTCTTGACACCTAAAGTAACTGCTTCTTGGAGCAGCTAGTCCTGGAACCCACAAGGGGAGAGGCAATTCTTGATTTAGTCCTACATGGCGCACAGGATCTGGTCCAAGGGATGAATGTAGTTGAACCACTCAGTACTAGTGACCGTAATGTAATTACATTTAATATCCTGGTGAAGGGGTGTGATGGGGTGTGCATACCCCACACCGGGCAGGAAAGGGTTAATCCCACACTATGGGCAGAGGAAGTCCCACCCCTCAGACTCTGCTGGGCACGCTCCAGATGCTGGGCTGGTACAAAGGAGGGCAGCCCAGCTCAGTCTGCGCTGACCACCAAGGAGGAAGGACGCTTGGCGGAGGCTCCAGCCGAGGAGCCGTCACAGCCCTTGCCTGCGGGAGCCGGAGATCCTGAGACCCAGACTGGAGACCTGTTGCTTACAGCTGGTTGGTGGGAGTTGGAGTCCCAGGGAGTTACCTGCCGTGAGGAGCCCAACAGCACAGTCAGAAGTAGCCCAGGGAGGTGGAGTGAGTGGTATCTCCCATCCATGTAAGGTCAGCACATTATGGTTGGATTCTCCACCACCGTTAAGGCCTTGAGCTGGGACCCAGTGAAATCAGGTGGGCCTGGGTCCCCCTACCCCGGCCACCACCACCCTCTGGTGGTCATCCCCATGCAGGGCTGAAAGTAACTTTCAGGACTTACCGGTACTGCTGGAGTCCTGAGGGGGGCGTGGCCTCATCCAGAAGGGGCGTGGCCTCTCAAGATTTAAAGGCACTGGCTGTGGCTGGGAGCCCCAGGGCCTTTAAATCAACCAGGGGCTCCCAGCTGAAGAGGTGGCTGGGAGCCCTCAGGGGCAAATTAAAGGGCCCGGGGCTCCGGCTGCCGCAGGGAACCCCGAGCTTTGCCGGAGCTCTGAGCCCTTTAAATCCCGGCCCCAGCCCGGCCGCCCGAGCCACGGGCGGGATTTAAAGGGCTCTGGGCTGCCCGCAGCCGTGGGAGCTCTGAGCCCTTTAAATCCCTGCCGCGGAAGCCGGTGCAGTCCGGCACGGCGTACTGGGTATTGCCGGTACACCGGACCGGACCGGACCAACTTACTTTCACCTCTGTCCCCATGTCTGGCCACTAGCCACCCAGCCCTGCCCTCGAAGGCTGCTCTATTATCTTGGGCTATTAGGCCATGCAGTCCAGAACCCCAGGGCAGCCGCTTTGACTGTCTATTGAGCTGCACCGTAGTGGGACAATCTGGTAGACTGTAACCGTGGTGTCCCCTCACCAAAGGGAGACGGGTTGTGCATACATCACCATGGGGAAATACCAAAGAAACCCACCACCGTAGAGGGGAACTACACAAAAATAAGGAACCTAGTTGAATGGAAATTAAAAGGAACAGTCACAAGAGTGAAATGCTGCAAGCTGCATGGAAACTTTAAAAACACCAAAATAGAGGCTCAAAGTGCATGTGTACCCCACATAAAATAAACCCAGGAAGTCCAAAAACATTGGAAGTCAAATTCTGCTGAGGAAAATAGAAAGGAGCCTAGACTCTGGCAAGACACATGTAAAAGTGTCACTGGGCAGAGCAAAAAAAGAAATGGAAGTGCAACTAGCAAAACAGACACAAACTAGCACCAAAAAAGCATGTTAAGTACTTCAGAAGCAGGACGCCTGCCAAACCCCTGGGGTCATCGGAGCACTCAAGGAAGACAAGGTCATTGCAGAGAAGCTAAATGAATTATTTGCATCCGTCTTCACTGCAGAGGATGTGGGAGATTAGAAGAGTTGTTAGAACAAATTGATAAACTAAACAGGAATAAGTCACCAGGCCCAGGTGGTAGTCACCCAAGAGCTCTGAAGGAACTCAGATGTGAAATTGGTTTGTAACTTATTATTTAAATCGGCTTCTGTGCCCAATGACTGGCAGATAGCTAATGTAATGCTGATTTAAAAAAAAAAAGGCTCCAGAGGCGATCCCAGCAATTACAGGCCAGTAAGTCTGACTTCAGTACCGGGCAAACTGGTTGAAACTTTAGTGAAGAAAAGAATTCTCAGACACACAGATGGACATGATATATTGGGAAGATACAACACAGCTTTTGTAAAGGGAAATCATATCTCAGCAATCTGTTAGAATTCTTTAGTGGGTTAACAAGCATGTGGTCAAGGGGGATCCAATGGACATAGTGTACTTGGACTTTCAGAAAGCTTCTGACAAGGTCCCTCACCAAAGGCTCTTAAGCAAAGGAAGCTGCCACAGGATAAGAGGGAAGGTCCCCCCTCTCATGGATCAGTGACTAGTTAGAAGGTAGGAAACAAAGGGTAGGAATAAATGGTCAGTTTTCAGAATGGAGAGAGGTAAATAGTGGTGTCCCCCAGGGCCTGTTCTGGGCCCAGTCCTATTCAGCATATTCATAAATGAACTGGGAAAAGGGTGAACAGTGAGGTGGCAAAATTTGCAGATGATACAAAACTACTCAAGATAGTTAAGTCCCAGGCAGACTGCGAAGAGCTACAAAAGGATCTCGCAAAACCGAGTGACTGCATTTATTGACATTGAAATTCATCTGCCAGTTTGTTGCCCAAAGTGATGCACAATGGAAAACATAATCCTAACTCTACATATAAAATGATGGGGTCTAAATTAGCTGTTCCCTCTCAAGAAAGATCTTGGAGTCATTCTCAGAAAACATCTGCTCAACGGACAGCAGCCGTCAAAAATGCTAATGCTAACAGAACATTAGGAAGCTTTAAGAAAAGGAGAGACAGAAAATATCATATCGCCTCTGTATAAATGCAGGGTACACCCACGGCGTGCAGTTCTCGTCACCCCATCTCAAAAAAGATATATTAGACATGGAAACAATAGGGAGAAGGACAATGAAAATTATGAGGAGTATGGAACAGCTTCCATCGGAGGAGAGATTGAAAAGCCGGGGACTGTTCAGCTTGGAAAAGAGACATGTAAGGAGGGAAATGAGAGAGGTCTGTAGGATCATGACTGGGGTGGAGAAAGTGACTATAAAGGGTTATTTACCCCTCCGCATAACCCAAGAGCCAGGGGTCACCCGTTGTCACAGACCCACAGGTCCAGTGCTTTGGAACAGTCCCAGGGAGGGCCCCGTCACTCTGCAGTCCCCGCTTAGGGGCTCATTCTGTCAGGGGGGAAACCACTTGGCTTCACAGCCGCTTTGGCTCAAATCTCGGCGCCTTCAGGACCCCTGGGTCTCTCCGTGAGCTCCCTGCAGCACGTCCACCTGAGCTGGACACCTGAGAGAGGCTTGTGCTCGCAAGGGGAGCGAAGCACCCCCACCTTCAGGATCGGCCTGCGGGGTGGCTGCAGGTGGGTTTATCAGAGTCCTTGGTTAGCACAGCGACCAGAAAGTTACAGCCTGGCCCTGGTCCATCTTGGGCACCCAAGAGCCCTCTGACCCCTTTTGTCCCAGTTCAGGGGAGTCTCTGGTTTCCAGCAGCCCGCACTGAACATCCCCCTGGCCCCCGCACACACCTGGCCCCTCCTCAGTCCTTTGTCCTTGTTCCCAGGCAAACCCAGCTGGCTTCCGCCGGGGGGTCGGCCATCCATGGTGGTTAGTTGCAAGGTACCAAATGTGTAGGAAGTTGGAGTGGCCACTGTCTTCTCAGACTCCCCAGGAGCCCGGGGCCCAGGCCCCACACAGCCACGTGTCAGTCACACCTGGGCCCAGGCCCCACACAGCCACGTGTCAGTCACACCGGGGCCCAGGCCCCACACAGCCACGTGTCAGTCACACCGGGGCCCGGGCCCCACACAGCCACGTGTCAGTCACACCGGGGCCCGGGCCCCACACAGCCACGTGTCAGTCACACCTGGGCCCGGGCCCCACACAGCCACGTGTCCGTCACACCTGGGCCCGGGCCCCACACAGCCACGTGTCAGTCACACCTGGGCCCGGGCCCCACACAGCCACGTGTCAGTCACACCTGGGCCCGGGCCCCACACAGCCACGTGTCAGTCACACCTGGGCCCAGGCCCCACACAGCCACGTATCAGTCACACCTGGGCCCGGGCCCCACACAGCCACGTGTCAGTCACACCTGGGCCCAGGCCCCACACAGCCACGTGTCAGTCACACCTGGGTCTCTGCAGAGCGTGAATAACATTTTTCTGCTGCCCATTAACAATGCAGTATATAGGGGAAACTGAGGCACACACAATTTCCATACAAAATATTACAGAAAATTCCCATTCTGTGACACCAATTGAAATGAATAGGCAGTGGGTTTAAAACAAACCAAAGGAAGAACCTTGTCACACAACACTCAGCCAACCTGTGGAACTCTTTGCCAGGGGATGTTGTGAAGACCAAGACTATAACAGGGTTCAAAAGAGAATGAGATAAATTCATGGAGGACAGGTCCATCAATGGCTGTTAGCCAGGCTGGGCAGGGACCTAATCCCATGCTCTGGGTGTCCCTAAGCCTGTTACTGCCAGAAGCTGGGATGGATCACTCGATAATTGCCCTGTTCTGTTCCTTCCCCCAAAGCGTCTAGTACCAGCACTGTCGGGAGACAGGACACTGGGCTAGATAGACCGTTGGTCTGACCCAGTGTGGCCGTTCTTATGTTCCTAAGATGTTCTTATATTCCCAGCTGCTAGGGGGTGGGGGACAGTATTAATTGCCAGGCAGGGGCAGACATGGAGGGGGGCGGGATTAATTGCCAGGTGGGGGGAAGGGCAGACATGGAGGGGGGGCGGGATTAATTGCCAGGTGGGGGGAAGGGCAGACATGGAGGGGGCGGGATTAATTGCCAGGTGGGGGGAAGGGCAGACATGGAGGGGGCAGGATTAATTGCCAGGTGGGGGGAAGGGCAGACATGGAGGGGGGCGGGATTAATTGCCAGGTGGGGGGAAGGGCAGACATGGAGGGGGCAGGATTAATTGCCAGATGGGGGGACGAGCAGATGTGGGTCTGGGCTGGCACAGAATTAATGGCCCTTGAATGCCCCCTGCTGGATGCTCTGGGGTCCTACCACCCCCACCCCAGGACAGGAGCAGAGAAGGTAGGTCCTCCAGGGCTGCCTAGAAAGGCTGCAGGGAAGCAGCCAATCAGAGCCCAGCAGGCTCAGTTAAAAGGCTCGGCAGGGGCCGAGTGGGGCAGTCCCTGGCTGGGGACCATAAGGGTGAGGAAGGCTGGGAGAGTTGTGACTGGCTGGTGAGTGGCTGGTGTTACAGGCTGAGGGATTATAATGCACCCACACCCCTGCTGGAAACCTGCCCCCCTCCTCCTGCTCCACCTTTCCCCTTTCATAAACCCTTTAAGGATAAGGGACACCCTTACCATGCTCAAGCCTGCGCATGGTCCCTGTGGTAACGTGGGTTCCTCGGGGGCGACCTGACCTGCCTGGATCACAGCACCTCCACCCCCTCAGCCCTTTCTGCACCTGGCGAGCGCTCTCCAGACTCTGCCAGCCCCGACCCTTGTTCTGCGCTTTCATTCTGGCTGGGCCCTTCCAGCGTGTCTTGTGCACAGCACAGCCGGCAATGCCGAGAGGTGCTGGGGCAGGACACCGGCACTCGGCCCGGCAGAGCTGGCAGTTCCGGCAGAGCCCCCTGTTTTCAGTGCAGAGCACGTCCTTTCGCCAGTCGCTCTTGGTGCTGACACGTTTCCGCTCGGCTCTCAGGCCAGAGGGGAATGTGTCTGGCATGCTTCTGTCATTCGTTGGCTTGTTCTGGGGTGGTCCCAGGAGATGGAAAAGGCTTCACCAGTTACAGTCAGAAGCTTTTCAGTGTTTTGGCTTGTTTTGCTTTCTGAGAACCCAGAAAACAAGGTGCTTTGTTCCTATCTGCCACCTTGGGGCATATACGCAGGGTGTGTAGTTTCTCTGTCTGCGTGGCCCCCATTATGCTTGGATCTTCCTGATGTGTAATAATGTCTGTTATCTGTTACGCATGCACAGTGCTGTACAGACACACACAATGCCTGTGCACAGTACTGCATACGCCTACAACTGTCACGGACCCACAGGGTCGGGGCTAGGCTCCAGCTTTGGAAGGGTCTGTAGGAGGAACCCGTCAGCGGGCCGGACCCCCTATGGGCTTCGCTCTTCCTCCAGGGTCACCCCCATGCGGTTTCTCTGCCTCCTGAGACTGGACCTCTGGGCCTGCAGCCCCCCTGCTTCACCCCGTGAGCTCTGCCCAGCGAGTCCCACAGAGACAGACCCTGGTGGAGACTTGTCCACTCCACAGGGATTAATGCACCTCGCCCAGCATCTGCAGTGACACTCACCCAGCGCTGCCAGAACAATCAGGTGACCGGGTCTGTCAGTCACCTGGACACAGCACAGGGAGCCCTTAGGGTAGCCTGAAGAACTGACAGTTGGAGTATCCTCCAGTCTGGCCAGCCCAGAGCCCAGCCACGCTGTAGGGAACCCCTTGGGTCAAGCTCTGTCTCTCCATCTGTCTGACCTCCTTGGTCCGAATCCCAGGTCAAAGCCCCCTGATTGCCTCCAGCAGCCAATGCTTATCTCCCCCCCCCCCACCTTGCAGCTCCCTAGTCCTTTGATCTCAAGCTGGGGGACTGTTGTTCAGTTTCCCTAAGGAGAGGCAGGGAGTCCTTCGGGGTGTTGGTTGCTAGGTATCAGTGTCCAGGTAATTTGATTTCCTATTGTCTTTCAGAGGCTCCACTGATATGGGGATCAGGCCCAGATAGCTCAGCGACACCCATATCTATGTCTCTTCACCTGCCCTGGTAGAAAACAGCCCTTTCCAACTCCAAGTAACAATGTGGCACACAGGGGAAACTGAGGCACACACAGGCTTCATAAAAATATTACAAAAAATTCCCACTTCATCACAACAATCATGGCTCCTGCCCGAAGAAATTTACTGTTCATGGCCCCAGTCCTACAGTGAGCTCTGTATGGGCCATAGCCTCGTCAGTAAGTCTCCACTGGGCACAGCATCTCTCATGCAGAGTCCCTGAAGGAGCAGGGCTGAGGCGCAGGCATAATACAAGGAGTAAGGATAAGCAGAAGGGGGCCGTGGGAGTTGCTGAATGTTTGGTTGTGTTACATTCGTCATGGAAGAGCGTTAATTTGAGCTAGTGTATTTCTGAAATCTGTGGGATGATTTGCACGGTTAGAATGTCAAAATCAATGGCTATAGCCTATTTCAGAAGGATTGAGTGGGCAAAAGGGATGGGGGAGTGGCACTGTATCAAAAATAGCCTTACCTACAAGGAGTCCGGTGGCACCTAACAGATTTCCTTTTCAAAGCTTATGCCCAAATAAATCTTAGTCTTTAAGGTGCCACCAGACTCCTTGTTGTTTTTGTGGATACAGACTAACACGGCGACCCCCTGATACTTGATAGCATGACCTGTTTCCAAGTCGCTGATAACTCTGAAGAAAATGATCTTGAATGCTTATGGATCAATGGCCTAACAGATGAAGCACAAGACTGGCTCCTAGTTGGTGTCTGCTACAGACCACCACATCTCACTAGGGAACAGGATGACTGTCTCCTTACGCACCAATGTATAATGCATAGGTAGAGGGGGGGAACTGAATGACCGTGGGGGACTTCAGTTTGAGAGACGTGCTGGAGGTTTCATGCTGCCAATACTAAAATATTCTTGGAATTTCTAAACATTATAGATGACAATCTGCTAACGCAAAAATAATTGCAGCCAACATGGGGGAATTCTTTATTCTCTCAATGTCCTAACATATACAGAGGAACTGATCACAGAACTAAACATCAATGGTCACTTAGGTACACATAATCGTGGCTTGATCTCTTTTTATAATGTGCAAGCAGAATAAAATCAAGACCAGTAATATGCATACTTGGTGCCAATTTCACAAAGCTGAAAGCAACTATGAACAAAATCAGTTGGGAGGAAGAATTTTTAATTAGAAAAATGTGAATGATATTTATTGAATACTTCTGCCTTTTCTGCATTATTATTGATAACTTTACCATTTCCCTCTTGTAATAGAACAATGTCATTGTCAGGATTCTTTTTGTTCCCAGTGTATTTTAAAAAAAAAACTTCTTATTGTCTTTAACTCTGCTGGCCACAGATTTCTCCTTGTGTACCTTTGCTTCCCTTATCAAGTTTCTACAGTTCCTAACTTCTGATTTATATTCATTACTATATTCTTTTCTTTTCTTCCATTTGTTACATTTTTTTAATAGCAGGCTTCACTTCCCCTCTAAACCAGGTCAGGTTTTAAACAGCACGGCCTTCTTTCTCAGTTGTGTGACTGCGGCTTTTGGAGTATGTGTTGTTTTTGAGTAATGTGTTCAGGAGTAATTAACAAGGTTCAAACAGGCATTGGGTATTTGTGTCTCAAAAAGCCACAGTCCTGCCATGAATGACAAGCTCTGGCAGGGATATTAACCTTCATGCTCAGGGCTGGAGTCAATCTCTAGCGATTGGAGACCAGGAGGAGACCTGATGTCGGGGTAGATGATCCCACACTTGCTACTGCAGGGTTCTTTCATCTCCTTCTATAGCCCCTGGTGCTGGCAGTATCCGAGAGAGGACACTGGGCTAGAGGGACCCTGGGGCTGATCCACTCTGGCAATTCCTGCGCCCCGACACTGGCTTCTCTCCCTGGCTCGGTGTTGCAGAGGGCTAGAGCCCATTGCAGGGCCTAATCCAGGGAGCAGGTTCCTGCTGCATGAGCTTGCTCTGGGCCAGGGACTGTAATAGCCTGGATGCCGCATCTCTTCAGCTCATGCCTCCAGCTGCTCCCGTGAGGGAGGCGCTAATGGCTATTGAGATGTTTCCGCCCACAACCCAGGCCAGGCTCATTCCTGACTGTCGCTGCCTCTGCATGTGGCTGAAGGAACCGGACAGGCCCCTGCTGCCCTCGCTGCTCCCCTGGTCACGCCGCTGATTGGAGATCCTCTCCCTGGCAGCAGCAGTTACTGTCACTCCGGTCGGTCGGTCGGTCGGTGAGTCTCGTGGCCTGAGGGGCCGGACCTTGTTATACAAGTGTAGGCCCAGCCCCCGCGGTGTCACCAGGGCGGGTGCAATGCACCAGGATGTGGCAACACTGTGTTTGGGGTTTGACCCCTGGGTCCTTTGCCAGCAGTGCTTGTCCCCGGCCTGGCATCTCTGCTGTGTCTCACCAGGGTTGGGAGCAGTAACGCCAGAGGCACCCAAGGGTCGCCCTAGGGAAGGATTAGCCTCCTTCTCCAGCACCTTCAGTTAAACTCAGCTGGGCGCTGGGCATCCCCTGGGCCCAGCCAGGCAGCTGAGTCCCAGCCGCCAGGTTTTGGTTGTGTGACTGGTCAGGATGATGATGCAACCTAGGTGCGATCCCAGCCTGTGCCGCTGCCATGAGCCACAGGCCCCGGGGCACCAGTTTTGGGGACACGCCCTCTCTGGCATATCACAGAATAGTCTGTCTCTCTGCTGGCTCCAATCAAACCAGTAACGCAGCCAGACTCTGCAGCTCCAGGATCTCAGCTTGAGAAGTGACCCCTGCAAGACCAGCCACACCCTGGAAACAGAGAGCCCCATTTTCTGGCAGCCAGGCCAAGGGGGAGGGCATGACTCCTAGGCGGCAGCAGGGCCAATCAGAGCTACCCCTGCTCGTTAACAGCAAGTGCCTTTCCCTTCTGCCCTGGCTGGCTGTGCGAATGCCAGGAGAGGGGCCAGGGAAGCTGTTCTCCTGCCCCCTCCGGTGCCCCTCAGACCCCAGGAGGGACTGGCTCTGGGCACCTGGAGCTGGCATCTTAGAGCTTTACGTGTAACGGTGCCCCAGGCTGGCAGCCCCTGCATGTGCCTCTGTTCTCAGCACCCTGAGCTCTGCCTGCCCACCGACCTCCAGCAGTTCCTTCACGTCCCATTAGCCCTGAGCTGGCGTCACTCCTCTGGCCCCATCTCCTCGCTGCCAGATCACTGCAGACTAAACAAGCCCTGTCCCATGAGCCAATCTGTCCTGCTGCCCCTCCATCCAGGCCCTGAGCTCTGCTCTTTCTAGTCTGGCCTGTCTCGCCTGGACAATGGGCGGCGTGCTCCTAGTGTGCCATCCCCCTGGGCGGGGAGCACACGCCAGGCCCTGCAGCCAGTCCGTTGCCCATCCCCTTGCACAGAGGGTGTCAGCGTGACCCTTGCACGAGCTCTCGGCACAGGCAAAACACCCACAGACGCTTTTTAATTCACAGTAGCCATCAGTAGACTTCCTGGTGCTGTGGGAGCTGTGTCCAGTTGTAATTCTGTTTTCTTTGTTCAAGGGGTTTGTGAAAGTTGTCAGGAATAAGGCCTCTTCAAGAGGTACCAAGTGAAATTCAGGAGAAGGAGAGGTACAGTTTATACTGGTAAACTCTATTGATGTTTGTCTTTTCTGTATGTCGTCGCGGTTTGTTTCTCATGTCCATACTATTGTCTTTTCAGAGGGAAAGACTGATTATTATGCCTGTAAGCGTTTGGTGATTCAAGATAAAAACAAATATAACACCCCTAAACACAGGATGATAGTACGCATTACCAACAGAGAGATTATCTGCCAGGTAAGGATTTCTTTGCTCGCTTGGCTATACCAAAGCACTGCCTTTTTTTACCTTTACACTAAGGAGGGAAAAAAGCAACTCTGTGGTCTAAGGTCTGGTCTAACCGCAGGTTTTGTAGTGGTAGAGCAATGTCTGTTAGGAGTGTGATTTTGATCATTATAGATAAACATTGCAGTTATATCATGGATGTAGTTATACAGGTATAAAGGTGCTTATTCCCGGGTGGGGAATAAGCTCTCATAGTACAAATACAGTTGAACTGATGTAACTGTATCAGAGGCAGTTCAAACCCTCACTGCTGAAGCAGAAATGAAGTGGTTTTCTTAATCCTGAGTGCTAGTTTTCAGTTCAGAATGATGCACACTGTGAGCTATCTCCATCTTCCTTAGGCAGAAAGAAGCAAGACTGACCATGAGGTCTTGTCAGCTGGGTCCTGCTCCTGCACTGTTATGGGGTCTCCTCTCACCCCCAAACATTCTGTTGGTTCCAGAAGCAAATGTGCTTTTAACAGCTTGTCCATAAAATCCTGAATCATAGGATTTAGTTGGGTTTGGTCCTGCTTTGAGCAGGGGGTTGGACTAGATACCTCCTGAGATCCCTTCCAACCCTGAGATTCTATGGTTCTCTGACACCCCACCGGGAGCACAGGGCCTGACTCTGCCCAGCAATTCATGGCGTGATCACGCAGTGTCCCTGGAAGGAAGTGGAACCTGACCTCCTCACCAAGTGCCCTGCTGCCTAACCCACGCATCCGTCTGCCTGTCAAGACTCTTGTGTGGTCTCCATGCCAACCATGGCAACAGAGACAGTGTCCTGCGGTCTCCATCATCTCCTGCTTCTGTGTGATCTCCCTGCACTGTGTGCAGCAGCCTGGGGGGCACGCCCTCTGGGAGGTGAGGATCTCCTTGGGAGGAGCTGTCCGAATAGGGTTTGTTCCTCTGGGCGCGGTGAGCAGGAGCCCTCAAGAGCTGATGGCTCATTTCAGTTGCAGAATAGCCCAGGTCAGGTTCTGTCTCCGAGAGTCCCTAAGGCGTCAGGATTAGCCCATTGCCAGCCCTGCCAGGGTCACCCGTAGACACAGCTGCAGTCAGCAAACCTGTTGGAGTGAGTAGTGGCTTCTCATGCACCATGGACGGGCCTGTGGCTCAGGGCTGCTGCACGGCTGCCCTCCCTGGAAGAGGTGCTGGTGATCTCCAACAGTGGTGGCCCAGGTGCATCTCGCTGGCTTTCAGCAGCCAGAGAGGAACGGGACCGTGTTGTAAGTCTTGCTGCCGTGTGCCTGTCCCATGGGATGGCTCACATTTCCCTGGCGCTGGGAGAGCTGCTGCCTCAGCAACAGGGCCACCCTCAGGCAAGAGGAGCATCGCCGTGCTCCTGCTTTGCACCATCTGCATTTCCGCAGGCCCAGAGAGCCCAGCTCCGGTGCAGCCGGTCCGTTCGGGGAAGCTGGGGCCAGAGCTGGAGGGGATGTGTGGGCACCTCATGGGCAGTGGTGAGGGGAGAACGGAGTGCGGGGTGCCATTATGACAACTCAACCCACCCTCCTCACAAAGAGCTTGGATTAACCTCCCTCATCCTCAGGCACTTACAAGGGATTGTTCTGCCCTCTGGTGTCGTTGTTGTACCACTGCACGTCCAGTCGGTATCTAGGTCTGGGAGATTCTCTGGAAAGTCTCAGTGGAAACACCTGCACTTCTTGATAGCAGCTGCAGCAGGGCTCTCTGATAACACAACCCCTCGGCCGGCCTCATGTCCAGGTCCACTGCAGGGGTTGGTACGCGGTCCTCAGCCATCTCAGTATGTCTGAATGGAGCAACTGGATGGTCTAATGGCACCATAACACCTGGTACCTCCAGCTCCGAAAGAATTCTCTGCAGGCATCTCCTCATGGTCCTGCAGATTAACCTGACTGACATCTACGAATGTGCCTTCCACCTGGTAACTCGGGACAGGGTCCCACCTGTGCTACAATGTGGCCTGATAACCAGCGAGGGCCATTGCAAAAATTAAGAGCATATAGTGCGTTACTTACACCTAAAGTTTCTGGTGGTGCTTGTACATCGGAACCAGCCTACTCCTCTCTCAGCGGCTTCATCAGGGTGCAGAGAGACCAGGTGAATTCCTAGGTTCCTTCCCTTTAAGAGTTCTGCAGCTGGCTTTCCTGGTGTAGCTTCTGGTGAAAAGATCCTGGAAAAGAAGACTGGCCTGCTTGGCTTCCATGCTCCCACGTGACATCTTCTTCATTCCTTCTCTTCTGATTCACACAGCCCATGCCACTCGGCCGTTCGAAGAAGGGTGGCAGGGCGCAGCTCGAACGTGTTGGATGCGATGCTCTTTTGTTGTTAAATAAATTCCTGAACTACAGCACTAGTGAGCTGGGTACCATTGTGCCTCCTGTCTGACTCAGGCAGCCTCAACATGGCAAAGGTAAGACGCCGTTTATCAGCTGTAGCCTGGGCTGTGGCGCGGGGCAGGACACTTGCCTCAATCCATTTTGAATGAGCATAAATTATTATTAAGAACATCCCCCCAACCTCCCATAAATGGACCAGCACAGGCGCCATGAGTTGCTGAGGCTACGCCCATGGGTGAACTTTTGGTGAAGCTGAATTGGCAAACCAACACTTGTGATCTCCCAATCCATTCCCGGCCATCACACACACTGGTGTGTGAGCCCATCATGCGTGCAGTGCCAGGATGTGCTTCATGTAATGACTTTGGCACCACCAGTCTACTTACTAGTGGCATGATCACCTGAATCGCTAATACTAAGCACCCACCCCGGATACACAGACCCCTTTGGCGAGTATGTGAGCCGGCAGCAACCAGGGCCGGGTTCCATAGCTAGAGGTTCTTTTTCAACCACACAACACAGAACCGACTCAAGCCCCCACCCAGTGACCTGGGACAATTACACCCACCCCTGGGCGCCTCTGAGAGGCCAAACTTCCCCTCTCGCAAGCACAGGGTGTAGGAAAGACACTTTTCATGCAAGGAGGGAAGTCACCTGACATTAATTAGGGAAAATGCCACAAGCAGGATTCATAAACAAACTGTGAGCAGGACGCCCCCCCAGAGCGCGTGGGGCAGAGCTTCCGCCTCGTGTTCTCCCGTTCTACAGCCGACCTGTGCCCCCCCTGCTCCCTCACCACACCCCACGCACAGGGGGTGTCCTGGGTCAGTGAGGACCCAGAACCCAGAGGTGCAGCTGGGTGACTTCCCCTCCCACCCGGGGAAGAAGGCACCTGGCTCGCTCTGGCCACTGAGCACTTGCCCTGCCGGCCACTCATGCGGCTCCTGCCAGCTGACTGTTAGTTACCTTCTCCTGCCACCTGCCTCTCTGCTGGGACCTCTGCATCTCAGTCTCCTAGTGACTGTCAGCTTTGAGCAGGCCGCGCGGAAACGCTGCCCCACCACAAGCTCTGATTTAAGCCCTTAGAGCTAAATAGGCTCCATTAGGAGCCTGTTATTTTATCTTCAAAGAGTGGAGGGAACAGTTCCAAGCAGAAGGGGGAGGGATAGCTCAGCGGTTTGAGCATTGGCCTGTTAAACCCAGGGTTGTGAGTTCAATCCTTGAGGGGGCCCCTTAGGGATCTGGGGCAAAAATCAGCACTTGGTCCTGCTAGCAAGAGCAGGGGGCTGGACCCAATGACCTCTTGGGGTCCCTTCCCATTCAGAGACTGGGGCCCTTTAGGGTAGGGTGACCAAACAGCAAGTGTGAAAAATTGAGAGAGAGAGGGGGGGGGGGTAATAGGCACCTATATAAGAAAAAGACCCAAAATCAGGACTGTTCCTATAAAACCAGGACACCTGGTCACCCTACGTTAGGGAGAATCCACACCCCCTGGCTGGGACACCTGTCTCCACCCCTCTTACTTTCATGGGGCTCTGGCATTCAACCCCCTGGCTTGATGAGGTCCTTTCAGCTGAGGACAACCCCTCATTTGGGGCAGGGTAAGCACAGCCCTGCCCCCCCTTACTCCTACAATTAAAAACATGGATAACAGCGTTTCACCCCCTGCAGTCAGTACTAACGTGATTTGTATCCCAACACCAGCCAGCGTTGGTCACTTTGGGCAGCACGGCTCTGTCTGCTGGATACAGATGCAGAGGGGGGTGTTCATGTAAATACAGTCTGGTTCTGAAATCTCCCCCTCCCTGCTAGCGGGCGGGGGAGAGCTCCTGTGGACCCTGCTTCCAAGTAATAAGGTTGGAGTTCTGTGCTTGCCTCTCTGTCCAGCCATCTGTACCTGCCCTCTGCCCTCCACCCAGCAAGGGGTCGGGGTCTGGGTCTCTCTGTGCTGTTGATTAGAGCCGTAGTTCAATAAGGAGGAGGGTTTCTGTAGGCTCAGCCCAGGCTGGCTTGTGTTCCCTGCTGCAACACAGAGACAGGACTGCTCGTGGGGGGGGGGGCTTTGCTGCTGAGAGGTGGGGCTGCCCCAGGCTGCCTAGCCCTCAGGTGAGGCTGAGCCTGCGCCCTCCTGTGACAGATCAGCCACCCCCACCCTCCTCAGCTGGGGGCTAGGGTGGGGCAATGGGTGAGGTCAGCCTGCTCCCTGCCTCTCTTCTCAAGTTCCCAGCAGCTCCCTGTGTCCCAAGCCTGCCTGGAGACAGCACCCGCTCTGTGGATGGAGAGCATCCTGTGCTGCTGCAGTGTACGCACTCACCCCTCTGTTTGCGGCTCGTCCCTGAACCCCTTCGTCCCGCAGGAAGGTGGTGGCCACGAGGTGAGGGGCAAAGCGCGGCCCTGGGTTCGAACCTGGCGAAGAGAAGGAATGGACCCTTCCTAGCACAGCAGAAGTGTCCCAAGGACCCGTGACGCTCTGGGCTGGTTCGTGCTGCTCTGGAAAGGAGGGAGCATGGCGGGGGCGACGCTGGCCGGTGACGCTGACTTGGGGCAAAGCAGCCTGGAGGAGAACCCCAGAGCACCGGGCTGGCAGCGGGTTCCGTGCTGAGAAATGCCCAGGGAAGCAAGCTGGAGGGATCGCTTGGACTTTATTACCTGGGTCGGTGCAGGAAAAGGCCCAGCAGCCAGCATGGGCACCTCAGGCCAGGCTTGACTCGAGGCCTAGCGGGGGCCGTGGCGTTCAGGTGAGCGAAGAGAGGGACACGCAGTGACCCTACAATGGGGCGATAATATTGTCTAACCCCTGGGCCGGCCTCCCCTGGAACGCTGGCTCCAGCTGCGGCCAGGCATGCAGCACCCCCGCAGTGCCTGCATCGAGCCGGCCCCCTCGGGCGACCCTGACTCAGGGACACCCGACCTGGGGCCACAACAGGCGCCATCCGTTCACGCCGCCCCACTCTGCCTCGGGCTCTGAGCACCTTCCCGCAGCAGGCGCGGCCCCTGTGGGTTAGGGAGAGGCAGGGCCCCAGGTGTTCCACACTCCATGGGGCTCCAACACACCTGGCCGAGATCCTCAGCTGCACCCCTGGGCACTGCTCTGCTGCTTTACGGCTGCTTTAAATGGGCCGCTGAGACGGTCCCTGCTGAGTGAGGGGGATCCCCAGCTGCCACCAAACCCCGTCTGGCCCTGGTGTAGGGTGTGTGCCAGGGTGGAGGGGCTGAGTGGGGTGGGGCCAGCATGTGCTGCCCTCCAGTGCTCGCAGGGGACCATTATGGCACAGCCTGGCACAACCTCAGCTGTTCCCTCTTCTAAGTCCCACTGGGGGTGGAATTGCCCCAGGACTGGGGGTGGGGGTGGCATTAAGCAATGCTGCCTCTATACCCCACACACGCTAAAACCCCAGCCTCGTATCCCCTCCAATGTGACCCTCGCCTCCCACCGCCTCCCGCTCTCCACCCTCCCATGTCTCCGCTACTAACCCTGTACATGCTCTGGGGCAGGGCCTGTCTGGACAGATGCCAGCACCGGCTCCCGGCAGTGCTGGGGCACTGAGCAATGACCCCTCGGTCTCGACAGCCTGTGCTCTCCACAGCACCCACGTCTCCGTCCCTGGCCGTCCGGTCGCTCTCAGGCCACATGGGCTCCTAAAGGAAACACCCGGGAGCAAAGGGCAGTGGCTGGAGCCTGGTGGGTACAGGAGAGCTGGGGGGGCAGGCTGGGGTGCTACGTCCCCCCAGACAGGACCGGGCCGGTTACTGCCTAGAACAGGCCCACTTCACTGCAGTGCTGGGTTTGGATGGGAACCTCGCTGAGCTAGGGACATGTAAACGAGACCCTCGAGGAGTAGCACTGAGGTGATTGGGCACTGGTGCGACGGCTGCTGGAATACAGCTCTGGTGCCCACAGTTCACGAAGGACGTTGATAAAATGGAGAGGGGTCAGAGAAGAGCCACGAGAATGATTTAAGGATTAGAAACCTGCCTTGTAGCGACAGACTCAAAGAGCTCAATCTTACCTTAACAAAGGGAAGGTGAAGGGGTGACTCGATTGCAGTCTGTAAGCACCTGGCTGGGGAACAAATATTTAACAATGGGCTTTTCAGTCTAGCAGCGAAAGGTCTAAACATGATCCAATGGCTGAAAGTTGAAGCTAGACAAATTCAGACTCAAAATAAGGCACATTTTTAACATTGGAACAGTTTACCAAGGGTCATTGGGGATTCTCCATCCCTGACAACTTTTAAATCAAGATGGGATGTTTTTCTAACAGATCTGCTCTGGGAATTGTTTTGAGGAAGTTCTCTGGCCCGTCCTATGCAGGGGGTCAGACTAGTCTCACGGTCTGTGCTGTGCAGGGAGAGGGGGTCAGACTGGGTGATCACAGTGGTCCCTTCTGGCCTGGGACTCTAGGGATCTGTGAGCTCAGGCAAACCTGCAGCCTGGCTCCAGGCAGTCAGCACGGGAGCCTGTGAACTGAGTCCAAGGTGAAGACAGTGAGAGATGGAGTGACTGTGAGGGCTGTGCCAGCCCAGGGAGCCCTGAATGGCACGTTGCGGGTTCCCCAGCACAGCCACCCCCTCAGCCTGGCAGTGCCAGGAGAGAGAAAGCAGCCTCAGGCAGGGGCAGCAGGTGGCCTGCTGGGAACCTGGGAACAGGGCCTGTGTAGGAGCCATCCCAGCTGGAGTGTGTGCGATGGCCCATGGCAAGGGTGCGGGGGAGATACCAGCTCCAATCTGGCCCCATGGCAGGAGGAATGGCTAGTCCAGTGGGTGGGGAATGGCACATGGGGCCTTTCTGCAGTAGGAGGTGCTGGCTCTCACCTGGACCCAGGCAGGGGAGACTGGCTGGCTTGGGGGGTTCCAGTCTGCTCCAGGTCCATGGTTGGGGTTGCCAGGTGTCCGGTTTTTGACTGGAACACCTGGTCAAAAAGGGACACTGGTGGCTCTGGTCAGCACTGCTGACCGGGCTGCTAAAAGTCCGGTCAGCTCCCGGAAGCAGCCGGCATGTCCAGCTCCTAGGCAGAGGGGTGGCCAAGGGGATCCACATGCTGCCCCTGCCGTGAGTGCTGGCTCCGCAGCTCCCATTGGTCGGGAACCGCGGCCACTGGGAGGGGGCAGGAGCAGAGCCTGTCATGGGGGGCTACTATAAACCACCGAATCAGGAGGAGGAGGCAGAGGAGGCATTTCTAGTGAATATAGAAATAACAGAAATATCCAAAACACAGGACCTGGCAGTAGTGAGGGGCTTTACCCAAGCCAGGGGCGCTGGAACACTTTTTATAGTGGGGGTGCTGAAAGCCAATGAAACTGTACAGCAATGGTCCTCATGCTTCCCCCCCATTCATGTCCCCCACTGCCCACCAGAGCTGGGGCTTGGAGCAGTGCCCAGGAGCGGGGACCTGGACAGGGGTAAGGGGGCCGAGGCTGGGGGCAAGCATGGGGCCAGGAGCGGAGTCCCGTGTAAAACCTGGGGGACCCCCTGCACCCTAGTTCCCACACTTATGACCCAGACATCTGTGGGAAAAGTCATACGGCAAAACACAAAATTTCTGGTAAGTTCTTGGAATGTGTCAGGGACAACTTTTTGTTTCAGGAAGTGGAGGAGGTAACCAGGGGAACAGTCATTTTATACATGATTCTGGCCATCAGGGAGGAATTGGTAGTGACGCTGAAGGAGGAAGGGAATTTGGGTGACAATGATTGTGAAGTGATGATTTCATGATTCTAAGGAAAGGAAGGAGTGAAAGCAGCAGAATAAGGCCAATGAACTTCAGAAAAGCCGACTTTAACAGACTCCGAGAACTGGTAGGTCAGGTCCATGGGAAGAAAATCTAAGGGACAAAGTTGCTCAGGAGAGCTGGCTGTTTCGCAAGGAGACAAAATGAAAGGCATAACTGCCACCTATCCCAATGTGAAGAGAATAGTAAGAGGCCAATATGGCTCCACCAGGAGCTCTTTCATGACCTGAAAACCAAAAAGGAATCCAACACAAAGTGGAAAGATGGATGAATAGCTAAGGAGGGGTACAAAGGACCAGCACAAGCTTCCAGGGACAAAATGAGAGAGGCTGAGGCACAAAAGGATTTACACTTAGCAAGGGACAGAAAGGACTCTGAGAAAGGGGGTTCAAATACATTAGGAGCAAGAGAAAGATGAATGGAAGTGGAAGTCCACTGCTCAGCAGGGTAGCAGAGATAGTAGCTAATGACATCACAAGGCTCAGGGGTTTAATGCCTATTTGGCTTCAGTCTTCACTAAAAAGGTTAATGGTGACCAGATACTCAACCCAGTTAATATTAACAACAAGTGGGGAGGAACAGGTTGAAGAATATTTAGATCAGTTAGATGCAGGGCCTGATGAAATTTATCCCAGGGTACTTAAGGAACTAGCTGAAGCAATCTCAGAATCATTAGCAATTATCTTTGAGAATTCCTGGAGGACAGAGGATCATAGAATCTCAGGGTTGGAAGAGACCTCAGGAGGTATCTAGTCCAACCCCCGAACTCCTTAGGAACTCCTAAGGTCACAGAGGACTGGAGAAGTGCAAACATAGTGCCTCTCTTTAAAATGGGGAACAAAGAGGACCCGGGGATGTATAGATATGTCAACCTAATTTGAATACCTGGAAAGATACTGGAACAAATTCTTAAACAATCAATGTGTAAGTACCTAGCGGATCCTTTGGGATTGGAAGAACCTTTTCTTTTATATGATGAGATAAGATTTTCAGTAATTATCATCATATCTGACAGGTGTGTTTGGATGAACAGCAAAGAGTCCTGTGGCACCTTATAGACTAACAGACGTACGGGAGCATGAGCTTTCGTGGGTGAATACCCACTTCATCGGATGTGTCTGGATGGAGGCCTGAGGCTGGGCACTTTAAGGGAGCTGCGTGGTTTGGACTCTGAGTAACCAGTGAGGTGCTGTAGAAGTTGTTCTGTGCTGGTTGGTAAATCTAAGTATTGGAATAACCACCAGCTTCTGGGGTTTGTCTGCCCCGTTCTGTTTGCAGTTCACCCTGATTGAGTGATCTCAGCGGGCTCCCACAGGCAGCACCGTCACAGTGGCGTAGTCGTGCTAGGATCCACAGAACCAGATCAATTAAACTTTGGGTCAGAACCCCACGCTATCCAAATTTGAAGTTTGGTATTATGAGTTTGGGTGGTTAAGGAGCAGTTGCAATGGATGAGCAAAGAGCATATGAGGGTCTTGACAAAAAACCTGAATTAGAAAGAGAAGCTGCTGAGAGAGAGAAAGAAGCTGATAAAAGAAAGGAGGCTGATGAGAGAGAAGAAAGAGCTCATAAGGGACCCATGGAGCTGCTGGCTGCTGAGGAGGGTTCGCCAGATGTGACAAGAAACTGCCAGACTTCAGCTCTGAGTCAAAGAAGCAAGGGAAGAACAGCAGAAACTGTATCCTCTTGAAAGTCCAGTTTGTAACAATGTTGGTATGTTGTATAACTGTGAGTAGTTGCCTGGGTGTAACTGTCACGGAGTCCCCGGGCGATGCTCTGGAACTGCTCCCCACAAAGCCAGGCAGGACTCTGAGGAGCCTCCTCTCCCTCGGAGCAGCCTGTCTGCAGGGCAAGAAGCTCCCACGGCTTCACCTCCTGGGTCTCTCCTTGGAGCATTCACCATCCCCTGCCCCTCCGTGCGCTTCCCCCAGCGAGTCCGCCCAGGCGGGGTCCTGGGGGGCCACAGGGTCCTGCACCCCCACTGCACAGTCAGACGTGACTCTCAGCCAGCCAGTAACACAGGTTTATTCGATGACAGGAACAGGGTCTAACACAGAGCTTGTAGGTACAGCAAATGGGACTCCTCAGCCGGGTCCATCCTGGGGGGCAGTGAGCCAGACAACCCCATCTGCCCTCACTCCTCATCCCCAGCCAGGTCCAGACTGAAACCCCCTCCAGCCCCTCCTCTGCTCAGCCCCTTTCCCGGGCCAGGAGGTCACCTGGTCTCTTTGTCTCCAACACCTTCAGTTGGCACCTTTGCAGGGGAGGGGCCCAGGCCATCAGTTGCTAGGAGACAGAGTGTCAGGCATTTAGGTGCACTGGCCCCTTCCTCTGCAGCAATCACACCCCCTGATCCACCACCTAGATACTTAAGAACTGCAGAGGGGACACTGAGGCACCAACACCGTATTCAGAGAAAACGTTAAGAACATTCCCAGTTCGTCACAGTAACCAAATGTACCCCAACAATGCCACCTTTTATGTCAATGCTGTTACTGTGGGTTCAGTAGAGGGTGGCCCCACAAGTTGTGCCAGTGCTATGTATGGGGGTGGTAATGGCAAATTCATAGAGAGTGTAAAAGTCAATGGTAAAAGCTGTTTAGGGCAAATTATGGCTTCTAACATCACTCTTGTTAAAGCAGATCTGGTCAAAGAGGAAGATTATTTACCAAATCAGAGTGTGAGTGTTGTGATCCTCTGTGAGTTTACTGTCCGTGTGCCTTTAGCCAGAATCCACCTCGAATGGAACGGGGCTCAGCATGAAGTGATAGCTGGCGTCCGGAAGTTATTGCCTAAGGATCTTTTGATTGGGGAAAATGTTAAAGCTTTGTTCAGTGCAGGTAGCCAGTCACAGGACAGGAATGATCTTACACCTGTGTCTATTGTGGGCAATGATTTGCCTGAGGTGGGTTGCTCGAAAGGTTTGTCTGTGCCAGAAAGCAGTGTGTCTGTGAGTGGAGTTTCTGAATGTCTGTCTAATATCTCAGAAGTGAATCTGGAATTAAATCAAGACAAGGGGGAGGAGGACAAGATTTTGGAGGAGCCCAGGCAGCCTTGTGAGCTGATGGCTTTGTCTAGTCAGCAGTGTGGGAAGACAGGGATAGTGGAAGATGAGTGTCCCTGTCCCTTACCTGTGTCCTGGGTGGAGAAATGTGACAGTGAAGGGAACGTGCCTGGGTCTGTCAGGGGTATTGACTTGCCTATGGAGGAAGCTACCTCAGTCTCCAAGCAGTTGTCTGTGACCAGCCCTGTGTGCTGGGACAAGGGAAATGAGATCCCAAGCTGTGTGTCTGGGGAAGGAGAATGTGTCTCCAGCTCTTGTGTGTCTGTGGAGCAGACAGAAGGTGCCTTTCAGCCTGTGATGGCTGAGAATAGTGCAGTTGTCTCAGAGTTGGTTCTGGATTCAACTAAAGCCCAGGAAGGGAATGGTCCTACGTGTCTGCTAGGGAGAATGGCTCTGTGACTAGTTGCATCCAGTTAGTGTCGTAGCAAAATCCCAGAGACCAGACAATTCTGGTGCTTGTATTTTGCCTGTTGCTAATGTGTGGTTGGAAAAGGGTGCAGCAACTCTATCTGATCAGGGTGATCAGATGGAGCTGCCAGGGCACAAGAAGAGCATGAAGGTGATCTGATTGTGTTACCCACTGACAGCTGGGAAACTTCTAGCAAGAACAAGATTCCTGAACTTGTGTGTGGCAAAGGGAAGGAGAATACTTCTAATCCTTTTTCTAGTGAGTCTATAAGTTTGCCTGAAAGGGAATTGTGTAGGAATCCACCTGATGGGCCAAAGGTGATCATGGATGTGAGTAAGATGCAGAAAAAGTCTGTGACTAATGCTGTAGAAAAGGGGGGAGGGATAGCTCAGTGGTTTGAGCATTGGCCTGCTAAACCAAGGGTTGTGAGCTCAATCCTTGAGGAGGCCACTTAAGGATCTGGGGCAAAAATTGGTCCTGCTAGTGAAGGCAGGGGGCTGGACTCAATGACCTTTCAAGGTCCCTTCCAGTTCTAGGAGATTGGTATATCTCTTATTATTATTTAAGTCTGTTGTGGCTCAGGGAAGTGTTCCTTTAGAGCAAGCCCTAGGTGAAGAGGGTAAGGGCAGAATTTCTGTGAGGGGTGAATTGTTGCTTAAAGAAGCTGCTAAGGAAAGAAATCCTCCTGGTAATCTGTGCAAGGAATTTGGTACAACTGAAGGGTGTGAAAGTGATTTAATCAAGGAAGTTTCAGTTCCTAACACCCAGAAATTTTCTGTTGTGAAAGGATCCACTGACTTTCCTTTTGAAAGATCCAGTGTGGGTAGCTTTGAGAAGGTTTCAAATGGAGTAAGAGCTGTTAAGGAAGTTGAGCAGCCCTATAACCACCTGGCTGTGTGTGGCCAGCTTGTTGGGAAGACCATGGTGTTGGGACAGGACTGTCTCCAGGCTGATTCTGGGAGTGAGCAGTCTGTGCTTCAGGGTCTGAGGAGAGATTTGGTTACTGGTGTTTCACAGCAGAACAGTTTTATGGCCGAATGCTTGAGGATGCAGGGGAGAGCATGCAGACTCTCACCCTCAGACTCTTTGGATTTGTGTGGTATCTCTGTAAGATAGAGTCCAGCCTTGGAATTGGTAGCACTTGAAATGCTAGTGTCTGTGTTGATGCAAATTACCTGGCTGGCAGGGAGAAGACAGACTTTCTAATAGTTGTTAGCACGGAGAGCCCACCCCATCAACCAGTGCAAAAAAAATCAGGGTTTGATCCTTCAGGACAAGAAGGAAAGAAAAAAATTAAATTTTGCAAAGGGAAGCCACAGGGTAACCCTAAAATGGCCAACCCCCAATGGTATTGAGCCAAAGGTGTGGCATGACAAAAATAATTGTAGATGGACAATTGCAATGGATTTGTTGTTATTGCGAATGGTGATTTTTTGTAACTAATGTGTCGCTATTATCAAAAATTGTAAAAATGTACAATGTGCCTAATCTTTTGGAAAATGCCTTGAACATGTTAAGGGGAATACATGGGGACACATTCTATGTTAAAAGGCCTTGTAATGCTAATGTTGCACAGTTAATGCCTGTAAACAGGAGAAAAGACATTCCAGACTTGATGTGCTCGATCACATGACAAAGGGCCCTTCTGCCACAAGTTCCATGCACAAAACTGCATGTGCTGATCAGCCGGTGCAATGCTGGGATGTGCACACACCTGTGATCAGAGAGGGGGCACACCAGGTGTGAGCGCGCACCCATGTGTTTATGCATGGAACTGTGCACCCCGCAGGCCCTGGGCGAAAGGCCAGCTCTGGCATTCTGCGGGAAGTGTCTTTCTCCCTTGGCGCTTGCTCTCTACAGAGACAGGCCGGGGTCTTGCCCTCTGTGCAGCTCCAGGGCTGTGCGGAGAGCTGCAGTGGCCTGTTTGCACAGCTCCCCGAGCGGGAGGGAAGTTTGGGGCTGGTGCAAGCTCCGGAGGCAGGTGCGACGTGCTGCTGCAGAACGGCCCAGCCCCAGCAGGGCTGTACCATGACTGCGTGGGGCCAGGCCCAGAACGATCCCCAGCCCTGAGCGCCCGTGCTGTGTGACGGACGGGCGGCAGGCGCGGGGCGGGGCAGGGCGGCCAGGAGTCTGGTGCTAGCTCAGGAGTGGGGCCGGGTCTCTGGTCCCAGCTCTAGGTACTGGCACTGCCAACTCCCCCGCCGCAGGGCATCAGTGGGGGCTGGAGCCCAGCCGGGCATTGGGAGCCTCAGCCCCCTCTGCTTGGCTGCTTCCCTGCCGCTCCCTCTCCTGGGGGGGAAACATCTGCACCCACCCCCCACCCCGGAACCAGAGGAGTTTGTGGGGGAGGGAGGAGCTCACAGGAGGGGAGGGGGAACAGAAAGAGCCCTGGTTGCTCCCTGCAGCCCCCGCCTGGGAAGGGGCCGAGCAGGGTGAGGAGCAGGCCTGGGTGGGGGTAGAAGTGATGTGGAAGCAGAACAGGGCAGAACTGATTGCTGGGAGGGGGCGCAGAGCGGGGCTGGGAGGGGGCGCAGCGCGGGGCTGGGGGGCGCAGAGCGGGGCTGGGAGCCCAGTGCTGAATCCAGCTCCCGGTAACTTGATCTCAGTCGCCTCGTTCCAGCTCCAGAAATGTGGGTCGCTGGCAGGAGCGGGGAGGCCGAGAGGCGCTGTGGGAGCTCAACAGCCAGAGGCCAGGCCAAAAGCCACGCGCTCCTCGTGTGACGATCTGTGGGGCTGGCTCGTGCGGTGTGACCTTGGGGGCCACCTCCCGCAGGCTTGGCTCCTTGGCCGGCTGCCCGGGAGCTGGAGGGAGCCTGGATTTCCCCAGCTGGCCAGCAGGTGTCACCTCGTGTCAGTAAAGTCGCCCCATAGCTGGCCGGGGGCACTGAGGCAGCCCCCGGGGAGGGAGAGCAGGCCCCAGCCCCCGGGGGCGGCTCTGGGGCAGAGCTGAGGGCTCCGCACGTGGGCCCACGAGTGACGGCCAGGGGCGCGCGGGAAGCACAGGCGTAGTTTGACATCCACAGTAGGACTCGTAACGACCCCCCGGGGATGGAGGGTTCGTAACCCTGAAACTCGGACAAAACCTCCTGGTTCCTTCCAAAGTTACAGCTGAACAGTGACTTACTGCAGCTTCGAAACGTTACTGTGCAGAAGGAAAATGCTGCTTTTACCCATGTGAATTTAAATGAAAGACTCACAGAAACAGTTTCCTTCCCCGTCAAAACTTTTTTAAACTTACCCTTTATTTTGCAGTAGTTTACGTTTAACACAGAACTGTGCGGGATTCACTTCATTTATTTTATTTCTTTATTGGTCTCTGCTGCTGCCTGACTGTACGTCCGGTTCCAGTGGGGTGAGTGGCTGACCGGCCAGTTTGTCACTCCGAGGTGCTGCTGTATATTTGGGTGGGGCAGCTCCAGTCAGGCCAATGGGGCCCTGCGTGTGTGGGGGGGGGGGATTCTGCACCTGCCCCAAGCTGGCAGTCTGGGGGGACTATGCCGCCTCACCCTCCCCTAACTATGCCCATGGTTGGAATGTGCCCACTGGGGCCGGGGCCTCACCCCACGGAGGGCCCTGCCACCTCCCTCACACTTAGTGTCTGTGCCTGGGGGCAGGGATGGGGGGGAATTACCCCCACTGTTTTCCCCCACCCACAAACCACCGCCCACCCTCCCCTACTGGGCCCTGTCCCATCCCCCCCAGGCCTTGCCTCCCACCACCACAGGCCACTGCCTCCACCTCCACTGGGCCTCACACACCACTGGGCCCTGCCTCCCCCCTCCAACACCACTGGGCCTTGTCCCCCCCCCCCCCCCGACATCAGAGGCCACTGCCCCCTCCCCCACTGGGTCCTGCCCCGCCCCCCAAACCACAGGCAACTGCCCCCTCCCCCACTGGGCCCTGCCCCCCACACCACAGGCAACAGCCCCCTCCCCCACTGGGCCCTGCCCCCCACATCACAGGCAACAGCCCCCTCCCCCACTGGGTCCTGCCCTGCCCCCTCCCCCACTGGGCCCTGCCCCGCCCCCCACATCACAGGCCACTGCCCCCTCCCCCACTGGGCCCTGCCCCTACACCACAGGACACTGCTCCCCCCGATGGGCACTGCCCCTGCCAGGTCTCACCTCTGCCTCTGAGCCCTTTTCTCTCCGTTTGCCCAGCCCATCCTCGGCCCTTTGTACTTCTGTCTGCTTCCCCCCTCCCCGGGTCCCATCTGCTCCTGGGAGCTCCAGACCCCTCCCCAGCTCCCTGTACGTGGATCAGTGGGCACCGGCCGGGGGATTGGTGCCCCCCACACCTCAGGCCAGGCTCTTTCCCCCAGCCCTGCTCCAGGCTGCAGCCCGGGCCCCAGGGGAAGCTGCCTCTGTGGCCGGGTGGGGAGCGGCTCTCACATCTGCTGCCGAGTTTACGAGGGCTGGCGCTGGCGCTGGCGCTGCGTGCAGCAGGCCCTGCTCCAGGGCCGGCCCCGCAGGACCATGAGGCCTGCCCAGGAATGAGAAGAATGCTGCCTGCAGCGCGAGACAGACACAGGCAAACCTGCTCTGTGCTGCGCGGCCCAGGCCGGGCGCTGGGCACCGGCCCCGGCTCCGGGCCCCAGCGAGACACTCCTGCTCCCCCGGCCCAGCACTTCCTCTCACAGCAGCAGCCTGGAGAAAACAGGAGGCGGCAGCCAGACAGGAGGGTGGCCACGGGCACCCTGGGCCCTGGCTGGTGGGGCCAGCAGCAGTGCTGCCTGTAGGGCATGTGGGTGCAACCCCCATGGGCAGGGCCATTCCAGCCCTTTGCCACTGGGCGACTCTTGCAGAGCCCACCCGAGCTCGGGCTCTGACCCCTGCTTCTGGAGGGGACCAAGCGCCCTTCCCTCAGAGCCTGGTGGGCCTCGTCGGCCCGCGCGCCTCTCCCTGCCTTCCCATGGCATCTGCCTGGGGTGGGGTGATGCCAGTGGGCCGGGGCAGGGCTGCAGGGGGGGGGGGGTTACGCAGTACATCTTGCTGATCTGGGGCTCCCTGGCTCTGTGAGGGAGGCCGCGGGGGCTCGCAGGGCGCTGTGTCTAGGTGCACAGATTTGTACAGCGTGGGGGCTGTTGGGGATCGCTGGCTCCTTGTGCTGGCCTCGGGGCAGAGCCGGTCAGGCAGCCCCAGAGAGACCGTGGCAAGCAGCGACCTCAGCCCCACAGGGCGCTCGGGCAAGGGCACAGCTCAGCTCCCAACAGGCAACTCGCCAGGGACGAGGCTGGGAGGGGGGATGGGGGGCAGGAGGGCGGCTCCGAGGCGGCTGAAGGCAGCGTGTCCGAGGGGGGAGCCAGGGACGAGGCTGGGGGGGGGGGAATTGGGGGCAGGAGGGCGGCTCCGAGGCGGCTGAAGGCAGCGTGTCTGGGGGGGGAGCCAGGGACGAGGCTGGGTGGGGATTTGGGGGGCAGGAGGGCGGCTCCGAGGCGGCTGAAGGCAGCGTGTCCGAGGGGGGAGGCAGGGACGAGGCTGGGAGGGGATTTGGGGGGCAGGAGGGCAGCTCCGAGGGGGCTGAAGGCAGCGTGTCCGAGGGGGGAGCCAGGGACGAGGCTGGGAGGGGATGGGGGGGCAGGAGGGCGGCTCTGAGGCGGCTGAAGGCAGCGTGTCTGGGGGGGAGGCAGGGACGGCTGGGAGGGGATGGGGGGCAGGAGGGCGGCTCCGAGGGGGCTGAAGGCAGCGTGTCCGAGGGGGGAGCCAGGGATGAGGCTGGGGGGGGAATTGGGGGGCAGGAGGGCGGCTCCAAGGCGGCTGAAGGCAGAGTGTCCGAGGGGGGAGCCAGGGACGAGGCTGGGAGGGGAGTTGGGGGGCAGGAGGGCGGCTCCGAGGCGGCTGAAGGCAGCGTGTCCGAGGGGGGAGCCAGGGACGAGGCTGGGAGGGGATTTGGGGGGCAGGAGGGTGGCTCCGAGGCGGCTGAAGGCAGCGTGTCCGAGGGGTGAGCCAGGGACGAGGCTGGGACGGGATGGGGGGGCAGGAGGGCGGCTCCGAGGCGGCTCCAGTTGTTTGGAACCTCAGATCCTACATTTTACAGAGCCCATAAAACACTTCCCATGGAGACGCCTGGCACTAAGCAGTGCTCAGCTCAGCGGAGACCAGTGGGGCACCCGCAAGCTGCTCAGACGGGTGTAAGAGCCCTGCCTGGCATGTCAGAAGGGCCACTGCAGCCGCGGCCACCCTCCCACTCTACAGCCGCTGTGTAAGGAGACCGGCGCCACAGCTGTGGTTCCCAGGCTGCCAGATGTTGCCGCACTGGTGCTACGAAGGACACCGGTGCAGTGTCTGGGGTCGCCCCGGGGAGCTGTGCTGAGCCTGGGCTCCCAGGTCGCTCTGCGCCATGGAGCCAACTGAATTCCTGCCAGCAGCGCCCGGGGAGCCCACGCGTGGGATTGTGCCACATTGCCAGGCTGCAGCCTACTGAGAAAACCGCCTTGGCCGGCCCTGGGAGTGTAGGCCCAGGCCTGTCCCAGGGAGGGCAGCAGGATGCGGGACCCCATCCCATCCACACCCCCAACGCTCCCGGGGGCTCGCACGGATGGTACCACGAGGCCTCCTGCTCCACTCCCACAGACGAGTTTGCCAGCTGAGAGGCACTGTGCCCCTCCCATGCCACTTCCATAAACCCTCCCCATGCTCTGGCTGCAGTCCTGTGCCAGGGCCCTGTACAGCTACCTGGCACGGGGACTCCCCCACCTGGGGGCAGCGCTAGAGGGGGGCACGGGGAGCGCAGGGGCCCGCAGCTGGGGGGCAGCAGTTCCGCTGTGGAAGGACCATCCAAGGGCCTGGTGAAGGTCTGGGGAGCTGCTCGGCTGGGCCTTTGGAGGGCAGGGAGGGGGCATGGTCCTGTTGCCGGCTGCCCGCAAGGGGGGTACTTGTGATGGTGGCTGGATGCAGAGGCTCATCCCCTAGGACCACAGCTCCTGCCACACCCCTGTCGCGCAGGGGGGGGGAGTCCTGCTGGGCACCGGGTGCCCTGAGCTCCCAGAACAGAGCGCCCCTTTCACCCCCGAGGGCGTTGACTCGTGTCCCTAAGGATGGCGGAGCACTGGGAGCTTTCAGCGCCGAGCCTGTGGTGAATGGCTTCCTCCCCCGTGACTGCCGCCCGGCCGCAGCCCTGGGACGTCCCGGCCGCGCTCCAGGATTTGGTGCCGGGATCGTGGGGCCAGCGCGCGAGGCGCCCACGGGCTGCCGCCGGCGGCCCCGATCCCCGCCCCGGGCGCCGCTCTCCCCAGCTCCGCGCTGGCGTGGGGCGGGGCGGGGCTGGCCGAGGAGCCGCCGGCCCTCGGCTCCGGCCGCGGATCCGCTTCCAGGCCCCCGTGCCGAGCCCCGCGGGAGCCCCCCGGCCCTGGCCCGGGGACCGGCTCCTGGCGGCGGCGGAGGCGGCAGGGGGCGCTGGGCGGCTCCGCAGCGGCGGGCTCTGTGCAGTCACGTCCGGAGGGAGGCGCAGGGCAGCGGGGGCCGGGGCCGGGGCCGGGCCGGGCCGGGGGAGGAGGCGCCTCTCCTGGGGAGCTCGGCGCATTCGGAGCGAGCGAGCGGCGGGCGAGGGAGCAGGCGCCGCGCGGGCCGGAGCGGGGCAGGGACAGCGCCGGGCGGCTCCCGGGGCAGGGCAGGGGCCGGGCCGGGCCCCCCATGGCGGCGCCGCCGCCGCTGCCGCTGCTGCTCCTGGCCGCGCTCTGGGCCGCCGGCCGCGCCGAGCCCGAGGGCGCGAACCGCAGCCTGAGCCTGGCCGTGGTGCTCCCCGAGCGGAACGTGAGCTACCCGTGGGCCTGGCCGCGCGTGGGCCCCGCCATCCGCCTGGCGCTCGAGGCGCTGGAGCGCGGCGACCCCCCGCTGCTGCCCGGCCCGCTCGCCGTGCGCCTCCACTTCAGGAGCTCGGAGCTGGAGGGCGCCTGCTCCGAGTACGTGGCGCCCCTCAACGCCGTGGACCTGAAGCTCTACCACGACCCCGACGTGCTCTTCGGGCCGGGCTGCGTCTACTCGGCCGCCTCGGTGGGGCGCTTCGCCTCGCACTGGCGCCTGCCGCTCATCACGGCCGGGGCCGTGGCCACGGGCTTCGGGCACAAGCAGGAGCACTACGGCACCACGGTGCGCACCGGGCCCTCGGCGGACAAGCTGGGCGTCTTCGTCTCGCAGCTCCACGCGCACTTCAACTGGAGCGCCCGCGCCGCGCTGCTCTACGCCGACCACAAGACCGACGACCGGCCCTACTACTTCACCATCGAGGGCGTGTTCCAGGAGCTGCAGGAGGCGCTCAACCTCACCGTGGGCTACCGCAACTACGCGTCCGAGGAGGGCGGCCCCGAGGCGGCCCTGCACTTCCTGCGGACCAACGCGCGCGGTGAGTGCGCGGGGCAGGGCGCGGTGAGGGCGCGCGGCGCAGGGCCCGGTGAGTGCGCGCGGTCTCGGCGCGGGGCAGAGCGCAGGGCTGCGCGCGGGATCTCTGCGCGGCGCAGGGCGCGCAGCGGCAGAGGTGTCCCGGAACGCAGCGGGACGGCCGGGCGCACTCATGGGTCGGTTCCCGAGGGGTCCGCACCCCCGTTTTGCTCCCTGGGTGGGAATTGAGGGCGCGCGCAGCCCTTTGGAAATTGGGCTGAGTGTCCGCGCAGGAGGTGTCGCCGGGCGTGCTGGGGCTTAGGCGGAGCAGGGGGCATCGCCGCGCCCGGAGGAGTCTCGGTACCAGTCCGGGGTTCCGCCCGGTGCCCAGCCACGCCTTGGTCTCCTCCGCTCCATGGCACCTGCCCAGCCCCCTGCGAGGGGCAGCCCCCGCCGCCCACCAGCCGCCCAGCTCTCCTCGGCCCCGGCGCGGACCCAGCCTCCCCGGCGCTCTGGCCGTCCGGCGGTCCCGGGGGGGCGGGGCGGGAGCCGGGGCAGGGTCCGTGCGCGAGGGCGGCTCAGCTCTGGGGGGCGGACGGGACGGGACGCGACGCAGCGGCTCCGGCCTTAGAGTAAATGGAGCTGGCGCGGTGGGGCGGGGCCCGCAGGGGCCAGGAGAGACCCCAGCGGCTCCTGGGCTGAGCTCTGTGCCTAGGCAGGGGGGTGAGACCGGCCAGAGGGGAACGAACTCGCCCGTGACTGAGCTGCAGGAGCCCTCGGGCTGCGCCCTACAGGAACTGCACCCGCCTCAGGCGCAGCCCGACCCATACAGGCTTTCTAGGCCTGGCTCTGGTGTGGGTTCCCGGCTGTTCCAGGGCACCCCTGGTCCCGTCCCGTCCGGTCCCGTCCATGTGGCTCGGGGCACTGGGTGGGACTTTATTATTATTATTTGTGATAGCAACACTTACACCCCGGCCGAGGTCGGGGGCCCCGTCGGGCCGGGTGCCGCCCAGACCCCAGCCGAGGTCGGGGGGCCCCGTCGGGCCGGGCGCTGCCCAGACCCCGGCGGAGATCAGCCCAGACCCCGGCCGAGATCGGGGGTCCCCGTCGGGCCACGTGCCGCCCAGACCCCGGCCGAGGTCGGGGGCCCCGTCGGGCCGGGCGCAGCCCAGACCCCGGCCGAGATCAGCCCAGACCCCGGCCGAGGTCAGGGGGGCCCCGTCGGGCCGGGCGCCGCCCAGACCCCGGCCGAGGTCGGGGGGGCCCCGTCGGGCCGGGCGCCGCCCAGACCCCGGCCGAGGTCGGGGGGGCCCCGTCGGGCCGGGCGCCGCCCAGACCCCGGCCGAGGTCGGGGGGGCCCCGTCGGGCCGGGCGCCGCCCAGACCCCGGCCGAGGTCGGGGGGCCCCGTCGGGCCGGGCGCCGCCCAGACCCCGGCCGAGGTCGGGGGCCCCGTCGGGCCGGGCGCCGCCCAGACCCCGGCCGAGGTCGGGGGGCCCCGTCGGGCCGGGCGCCGCCCAGACCCCGGCCGAGGTCGGGGGGCCCCGTCGGGCCGGGCGCCGCCCAGACCCCGGCCGAGGTCGGGGGGCCCCGTCGGGCCGGGCGCCGCCCAGACCCCGGCCGAGGTCGGGGGTCCCCGTCGGGCCGGGCGCCGCCCAGACCCCGGCCGAGGTCGGGGGTCCCCGTCGGGCCACGTGCCGCCCAGACCCCGGCCGAGGTCGGGGGGCCCCGTCGGGCCGGGCGCCGCCCAGACCCCGGCCGAGGTCGGGGGGCCCCGTCGGGCCGGGCGCCGCCCAGACCCCGGCCGAGGTCGGGGGGCCCCGTCGGGCCGGGCGCCGCCCAGACCCCGGCCGAGGTCGGGGGGCCCCGTCGGGCCGGGCGCCGCCCAGACCCCGGCGGAGATCGGGGGCCCCGTCGGGCTGGGCGCTGCCCAGACCCCGGCCGAGATCAGCCCAGACCCCGGCCGAGGTCGGGGGGGCCCCGTCGGGCCGGGCGCCGCCCAGACCCCGGCGGAGATCGGGGGCCCCGTCGGGCCGGGCGCTGCCCAGAATGACGCAGCAAGAGACCAGGCAGGGGGAGGGGAACGGCGCGGTAGTGGCGAAGGACATGCTAGTGCCATGATGGGGGCGGGGTTTGGCCTGGGCAGAGCCTGGGGAAGGCACCATGGGCTAAAGGCCCATGCCGGGAGCGGCAGAGCAGTGCCAGTCTCCGAGCTGGCATGCGCCCTTTGGGCCAGGCTGGGCAGTGTCACCTTCTCCGGCCCCAGCACGGTCCCCAGGAGGGCAGCTGCCAGGGAGCAGAGCACAGAGCTGGAAACAAGTGCGTGACTTTTCCCGGCAGCTGGCCGGAGCTGGGATTCCAGGTCCGGGTGATGGGGGAGGGGCGGGGGGCTGCGCCAGCCTGCTGATGGATTGATAAAGCTGCCGGCCCGCCGGGGAGGTGGCCCTGGGAGAGCAGCTATATCGGGAGCAGGAGGAAATGGAGAGGATTACGGAGCAGCTGGAGCCCAAGGGCAGCCTGAGGCTGGTTCATTATTGATGAGAAGGGGTTATTGATTCCGGAGGCAGCTGCTCGGCTGCTGGCTAATGGATCCTAAGATGCTGTGTCATTAAGAAGGGCAGGGAGTCTGGCATGCTGGAGCCGGCGTGGCTGGTGGGCGCTCCGCTCCGATCCCATGGAAGCCTGGCCACAGCAGGAGTGGGGCATGGGGCCCTGCCCCAGGTGCTGGGCCTGGGGTGCCCTCTGTGCTGCCCCACACTCATGCTGGGAGCAGGCAGGTGCCAGGCCCAGGCTAGAGAGGCAGTGTTTGCTGCTGAGAGTTGGGAGCTGCAGTGACCTGGCCGTGGGGGGGCTGAGAGCATGAGGGGACCCCGCCCCTGAGCCCAGCGGAGGGTCTGAATGCTGGGCCCTCAGGGCCCCCTGCCCAGCTCAGGGAGGGGTCAGTGCCAGGGCTGTGTGACTGACGGTGGGCAGGCGTTGGGCTAGGGCAGAGGAAGGGCACTGGGGGAGGTCCAGTGGCCAGGGCACTTGGTAGGTGCTGGAGACCCAGGCTAAGTCCCTGCTCCAGGGATGGTGGCAGCGAGTGCGGGTGGGGAGACACCCCCAGCCAGGGCTCCTCTGTTCATCGTGCTGTGGGTGCCCAGCGTCTCCCACGTCCCCGGTGAGTGTCCTGAGCACCATGCTCGGGCCCAGCAGGCCTCAGCTTGGGCTAAAGGGCCCGAGATCAACCGGAGAAGTGCTGGGCTGAGACAGAACGTGGGCGGTTCCCTGCCTGGGAGCGATACTGGCACCAGGGCCCTGCGCCCTCCTGGCTCCTTCCAGCGCCAGGCCTGTCCCAGAGCCTGGCGTCTCCCCCGTCCCGCTGTGCCTGGCCCTGCTCCCCCCACGGCAGGGCGTGGGCATGCCTGTGTGCAAGGGGTTGGCCTGCAGCACCCTGTGACATTCCTGCTGCAGCCTCCTCCCCCGGCTTGCTCAATCCCCCGGCCTGCTAGCTGCTGGGGGAGGCCCGGGCTGCTCCCCCGCCTCTGCCCCCCTGCTGGGGCAAGGGACCCCCTTGGGGAGGGGATTTCAGCTGGCAGGCCGGGGGCGCCCTGGGGCCGTGCTGGCGGCTGGGCTGCTGAGCAGGGCTCTGGCCTGGCCGGGGAGACAGCCTGGGCGTCCCGTTCCTGTCCGTGGAGGCGCCGGCAGGGCAGCCGCTCTGTTTCCAATTAGCGCCGGGGCGGCGCTAGGGGCAGGAATCCAGGGACCTGCACATTCCTGCCTCCGCCGCAAACCCAAACATGTTTTCACCCCGCTGGGAGCCTGGTGGATTTGGCCAAGGATTCCCCGGCTGCGCCAGACTCTGCCCCATGTGGGTGTCAGGGGCTCCTGGACCCAGGGCCGGGGATGAGCAAGGGGGACAGCTCGGAGCAGGCTCCCCCAGCACTTTTCTGCCCCACACAGAGGGGAGTGCAGAGCAGCTGGGGCCTGTTTCGAAGCCCGTCCCCCATCAAAGGCAGGCCCTGGGCTCCGTCGGTGCCTCGCTGGGCGGCTGCTCACGCTGTGGGTCCCCGGGCTGTGCTGGGGCAGAGGGGCTAGGCCGGGGGATAGAGAGGAATGGGGGCAGGGCTCTGGGGGGCTGAGTTCTGGAGATGCCAGAGCAGGAGATGGGGGTCAGGAGGGGCAGGTGCGAGGCTGGAGCAGTGGGAAAGGGCAGGTCCCCAGTTTGCTACTGAAGCACTTGCTGGGGTTGGCCTGGTACATGGGGCTGGCTGGAGGACTGCGGGAGCGAGGGATGCTCATCAGGTGGCGGGGATGGCTAGGATTCTGTGGGAGCTAGCTAGAGGGGTGGGGGGGCTGGCTGGGGATGTGTGTGGGGGGCCTGGCTGTGGGCATAGGGGCGGGAGGGGCTGGCTGGCCGGGGGTGCACAGGGGGACTGGCTGGAGGCATGGGTGGGGGGCCTGGCTAGCTGGTGGGGGGCTGGCTGGCTGGCCGGGGGTGCACAGGGGGAGTGGCTGGAGGCATGGGTGGGAGGGCTGACTAGCTGGTGGGGGGCTGGCTGGCCGGGGGTGCACAGGGGGACTGGCTGGAGGCATGGGTGGGGGGCCTGGCTAGCTGGTGGGGGGCTGGCTGGCTGGGGGTCACTTTGATGTATGGTTTTTTTTTGCCTGCAAGATCACACAAGTCTCTGCAGGGAGTCCCCCTCGCCCCCACCCTGGGGATCAACCCCCTGCTGGCCACCCTAGAAATGGCACTTTCATTCTCCACAGGTGCTTAGCAAAGGGGGGACAGGCAAGGCCATAAGCTCTGGTCCCGGTGTGCCGAGAGAGAGGAGGTGGGCGGGGGAGGGGAACGAACCGCGGGGACGAGTGTCCGAGGTGGGTTCTCCCCCAGTGACCACTTTTCACTCAGGGTGGGACTGGTTGCTAAGAGATCTGCTCCTGGGGTCCCTGGCCCGTATCCTACCGGGGTCAGACTGGGTGGGCACAGGGGTCCCGCTGCCCTTGGAGTCATTGGACTCGGTCCGGGGCTGCCCTGAATGTAGCGTGGGGGGGGGGGGGTCAGTGGAGCCAGCATCCTAGGGACCAGTCTGACCATCGGGGGCTGCCCGAGCTCCAGCATCCCCTGGCCAGAGACACCCCCGAGCCGCGGGGAGCCAGAGCCCGGCTGCAGGAAGAGATGCCCCATCTGGGTGCAAGGCCCCGAGTGATGGAGAATCCCCCCGTCTCCAGGGCAGCTCTGCCCAGGCATCGTGTCCCTCACTAGCAAGCGTCTGGCTGGGTTTGCCCAGTGCCAGCTGCCGGCTCACTGCCCTGAGTGCGCTCCCCCGCCGAGGGGCTGACAGGCTGGGGGGACATCGCCGCTGAGCCGTCCCTTCAGCACTCTCACCAACAGGCCGAGTTCTCCAGTGTCCCCATCCTCCGGGGAGCGTATCCCCGAGCTGGGCCCATCCCGGCGCCGTGTGCGGGGCCGCCCCTGCAGAGCTGGGAGGCAGTCTGGGGAGCAGGGGACAGATGTGGGTCTGTCTCTGCAGGGAGGTTCCCCGGCAGGCGGTGGGGGCCACTGAGCGCAGCAGGGCAGGGGTAGCGCCGTCTTGGCTGGGGGAAGAGTCTTGCCCCGCCCAGGAAGGGCAGCGGCCCTGACCGGGCACCAGCCCCTTCGCCTCCGCTACTTGCACTAGTCTGACCAGTCTTGGCAGCGCTGCAGCGCGTGAGCAGTAACGCGCCCGGCATCAGCCACGCAGCACTGGGGCAGGCGGGCAGGGGCCCGGTGCGGCGGGTTGTGCCTTCCTCTGGAGCAGCACTTCTCGACCTGGGGGGCTGGCCAGAGAAACCAGAGAGCAGAGCCTGTGTTAGACTCACTGGGGCTCAAGCAGGGCTGCTGTAACCACTAGGCGAACTAGGCAGCCGCCTGGGGGGCCAAGATTTGGGGGCACCGAAAAGGGGTGCCCCCAGTTTGTTTTTACACTATTGCTTAGGGGCAGGTACCTGTCAGTCTCCAGCGCTCGGGCCGCGCCAGCAGCCTGTTCACCTCGGAGTCTCCCCCGCTTCCCCGGGGGCCGCTGGCTGCCATGTGGCGCAAAGGGCGGCTGTAGGCGGGAAACCGCAGCAGCAGCGCGGCCTCTCCTGCCCCATGGCAGCTACGCTCCCCGCCTGCCCCTGCTGCCGTGGAGGCTGCCGCTGCCCTGGGCTCAGGCCACCCGGCTCCCCCCGAGCAGCGCCCGGTTCCTGCTGCTCTCGGCTGGCAGGTGCCGGGCCCCAGCCGAGCCCCTTGCGTCTCCTCGGCGGTAGCGCCCCCGCTGTGTCCTCCCGGGTGGCCGCAGCAGCAGCGGCCGGGGAGCCTAAGAAGAGGAGCGGCCCCCGGGCAGGCAGGGGAGACTCCGAGGTGAAGAGGCTGCTGGCGCAGCCCGAGTGCTGGAGACTGACAGATACCTGCCCCTGCTCCATCCCAGCACCACCTGCCCCCCAGCCCAGTGAGTGTTACCTGCCCCACCGGCCTCAGTGCCCTGCCCCATACTGTCAGCCACCCCAGTCTCACTGGGACACCAGCACCCCTTGGCAAAGGGCCCCCTGATCTTCACAAACAGCTGTCACCGCAGGCCTGACAAACTCACTGCACCCCACACGTATCTTACAGGGCACTTGCCCACCAAGAGGAACGTGGAAGGGATCTACACAAGGCTGGTAACTTGTCAAGAGTGAGAATCTTTGTGAGATGCGTGCATGGGTAATAGTGAAGGAATAATGTATTTACCTTCAAAGTGCTTTATAGACTTGGCGTAGAAGTTCGTCACCGGGGATAACGGCCCTGTGGGGCAAGGGGGGTTTGTCACCCTGCCTATCCTGGCTGGGGATGCAGTGCAAGGCTCAGCTGTTTAGCTCTGCCCAGTAGTAAGACTTTGACTGGGACACCATCAGAGGCAATGGCAAACAACTGAAACGCCTTAAAGGTAAAAAAAGAAACATCACAAAGCCCTTCCCCCTTCTGACAGGCTGTTTATAATGCCAAGGTTACTAGTTTTGAGGTGGTGGCGGCGGTCGGGGTGCGCCAAGGTGGAAGTTTCGCCTGGGGTGCAAAATATCCTTGCACCGCAAAGCCTGAGCCCTGCCACCCAGGGCTAAAGCCGAAGCCCGAGCAACTCAGCTTTGCAGGGGCCCCAGGCAATTGCCCTGCTTGGTACCCCCCAATGCCGGCCCTGGCATTTAGCAGCTGTGCCATAGGCGGGCCGGGCAGTTTGTATCGCATGTTGGGGGGGCCTCAGAAGGAAACAGGTTGCAAACCCCTGGGCTAGAGCGTCAGGCACTGGCTGGCTGAGGCGTCCCAGGCCTGGCACAGCCTGTGTTCCCGAGCCTCCGGGGCTCCTGTGCTGCCCTGCTGAGCAGGCACCGCATACAGTGAATGAGCACTGGGAGCACCGAGCATTGGGGGTCGAGGGGGGTGCCCCCAGCTCCTGGCTGCAGACAGCCCTGGAGAGCTGGGGAGATCTGGCCCTGGGGCGCCCTAGGCTCTTCAGAAGTTAATATGCGGCTCCTTGGATAGGCACCAACTCCGGGGCTGGAGCTACAGGCGCCAACTTTCCAATGTGCCGGGGGGGGGGGGGCTCACTGCTCAACCCCTGGCTCTGCCACAGGCCCTGCCCCCTCCCCTGAGCCTGCTGAGCCCTCGCTCCTCCCCCGCAGGAGCCTCCTGCACACCATGAAACAGCTGATCGGTGGGGCTGCTGGTGGTGGGAGGATCTGGAAGCAGGGTGTGGGGAGCTGATGGGGGGCTGCTGACGTATTACTGTGGCTCTTTGGCAATGTACATTGGGAAATTCTGGCTCCTTCTCAGCTCCGGTTGGCCACCCCTGTCCTAGGCTGTCAGTGCCAGGAGAGGGGCTGGACTGGGGAGGAGACACCAAGCTAGTGCTCTCGGCAGGGCTCAGTTTGCTCCCCCTGAACAGTCGCTGACCCTAAGTCCGATCTCTGGGCCCAGGCAGCAGCAGCTGGGAGCCAGCAAAGCCCCCTTGGCTGCCTCTGTCTGCGTGCCCTGCACAGGCAGCTGCCAGGGCAGGCAGCTGGGAGCCACCGGCTCTCTGGGGAACCAGCTAATGGGGCCGGGGGCTGGGGTGGAGCCGGCTAGTCCCTGTGCGCTGAGTGGATTAGCCGGGGAAGGCCTGGCTCAGCCAGCCAGAGGCTGCTGGGAAGGCATTGGCAACGACCCCCAGCTGGAGTGGTGACTCCTGGGGGGGGGGTGGAGAGAGGGAAGGCGGGGGGGGGCTGTCCCCACAGGGTGACGCTCGTTGGGGGGGATGGGGTGGAGGGGCCTTCCGGGGAGTGACTCTCCATGGGGGGGGTGTCCCAGGAGGGTGACTCTTGTTGGAGGGGTACAGGGGGATGGGGGGGCTGTCCCGGGGGGTGACTGTCCCAGAGTCACAGCGGGAACGGCTCCGGACGAAGCCAGCCAGGACTCTGGGGCAGCGTCTCCCCTCAGGGCACCTGTCACCAGGGCAAGGAGCCTGCTCGGCTCCGGCACCTCCTGGATCTGATCTCGGAGCGTTCGGCCCCCTGCTCACCCCGGGAGCTCCACGCAGGGAGTCCCCCTGGGCAGGACCCCTGGGGAGCCTCACGTCCACAGCCAGCAGTGCCCCAGCCAGCGTGTGACACAGACGCGTTATTAGTCGTCGGGACCCCAGCGTAGAGCAAAGCTCGTTAGCTCGTTAGCTCAGGAACATTCGGCAAAGTCCATCTTGCGGGGACCTAGGGCTCCCTCCCCCCATCCCCACCTCCGAGTCCCAAAACAGGAGACTGACCGGCCCAGCCTCTGTCAGGCCCAGCTGCTCCCCCTCTGGCCTTTGTCTCTTTCCCAGCAAACAGCAGGTCACCTCACCTGGCCTCCACCTCTCTCTGTTCTCCAGCATCTCCAGCTGATTCGTGCAGGGGCTGGCTCCGGCCATTCTCTGTCCCTGGCAGCCAGTTGGTGTCACACCAGCCCTCTAGGGGCCTCTGCAATGATATCACACCCTTGTCCCACCAAGGTACGTGGGGGAAACTGAGGCACCAACGCCGTATTCAGAGAAAACATTAAGACCAGTCCCACTTCGTCACAGACGCATTGGGGGGTTGGGGTGTGACGGGGTTGCCAACTCTCCAGTTTCTGAAAACCAGACACCCTGCTCTGGCCCCTCTCCTGAGGCCCTGCCCCCACTCACTCCTCTCCCCTCCAATCCAAACAAAAACACCCAAACCCCAAAGCAGGAATTACGGCAGGAAATCGCATGTTTCCTACCCCCTCTTTCAATCTGAACCCTTATCATGTGTTCTGAGGAGCGGGGGCGGTGAAGCTTTGCTGCAATACTTCTCTTGTATTTGTCAGGGACTCTGGAAAGTGTCAAGGAGTCGCTCACTCCTGCTGCAGTAAGTACCATTACCTGCATCCCTGCTGCGCCGAGCCAGAGATGCTGTGGAAAAGAGGGATGAGACTGCTGCCATAACAACCCGTCAGCAGAGAGCCGTTGGGATACAGATAGTTACTACACAAGGACTGTGCACCATGAAATATGAACACAGCAAATGCATTTCAGCAGCAGAACCCTGCTCTGATTCCCCTCTGTACAATGAAAGCAAAACATGGACTTTAGCTGGCTGCATTTTCATTTTGGCTGAGAAGTTCATTCTTGCCCCTCCTCTATCAGAAGAGCCAGCACCCGAGCCCCACCTTTGCCAAGATCACATTGAGATCAGGTGACACGTTCCTCTCCCCAGAGATGGGGGGGGGGAGAGAGCTCAGGCGTTTGAGCATTGGCCTGCTAAACCCAGGGTTGTGAGTTCAGCCCTTGAGGGGCCACTTAGGGATCTGGGGCAAACGCAGCACTTGGTCCTGCTAGTGAAGGCCGGGGCTGGACTCGGTGACCCTGCGGGATCCCTTCCAGCTCTGTGCAATAGGTGTAGCTCCATGTATTATCTCTGCGCAGCACAGAGAAAAGGTCCACAGCTCAGTGAGGCAAGTCCTGGAATAACCCCAACGAGGTAGCGGGTATTTAGGACCCTCTTTAAGATGCAGCATTGAGGGAAGCATGTGCGGAGGAGGAGAGATACTGACTCTGCTGAGCTGAACCTCCAGTGCCCTCCCCCAAAAAGGTTCCTAAAAAGTCAAAGACCATTAAATAAACTCCAGTACTGACACAGACACCCCCCCCCCCCGCCATACACACCAGAGGTGAGGCTGCAGAACGGAGTAATTCCAGGGGGTTGGGATCGGGTGGGGGGTCCATTGTGGTATCTGTGTTCCTCCTGGGGGATGAGTGGCAGGGGAGCTGGCTCTAGTCCTGTGCAGGGAGGGGGGAGGACTGCATGGGCAGGGTGCATGCCTGGGAAGGGGGATGAGGCTCAGAGCCAAGGTGGCCCCATTGCGGGAGTGGGGCACACAGGGGTTTTGCAGCCTCAGGGGCTGGCTGGGGACACGGCAGCTCCAGGCTGTGTGTGCAGGGGAGTCGGCAGTGAGGTGACACACTGCCAAGGGGCAGGTGGGCTGTCCTGGGCAGGGAGCACAGCAGGTGCACAGACGGGGGGCACCCTGCCCTGGCTACTCACCCGTGCCAGGGGGAAGCTGGCCGTGGCGCAGCAGAGGGGGGGATTTAGGGAGGGCAGCTGGGCAGGAGCGGGGGGGAGGGCCTGGGCTGCCCATCCCTGGTGCTGCTGCTGGAGCGGAGGAGACGGCAATGGAGACTCTGGCGCAGGCACACGCTGGGAGAAGCAAAGTGTGTGGGTGGGGGAAACAGTCACTTGCTGCCAGCTCTGTGCCCAATCACCTCCCTGCCCAGGCACCTGCTTGGTCCCAGCTGTCCCAGTGCTCCTGCAGGCAGCAGCCAGACTTTGGGTGTCCGGTCAGTGTTTCTGACTGGACACTGTCAGGTGCCCTTTTTGACCAAACTTTCCAGTTGAAAAAAGGGGCACCTGGCAACCCTAGGCCATGTGGAGGGGCCATCCCAGAGGGGTGAGTCTGTTGTGGGGGACTGGGGCGTGGAGGAGCTGTCACGGGGGAAACACTCATTGTGGGTTTGGGATGCAGAGGGGCCGTCTCGGGAGGGTGACTCGTGCGGGGATTGAGGTGCTGTTCCAGGGGGGTGACTTGGGGGGGAGAGTTGGGGCACAGAAGTGCCATCCAGATGGAGATGATGGAGCATTGAGGGGTTTTTGTTGGGGTGTAGTCACCTTAAATAGGTAGATTGGGAACTTTCCTTGTCCCCATTCCCCCCCCAAGGGGGAACGCCCAGTGAGACTGAAAGGAGGGAAATTGAAAACAGATCAAATGAAACTCTTTTTCACATGGTGTGTAATTTGCCTGTGGAACTCACTGCCACAGGATTTCATTGAGGCCAAACTTTTAACAAGTTTCAAAGGGGATTGGCCCTTCCTGAGCATTACAGCAATATTCAGGGTGCAGTTAATGCTAACAGTTCTGGCAGGGAGATTAAACTTTGCCTCAAGCCCGGAGAACAATCTCTAACTATTAGAGACCAGGATGGGACCTGATGTGGGGTACTGCCAAGGTGCGAGACTCACCCCTGCAGCGCCTCCTGCTGGTCATCCTGGGAGTTAGAGTTTCCAGCTCCAGAGCATCCGCTGGGCCCAAGTCCCTCGTGGACCCCAGTACCCCTTTCAGGCCAGGGTGCTGCCCCCTGGCAGTACCCCCCCCCTGCAGATCTGGGTCTCCCCTCCCCAGGGAGCCCCCCCACCCCATTCCCACCTCACCTCAGTAGCAGGCTACTGCCAGTCACCACCTAGCCCCCGTTCCCTGGGGCAGACGGCAGTGTCAGCCACTCATCACCAGCAAGGGGGGTTGGACATGCTGCCTCTGCCTACCCATGGGCTGCCCCCTGCAACCCCAGTACCTGTTCTTGGCCTTTAACAAGGCCTCAGCCGGGGGGGTTTCCAGGCCAGCGCCTCTGGCCTTCCCCCAGCCCTGCTCACTCCCAGGCAGCCAGGCCCTTCTCCCTCAAGAGCTAGAAGGAGAGGCCTGCTCTGGCTTCTGGCCCCAGCCCTCTTATAAGGGCCAGCGGGGCCCTCATTAAGCCAGCCACGGCCTGACTGGGGCATGGCCCCCAGCTGAGGCTGCTTTCCCACGCGTCAGCCCCGCGTTTCCCTCCCTGCCACAGCCTCTCCCCGGGCTGCTGTGAGCCTTTTTAGGGAAGAGCAGGCGACCACCCCGCTACAGATACATAGTCCCACACCTGTTCCTGCGGGGTCGCTGTGCCTTCCTCGGGAGTATCTAGCACTGCCCATGGGCGGGGGCCTGGGCTGATGGGGGCCGGGTCAATCCTGTCTGGCAGTGCCTGCGAACCCATCCACGTGGTGGGGGTGGGCTCTGGGTACATTCCTCTGCTGGTGTGGTGTGAGTCCTGCATCGACCCCGTCGGGGCTGGGCCGTCGGGGCTCTGGGCCCTGCATCACCCTGGGGCCAGTCCCCCCAGTTCTGTGCAGACTCCCAGCTTTTCCTGCCTGGGACAGCTCGGCGTGTTCCCAGGGGGCTCACAGCCCTCAGCCGCCCGGCAGATCCCAGCTAGCCAGCCGCGGCAGAGCCCAGGCCTGCGGGTGTGAGCACAGGCATGTGTTTGTGCAGTGAGATGTGACTGACACGTACACTTGCCACCTGTCTCTGCCCCACAGCGATTGACACCACATCACCCCCATTCTCTGCCTGTCTGCCCTGCAGCGACTGACACTGCCTGTCCCCCCCGCCTGTCTCTGCTCTGCAGTGACTGACACCACATCACCCCCATTCTCTGCCTGTCTCTGCCCTGCAGTGACTGACACCGCAACACCCCCATTCTCTGCCTGTCTCTGCCCTGCAGCGACTGACACTGCCTGTCCCCCCACCTCTGCCTGTCTCTGCTCTGCAGTGACTGACACCACATCACCCCCATTCTCTGCCTGTCTCTGCCCTGCAGTGACTGACACCGCAACACCCCCATTCTCTGCCTGTCTCTGCCCTGCAGCGACTGACACTGCCTGTCCCCCCACCTCTGCCTGTCTCTGCTCTGCAGTGACTGACACCACATCACCCCCATTCTCTGCCTGTCTCTGCCCTGCAGTGACTGACACCGCAACACCCCCATTCTCTGCCTGTCTCTGCCCTGCAGCGATTGACACCACATCACCCCATTCTCTGCCTGTCTGTGCCCTACAGCGACTGACACTGCCTGTCCCCTCCCCCGCCTATCTCTGCTCTGCAGTGACTGACACCACATCACCCCATTCTCTGCCTGTCTCTGCCCTACAGCGACTGACACTGCCTGTCCCCCCCACCTGTCTCTGCTCTGCAGTGACTGACACCACATCACCCCCATTCTCTGCCTGTCTCTGCCCTGCAGTGACTGACACCGCAACACCCCCATTCTCTGCCTGTCTGTGCCCTACAGCGACTGACACTGCCTGTCCCCCCACCTCTGCCTGTCTCTGCTCTGCAGTGACTGACACCACATCACCCCATTCTCTGCCTGTCTCTGCCCTACAGCGACTGACACTGCCTGTCCCCCCGCCTGTCTCTGTTCTGCAGTGACTGACACCACATCACCCCCATTCTCTGCCTGTCTCTGCCCTGCAGTGATTGACACCACAACACCCCCATTCTCTGCCTGTCTCTGCCCTGCAGCGACTGACACTGCCTGTCCCCCCACCTCTGCCTGTCTCTGCTCTGCAGTGACTGACACCACATCACCCCCATTCTCTGCCTGTCTCTGCCCCGCAGCGATTGACACCACATCACCCCCTGTGACAACTGGTTTTAATGTTTCCTCTGTATACTGTGTGGGTGCCTAAGTTATGGCCGACACTCTGTCGCCTGGCAACTAATGGCCTGGGCCCTTCCCCCCTTTCAGGGGGATGCTAAAGGTGGGGGAGAACAAAGAGATCAGGTGATCTCCTGGCCCGGGAAAGAGACAAAGCCCAGAGAGGAGGGGCTGGAGGGGGTTTGGCAGTTTTGGAAGCTGGCTGGGAATTGGAGGGGAGGCCCGACGGGGCTTGGGCCTCCCAACAGGGCTGTGGCCTCCCTGGGTAAAGGGGGTCCTGTTGTCTGTACTAGCAAGACCCGTTTTGGACTGTGTTCCTGTCATCTAAATAAACCTCTGTGTTACTGGCTGGCTGAGAGTCACGTCTGACTGTGAAGTGGGGGGGCAGGACCCTGTGGCTTCCCCAGGGCCCCGCTGGGCGGACTTGCTGGGGGAAGCGCACGGAGGGGCAGAGGATGCTGAATGCTCCAAGGAGAGACCCAGGAGGTGAAGCCGTGGGAGCTTCTTGCCCTGCAGACAGGCTGCTCCGAGGGAGAGGAGGCTCCCCAGAGTCCTGCCTGGCTTGTGGGGAGCAGTTCCAGAGCATCGCCCGGGGACTCCGTGACACCCCCATTCTCTGCCTGTCTCTGGCCCGCAGCGACTGACACTGCCTGTCCCCCCTCCTCTGCCTGTCTCTGCTCTGCTGTGACTGACACCTCATCATCCCCATTCTCTGCCTGTCTCTGCCCCGCGACTGACACCTTTCTGTCCCCGTCAGCTCTTCACCTGTCTCTGCCCCCAATGACTAACACCTCCCGTCCCCCCTCCTCCGCCTGTCTCTGCTCTGCAGCAAACTGACACCGCCCCTTCCCTCCCGTCTCTTGCCCACAGTGACTGATGCCTCCCCTGTGTTTCCCCCCACAGTCATCTACATCTGCGGCCCCCTGGAGATGCTGCACCAGATTATGAGGCTGGCCCAGCGGGAGAGCCTGACCAACGGCGACTACGTCTTCTTCTATGTGGACGTGTTTGGGGAGAGCCTGCGTGCCAGTGCCACCCGCGACGCCTTGAAACCCTGGCAGAACAAACAGAGTCAGGACGTGGGCCTGCGTCAGGCCTTCCAGGTACCCCCTGGGGCTGGGGCTCAGGGCTGGGGCCTGTCCCGTGTCAGCCCCCAGGCAGCCTCCAAGACTCCAAAGCAGGGCCTTTGGGTGCACACGATCCCTGTCTCCCTCTGAGGTGCTATAATAGCTGCCTCCAGAGCACCCCCCGGTGCCCAGGGGCACCTCTGCCGTGCTCAGCCTCTGCTTTCCCCTTCTCAGGGCTTCTTAAACGAGCACCACCCAGTCCAGAGAAAACGAAGCATTCCCCGCCTAGGATCCAATTGCCCCTGCCCCTCCAGCCCCAGCTCAGCGTCTCTCTCATGATCAACTCAAATAGCAGTCGCCCACTCAGGCAGCCCAGCTCTCAGCTGCAGCCGGGCCCAGTCCTGCCCCCCAGCACCTCCCACCTGGAGTGGGTCCTTCCCCCAACTGCTGACTCAGGGCCCTGCAGGAGCCTCCTCAGGCCATGTCTATGCTACAGACCTCGGCTGGCGCCCAGGACGCTGGCATGAAGCCACTGCAGTTAGTACCTGGCTTGTGCACATGCCTGCTGGGGTCCTCGCGCTGTGCTTGTGGCCATGATCAGGGCGGTGCTCCATGGGTAGGTGTCCAGCGTGAACTCACATCATCCGGCACGTTGGCTTTTGGCAAATGCTGGTGATGCGACATGGGGCAGAGACGACTTGTGCAGGGGTGACAGGGAGTGAGGCAGCAAGTCCCCAGCACGCAACAGCCTCCTAAATGCCATCCCTAGGCTATAAGTTTTGCACCTTTTTCAAAAGTCCTGCAGACCTGCCCAGCACTTCACAGTCTGCTGGATCTGACAGGAGCCTGGAGCCTGCACCTCTCTGCGCTCTTGTCAGACGCGTTGTGAACATGGGACGTACGAGCCTCTGGTGTTTGCAGAGCTGCAGGAAGAACTGCATCAACAGGGAATGTGACGATTTCATGGAGGACAGATTGCCATGGGACATCCGAAAACCAATTCAAGGTTGTTGGTGGTCTCACAAGACAGCTGCAGACGGTGGAGCGCCGCTCCTGGGCTGAGAAATGAGCAGTGACCGGTGGGATCGCACTGCGGTGCAGGTTTGGGACGACGAGCATTGGCGCAGTCCTGGATCTGTGTGCTGAGCTCACCCCAGGCCGCCAGCCCAGGGACACCAGAGCGAGAGCTGCACTGACAGCAGAGAAGTGAGTGGCGATTGCACTGTGAAAGCTTGCAATGCCCCACTCCTGCTGGTCAGTGGGAAAGCAGTTTGCAATTGGAAAATGCACAGCACAGGCCGTTATTATTCAAGCCTACAGGGCCATTAATCGTCTCCTGTTATGCAGGACTGTGACTCTCGGCGATGTGTAGGACATAGTGGATGGATTTGCAGCTGTGGGGTTCCCGAACAGCGGTGGAGCAATAGCCAGCACGTATAGCTCTATTTTAGCCCCAGACCACCTTGCCACAGAGCACATCAGCAGAATGGGCTTTTCTGTGTTTATGCAATGCTGGTGCATCACTGGGGACGCTTCACTGATGTCAGTGTTCACTGGTCCGGACGCTCCCATCTTTAGAACATAGGACTGCTCAGAAAGGTGCAAGCAGAGACTTTATTTCCCAATCAGTGGATCATCATTGGCGATGCTGAAATGCCAGTAGGGATCCTGGGGGACCCAGCCCACCCCTTACTCCTGTGGCTCATGAAGCGGTACACCAGCCACCTGGACAGCACCAAGGAAAGATGTGCCCGTGGAATATGCTTTTGGGCAAGTGAAGAGACGCTGGTGGTGGTTGCTCACGGGATTAGATCTCAGTGAGAAAAACATCCCCTGTTGTGTCCTGCAGAATACCAGTGAGGCACTGGGGGAAAGCTGCTGCTAGCGTGGAGGGGAAGTGACTGTCTCCTGAGTTTGACCAGACAGACAGAAGGACTGTGAGAAGAGCTCATGTGGTTGCGGGAGGCCTTGAAAGAGCCCTTTACCCGTGATCCCGACAATGTGGTGTGGGGGCCAGTGCTCCACCTGGCCCTTACGTGTTGGGGCTGGGGACCATTTCTGATGAGAACAGCTTGTCAGTGGACCTGTGAGTTGGGCGCTGCGTGCTGTACCTTTATCATTATCACACTGTGTGTGGCTGAGCCCAAGAATTCTGGTGCCCAGGACGATAACAAGTCGGGGGCATTTCAGTAGCGCTGGCCTTCCGTAGCATGTGTGGCTAAATAAAGATAAATGATTGTCCCAAACCAGATTCTCTTGGTGCCCAAAGCGGTGCATGGCGACGGTGTGCAATTAAAAACTGATACGCTAGAAAGTTCAGAAAGAAAGGAACAGAAGGAAACAAGGGGAAAGAACATTCTTGTCCAGTTCAGCCCATTTTGGGTGCCCATACCACAGCCCTGGCTCTCTCCTGTCAGTGTACAGGAAGCTGGGCTGCTCCTGGCTGCCTCTCGGGGTGTAGGGGTGCAGGCAGGGCTGCGCCCCCATGGGACATGGACTGTTAAGAGGGCTGTAGGGAGGTGCTGCAGTGGAGTTCTCCATGGACTGCAAAGGGAGGCGAGCCCGGGCTTGTTGAACCTGTAGGTCCATGAGAGTCTGCAGCATCTGTGTTTGCTGCCAGAGAAGCCCCATCATGCCCTAGTGCACAGGGCCGGCTCCAGACCCCAGCGCGCCAAGCGCGTGCTTGGGGCGGCGTCCCGCGGGAGGGCGGCAGGCGGTTCCGGCGGACCTCCCACAGGCATGCCTGCGGAAGGTCCGCTGGTCCCGCGGCGCCGGTGGAGTATCCGCAGTCATGCCTGCGGGAGGTCCACCAGAGCCGCGGGACCAGTGGACCAGTGGACCTGCGGAGGGCAGGCACGTCTGCGAGAAGTCCACCGGCGCCGCGGGACCAGCAGAGCGCCCCCCGCGGCGTGCCGCCCTGCTTGGGGCGGCGGAAATCCTAGAGCCACCCCTGCTGGTGCACCTCCCTCTCCTTGGCCTGCTGGGACCCTGGGGCCTTTCTCTTGTCTGCTCTTTCCTTCTCCATACAGTCTGCAGTATTCTCGCTCTGGGCCCTCTGCTCACAGTCTGATGCAGCGCTGGCTTGCAGGATCTCACTGGACATGGGGTGTAGGGGTTCATGTCCTCTTAAATCCCAAGTCCTCTTCTGGCTCAGGAGGGGGAACCCCCCTGAAGCCGCAGTGGCAGAGCGAGAGCTGGAGCACACAGCGGTACCCTTGTCAGCGGAGTCACAACGGAAAGCGAAAGCAAAGCTGCAGAACTCCCCTTGCTCCCCTAACATTTGAAACAAGACTTTCTCGTTGACACCTGCCCCGAGTGATTGTGCCCAGCTCCGTTCTGCAGTCTGGGGCGTCTGGCGGCAGGGGGGGCGAGGGAATGTTACATACGTGCCTGGGGCAAAGACACTGAGAACAGACACTCGACGGGCCGTGCGGATTTCAGCTGAGCTCTCGCTCACGGGAGGCACAGAGACTGCGGCAGCTGCTGGTGTCCCGAAGCCGGTTTCCTGCAGTAGTGCCAGCTGAGCTCATCACAGATTGGCGTGGGACGGGGTCCTACTGTGGAGGAAGAATCGGGCTGCCATCCGTAGAGTCCTTCGGGAGAGGATTGCAGAGTCTCTCTGTGAACGTTTCACCGAGAGCTCGCGGGAGGAGGCAAGGAACATCCCTCAGCACATAAATAAGCTGCTCTGCCTGCCACCCTGGCCTAACTCCACAGGGCAGACGCCACCTCTCGTCTCGTCGGTGTGCTGCTACCTCTTCCCGTACGAGTCCATGAGCGAGAAGTCGATGGCTGTGTCCGTTCACAGTGCGCTCCGTCACCACCACTGCATTTAGACTGTCATGAGACGGGCATTCACGTTCCTTCCCAGGCATCAGGCACATCCAGGCGGGACTGGCTGGCCTGGGGGAGTCTCAGACAGGTCCTGGCTCGTGGTGTAGCACGACCCCCTCCTCCCTGTCCTCACTGTTCACAGCAATGCTCTGGCTCTGGCTCTTGGAGGCATCTGCGGAGGGGGTGGGGGGGTGTCTCTGCTGAGGGTGGCATGCAGCTCTTTGTATAAGCAGCAGGTCTGTGGCTTGGCACCAGATCGGTTGTTGGCCTCCCTGGCTTCCTGTTACACCCACCACAACTCCTCTGCTTTCATGCGACACTGCCACTGGTCCCTGCCACACCCCTTCTCCTGCATCCCCCAAGCAATCTGCTCACGGCTGTCCACGTTGCTATGGCCGGTCCGTAGCGGTGCTTCCCACAGGCCCGGGAGATCTGGTACCTGTCTGCTCCAGGAAGGAGCGCGTCGCTGGCTGGGCGGTTGCACATGACGGTGGAGGGCTGCTAGGCGAGCTGGACACTCAGGAAAAGGCATTTCAGAAATGTCCGGTGGTTTTTAAATAGGGTGCTGGGTTCCGGTCTTCGTGCCCCTGGGCAGCAGAGTTCACAGTTGTGACCAGAGTGGTTGTGCTGGGCATTGTGGGACAGCAGCTGGAGGACTGGTGGTGTTACTGCGTCGCCGTAACAGGGCGCGTGCATGGGCGGGAGACAAATGGAAGCGTAGAGACATGCACAGCTAGTTCGACACGAGCCTGACCCTGAGTGTAGACAGGCCTGGCTCTCTGCAGACATAACCACAACGTCCTGGACTCCCCCTTCTCCGCGGCCTCCTGCTGCTTCTCTCCTGGCATCACCTGATTCCTCTTCCGGGGGCTCAGTCTGCAACCAGGGTGGGCCAGCTCCAGCTCTCCAGCTGTTAAGGGGTGAGCCACCCTGTTATCGGTTCCCTGCAGAAAATCCTGCAGAGCCAGAGCCCCGAGGGAGCTCCCCCAGGGCCCGAGGCAGCAGTTTATTAGTCACCTGGCGCAGCGTGCGAAGGTCCCGAGGTCGGCAGACAGATGCAGAGGTTCAGACGGGTCAGTCTAGCCAACACCCAGCCAAGCCCTGTCTCGCCCTTTGTCGTTTGTCCCAGGGGTGTGCTCAGTGTCTCTGCACACTCAGCTCCTGGCACCGCCCCCTGGCACCGGTCCCCTGTGCTCTCCGCTCCGGGCTTTGCTCTGCAGGGAACCTCCTTCCTCGGCTGTTATCACTTGGTGTGACTGTCCCGCCATTGGCGCCCCCCGGCTCGCCGGAGCCTCCTCTCACACACCTGTGGACGTCATTCATGTTAATGACTCTGGTTCCCAGCCGGGCTGCTGAGTCAGCACCTCCTCCCTTCCCTTCCAGGCAGTGCCTGGCCTCGCCAAGTCCAGAGGGAAATGGAGGCACGCACGGGGATCATAAAAACATTACCAAAATTCCCACATGGCACAGGCCGGGGGTCAGGGGTCAGGACTAGGCCAGGGCTGAGGTCAGTGGTCAGGATTAGGTCAGGGGTCAGGCTGGGGCTGAGGTCAAGGGTCGGGCCTACGCCAGGCTGGGGCTGGGGGTCAGGGGTTGGGCTTATACCAGGTCAGGGTTAGAGGTCAGGGGTCAGGCCTATGCCAGGCTGGGGGTCAGGGTGTGATGAAGTGGGAATGTTCGTAATGGTTTCTCTGAATACTGTGTGGGTGCCTCAGTTTCCCCTTTGCATTTCTTAAGTATCTAGGTCAGAAGTTGGCAACCTTTCAGAAGTGATGTGCCGAGTCTTCAGTTATTCACTCTAATTTAAGGTTTCGCGTGCCAGTCATACATTTTAACGTTTTTAGAAGGTCTCTTTCTATAAGTCTATAATATAGAACTAAACTATTGTTGTATGTAAAGTAAATAAGGTTTATAAAATGTTTAAGAAGCTTCATTTAAAATTAAATTAAAATGCAGAGCCCCCGGACCGGTGGCCAGGACCCAGGCAGTGTGAGTGCCACTGAAAATCAGCTTGTGTGCCGCCTTTTCACACGTGCCATAGGTTGCCTACCCCTGATCTAGGTGGTGGGAGAAGGGGATGTGATTGTTGCAGAGCCCTAGAGGGCAAATGTGATGCTGGTTAAACAGAAAATGGCCGACACCCTGTTTCCTGTCTACAAAGGTGCCAGCTGAAGGTGTTGGAGAACAAAGAGGTCAGGTGACCTGGCCCAGGAAAGGGACAAAGCCCAGAGGAGGAGGGGGCTGGAGAGTTTCAGTTTCAGGCTGGCTGGGGACGAGGCATGAGGGGCAGACGTGGGGGTCTGGCTCACTGGGCCCCAGAATGGACCCAGCCGAGGGGTCCAGTTCTCTGTACCTACAAGCTCTGTTTTAGTCCCTGTTCCTGTCATCTAATAAACCTTCTGCTTTACTGGCTGGCTGAGAGTCACGTCTGACTGCAAAGTGGGGGTGCAGGACCCTCTGGCTTCCCCAGGACCCCGCCTGGGTGGACTCGCTGGGGGAAGCGCACGGAGAACAGAGGATGCTGAATGCTCCAAGGAGAGACCCAGGAGGTGAAGCCGTGTGGGCTTCTTGCCCTGCAGACAGGCTGCTCCGAGGGAGAGGAGGCTCCCCAGAGTCCTGCCTGGCTGGGGGAGGGATAGCTCAGTGGTTTGAGCATTGGCCTGCTAAACTCAGGGTTGTGAGTTCAATCCTTGAGGAGGCCACTTAAGGATCTGGGGCAAAAATTGGTCCTGCTAGTGAAGGCAGGGGGCTGGACTCAATGACTTTTCGAGGTCCCTTCCAGTTCTAGGAGATTGGTATATCTCCAGTTATTACCTTTAGTTCCAGAGCATCGCCCGGGGACTCCGTGACATGGGGGTCGGGCCTACGCCAGGCCAGGGCTGGAGTTGGGTCAGGCCTAAGTTAGCCCGGGGGTCAGGGTCGGGACTGCACCAGAGCTTCCAGGTCCATGCCTGGGGTCGGGTTTGGGGGCCCCCACAAAAGCCATTCCCTCTTCAGTGATTGTGGGGAGCCTCACCTCGTGCCCTCTCCCTCAGGAGCAGGACACTGGCGGTGGGACCCCACCCGTGGGGGGGATCCTGGGAGACTCCAGGGGGACACATGGTGTCACACAGGACCGGTGCTATGACCCCAACTTTGGAACAGCTTCTGCAAGGATCCCACCATGTGCCAGACCCCCTAGGGTGTCACTTCTCCTCCAGGGTGAGCCATGCGGCCTCTCCACTCCGTAGGCTGGACCCCCTGCTCCACCCTGTGAGCGCCGCCCGGCGAGTCCGGGGCAGACGTCCGACCTTGGGGAGCAACGCACCCTTCCGCCAGCGTCTGCAGGGACCCGCAGCCAGCGGGGACAGACAGCCGGGTTATTAGTCGACTAGCGCACAGCATAGGAAGCCCTTGGTTAGCCCTGGTCAGGTCCACCCAGAGCGCCAAGCCTTGGCCCCTGACCGCTGTGCAGGGTGACCAGACAGCAAATGTGAAAAATCAGGACAGGGATGGGGGGTCATAGGAGCCAAGAAAAAGAGCCAAAAATCGGAACTGTCCCTATAAAATTGGGGCATCTGGTCCCCCTACCGCTGTGTCCCCGTTGGTGTGTGCCCCAAGCCCTCAGCAGCCAGCCCTTAACCACCCCTGGCACCTCCCCAGCCCTTTCTTCTCCAGCTGGGCAAATGCGACTTGGCTTCCTGGTGAGAGGTAGCCGCCCAGGGCCGCTGGCTGCTAGGTATCAATGTCCCAGTGACTGGGGTTGCCATTGTCTTCTCACAAACTCCCTGGATATGGGGCCCAAGCCCCAGACTGCAGGGAGCCATCCACACCCGAGTCTCTGAACCACTGCAGAGGGCACCAAGCCGTTCTACCCACTAGGTAACACTGCAGCACACTGGGGAAACTGAGGCACACATAGACTGCGTAAAAATGTTACAGAAAATTCCCACGTGGTCACCCCCGGGGCCCTGAGACAGAACACCCCTCTCTGAGGGGCGCTGTCGCCCTCCCCTCCCTGGCCCAGCAGGGTGGGCTCGCCGCTGGGTACGAGGCAGTGGCCTGTGCTTTGCCTTGCAGACGGTGCTGGTGATCACCTACCATGAACCCCAGAACCCCGAGTACCAGCACTTCCAGACCCAGCTGATCCTGCGAGCCAAGGAGGAGTTCAATGTGGAGCTCGGCTACTCGCTGGTAAGTGGGCTGGGCCTGCCGGAGCGTTGCCAGGGCTGCTGTCTGCCCGGCACCTTCCCTGCTGGGCTGTGGGCAGGGGGTGCCGTGGCACGACCCAAGAGGCCTACGGGGACGGGGCCCGGCCCGAGCATCCTTGGCAAGGCCTGTAAAATGTTGGTCCTGGTCTCAGCCGCCTGGTCCCAGGGCTGGGCCGGGCCAGCCTGCCCCACGTGTGCCGGTGGCATAGAGCAGCCTGGGGGCGGGCGGGCGGGCTGGCTCCCCTCCCCGGGGCAGGGGTGGGCTGGGCGAGCCAGCAGGAGATGAAGGGAGCAGGGTGGGATGGAGAAAACGAAAACGTGAGAGAGGAGGAGGGACCCAGCACAGGAGTGTGGAGGGTGAGCGCCCCCCGCCCCCCCATGGAGCTCTTGACACCCTCCCCCCCGCAGGCCCTGAGGATTCTCCACACGGGAGTGCTGGCAGCTGGGAAGCAGGTGGGTCCCGGCCAGTCCCCGTCCCACCCACCTGCCCCGCACGGGAAACCTCTCCCAGGGCTCCGAGCAGGAAGGGAACAGGCTGGTAGATGCAAAGGGCCCTTCTGGCTGTGCCACTGGTCGGCAGCGGCCCCGCCTGGCCCGGTTGCGCTGGGGGATCCAGGGGCCCCGCCCAAGCCCCGTTCCTGACAGTGCTGCTCTGTGAGCCCCAGTTGTTGAGGTCTGTGCTGTGGGGCTGCAGGGTCCTGTTCACACGCGCATGGCACTGGCTGAACTTGTAGGAAGCCCTTAGACACACAAACACACACTGCCCTTACGCGTGTGCACACTGCCCGTACACACACACACTGCCTTTACATGTGTGCACGCTGCCCTGACACACACGGGCTGCCCTTACACGTGTGCACGCTGCCCTTACACGTGTGCACACTGCCCGTACACACATGCTGCCCTTACACGTGTGTACGCTGCCCTGACACACGCCACCCTTACATGTGTGCACACTGCCCTTACACACACACACGCTGCCTTTACATGGGTGCACGCTGCCCTGACACACACATGCCACCCTTACATGTGTGCATGCTGCCCTGACACACACGGGCTGCCCTTACACGTTTGCACACTGCCCTTACACACACACACTGCCCTTACATGTGTGCACGCTGCCCTGACACACACACGCTGCCCTTACACGTGTGCACACTGCCCTTACACGTGTGCATGCTGTCCTGACACACACGCACTGCCTTTACATGTGTGCACGCTGCCCTGATGCACACACTGCCCTTACACATGTGCATGCTGCCCTGACACACACACTGCTCTTACACGTGTGCACGCTGCCCTGACACACATGCGCCACCCTTACATGTGTGCACGCTGCCCTGGCACACACGCTGCTCTTACATGTGTGCACGCTGCCCTGACACACATGTGCCACCCTTACACGTGTGCATGCTGCCCTGACACACACACTGCCCTTAAACGTGCGCACTCTGCCCTGACACACACGCTGCCCTGACACACATGTGCCGCCCTTACACATGTGCATGCTGCCCTGACACACACGCTGCCCTCTGTCTCTGGCACATCAACCCCCCGCAGCAGCGGCACTGGGAGCTCCCCCCCAGGCTCTGTCGCTCGCTGAGGACTGGCCCTGGGGATGGTTCCCGCTGAACAGTGCCCCTCCAAGGACAGCAGGTCTGTGTCTCACGGAGGCAGCGTGGGCTGGGCCCTGCCCGCAGGGCTCACAGAGTTACGGCCGCTGCAGTGCCCTGCACAGTGACAACAGCCCCTGATTGCGGTGCAGGCAGGTGGAGGCTGAGGGCATCCTTGACCTATCGTTTCTGTGCTGCTAAGGGCCTGGGTTTCTGAATGCTCTGAGAGTGTCGCTTAGCAACCTCCTGGATTTGGAAGGGGCGACGCGTGCGGTCGAATCTGGCACGCTGCAGTGGGAGTCGCCTGGGCTGTTGCTCTCGGCGGTGCCTGCTGTGCACGTGGGGTGGGGGTGGCTGCTCGTGAGAGCCTCTCCCTCCTCTCACGTGCCACGGGGACAAGGAAGTTCCAGGGAAACCAAGGGGCAGCAGCGTTACAGCTGATGAAAGCAAATGCACAATGTGTGATCGGCCTGCGGAACTCTCCGCCACAAGGTGTCACTGAGGCTGCAAGCCCAGGGAAGGCTCAGCTATTTCTGTGGTGAATGAGACCAGCCAGACTCACAATACTAAGGATTAAAAACAGTTTGGGAGGGACCTGTGCCTCGCAGTGGGAGAGCCCTGAGGGATGGGGCTGCCGTCCCATCCTTGGGGCGTGGGGCTGCGGCAGGTTCAGCTCCTCTGGCGCTGCGGCTGGCAGGTGTTGACTTCTGTGGCTCAGGTAGCTCCATGAATTGCTTAACTTCTATGTATCTTTATGAACAAAGGGAATTGCCCAGGTTATGCCGTCTGCTGGGATCCCTCCTATGATGGCAGAGTGGCTTTAGTGGGGATACTCTCGGGGTTCAGCCCCATTAAGTGAAGGTCGTGGTTAGAGCTGGAGCCCAGACTTCACTGCCCTGTGGCCTGGTGGCTGGGAGTCACTCCTCAGCCAGGAAGCTGGAGTCTGTAGTCGTCTCAGGGTCTGTCTACACAGCAAAGCAAAACCCCCACTGGCCCGTGCCAGCCGACTTGAGTCATGGGGCTCGTCCCTGCTGTGTGGATTCTGCAGCCTGAGCGCTGGGATCCTCCCACCCCGCAGGGTCCTGGAGCCCAGGGCTCCAGCCACAGCAATGAAACAGCCCCGCAGCCGAAGTCAGCTGGCAGGGGCCAGCTGTGGGGTTTTCTTTGCTGTGTAGACAGACCTTTAGGAGCTTCCCCATGGGGCTGTGCTGGTGGGTGGCCGAGGGCCCCAGGATGGGGCTGCAGGCTGCTGTGGAATGGCTGGAGCAGGGGACTGGAGCCGGGGGTCGCTCTCGCTGTTGGTGAGTCTCTGGAGCGTGGCTGGGTTGGCGGCACTCCCAGTTGGGCTGGGCTGGGCTGGGAGCCCAGCCAGCTGCTGTTGGGCGACGCTCAGGCTGCAGCACTGCCTGGCTCCCTGTGTCGGGCAGCACCAGGGGAGCGGGCGCTGCCCGTGCGGAGCAATGACGGGGCAGGGGACAGCTCCAGTGATGGATCCAGGCTGGCTGGGCCAGAGGCCGGGAAGTTCCAGGGCTCGGTGCCTAGGAGCAGATCCTCTCTGCCAAGCAACCTCTGGAGTGAGATTTGGGAAGCTGCCCCTCCCAACCCCCACTGTCCCCAAGGGCCCCGCGCTCCCCCGAGGTGTGACCCCAGGGAGCTGGAGTGGGTTCTCCTGCTGCCTGCCGGTGCGGCCCAGGACAAGCCAGTGGATCTGATGGTGCCCTGGGGAGCGTGTGGGGAGCCCACCTGCTGTGTGCAGGCCCCAGCTGCTTAGCTGGGAGGTCACCTGCCCCACGGAGCGGGGGGGTCCTGCTGCAGGTGGGGGAGACGGGCGGGTGCTCACACAGCCCCTAGGACAGCAGCACATGCACACAACAGCCTCCTGAGGCTTCCCCCTGCACCCCACAGCCTGGACCTCTGAGGGGAGCAGCAGCGCCCCAGCCCCGTTCCCTCACCTGTCACCATGGGTCCCTCCTGTGCAGCCCCAACCTTTGCACTCTCCCTCGATACCGGGCGTCACCCGGCCCAGTGATGAGCGGCCAAAATCTTAACAACCGGTTCCCTATAAAAAGTTCTGATTTAAGAGGGGGGGCAGGGGAGGGGCCAGGACGGGGGGAGACATACTCGTGGAGCTGGGGGCCCCTGCATGGCCTGGCCCAATTGCCCCACTTGCCCCCTCCCCTCCCCTCTGGCCAGCCCTGGAGCTTGCAGCAGGACCCCCCCCACACACACACCTTGCTGGGCCATTCAAAAAGCGGCAGCAGGACGACTCCGGAGCTCAGCTGAGCTCCCCAGCTGGTGCCGGCGGCTGGCCACTCTGCAGCTGGGGGGAAGCGGGGGAAGGGCCGGGGGAGCCTCAGCCTCCCCAGCTGGGAATCCTGGGAGCAACAGGATGGTCCGGCCCACGGACCGGAGTTCTTTGCACACCCCCCGGCCCTCTAACAACCAGTTCTCCACGGAGGCCTAATTTTAGCAACCGGTTCTTGGGAACCGGTGGGAACCAGCTCCAGCTCACCACTGCCCCGGCCCCTGCTCATTCTGTGCCCTGCTCAGAAGCCCTGCATTCCTGCTGCACCCTTGCCAGGTGGGGCACGGGGGGCTGGGGGGTCGTGTCAGGGATAGGGGCCACGTCGGGTGCGGGGCTGTCTCTGGTAGAGGGGACCGTGGCAGGCATGGGCGGCTGTATGGGCTGTGCTGTGGATCAGAGCCAGGGGGCTGGGGGGCTGTGCTGGGGATTGACGCTGTGCCGGGTGCGGGGCTGTCTCTGGCGCAGGGCACCGTGGAGAAGGTACCGGGGGGCTGTATGGGCCGTGCTGGGGATTGACACTGTGCTGCTGTGACGAACTGGGAATGTTCTTCATGTTTGCTCTGAATACTGTGCTGGTGCCTCAGTGTCCCCTCTGCAGTTCTTAATATCTAGGTGGTGGGATCAGGGTGTGTGGTTGCTGCAGAGGAAGGGGCCAGTGCACCTAAATGCCTGACGCTCTGTCTCCTAGCAACCGATGGCCTGGGCCCCTCCTCTGCAAGGGGATGCTAAAGGTGGGGGAGAACAAAGAGGTCAGGTGACCTCCTGGCCCAGGAAAGAAGGAGGGGCTGGAGGGGTTTTGGGAGTCTGGAGCTGGCTGGGGACAGGAAGTGAGGGCAGACGTGGGGGTCTGGCTCACTGCCCCCAGAATGGACCCGGCCGAGGGGTCCGGTTCACGGTACCTACAAGCTCTGGTTTAGACCCTGTTCCTGTCATCGATAAACCTCTGTGTTACTGGCTGGCTGAGAGTCACGTCTGACTGCGAAGTGGGGGGGCAGGACCCTGTGGCTTCCCCCGAACCCCGCCTGGGCAGACTCGCTGGGGGAAGCGCACGGAGGGGCAGAGGATGCTGAATGCTCCAAGGAGAGACCCAGGAGGTGAAGCCGTGGGAGCTTCTTGCCCTGCAGACAGTCTGCTCCAAGGGAGAGGAGGCTCCCCAGAGTCCTGCCTGGCTTTGTGGGGAGCAGTTCCAGAGCATCGCCCGGGGACTCCGTGATAGCTGGGTGCGGGGCTGTCTCTGGTGCAGGGCACCTGGGGGCTGTACGGGCCATGTCGGGGATCAGGGCTGGGGGGCCGTGCTGGGGATTGGCGCTGTGCCGGGTACAGGGCTGTCTCCGGTGCAGGCACCAGGACGGGCGCAGGGCTCTGATGTCTCTCTCCCGGGGCAGATGAACCTGGTGGCCGGCTGCTTCTACGACGGCGTGCTGCTCTACGCCATGGCGCTGAACGAGACGCTGGCCGAGGGCGGCTCCAAGAAGGATGGCACCCGCATCGTGCAGAAGATGCGGGACCGGAAGTTCCAGGGTACCGGCCTGGGGAGCCCGTGGGGGGAGGGGAGAGACCAGCCCAGGCGCTCTGGTTGGCACGGGCTGTGTCCCCGTCACTATCCCAGCAACATTTGCCAGGGCAGCCATGGCCTGTGCTGGCCCCGCTGGGTGCGCTCGGGCTCAGCGCCCGGCCAGGCACACAAGTTGCCAGGGGGAGGGGGACAAGCAGCCCCAGGCCCAGCTACTGCTCGTCGGTGTTCAGGAGAGAAGCTGGTGCTGGAGGGGGACCCCCACGCCCTCCCTCTGCCTCCCCAGCCCCAGGGCGCTCACCCCTGCCCTCCCTTCCAGGGGTCACCGGACTGGTGAGCATGGACAGCAACAACGACCGGGACACGGACTTCAGTCTGTGGGCGATGGGTGACCCCGAGAGTGGGGAATACGAGGTGGGTGCGGCCCCGAGCCAGGGGGGCTCCAGTGCCCACAGGACTGTCCCAGCTGCCGAGCCACCTCCCAGGGCAGGGCAGGGCAGGGAGCAGAGCTGAGCCTGCCGTGGGGGTTGGGGGAGGGAGATGCAGCAGGGTCAGTGCCCCCAGCAGGGGTCGGAGGGATTTGGGGGGGACAAAGCGGGGGGAGGGGGAGGCTTTGTGACGCCTGTGCTCTGGGCTGTTGGGGGGCTGCTCGTCAAGGAAGGGGGTGCATGGAGGGGTGGGGGATCTGCTGGTCTGGCTGGAGGGGTCGCTGTGGCCCAGCTGTGCCCTCTCTCCATGCAGGTGGCAGGGCACTACGCCGGGGCGGAGAAGAAGCTGAACTGGCCGGGGAGGCCCATTCAATGGGTGAAGGGGGCGCCCCCCCTCGACAACCCCCCCTGCATCTTCGATGTGGATGACCCCTCCTGTGATAAAAGTGGGTGTGATGGGCCTGCACCCCTGCCCTGGGCAGTCTGCATCCTGTTGGGCCTGTCCCCTGAGCCCCCGGCATCCTTGCCTCCCATTCAGCCTGCCCTGGGGATGGGGGTCTGGTCGGGGGGCCCTGCATCCCTCTGCCCAGCAGCGTCGGGACTGGAAGGCGCCTGCCCCATATGCAGGAAAATGCCCAGCTGAGCCAGGAGCCTTGGGGCTGCAGGACGCCTGCGAGGTCTGGGGCTGCCTGCCCTCCTGAGCTGCCTCCCCCCGCCGCCCGCCCCCTGGATCCATCCCCGGATCTCTGAGCATGGGGAGCTCTGCCAGGTCTCTGGCTGCTGCCCTCAGGACTGGGCTTGGGGCCCGTCTGGGCACCGGGCAGCACATGCTGAACATTCGACGGGGAGCAGGACAGGGCTTGGGGGCTGTGTGGGGAGCCCTGCCCTGCTAACGAGCTCTCCGCTCGTCTCTCTAGCCCCACTCTCCACGCTGGCCATCGTGGCGCTGGGCACCGGCCTCACCCTCATCATGTTTGGAATCTCCAGCTTCCTGATTTTCAGGTGAGACGGCTGTACGCAGCCTTGGCACCCTGCTCCCGGCGCCCCGCCACGGCACCCTGCTCCCGGCGCCCCGCCCTGGCACCCTGCTCCCGGGGCCCCACCACGGCACCCTGCTTCCGGGGCCCCGCCCTGGATCCTGCTCCCGGGACCCCGCCCTGGCACCCTGCTCCCGGGACCCCGCCCTGGATCCTGCTCCCGGGGCCCCACCACGGCACCCTGCTCCCGGCGCCCCGCCACGGCACCCTGCTTCCGGGGCCCCACCACGGCACCCAGCTCCCGGGGCCCCGCCCTGGCACCCTGCTCCCGGGACCCCGCCCTGGCACCCTGCTCCCGGGACCCCGCCCTGGATCCTGCTCCCGGGACCCCGCCACGGCACCCAGCTCCCGGGGCCCCACCACGGCACCCTGCTTCCGGGGCCCAGCCCTGGCACCCTGCTCCCGGGGCCCCGTCCTGGCACCCTGCTCCTGGGGCCCCACCCTGGCACCCGGCTCCCGGGGCCCGGCCCTGGATCCTGCTCCCGGGACCCCGCCCTGGCACCCTGCTCCCGGGGCCCCGCCACAGCACCCTGCTCCTGGGGCCCCACCACGGCACCCTGCTCCCGGGGCCCCACCCTGGCACCCAGCTCCCGGGGCCCGGCCCTGGCACCCTGCTCCTGGGGCCCCGCCCTGGATCCTGCTCCCGGGACCCCGCCGTGGCACCCTGCTCCTGGGGCCCCACCCTGGCACCCTGCTCCCGGGGCCCGGCCCTGGCACCCTGCTCCCGGGGCCCGGCCCTGGCACCCTGCTCCCGGGGCCCCGTCCTGGCACCCTGCTCCCGGGGCCCCGCCACGGCACCCTGCTTCCTGGGCCCCGCCCTGGCACCCTGCTCCCGGGGCCCCGCGCTGGTTCCCTGCTCCCGGGGCCCCGCGCTGGTTCCCTGCTCCCGGGGCCCTGCTCCCGGGTCGGATCACAGCCACTGCATGTGCACTGCAGGGTGCGTGTGCAGGGTGGGGTGGGGTGAATCCTTAGCAGCCCCCTTCCCACTGGCACCCAGCAGCCCCTCAGCAGAGGCCAGAGGCAGAGGGTTCTGCCGAGTGGAGCCCCCAGGAAAGGGCCAGCTGAGGACCGGGAGTGGGGGGCGGCTCTGCCACTGCCCGGGGTGCTCTGTGCCTGGCCCAGCCAGTCCCTCCGCAGCGCGCCAAGGCGCAGGGCCCGGCTGGTGGCCCCCTGGCAGAGACGTCCTGTCCTGGGGGCTCCTGAGCGAATGTCCCCCCCTGTGATCACAGCCGGCCAGTCCCCAGGCAGCTCCAGCGGGGAGGGAGCTGTGAGGGGGAGCAGCCGGACACAGCGCAGCAAGATCCCTTCGGAGGGCAGCTCTGGGTCCTCCGCCCGGCCGGCTGCAGCCCCACGCTGCCCAGCCTGGGGCCACCCCCACATCCCAGAGCACCAGGCCCACCGGCAGCTGGGTTCCTCTGGGAATCACTCTGCTCAGAGCTTCTGTATTAACCCCGGAGCCTCCCGGGGAGCTCAGCCCCATGGCACCATCCTGCTCCATAGCCTGGCACCCTGGCGCGGTATCTGAACGGCCGGCCTGCCCCCCGCCCCGCAGTATCCGAAGGCGTTGGCTGGCGTCACAGCACCAGTGCAGGGGCCGGGAGGCTGTGGCCAGGGCTTTCCGGGGCCCCTCCAGCAGCGAGCCTGCCACGTGCACCACCCTGGGGAGTGCGTGCTGCCCCTGCTCCCGCCTGACCTGCACGGAGTCCCTGAGCAGTGCCACGTCTGGCGCAGGGGGACTGGGTCCCCCACAGGGATCCCACAGGAGGCTCTGGAGGATGCTGCTCCCAGGGGACAGCGCCCCATTCCCTCAGCCACCCCAGTGCGGTGGCTAACGGGTACAGGCCCCACCCCATGTTGTATGTGCACATGCTTGTGCTCCGCTGCACACACACAGCACAGCACGCCGCACATGCCTGGTGAATCTCGTGCGTGCACACCCAGTGTGACCGGGCTCTGAGAGCAGAGATGGAGGAGCTGCGTGGCACTAGGGTCTGACTGCACCCTGGGCACAGGGTGGTGGGGACAGGCCTGGGGGCTGGACTCTCTGGGACACTCCAGACGTGTCACCTGTGAGCACGGTGCCCCGGGGGCTCCCCTGACACCCTGTGCTCCCCAGGAAGCTGATGCTGGAGAAGGAGCTGGCCAGTATGTTGTGGCGGATCCGCTGGGATGAGCTGCAGTTTGGGAACGCTGAGCGCTACTACAAGGGGGCGGGCAGCCGGCTCACCCTGTCGCTGGTGAGAACTCCCATCCCCGTACGTCCCGCGCCTCCAGAGCGCCCGCGCCTGCGGCCATCCCGGCACCCGTACGCCTCGGCCCCTCCCCGACAGAGCCCCTGCGCCTCGGCCCTTCCCCGACAGAGCCCCTGCGCCTCGGCCCCTCCCTGATAGACCCCCCTGCGCCTCGGCCCCTCCCCGACAGAGCCCCTACGCCTCGGCCCCTCCCCGGCACAGCCCGTACGCCTCGGCCCCTCCCCGATAGACCCCCCTGCGCCTCGGCCCCTCCCCGACAGAGCCCCTGCGCCTCGGCCCCTCCCCGACAGAGCCCCTGCGCCTCGGCCCCTCCCTGATAGACCCCCCTGCGCCTCGGCCCCTCCCCGACAGAGCCCCTACGCCTAGGCCCCTCCCCGATAGACCCCCCTGCGCCTGGGCCCCTCCCCGACAGAGCCCCTGCGCCTCGGCCCCTCCCTGATAGACCCCCCTGCGCCTCGGCCCCTCCCCGACAGAGCCCCTGCGCCTCGGCCCCTCCCCGAAAGACCCCCCTGCGCCTCGGCCCCTCCCCGACAGAGCCCCTGCGCCTCGGTCCCTCCCCGACAGAGCCCCTACGCCTCGGCCCCTCCCCGACAGAGCCCCTGCGCCTCGGCCGCTCCCCGACAGAGCCCCTGCGCCTCGGCCCCTCCCCGACAGAGCCCCTGCGCCTCGGCCCCTCCCCGATAGACCCCCCTGCGCCTCGGCCCCTCCCCGACAGAGCCCCTGCGCCTCGGCCCCTCCCCGATAGACCCCCCTGCGCCTCGGCCCCTCCCCGACAGAGCCCCTGCGCCTCGGCCCCTCCCCGACAGAACCACTGCGCCTCGGCCCCTCCCCGGCACAGCCCGTACGTCCCGCGCCTCCAGAGCGCCCGCGCCTGTGGCCATCCTGGCACCCGTACGCCTCGGCCCCTCCCCGACAGAGCCCCTGTGCCTTGGCCCCTCTCCTGTGGGGCCCCACCCTTTGTACCGTGCCCTATACTCTCCCTCAGCCACCCCCACAGAACCTTTCTATGCACTATCCCCTGTCACCTCCCCAGCCATCCCCATGTAGCTCTTACAACTCGCCCATCACCTCAAGGCACCCACCAAGCCAGCCCCTGGCCCTCCTGCCACCCCCTAGCCTAGAGCACCCCCCAGGCCACACCCTGCCCCCCACTCTCCCTACCGCGCTCTCCTAACTGCCTTGTTCCCTCCCAGCGCGGCTCCAGCTACGGCTCCCTGATGACGGCCCATGGCAAGTACCAGATCTTCGCCAACACTGGCCACTTCAAGGTGAGTCCCTGGCATTCGCCTGCCCCGTCCCCTTGCATTGAGCCCTGCCCCGTGTGGCGCTGAACCTGTCCCTGTCCCTACCCCCCAGGGGAACGTGGTGTTCAAAAGGCATCCGCGCCTGCCCCGTCCCCTTGCACTGACCTCCCGCCCGTGCGGCGCTGACCTGTCCCTGTCCCTGGCCCCCAGGGGAACGTGGTGGCTATCAAGCATGTGAATAAGAAGCGGATCGAGCTGACGAGGCAGGTGCTCTTCGAACTCAAACACGTATGTACTGGGGAGCTGGGCAGGTTGGGCTCGCGGCCGGGGAGGCAATGGGGGGCCCAGGGGTCTGTGCTGGGGCAGGAGTGATTGACGCTGGGGGGGTTTCCAGCCTGCCCCAGCACTGGCTGAGTGCGGCGTGGTTCAGAGCCCTGCCCGTGCTCAGCTCACGTCGAGGTGCCTTGTGGAGCCTGGTGGGTCGCACGTGACGCCAGGTGCCAGAGACATGTCAGGGACACGTGTGTCCATGGGGGGGCACACAGGCAGCAACACACCTGTGCACATGCACCCACCTCCCTGCTCTGCCCAGGACTCCACAAGCCCCATTTTATCATCCAGCCCGAATCTGGCTCTCAGGGCCTGAGCCAAGGCCCAGGAACAGCTGTCGCTGTGCTAGCATCGAGCGTGTCGTGTGGCTCTGATTCCAGAGTGCCTGCCCTGGTCACCAGACACCCAGGCCGGCCCCATCCCCTCCCAGGCCTGGGTGGTGTGGGGTTACCCAGCCAGGGCTCTGATGGGTCCCTGTTTCTGGCCCTAGATGAGGGACATCCAGTTCAACCATCTGACCAGGTTCATCGGTGCCTGCATCGACCCGCCCAACGTGTGCATCGTGACGGAGTACTGCCCGCGGGGCAGCCTGCAGGTGAGGGGGCTGGGGCATGCCGCCGGCTCGCTTGCTGCTGGGCGGTGACCCATGGAGAGGCTGCGGCGGCCGACAGAGGCCAGGAAAGGGGCTGGCGGGGTCTGTTACAGCGCACTGGCCCAACAAGAGAGCAGGACGAACTCCTCCTTCGGCACCTCTCTGGCATTGTTGTGCGTGACGTCGGTCAGGAGGTCTCCTGCCGCCCGTGGTACAAGACCAGCAGGTTCTAGACATTGTAGCTGGTGTTACACCCAGCGCGGGTGCAGATGAATGAATCACTGGTGTGGAGGCTGGTGGTGGCCCAGGGACCAGTGGTTGAGACCTGACCACATTCAGTACGAGCACGCGGAGGACAGCTCCAGCCAGTGAGATCAGCACTTGCTGCTCCAGAAGGGCTTCTCCCAACCCAGAGGAAAATGATGAGTAAAAGTTATTGGGAGGGAAAATTTAGACAGAAAAATGTGAATGAAAAGTGGGAATTTTGAAAGCAGAGTTTATTGGCTGGCCAAAAATGATCCCACAATTGTGCAGGAGGGGAACTCCGGAGAAGCTGTCAGGGCCGCCCTGACCCACACAAAAAGGGCACAGCTGTGTAGGGCACCAGGGAATTTGGGGCACCGCCTATCCTGGTGCCCTGCGCAGCTGTGTGCTGCTCCAGCCCCTGCTCCGCCCCCTTCCCAGGGCCCCGCCCCTGCCCTGCCCTGCCCCCGCTCCTTCCCTCCTCCAGCCCCGCCCCACCTCGCCCCTGCTCCGCCCCCTTCCCAGGCCCCGCCCCTGCCCTGCCCTGCCCCCGCTCCGTCCCTCCTCCAGCCCCGCCCCACCTCACCCCTGCTCCGCCCCCTTCCCAGGGCCCCGCCCCTGCCCTGCCCCCGCTCCTTCCCTCCTCCAGCCCCGCCTCTTCTCACCCCTGCTCCGCCCCCTTCCCAGCTCCGCCCCTGCCCCTTCCCTGCCCCGCCCCACCTCGCCCCTGCTCCGCCTCTTCCCCAGGGCCCCGCCCCTGCTCCGCCCCCTTCCCAGGGCCCCGCCCCTGCCCTGCCCTGCCCCCGCTCCGTCCCTCCTCCAGCCCCGCCTCTTCTCACCCCTGCTCCGCCCCTTCCCCAGGGCCCCGCCCCTGCCCTGCCCCCGCTCCGTCCCTCCTCCAGCCCCGCCTCTTCTCACCCCTGCAACGCCCCCACCCCTGCCCCTTCCCTGCCCCGCCCCTCCGCGCCCCTGCTCCGCCCCCTTCCCAGCTCCGCCCCTGCCCCTTCCCTGCCCCACCTCTTCTCACCCCTGCTCCGCCTCTTCCCCAGGGCCCCGCCGCTGCTCCGCCCCACCTCGCCCCTTCCCAGCCCCGCCCCACCTCTCCCCTGCTCCGCCCCCTTCCCAGGGCCCCGCCCCTGCCCTGCCCTGCCCCCACTCCTTCCCTCCTCCAGCCCCGCCTCTTCTCACCCCTGCTCCGCCCCCGCCCCTTCCCTGCCCCCCACCTCACCCCTTCCCTGCCCCGCCTCTTCTCACCCCTGCTCCGCCTCTTCCCCAGGGCCCCGCCCCTGCCCTGCCCCCGCTCCGTCCCTCCTCCAGCCCCGCCTCTTCTCACCCCTGCTCCGCCCCCTTCCCAGCTCCGCCCCACCTCGCCCCTGCTCTGCCCCTTCCCCTGAGGACTCCAGAAGCGGCCGGGCTCCCTGCACTCACCACATGGTAAGTGGAGCGACCCAGCCCCAGCCTGCTCCGCTCCCCTGGCTCCCAGCTGCGCCGCCGGCGAGTGCTGGGGGGCGGTTCCCCCCTCCCCCCAAGCCTGGGAGCCAGGGGAGCAGAGCAAGCTGGGGCTGGGTCACTCCACTTCCCACAGGAAGTGGCCAGCCCCACCCCCCCCAGAGCCTGGGGCAGGGCCCCCCCACACACAGCCCCCCCCCCCGGTGGAAGGGCTGCGTAGGGCACCAGAATAGCTAGGGACGGCCCTGGAGCCCATCCTGGTTCAGTGGGGAAGTGATGGTGTAACCCACAGACCTCCTGGGGTGGAGTCTGTCCCAGCTAGCGGCACTGAGACCCCTCAGAGAGCGAGAGAGTAACGAGTTTGCTCTACAAGCACTTGGCTTTTAGCTCATGCACTAAGCTTCAGAGGTCCCAGGTTCGATCCTGCCCGCCAACGACCGGGTCTGCCGGCGTTACACGTGGGATCAAACCAGGGACCTCTGGAGCTTAGTGCGTGAGCTAAAAGCCATCTGGCTGGTAGCTGAGGCTGGAGAGCAGACTCACCAGCCTCTCTCTCAAAGTGGTCTCGGTGCCACTAGATGGGACAGACACCACCCTCAGGAGGTGTGGGGCTTTCAATGGCAGCAACTGGATATGGAAAACGGGGAACTAGGTATCGCTGGCAAATGATGTGAATTAGAATGTACAACGTGAAGAACATTCCTGTACTCGTCGTGTTTGAATGGCAGTGACCCCCTGCAGAGCACAGGCCAGAGGGGACCCCCCCCCCAGTTACCCTGGGACAGAGCCCCAGAACTTGGGTTTGACTAAAGCATCGTCCAGGAAGGCCTCCGGGGCTGATCTGCGGACACGTAGAGATGGAGACTCCACCACTGCCCATGGCAGTCAGTTCCCATGCTTCAGCAGCCGTATTTCCAATTGAAATTTGTCTGGCTTTAATGTCCAGCCTTCAGTGGTGGTTCTGCCTTTCCCTGCTAGATTGGGAGCCCTTCAGTGCTCAGGATTTTCTGTCTGTAACGGTGTTTACACGCTGATCGCGGCACTCGCCATCTTTTGGACTGAGCTCTTTAAGTCTCTCGCTGTCAGGCATTTTCTGCAGCCCTCAAATCATTGTTGTGGCTCTTTTCTGCCCCCTCGCCAAGATGCGGTTCAGGATGTGGCCACCAGAACTGGACGCAGGATCTAGTATCAGGCTGTAGAGAGGCAGAATCACCTCCCTGCTTCATAGCAAATGGAAGACTGAGCAGCGACTTGCTGACAGTGTGCAAGGACCTTCCCAGCAGCAAACCCTGGGCACTGAAGGCTCAACAAGAACTGACGGCTGGAAGCTGAAGCCAGATACATTCAGCTTGGAAATACAGCACCGGTGAGGGTGACTGACCACTGGAACAGACTGCCAAGGGCCATGGCGTTTCTCCATCTCGGGGCCTCCAGACCCAGACTGGAGCCTTTCCGGGAGATGCTTTGGCAGGCACAGTCGGTGGGCTCTGTACAGGGGTGTGCAGGGGCACTGGAATGGCCTGTGCTCTGCGGCAGGTCAGACTAGATGATCTAATGGCCCCTTCTGGCTGCACTCTGTGAATCTATGAAAGAGAAGCCCCATCGCCAAGCCAGTTGTGGCCCGGATTGCAGCACCTGTCTCAGCGCGGGGGTTGCTGTGTCCAGGGGCTGGGAGCCTTGTCACGGGGCCACGAGGGCTCGGGCATGTCTCGGGGGGGAGTCATGGTGCTGGTGGCTGGAGTGTCCCATGGGGCGTGGCACACCTGCCCGATGGAGAGGGCCTGGCTGGGGGTGGCTCGGCTGGAGTGCCCGGAGCCCACACCTGACACACTTCCCTCTCGTCCCTCCCAGGACATCCTGGAGAACGAGAGCATCAACCTGGACTGGATGTTCCGCTACTCGCTCATCAATGACATTGTGAAGGTACGAGAGCGTGGGGCGGGGCTCCTCTCTGCCCTGCACCTGTGGGTCTGGCGCCTCGTGCCTGGGGCCCTGCTGGCACTGGGGTGAGGGAACTCCATGGCCAGACAGCATCACCGGCCTCCCGCTCTGGGCTGTGGTGTTGGGGGTGGGGGGGGACCTTGTGAGGCCCCACCCCACACTAGGGAAGGTGCTCTTGGTGCCTCAGGGAGTGCGGAGCCCCATAGCACCAGCCCGCTAGCCAGGGTGGGACACTGGCACTTTCCCTGCTGATGACCCCTGGGTAGCTGTGGCTGGGTCATGCCAGCTCTCGTGCCCTCTGGTCCGTAGGGGGTAGAGTTTCTGCCCTGATGGAGTGCCCCCAGGTTCTGGCTGGGGGGTAGGTCGGGGCTGTCTCCTGGTCTGTCTCAGCAGCGTCTGTCTGGCACAGGGAATGGCCTTTCTGCACAACAGCATCATTGGGCACCACGGCAGCCTCAAGTCCTCCAACTGTGTGGTGGACAGTCGCTTCGTGCTGAAGATCACTGACTACGGGCTGGCCAGCTTCCGCTCCAGCTGCGATGCCGAGGACAGCCACGCTCTGTATGCCAGTGAGTGCCCCCGCCCCGCCCCGCCCCGCCCCGGAGTGCACCTGCTCACCGCCCTCCCACTCCTCCCCAGGAGCCCCGCTTCCCTCCCTGCCAGCAGCATATAACGATGCGGCCTCTGGCGGGACACAACTCAGAGCAGGGCAGTCACAGCCCCAGGCTGGGGTCCTTTATTACTAACACACACCAAACCAGCCAGCCAGAGAGGACTTGGGTCTCACCCCACTGGCCAACCACAAGTCACACAAGCAATTCCCTTAGACACTCCAGTCTCCCAGTATCACCACCAGTGCACTCGTCCTGGGGATGAATGGTTATGAAAACCAACACCCCAATAAAAGAAAAAGGTTCTCTCGATCCCAAAGGACCAAGCCCCAGACCCAGGTCAATCTACACATCAGATCTTACCCACAAATCACGCTGTTGCCAATCCTTTAGAATCTAAAATCTAAAGGTTTATTCATAAAAGGAAAAAGGTAGAGATGAGAGATAGAATTGGTCAAATTGAATCAATTCCATCCAGCAATGGCAAAGTTCTTAGTTCAGGCTTGTAGCAGTGATGGAATAAACTGCAGGTTCAAATCAAGTCTCTGGAGAACATCCCCAGCTGGGATGGGTCATTCAGTCCTTTGTTCAGAGCTTCAGTTTGTAGCAAGGTTTCTGCAGAAGCAAGAAGCTGGATAGAAGACAAAATGCAGGGGTTTCCAGGGCCGTTTATATTCTCTTCCCTGTGGAAGGACACCCCTTTGTTCTTACTGTGGAAAATCACAGCAGCAAGATGGAGGTTGATGTCACATGGGGAAGTCACATGTCCAGGCATGACTCCCTTTGCAGGCTGATGCCATTGTTTACATGTTAGTTTGAACCTTTCCAGGAAAGCTCAGCTGTGGATTGGCGTCTCCCAAAGTCCATTGTCAGTTAAGTGTTTCTCAGTAAGTGCCCATTCTCAAGAAGCTGAGCAAATGCTTCACTGAGGCTGCTTTGGAATCAAACACATTTGAGATACAAGTACATAGCCCATATTCATAACTTCAGATATCAAAATGATACACACATACAGACAGCACCATCATAACCAGCAAATCCGAACCTTTCCCTAGACACCTCACACGACAACCTTTGTACAATATTTGCTGCAAATATATAACAGTGGTTGCAACAATGATCTATAGGGTCGGTCACAGTTCATGTCAATAACGTCACAGAGGAGAAGGGGTCCCCTGTGCTCCCCAACCTGCCCAGGGACGAGGGGGCGGCTCAGTGTGGTCCTTCAGGCCTGGGCTGCCCCACAGCCTGCTCCCCCAGCAGCACCCAACACTGCTCCCCTCCGGGCTCCACTGAGCTGGGTGGGGCTTGGCCCTGGGGGCTCTGGGCTGCTGGGTTCTCCCCGGGCGGGTGGAGGTCGGACCCGCGGGGCTCCGCTCAGAGGTGGCTGTGCTCCTTGCTCCTCCCAGAGAAGCTGTGGACGGCCCCAGAGCTGCTGCAGCAGGGGCGCCTGCCCCTCCCGGGGATGCAGAAGGCTGATGTGTACAGCTTCAGCATCATCCTGCAGGAGATCGCCCTGCGCAACGGGCCCTTCTACATCGAGGGCATGGACCTGAGCCCCAAGGGTGAGTGGGGGCTGGGTCCCCGGGGACGGGGCGGCGGGGCCCGGACCCCGAGGCGCGAGGGCCGGGGGGCGGGGCTGGGTCCCCGGGGACAGGGCGGCGGATCCCGGACCCCGAGGCGCGAGGGCCGGGGGGCAGGGCTGGGTCCCCGAGGCGCGAGGGCCGGGGGGCGGGGCTGGGTCCCCGGCGACGGGGCGGCGGGGCCCGGACCCCGAGGCGCGAGGGCTGGGGGGCGGGGCTGGGTCCCCGGGTACGGGGGGCGGGGCCCGGACCCCGAGGCGCGAGGGCTGGGGGGCGGGGCTGGGTCCCCGGGGACGGGGCGGCGGGGCCCGGACCCCGAGGCGCGAGGGCTGGGGGGCGGGGCTGGGTCCCCGGGGACGGGGGGTGGGGCTGGGTCCCCGAGGCGCGAGGGCTGGGGGGTGGGGCTGGGTCCCCGGGGACGGGGGGTGGGGCTGGGTCCCCGAGGCGCGAGGGCCGGGGGGCGGGGCTGGGTCCCCGGGGACGGGGGGTGGGGCTGGGTCCCCGAGGCGCGAGGGCTGGTCCAGGCCAGGGCGAAGACACCCAGGCTGCGCAGCCGGCAGCGCGGGCGTTGGTGCCCCGGGCCTGGCTGGCCGGTGACGCGCTCCCGTCCCCGCAGAGGTGGTGCAGAAGGTGCGGAACAGCCAGAAGCCGTTCTTCCGGCCCTCCATCGACATGGGGCTGCACAGCGAGGAGCTGGCCGTGCTCATGGAGCGCTGCTGGGCGCAGGAGCCCGCCGAGCGCCCCGACTTCAGCCAGATCAAGATCTTCATCCGCAGATTCAACAGGTGGGTGCCCCGGCGGGGGCGGGACGGGGCTTGGGGCGCAGCTGGCACCCAGGGGCTGGGGAGGTGTCTGGGGCGTGGGAGCACCTGGGAGCAGGGAGGGGGCGCAGGCCGGGCAGGAACCGGGAAGCAGGACGCTGAGTGCGTGCGAACACAGGAGCCTTACGGGGTCGCACACGGCCCCTCGGGGGGGGGAAATACGCAGGGGTGGGGGGGGTCTTATCTCCCACCTCCCAGCCCTGTGTTCTCAGCTGGGGCATGCTGCTCAGCCTCCCCACTTGTGTGTGGGGGGTGGTTCTGCGCCCCCCGGGGCGTTGGGTGCCAGGTGTCACTGTCCTGGTGACTGGGTTTTAAGATCCTCCATCGATATGGGGCCGGCCTCAGAGCCAGCAGGGCGACGTTCAGACCTGTGTGTCAGCCTCCCTGAGAGCAACCGGTCCCTTCTCCCCCGCTCCCCCCTCCCCTGAGCATGCAAAATATAGGGGAAACTGAGGCACACCGCAAGGCCATGTAACATATTCCAGAAGTTTCCCACTCGGTCACAGTACCAAGCAGGGTTGTGTGATGCCACAGCCTCTTCTTGAGCGCCAGCCCCAGGAGGAGACGGGAGCAGCAGCCCTTGGGGAGCAGGCGCTGGGTGGGTGGGCGTTATGGTGCCCCCATAAGTCTCCTCCCGTGGCCTCCCTGCCGGCCTGTCTCTGCAGGGAAGGCAGCACCAGCATCCTGGACAACCTGCTGTCGCGCATGGAGCAGTACGCCAACAACCTGGAGAAGCTGGTGGAGGAGCGGACGCAGGCCTACCTGGAGGAGAAGCGCAAGGCCGAGAACCTGCTCTACCAGATCCTGCCCCAGTGAGAGACCCACACAAGCCCCTGAGCTCGCGCTGGCACGGGGGGAGCCGGGGGGGGCATATGCCAAGCTCCCCCACGGGTGTGTGCTGGCACGGGCTGAGTGTGCGGAGCACCTCCGTGAGCGTGCGGTGGGGTGCGGGGCAGCGGGCCTCCAGGGGGGGGTCAGCACCCGGTGCACATGCATATTGCCCAGGACTTTGGAACAAGCCGGGGAGGGCAGGTGGGCCAGGCCTCGGGGAGCCCGAGGAATAAGGTCAGTGACAGTAGGTCAGGGCGCCCCCATGAGGTGAGAGGCCCAGACGCGCTCCCCTGCCCTGGCTGGCCGCCCACCCTCGCACACTGGGTCAGGAGGGTGCCCCTGCCCAGAGCCTGGGCTGGGGGGACAGCGCAGACGCTGTGCAATGGCTGGGCCGGGGGCTTGTGGGGGGCAGGTCTGGGGACGGGTTTGGGGGAGTGGTGCCAAGCAGCAGATGCCTGAGCCACCACTGAGCGCCCCTTGGGGCCTCCCACAGCCCCACAGGATCCTGGCCATTCCCTCAGAGACCCTCCCTCGCCCTGGCCCCATCAGACTGACCGGGGGGACGAGGGGGCTGACGGGCATTCTCGCTGCTGAGTCGTGGGAGTGGCTGGTGGATGGGGGCTAGAAGCCTTAGCACTGGTGCACCCGGCCCCGTGCCTGGGGTGGGGGGCAGGGGCCTGGTGCTCCTGCCTTGCTCCCATTTCACAGCGTGGGGGGGGGGCGCCAGTCTGGGGCAGCAGCTCACACTGACCTGCTCCCCCCAAGCTCCGTGGCCGAGCAGCTGAAGCGTGGGGAGACGGTGCAGGCCGAGGCCTTCGACAGCGTCACCATCTACTTCAGCGACATTGTGGGGTTCACAGCCCTATCGGCTGAGAGCACCCCCATGCAGGTAACTGGGGGGAGAGAGCACACCTGGGCAGGTAACTGGGGGGAGAGCTCCCATGCAGGTAACTGGGGGGAGAGAGCACACCTGGGCAGGTAACTGGGGGGAAAGCCCCCATGCAGGTAACTGGGGGGAGAGAGCACACCTGGGCAGGTAACCGGGGGGAGAGCTCCCATGCAGGTAACTGGGGGGAGAGAGCACACCTGTGCAGGTAACTGGGGGGAGAGCCCCCATGCAGGTAACTGGGGGGAGAGAGAGCACACCTGTGCAGGTAACTGGGGGGAGAGCTCCCATGCAGGTAACTGGGGGGAGAGAGCACACCTGTGCAGGTAATGAGGGGGAGAGAGCACACCTGTGCAGGTAACTGGGGGGAAAGCCCCCATGCAGGTAACTGGGGGAGAGAGCACACCTGTGCAGGTAACTGGGGGGAGAGCCCCCATGCAGGTAACTGGGGGGGAGAGAGCACACCTGTGCAGGTAACTGGGGGGAGAGCACCCATGCAGGTAACTGGGGGAGAGAGAGCACACCTGGGCAGGTAACTGGGGGGAGAGCTCCCATGCAGGTAACTCGGGGGGAGAGAGCACACCTGTGCAGGTAACTGGGGGGAGAGCTCCCATGCAGGTAACTGGGGGGGGAGAGAGCACACCTGTGCAGGTAACTGGGGGGAGAGCACCCATGCAGGTAACTGGGGGAGAGAGAGCACACCTGTGCAGGTAACTGGGGGAGAGAGAGCACACCTGTGCAGGTAACTGGGGGGAGCCCCCATGCAGGTAACTGGGTGGAGAGAACACACCTGTGCAGGTAACTGGGGGGGAAGAGCCCCCCCCCATGCAGGTCACCTAGTTGGGGGGAGAGCAGCGCCCCTGCAGGGAGCCCGGGGGACCCCTGCAGGGATGGCTCTGTAGGGAAGCAGCCAGTGAGCAGCCCTCCCGCCCCTCTGGTAGCCCAGTTCCCGGGGCTCTGAGAATGGGCTGGCCCGTGTGTGGGGGGCCGTGGCCCGCGGTGTGGGTGTGGCTGGGCGCCCCGGGGCAGTGCCGGCTGCGCAGCGAGTGGCCAAGGAGGCTGGGCACCCGGCCCTCACCTGTGCTCCCCGCCCCCAGGTGGTGACCCTGCTGAACGATCTCTACACCTGCTTCGACGCCATCATCGATAACTTCGACGTGTACAAGGTGAGCCTGGCCGGCCGCTGCGCATGGCGCTATCGGGCAGGGCCTGGGCGAGTGGGGGGCTGGGACGGTGCCCCTCAGCAAGGGGCCCCGGGGCCTGGCTCTCAGCGGGATGGGGTCTCTCCCCTTTGAGCTCCCTGGGGTGGCAGACCCAGGCATGCGTTTGCCGGTGCTTGGCCTTGACTCTGCTTGGCCCCCAGGTGGAGACGATCGGAGACGCCTACATGGTGGTGTCGGGGCTGCCGGTGCGGAACGGGAAACTGCACGCCAACGAGATCGTCCGCATGGCGCTGGCACTGCTGGAGGCCGTGAAAACCTTCAAAATCCGGCATCGGCCCAACGACCAGCTCCGGCTGCGCATCGGCATCCACACCGGTGAGCCACCGGCGCCGCTCGGCAGAAACCAGGCTCCTGTAGCCGGCTGGTGGGCCCGGGCCCAGCTCCCCGGTGGAGCCACACGCTCTGAGTCACCAGCAGGCTTGGGGGGACGTGCTGGCCTGGGAGAGGAAGGGTTCCCGGGGCCTGCAGGGGTGACGGCTCTCTCCCCCGGCAGGTCCTGTCTGTGCCGGGGTCGTAGGGCTGAAGATGCCCCGGTACTGCCTGTTTGGGGACACGGTGAACACAGCCTCGCGCATGGAGTCCAACGGGCAGGGTAAGTCGCCTCCCCAGCGGGCAGCTCACCCAGGGCCCGCCCAGCGGCCGGGCGTGTTTGGGGTCTGGCCCTCACCGCCCAGTGGCAAGGCGAGTTGAGCCCATCTAGCCCAGTAGCCCCGAGCCCAGGTCCCCCTGCTCTGGCCCCTGGTGACGCCTCCCCCTCCTCTGACCCAGCACTGAAGATCCACATCTCGTCCACCACCAAGGAGGTCCTGGATGAGTTCGGCTGCTTCGAGCTGGAGCTCCGAGGGGACGTGGAAATGAAGGTGAGTCTGGGGCGCTGCTCTGCCAGGGCCGGACAGGGGACCAGGACTGTTGGCATCTCAGTGCTCCTGGGCAGGGACAGGCCGGCTGGGCCCCCGGCGGGGATGGAGATACAGAGCCGACGGGGCACCGGGCGCTGGGAGGTGAGCACGGAGCTGGGAGCAGGTGCGGGGGCCAGTAGCCCAGGATGCCAGGGCCATGGGAATGCACAGACTGGCCCCTGCACAGCTGAGCCCAGCAGCCCCTGTGCCAGCTTCAGCCACAGCAGCTCTGCCCAGGGAGGGCACATCCTGGCAGCGGGGAGACCCCTCGGGAGCTCACTGCCCGGCCTGGAACGACGGGCACAGCGGAGCTCTCAGCTGCGACGTCCCGTCTCGGGGCCGGCTCTGCGGAGGGGAAGATGGGGGGGGCCTGGCTCCAGCGCTGGGCCATGAAGGACGCGGGGGGGGGGGGGGGGGCTTGGCTCTGGCCTGACCTGCTCCCCTCTGGCTTCCAGGGGAAAGGGAAGATGCGGACGTACTGGCTGCTGGGCGAGCGGACAGACGACAGCATCATCTGAGGCCAGCCCTGGGCTGACTCGGGCTCCGTCGCTGAGCTCCGCGCGCAGGAGCTTGCGCTCTGTCTCCGAGCACCACTCCCCAGCCACGGCAGGGAGCGCCCGGCACACAGGCTCTGCCTCCGGACTGCAGGCCCCAACCGAACCGGCCGAGCAGCGGGGCCCTGCTCTGCTGGCAGACACACAGGGCTGGCACTCAGCCGAGGCGCCCTGTGCACGGTGAGCCGTGCTGCCCACCTGGCCCTGCCCGCCCCAGCTGCAGTCTCCTTCCACTCAGCCTCCAAGTCCAGGGCCTGGTGGTGATGGCGGGAGCCTGCCAGGCCCTGACTGGTGCCGGCACAACCCCACTGTGCTCCTCGGAGCCTGGCTGTACCCTGTGCCAGGGAGGGGCTGGCGGGGCCCTGGGCACCGCCTGAGAACGAGCCCCGGGGCCCTGAGTCTCTGTAACCCGTGATCCCCTCTCCAGGCTCGGCTGGCTCTGAGCCCCTCAGCCTCACCACCCCTGGGCCCAGCCGGCTCTGAGCCCGTCCCCCCAGGGGCCTGGCTGCTCCCCCATGGCACTTGGCCTTCTCTCCAGTACTCAGCGCCCTCCCCCGAGGTGAGCGAGCTGGGGCTGCTGCCAGGGCTGGCCCTCAGCTGGGGGGGGGGGAGCGGCTCCCTCGCCCCCTGTCCTGTGGCCTGGTTCACACGAGCACGATGCAGCTGCTCGCGCCTTCCCTTGCCCTGTAACTACCCAGGGGGCTGGGCCAAGACCCACACCCTGGCAGTGCCCACAGCCTCCCCCGGGTGTAAATACAGGGATCAAACCATGCACACGACTGTTGAAATACAGACTTCCTGAACCGGACCCCACGTGTCTCTGGGGGCTAATGGGGGTGGGGGGCAGGCTTCAGAGACGCTGCCACGGTGCGACCCAGGCGGCTGGGGTGGGGGGGGAGAGGCTGCCACGCTGCCACCCAGGCGGCTGGGGGGGGGGGAGAGGCTGCCATGGTGCCACCCAGGCGGCTGGGGTGGGGGGGAGAGGCTGCCACGGAGCGACCCAGGCGGCTGGGGTGGGGGGGGAGAGGCTGCCACGGTGCCACCCAGGCGGCTGGGGGGGAGAGAGGCTGCCACGGTGCCACCCAGGCGGCTGGGGTGGGGGGGGAGAGGCTGCCACGGTGCCACCCAGGCGGCTGGGGTGGGGGGGGGGGAGAGGCTGCCACGGTGCGACCCCAGCAGCTGTCGGAGGCAGAGGGGAGCTGGTGCCACCCTGAGCAGAGGGCTGGAGAGACCTGGCCAGTCAGGTTGCTTTGCCTGGCCGGGTAGTTGGTGCCCAGCTGCAGGGGCTGCTGTGAAGACTGGCTCCTGCAGCGGGTGCCCATGCCATGGGCGGTGGCCCTGTGTGCATTGATGCCCTGGCACTGCCGTGCACCAGCCCTGGCAGCAAGGCCCTACAGCAGCCGCAGGCCCCGCCTGGCTCCTGGGCGCAGAGCAGGGCTGGAGGCTGCGTCGCTGCGTCTCCTGGAGCAGAGTCAGGGAACGGCTCGCTGCCCCCGCCGGGTTTGCTTTGGCCGCTGGCCGGAGCGCTTTCCTGCTCAGCCAGCCCCTTCCGGGAAGGCCCCTTTGCCCGGAGCCCGCAGCGGGGCTGGTGGTAATGAGATCACCCCCGCTTCCCAGAGAGGCGGAGCAGTGGGCCATGACCGGTCCCGTCCCTGCAGGACTGGGGCTGCTCCCCGTTTCAAGGCGGGGGGGGGCAGGGCTCTGCTCATGCCGTCCCTGGGGTTGCGCTGGTGTCGTGGGGAGCAGGGTCCGGCCCCCTGGGGCCTGTTCAGCTTCTGGGCTCACCAGCAGGAGGCAGGTGTGAGCAGGCTGAGCCGCAGGGGTGGGCAAGATGCCCCAGCTGGCAGATCTGGTCCATCCCATGGGGGCCCAGCAGGGGTGGGCTCCCCTGTTCCATGATGCCAGGAGAGCCCAGTGCAGGCTCACAGGCTGTCTGTGCCCATGGGAGGCAGGGCTTAGCTGGCAGCCCTGGTACCCCACCCTGTGCCGCAGCTGCCTGCAGCAACCCCAGAGCTGCAAGGAAGTCAGCAAACCTGCCACCCCATGGCCTGATGGCAGCAGCTGCTGCCTCGGCCAGCCCCAGTGGCACCAGGGCCAGGGCTGGGCCATGCCTGCCCCAGTGGGCAGCCAGCCTCACCCGGTGGAACTGCCTGCTACTGCCCCAACAGCCGCATGAGACTCCTGCAGGGAGGGGGCGCTGGGGACATGGCGGGCACAGGACCCTTTGCCTGGTACAATGTCCCCCGGCCAAGCTCCAGCTCAGCCAGGCTCCCTGGCCTGCTGCAGCTGGGCTCACTGGGCAGGCCGGGCTCACAGGCCCCATTCAAGCAGGGCAGCCAGGGATGCTGGCGGCCCTGGCTCAGCACAGCACCTCAAACCCCCCCAAATGCACTGGGGAGGGGGCAGGGCTGGCGGGGGCCCAAGTCCGTGCCCGAGTACCCCGAGCCTGCATGGGGCACTAACAGCCGCCTCCTGCAGCACACGCAGCAGCAGCCCTCCAGCCCAGTGCGGAGCCCCCAGCATCACACCAGCCAGCCAGTCCCGTCCACTCTTTATTGCCCTGCGGGGCCTAAAGTTTGGGGTAGTTCTCTGGGGCGTAGGGCAGGGGCTGGTCCAGGTAGTCGCTGATTGGGGTGGTGAAGGTCGCGTTCCTCCTAAAGGGGGTGTCGCTGGTACGGATGTTGGAGACGCCCTGCAAGAAGAGGAATTGGACAGCGTCCCAGGTGAACAGAGCCGGGCTTCCAGGGAGGGGCCTTGGCTGGGGGACGGGGCGGACGTGGCAGGGCACCTGGCTGGGGGGGTGGGGACGTGGCAGTGCCCCAGCTGGGGGATGTGGCAGATGCGGCAGGGCACCCGGCTGGGGGACGGGGCGGATGTGGCAGGGCACCTGGCTGGGGGGGTGGGGACGTGGCAGTGCCCCGGCTGGGGGATGTGGCGGATGTGGCAGGGCACCCGGCTGGGGGGACCGGGCGGACGCGGCAGGGCCCCGGCTGGAGGACAGGGCGGATGTGGCAGGGCACCCGGCTGGGGGGACCAGGCGGACGCGGCAGGGCCCCGGCTGGGGGACAGGGCGGATGTGGCAGGGCACCCGGCTGGGGGGACAGGGCAGAGGTGGCAGGGCCGCCGGCTGGGGGACGGGGCAGAGGTGGCAGGGCCCCGGCTGGGGGGACCAGGCGGACGCGGCAGGGCCCTGGCTGGGGGACGGGGTGGATGTGGCAAGGCACCCGGCTGGGGGGACAGGGCAGAGGTGGCAGGGCCCCGGCTGGGGGACAGGGCGGATGTGGCAAGGCACCCGGCTGGGGGGACAGGGCAGAGGTGGCAGGGCCGCCGGCTGGGGGACGGGGCGGACGCGGCAGGGCCCCGGCTGGGGGACGGGGCGGACGCGGCAGGGCCCCGGCGGGGGGGGGTGGGGACGTGGCAGGGCCCCGGCTGGGGGACGGGGTGGACGTGGCAGGGCCCTGGCTTGGGGGGGTGGGGACGTGGCAGGGCCCCGGCTGGGGGATGTGGGGACGTGTCAGGGCCCCGGCTGGGGGATGTGGGGACGTGGCAGGGCCCCGGCTGGGGGACGGGGCGGATGTGGCAGGGCACCTGGCTGGGGGGGTGGGGACGTGGCAGTGCCCCGGCTGGGGGATGTGGCGGATGTGGCAGAGCACCCGGCTGGGGGACGGGGCGGATGTGGCAGAGCACCCGGCTGGGGGGACCGGGCGGACGCGGCAGGGCCCTGGCTGGGGGACAGGGCGGATGTGGCAAGGCACCCGGCTGGGGGGACCAGGCGGACGCGGCAGGGCCCCGGCTGGGGGACAGGGCGGATGTGGCAGGGCACCCGGCTGGGGGGACCGGGCGGACGCGGCAGGGCCCCGGCTGGGGGGACAGGGCAGAGGTGGCAGGGCCGCCGGCTGGGGGACGGGGCAGAGGTGTGCTGAGGAGAGCAGCAGGAGTCACTCCACTCCCCTGCCCACGGGGGTGGCTGCCAGTGTGTTGGGTCAGGCCCAGCCCTGCTAGCAGCCGTGCGCGGGGGGCAGTGGGTACGGCTGAGCTGCTGGGAAAGTCGCCCACAGGCAGCCCGGCTGGCATGGACTGGGGGTACTTACAGGCAGCTGGCGGGCGCTCTCCAGCCAGAAGGTGTGGGGCTGCTCCAGGCGATAGTCGTGGGGCTGGGAGAAGCACAAACGCAGAGCGTGCCCGTCAGCAGGGAGTGCCCGTTGGCCGTGCAGGGAGCTGCACCCCCCAAGGCTTCCCAAGCTCCTGGGACGGGCGCTCGGCTTGCCCTGCCTGAGGTCCCCGAGGCGGGCACTAGAGTGGGCAGCACGTGAGGCTGCAGCTCAGCCCCCGTCAGCGCTGGCTGTGATCCCGAGCGCCAGGAACAGCAGGGGCTGAAAGGCTGCGCATTACCCCAGCTGGGAGAGTGCAGGTGGCAGGTCCCCGCCCTGGCCATGTGCCCATCCAGCTCCCCCCCGCCTGGCCCCTCCTCCATGGACCAGTCACTAGGCCACCCGCCCTGTGCCCCACCTGCAGGCTGAGCACCGAAGCGGTGCAGAGCCCTGGGCCCAGCTCTCACCCTGGTGGGGGGCAGCCGTGCAGCCTGGAAGCCCTCCTTGCAGTAGTCCCGGTGGGTGGTGGAGAGCGACTCCATGGGCCCGGCGGGAGGGTAAAGCTCCGTCAGGGTCTCCTTCCTGCGGAGAGACTCGGGGGTTACTGAGGGACGGGGGCGCAGCACCCCAGGCACCTGCCGGGGCCCATGGGAAGGTTCTGTAACCACCCAGGACTCAAGCTGCAAGGAGCCCCGCCCCCATGGGGAGGAGCCTGCACAGAGCGCTCCCCTGGCCCCACCCCAGGGGAGGAGTCTGAAGAGCCCCGCCCCGGAGCGTTAACGAGCTCAGGAGCAGGGCTTGCCTGTGCCCCGGTGCCCACGCGGGCACTGGGTAGGAAAGCAGCAGAATGGTGCCTATCAGGCTGGGCTGCAGCCTCCCAGGGGCTGGCAGAGCCCGGGAGCGAAGCCGACGTCCTCTGTCCCGGCAAGCCAGTGCCCCTGCAGCATCACACAGGCCCTGGCTGGACCGTGCCCCCGGGGCTCCCACTAGTCAGACACCCAAAGCCGCTGGCCGCCACCTGTGACCCCCCAGAACAGTCCGTCTTTGGGGCTCCATGGGCCAGCTGGGTCCTGGGACACCCCACCAGGCCCAGCGATAGTAGCTCCTCAGCCTCGAGCTGCCATCCCCCAGGCCAGGCCCAGGGCCACCCACTGGGCATGTGCCAGAACGGCTACCCCCAGGGCTCCTGGGCCGGGCCACTGGAGCGGCTGCTCCCAGCCCCACCTGCTCACACCGCGCCTGGGGGGGAGGAGCGCTGCCCCCCAGACTCCTTGGAAAGGCTCCTAATCTCTCTCTCCTGCTGCCTCCTTTCCCAGGCTCCCAACACTGGCTTCCCTTCTCACGGGCTGGGGGAGCGGCCAGCACACGGGCCCCAGACGCTATCGCGAAGGAAAAGCAACAGGAAACCCCCAGGCCTGGAGCATGACGCAGCCCAGCGGCTCAGCACAGGGTGCAGGCGAGTTCCTCGACCTGAATCTGAGCTGCACTCGCCTCCGGCTGGGGTCAGCGTGGGTTGGGCTGAACCAGGAACCAGCCGCACTGGCCCCAGGCCCTTCGCAGCAGTGAGCCCGCAGGGGTGCTGCAGGCCAGACAGGCACCCGGCACTGCCGGAGTCTGGGCCCCACGGAGCGCTCACCCGGTGGGGCCTGGGCCAGCCAAGTGTCTCATACCCCCTCCAGGCTGAGCACTCATCTGGGCCGGGCAGCCTCGGGAGGGGTCGCGCCGGGCTGGGCTCTCGGTATGCAGGATACAGCTGCGTGTGAGACAGGCGCAACCCCTCCCCAGCCCCTCACAGATCAGGACCCCCCCAGAATGTCCCCCTGCCCTAGCCCCATGGGGAGCCTGGGAAACCACAGCCACGGGCTGGCAGAGCCACGTGACATTGTGCTGGAGCTGTGGAAATCTGGGGGGCCTGTACCCAAAGCTGGGGGCGGGAATCCAGGGCGGGCAGCAGCCAGTGGGGGCAGGAGGCCCAGGCATGTTGGCAGTGCCAGGGCAGCCAAGCAGCACGTCGGGGCATTTCCACAGGCTCTTCTCCAGCACCGGCTGCTCAGCGCTCGCCTCCCCGCCGGGGGAACGGACTCCGCTAGCGGGACTCTGGCCAGCACGCTAAGAACAACAGTGGAGACTAGGGTGACCAGATGTCCCGATGTTATGGGGCAGTCCCGACTTTTGGGTCTTTCTGATATAGGCTCCTATTACCCCCACCCCCACCCCCTTTCTGGTCACCCTCATGGAGTCGCTGCAGCACCGGCAGAGACTCAGGCGGAGCCCACACTTGGCCCCCAGGGTCGGTAGGGTGGGCTAGAGCCCGGGTGGCCAGCCCGAACCTCTGCCACAGCTGCAATGCCCATGGTGATTCAGAGCGGCCTGGCACAGTGATTCAGCTACCCGGGCTGGAGCGCCGTCTCCCACTGCAGCAGCCAGCCTGCTCCCTGCCAGCCCCGCACTGCCCTCCCACCCTCCCTGCTGGACTCACCTGTATTTCTGGTACAGCATTAACTCCAGCATGGCCTCCCGCTGCCCTGCAGGGAGAGAGGGGGCCCGGCTCTGTACTGCAGCTCCTGGACTCACAGCCCCGGCCCAGGCAGCAGTGTGGGGTGGGCTGGGGGGCCAAGAGAAAGCACAAGGGCAGCCCGTGGGGCGCAGGGAGCACCATGGCCCCATAGGGAAGGGCAGCAACCCACAGATACAGCCCAGGCGCCTGAGACCCAGCGAGAGCCGTGCTGGCCAGCTGAGAGCAGCTGCCTCTAGGGGGAGCCCATGAGCACCAGCCCGCGAGGGGTGGCGTAGGGGGTCACATATCCGCCAGCCTGAGACGCGAGGGACGAGCTGGCCGGGCAGGCAGGGGCCGTTACACAGCATTACAGCAGCACGGCTCACAGGCCAGTCCCTACTGCCCCGCAGCCTCCCCGGGATGCCGGGGCGCCGTGCCGCCTCACACACCAGGGCACAGCTTGGACTGTGCACTGAAGTCTCCTTTTCCTGTCTCAAATGGCTGTGTTGCTGTGGGCTGTTAAACAGCTGGCATGCCCCACCCCAGAGGCAGGGTAAGTGATCCTTGCACACACAGCTACAAAACGCTTGGCTGCTGCCTGGAGGAAAAGTGCTAAACCTGCCTGAGACTGTTACTGCCCCCAAGCCAGGTGGAACAGGGATGGGGGCTGCCATGGCAGGGGTGGGGCGTTCACCCTTCCACAGACCAGCGCTGCCAGTCCCACCCAGCCCCGCTGGGTCTGGTGATGGGGCCCATCCCCACAGGCAGAGACTGAGCCTGCAGGCCCCTGGGGAGCCAGTGGGGCAGACAGAGGCCCCGGAGCACAGGGACAGGCGAGTGGCCCAGGGTGCTACCCCACCCCACCTTCACACTGGAGCACATGGAAACACATCCCTGGGCTCCCCACCCGAGTGCTCCAGGCCCCCAGGCCTCACCTCTCACAGGCAGCCCGGTCCGCCGGGGCCTGCGATAGGAAGCCTTCATGGTGGTGCTGTCGGCCAGCTGCGAGAGGAGCTGGAGGGTGAGCAGCCCGCGGTGCCCGTGCCGGTACAAGAAGCCCTCACTGCCCAGCTCTGGACTCGGCACTTGATCCAGCTCGTTCGTGGCTCTCTGGAAACAAGCAGCAGCAGCACGAAGTCCAGGGTGGGGAGGGCACAGCCAGCCCCAGCCCTAGCCCCGGCCCCGGCCTCCCACGCCAAAGGATGACGGCTCTAGGGCAGCGTGGCCTGTGGAGACTGCAGCACCCAGCATGCACCACTCCTCGGCAGCAAGGCAGCCTGCCAAGGGGACGGGTCTGAGGGCAGCTCACCCCAAGCCTAGCTCCTTCTCCAGCTTCCTCTGCTCCCCCAATCCCCGAGGAGCTCCGAGACACAGTGCTGCTGTGCCAACGCCTGTGCCCTCGGCGGGGGGAGCCTTGCAGAGCCCTCCGCACAGTGAGACGTGCTGCACGGATACAGCCTCGCACCAACGCCCAGAGCCCAGCACGAGCCCTGAGAGCAGCAGCTCGGTGACCACAGGCTGGAGCAGGGCCTGAGACTGGGGCACTTTCTCCTGCAGGGTCCAGACAAGCAAGGCTGCCTCAGTGTGTCAGGACTCGTCTCAGAGACTCTCAAAAGGGGAAGAGGGAACCGGCCCTTGGCCCTGGGGCAGGCAAAAGGTGCAGATGGCACCAAACTGTCCAGCCCAGGGGTCACCCCCTCTGTTCCTCTTCCTCCCTCGGACCCCCCTGCCTCCTAGGCCAGCACCCCAGGTGCCTCCTTCACAGTCTGCTCCTCTCTACAAGGGGAACAGATAGTGACACGCGGCTCTTCGGTCTAGCAGAGGAAGGTGTAGCAGGATCCAGCAGCTGGGAGCTGAAGCCAGACACATTCAGACAGGAGCTGAGCTGTAAGTGCTTCGCCCTGAGGGGAATTTGCCATTTCCTGAGGGTCCTGGGGGATGCTCCATTGCTGACCCTTGTAATTCAAGATAAAAACTGCTCTTCTTCAAACAGGAATTATTCCAGGGAAGTTCTCCAGCCGCTGTTATACAGCAGGTCGGACCGGTCCTGGGCCCTGTGCCGTGCGGGGATCGGACCGATCCTGGGCCCTGGGCCGTGCGGGGGTCGGACCAGTCCTAGGGCCTGTGCCGTGCGGGGGTCGGACCGGTGCCAGGGCCTATGCCGTGCGGGGGTTGGACCGGTGCCAGGGCCTGTGCCGTGCGGGGGTCGGACCGGTGCCAGGGCCTGTGCCGTGCGGGGGTCGGACCGGTGCCAGGGCCTGTGCCGTGCGGGGGTCGGACCGGTGCCAGGACCTGTGCCGTGCGGAGGTCGGACCGGTGCCAGGGCCTGTGCCGTGCGGGGGTCGGACCGGTGCCAGGGCCTGTGCCGTGCGGGGGTCGGACCGGTCCTAGGGCCTGTGCCGTGCGGGGGTCGGACCGGTCCTAGGGCCTGTGCCGTGCAGGGGGTCGGACCGGTGCCAGGGCCTGTGCCGTGCGGGGGTCGGACCGGTGCCAGGGCCTGTGCCGTGCGGGGGTCGGACCGGTGCCAGGACCTGTGCCGTGCGGGGGTCAGACCGGTGCCAGGGCCTGTGCCGTGCGGGGGTCGGACCGGTGCCAGGGCCTGTGCCGTGCAGGGGGTCGGACTGGATGATCACACTGGTCCCTTCCAGCCTTGGAGTCTAGGATTTATGATATGAAACTGGCATCAGGGTATTGGACCCTCCCACCCCTGGAACTCAATTCACTGAGCCACGACTGGCCTGGCGAGTCGGACAAGTGTTGTCATAGCATAAAAGAGACAGATCCTTTCAGCCTCTGAACAGAAAGGCCCAATCCCCTTTATCCTGGCAGGCACTGGGCTGTTGGGAGGCTAGGAGCCCTGCAGGGAACCCCATCCTGGCCGGTGCTGAGGGTACAGGGTTGGGACCATACGCGCACCGAGAGCCCTGGCCGGGAGGGCGCTGACACTGACATTTCAGTAATGAAGGCGATGTCAGGGCGGGTGGAGAGCGGCCATGTGGGCCAAGCGCAGACAAGCCGCTGAGGTTGGCCGGGGAAGCCAGTGCAGGGGTGACGTGGGAAAAGTGACGGGCGAGGAGAATGACCTGGGTAGCAGAATTCCGAATGCAGCCGAGTGGGGCAGGGCTGCATTGTCAAGGCCAGAGAGGGGTGCGAGGTGCTGGGATCCCGGAGGAGAGTTTTCACTGTGTGGGTGGACAGGAAAGACTGGGTCTTCCAGAGACGATGCAGAAAGAATCAGCAGGATGTAGACCTCGCTGGGGGTGAGGGCCTAGAGAAGTGCCCGAGTGGAAGATGAGGCGAGGTTACGGCTCGGGGCAGCAGGCAGGATGGTGGGTCACACCAAACTCTGCCTGGGGGGAGGGGGGGGGTCTGATACATGTGACCTCCCACCAGGAATGGCTCCAGTGCAGCCACTGGCACCATTCAGCACAAGACACCGCCCCAGGACTCCATAGCACCCCCACTGCTCACAGGGATGGCGAAGCAGCCATGAAACTGACCAGAGGCTCGTTAGTTCCTTGCTGCTGCTGCTTGGGAAGCCCAGAGGAGCCGCAGCAGCAGCCGCAGGGGCTACAGACTCAGGCAGACGCTAGGCATTGGTCTGCTCTGGTATAGTGAGGAGTGGGTACCAGGCTAGCTGGGCCCTGATGCAGAGTGCGGGGGCGGGAGGTAGCGGCCTCCCTGGGCCATTGGCAGGGTGGGGTGATGCCAGGCTGGTGGCCACGGGGCAGTGATGTAGGGACATCACAGTGCTTTGCATCAATGTGGCATTGCCGCTTTGCTGCAAACAGATGGGGGAAATTACCTCCTCCTGCCAGTTACGGACTAGGCACTTTCCGCGGGACACAAGCCCTGGTTGCTCCTCAGGCATCTCAGCCTTGCTGGGCGGCATCTCGACCATGCAGGGCAGCAGCTCTCCAAGGTTGCCCCCCGGCTCTCCATGGCAGGGTGGCATCTCAACCAGACAGGGCTCCACCTCAGCCTTGCTGGGTGGCATTTCTCCAGGTATCTCTGCCACGCAGGGTGATAGCTCTCTGTGGCAGGGCGGCATCTCTCCGCTGCTCCCTGGCAGCTCTCCCTGGCTGTGCAGCACGGCTTGCTCTGGAAGAGCTGACCTGTGTGTAGGAGGAAGGAGAAAGCGCTGACATTTACACTATGGTCACAGCACAATGGGCTCACAATCGATGTCTGCTCTCCAGAGCAAACGCCGTCTCACCCTCGGCCCAACCCAGAGACCCAGCTAGACCAGGGCCTAGGTGCACCTTGATGCAGAGGTCCATGGGGCTCTACCTATGCAGCCCTGCCCCATGGCATGGCCCTCCCCCATTCTCAGACCAGTGGTGGTGGCAGGGATCCCATTCTCCCCCACAATGAGGCAGGAGCTGCAGCAGGGCCCCTCTCCCGTCAGGAGCACCAGGGTTTCCTGTTCCCTCCTGGAGAGGTAGCGTGTGAGGAAATTGGAATTTTCTGTAATATTTTTGAGAATCCTGTGTGCCTCAGTTTTCCCTGTGTGCTGCATTGTTGCCAAGCGGGTGGGAAAGGGCTGTTTGCTCTAGGGCGGGCTAAGAGAGACAGGCGTGCCTGGGCCTTGGTCCCCACACAGTAGAGCATTTGAGAAAACAATGGCAACTCGTCACCCAGACATTGACTCCATGTGACCAAGGCCACGGAGGGATCGGGATTTCCCACCTCTCAGCAGGGAGGCTGAGCACCATTCCCCAGCTGGAGAACAAAGGACTGGGGAGGAAGGAGGTGGGGGATCAGAGCTGGCGGCTGGGAGGAGCCGGGTTCTCACCTGGAGTCTGACCTACGAGATCAGATGGTGAGACAGATAGAGCTTGACCCAAGGGCAGGAGTGCAAGTAGGGCGGTACCCTCCAGTGAGCAGTACCGGCAAGAGATTTGAGCGAGTACTGGGTACCGGGAAGACTGGGAGCTAGTCCCCCCCACCCTTGGGCTGCACTCTGCTCCTTAAAGGAGCAGAACGCTGTTAGGGAGGGCAGTCATTCTTGAACTGGCTTTAACAGCACAATACATATGCTAACAACCTTAAACAAAGGCTTGTTGGTCAGGAGTCCTCAAGAGAGGAGAGTGGGGGGATGGAAGGTGTTTAAATAGTGGTTTTGATTCTGTTTCTCCCCATTGGTCTGAATTATCCATGACATCCATACTGCATCACACCAAGTCCAAATCGTTAGAGGAATGCCTCTGCTTGCACTGCCCACAGGATGTTTGGATTCTGATGTCAGCCCAGTTCTGCAGCCTGACAGGAATCAGGTGTTGTCCCCAGTGTACAAAGAATTCTTCTTTGCAGCCAAACTAGTCTAACAAGCATTTTGCTAACTGGAACTGGAGCAGCAAAACAAAGAAAACAAATGCCTCATTTTCCAGCTTTGTGGGTGAGAGAACTAGAAGTGAAGATTATAATGCCGGACACTGACGGCCTTAAACCAGCTGCCTCAGGAATCTGCCAAGAACTTTGCTGACAATATGTTCCTCATCTTAGGAACGGAGCTAAGAGTGATCACACATCTGCCCACCTTTATTCGAATGAAGCTCCTTCTGATCTCACAGCTCAGGCATCAGTCTTGTCCAGAACAATTTACAAACTTGGAACCTAATTCTGTAAACCCTTAATCATTTGATCAACCCCACTGAAGACAATGAGACTATTTGCATGACTATGGACCACTTTTGTGGGCTGGTAAGACTTTCAGGAGTCTGTTCCTGTAAAGGAAGTCGAATCCCCCATTGAAATACGTTAGGTACAATAGTTAGTTTAGGGTTCAGTTCTATTCAAAATTTGTCTGTTAATAAGTCAGACATACGCTGAAATGGCTCCTCACCCAACTCCCGTATTCCACATAAACAGACTGAATACTCCATGAGGGGGGAAGTGAGTAGCTAAGCATGTTGATGTTTGTACATACAAAGGGGGGGTATCAGAGGGGACGGGGAAAGCGGGGGGCCGGGCTGGGGCAGGGAGGGGTCACATGGAGGGTCACGTGGGGAGGTCACATCCCCCCCTTGTGTTCCTCCCATGAGTGCAGTACCTGCAAGAAATGATTTCTACTTACACCACTGCCCATGGAGTTCCCCACAGCGTGGCTGGGCTCTGGGCTGGCCAGACTGGAGGATGCTCCAACCGTCAGTTCTCTGGGCTACCCTAAGGGCTCCCTGTGCTGTGTCCAGGAGACGGACAGACCCGACTGTTCTGGCAGCGCTGGGTGAGCGTCACTGCAGGTGCTGGGTGTGACGAAGTGGGGCTCTTCTTAATGTTTCCCCTGAATACTGTGTAGGTGCCTCAGTTTCTGGCCGACCCTCTGTTGCCTGGCAACTAATGGCCGGGGCCCTTCCCCCCTGCAAGGGGATGCTAAAGGTGGGGGAGAACAAAGAGGTCAGGTGACCTCCTGGCCCAGGAAAGGAACTGAGCAGAGAGGAGCGGGGGCTGGAGGGGGTTTCAGTCTGGAGCTGGCTGGGGACGAGGAGTGAGGGCAGACGTGGGGGTCTGGCTCGCTGCCCCCCAGAATGGACCCGGCCGAGGGGTCCAGTTCTCTGTACCTACAAGCTCTGTTTTAGACCATGTTCCTGTCATCGAATAAACCTCTGTGTTACTGGCTGGCTGAGAGTCACGTCTGACTGCAAAGTGGGGGTGCAGGACCCTCTGGCTTCCCCAGGACCCCGCCTGGGCGGACTCGCTGTGGGAAGCGCACGGAGGAGCAGAGGATGCTGAATGCTCCAAGGTCAGACCCAGGAAGGTGAAGACATGTGAGCTTCTTGCCCTGGAGACAGGCTGCTCCGAGGGAGAGGAGGCTCCCCAGAGTCCTGCCTGGCTTTGTGGGGAGCAGTTCCAGAGCATCGCCCGGGGACCCCGTGACAACTGGTGGCAGAGGTGGGATGTACTGCACCCCGTGAATGGCAATTCTTGCAGTAAGTGACTGGGGAGCAGTAAAACAAAGGAGGGATAATGAGGACCAGGCGTGCTGAAGGCTCAGAGAGGGACGGTTTCAGGGGGCGGTTAACCTCTGGGAGTGTGTGACCAGCGAGAAGGACTGTTGGAGTAACGGGGTCCCCCTGAGAACTGCAGGGAGCAGTCTCAGGGGCGGAGGAGCTGCCGCTCGACCCTGGGAGAGAGAAGGATTTTTGCAGTAGCAGGGTTCCCCTGGGGATTGCAGGAGCAGTCCCAGGGGCGGAAGAGTCTGCAGCTCGACCCTGGCAGAGGTGGTGACCACGAGAAGGGCTGGCACACCAGGGGTTCTTCCTGGAAACCATGGGGGAGCCAAGAGCACCCAGGCCTGTGAGCCCAGAGCCACTTGGGAGCGGTGCAGTGATGGCCTGTCACCAGCTCCTTGAGAAGGACATTGTGATCCTGTGCACACAGAGAGGGTTACGCATGGGGAAGTTCACCAAGGCCCAGTTAATCGTGCAGTTGGAGGAGGAGAACCACTCTGAGGAGCAGATTCCTGACCCAGATGGGGCTACAAGAGGATCTGGGAGCAGCAGCCAGGCATCCCCGAGAGTCTGGTCCCCAACCAGACGAGAGTCTTCACGATCGGGTTCCCCATCAGGGGACCGGAGACGGATGGGATGGGAGCAGAGCCCGAGAGAGCGAGAGGCCGTGAGAGAGAGCAAGAGCCCGAGGAAAAGCTGCAGGAGAAGCAGCAGCAGCATGGACTGGCGATGGTGGAGCGGAGAGGCATATGGAGCTTCCCAGGGGTGAGTGGGGATAGACCCCTGGCTGCCAGTTCCGCAGGGAACCTCGACACTAAATTGATGCCCCTGGTTAAGGAGGGGGGATGTGGATGCTCCCCGTGCTGCCTTCAAGCAGGCGGGTGATTTGAACCAGGAGGACCCTGCGGAAACGCCCCGGTATCCAGCTCCCTTGCTGGGTCCCAAGGCCATAGACGCTGTCAGCCAGGTGGGTGGGGTGGTGGACAGGCTCCCACTCCTGGTCCCGGCCTATATGGTCTGCATGGAGTCTCCTGGGCTCAGGCCCCTGGGACCCCCAGTGGGAGCAGAAGGTGGGGGTCAATGGGGAGACCTGCCTGGGGTGGCGAGACCCTGGGACAGAGAGAACCGGACCCCTCGGCCGGGTCCATTCTGGGTGGCAGTGAGCCAGACAACCCCTTCTGCCCTCACTCCTCGTCCCCAGCCAGCTCCAGACTGAAACCCACTTCAACCCCTCCTTTCTGGCCTTTGTCTCTTTCCCGGGCCAGGAGGTCACCTGACCTCTTTGTTCTCCCACACCTTTAGCATCCCCTTGCAGGGGGGAAGGGCCCCGGCCATTAGTTGCCAGGCGACAGAGGGCCAGCTCGAAACTGAGACTCCCCCACAGTATTAGGGGAAACATTAAGAACAGTCTCACTTCCTCACACTGGGCAAGGTGCATTAATCCCTACAGAGTGGACAAGTCTCCATCAGGGTCTCTCTCAGTGGGACTTGCTGAACAGAGCTCACGGGGTGAAGTGGGGGGGCTGCAGGCCCAGAGGTCCAGTCTCAGGAGGTGATGAAGCTGCGTGGCTTATGCTGGAGGAAGAGTGAGATCCCCAGGGGTCTGGCCCACTGACGGGTTCCTCCTAGAGACTGTTCCAAAGCTGGTGACACAGTTCCAGTCTTGTGGGTCTGTGACACGGGGTAGCAGCAAGGAGGTCCCCCAGCATTCACAACTCAGCTTCTGAGATATCTGCTTTGATAGGAGCCGTGCCCCCTGTGTTATTCCCCACCTGTTATATACAGATTCCTCTGCTGCAGTGGGGCTGGCAGGGCATCTAACGTGCCACTGAGATGCCCAGGGAACTTCCCCCTCTCACAGCAATCATCTCAGACTCAGGCAGGCAGGGCTGTATCGGTTCCTCCACCCCAGCTCCCCCCACAGAGCGATCAGCTCAGGCTCTCTGCAGACACAGGCAGCGTCGCTGCAACGCTCACCCGGGGTCAGTTTCAAGCTTTACTTTATGGCTGCAAGAGCCAGAAACTTCCCTTCTTTAAATGAAAGCTGAAGTTGTGCTGTGACGGCCGGGCCCCTGAGGCTTGATCCAGGCCGGCTCATGCCCCATCTCCAGATACTCCTGATACCCCGACCCTAAATCCCACACATGCCCTAGGTCCGGCCCTTCTCGCGCTCTGCGCCCCACACCAGGCCCTGCACACCAGGCCATGCCCCTGGTCCCCACGTGCCCAGGTCCCCACACCAGGCCACACCCCCTGTTCCCCACGTGCCCAGGTCCCCACACCCAGGCCACGCCCCCTGTTCCCCACGTGCCCTGTCCCTCACACCAGGCCACGCCCCCATACGCCCCGTTCTCCACACCAGGCCACGCCCCCACGTGCCCAGGTCCCCACACCAGGCCACGCCCCTGTTCCCCACGTGCCCTGTCCCTCACACCAGGCCACGCCCCCATGCGCCCCGTTCTCCACACCAGGCCACGCCCCCACGTGCCCAGGTCCCCACACCCAGGCCACGCCCCCAGTTCCCCACACCTGCCCGCCCCCCCCGGGCCCTGCCCCCACTTCCCCGGTGCCCTCAGCCCAGCGCCAGCCGCCACAGCCCGTTACCTTGATCCACTCGAACTCTGACCCCACCCATGACCCCGTTGCCCTGGCACCGCCCCCTTACCCCTGCGGGGTCCCGTCCTCGCGCGGCCGCTCTCGCTCCATCTCGGGTCTGCCAATCACTTCTGCGCCTGCGCAGTCAGCCTTGCTGTCTCCATGGAGACAGTAAACACCGTGAGGGCGAGCCTTCGGAGGGCGCATGCGCTCCCGGCCCCACCGGCCCTGTCTCCTAAGCGACGGAACGCCACCCGCCCATTGGCTGAACGGAACCCGTGACATCTAAGAAGCACCTCCCATTGGGCGGCTGCAGGGCGAGGGTCTAACTCCGCACTGCCGCCTCCCTCCGCGTGGGCCCCGGGGGCGGGGCTCCAGCGACCCCTTCTCCCGCGGCCCCGGGTTGCGCAGGGCCCCGCCCCCTGCTGCAAAGAGCGTCTGGGAGCAGCCTGGGAGGGCGGGGCCATGTTGGAATGGGCGGGGTCAATATGCGGGTTCAGCAGGAAGGGGCGTGACCAAGCGGGGGCTGTTGCAGCATGACCTATTCCTGGCCAGGGGGGGGCCGCCAGTCCCTTCCCCCGTTAACTCTGAACCCTACTGATGGTGCTGTGACAGTGTCCCTGCCCATCTTGCAGAGCCCGTCAGAACGTCCAGACTGGGTCAGACCAAAGGTCCATCTAGCCCAGTATCTGTCTGCCGACAGTGGCCAATGCCAGGTGCCCCAGAGGGAGTGAACAGAACAGGGAATGATCAAGAGATCTCGCTCCTGCCATCCATCTCCATCTTCTGACAAACAGGCTAGGGACACCATTCCTGTGACGAAGTGGGGCTGTTCTTAATGTTTCCCCTGAATACTGTGGTGGGGCCTCAGTTTCTGGCCGACCCTCTGTCGCCTGGCAACTAATGGCCTGGTCCTTCCCCCCTGCAAGGGGATGCTAAAGGTGGGGGAGAACAAAGAGATCAGGTGACCTCCTGGCCTGGGAAAGAGACAAAGCCCAGAGAGGAGGGGCTGGAGGGGGTTTCAGTTTGGGGCTGGCTGGGGACGAGGAGTGAAGTGCAGATGTGGGGGTCTGCCTCGCTGAGCCCCAGGATGGACCCAGCTGAGGGGTCCGGTTCTCTGCACCTACAAGCTCTGTTTTAGACCCTGTTCCTGTCATCGAATAAACCTCTGTGTTACTGGCTGGCTGAGAGTCACGTCTGACTGTGCAGTGGGGGTGCAGGACCCTCTGGCTTCCCCAGGACCCCGCCTGGGCGGACTCGCTGTGGGAAGCACACGGAGGGGCAGGGGATGCTGAATGCTCCAAGGAGAGACCCAGGAGGTGAAGCCGTGGGAGCTTCTTGCCCTGCAGACAGGCTGCTCCGAGGGAGAGGAGGCTCCCCAGAGTCCTGCCTGGCTTTGTGGGGAGCAGTTCCAAAGCATCGCCTGGTGGCTCCGTGACACCCTCCATGTCACTCGCATGGAACATGTGACCTATCTACAAAGCAAAAAATCCTGCCAGGCCTCTTCAGTTGTCAGAAAGGCGCCAAACCCACACAGTGCTGTGCAGCGCACCTGTATGCATAGCAGGTACTTCACAAACTCCACACAGCAGCACTGAAATGCAGCCACCTCTGGGGTGGATAGTAGCGGCCAAGCAGAGCATTGCACCCGACCACACAAGGCGGACAGCCGTCCGTGGACATACATTGGCCTGCCCTTGCTCTCTGCTCCCCTCCTCCCTCCCCATGGCTTTTCACCCAGTCTCCTGCTGTGGGTGTGAGATCCTTCTCCACTGCAGTTCTGCTGACTGGAGCAGCCTCTCTCCACATCATTTCAAGCTTGAGCTGAACCCCGGGTCTCCTCTCCTGCCCGGGCTGCGTGATCAGCTCTGCAGGGCGGGGCGAGCAGGGGTGCTGCGTTTGGCTCCTCTGGGCTGTGCAGGTGCCATGGGCTTGTGGGGGGAGCCGTGCTGCTGACCTTGAATGTAAAACCAGCTCCTGCACCGCTCCCCCCTGCCTGCTTGGTCTGTGTGTGACCCAGACAGGGGTCTCGGCCCAGCAGGTGGGAGGGGTTCCCCCAGACAGCCCTGCAGGACCAGCCCCTCCCCTCCCTTTCTGCCCTGGGGGGAGCCGGCCTCAGCCATGTACCATTCGCACCATCTGCTCCCCACACTGCCCTGTGTTCACCTCCACACCTGCGGAGTCGGTGTCCCTGCCCTGGGACGTGCCCTCAGCAGGCTGCCTGCCCCCACCCACCCCACTCCATACACCTCACCCTGCCCCACCTCACCTCACCCTGTCCCCTCAGCAGGCTGCCAGCCACACCCCACTCCACACACTTCACCCTGTGATACACACACCTCGCCCTGCCCCCCCACCTCACCCTGCCCTGGGACGTGCCTTTGTCCTCAGCAGGCTGCCTGCCACCCACACACTCAGCCCCCTACACCCTGGGACACACCCCACTCCACCCGGTACTACACACACACCTCACCCTGCCCCGGGACATGCCCTCAGCAGGCTGCCTGCCCCCCACCCCACCCCACTCCACACACTGCACCCGGTGATACACACACCTCACCCTGCCCTGGGACATACCCTTGTCCTGCCTGCTACACCTCACACACCCCACTCCATACACACACTGCACCCTGTGCTACACACACACACTGCACCCTGCCCTGGGACGTGCCCTCAGCGGGCTGCCTGCCACCCACACACTCAGCCCCCTACACCCTGGGACACACCCCACTCCACCCGGTACTACACACACACCTCACCCTGCCCCGGGACATGCCCTCAGCAGGCTGCCTGCCCCCCACCCCACCCCACTCCACACACTGCACCCGGTGATACACACACCTCACCCTGCCCTGGGACATACCTTTGTCCTGCCTGCTACACCTCACACACCCCACTCCATACACACACTGCATCCGGTGATACACACACACTGCACCCTGCCCTGGGACTTGCCTTTCCCCCAGCGGGCTGCCTGCCACCCACACACTCAGCCCCCTACACCCTGGGACACACCCCACTCCACACACACACCCCACGCCCTGCCCGTGGGACACATCCTCACCTCCAGGAGGCTGCCTGCCACGCCCACCACGCCCAGCGACACACACAGACCACACAGTGAGCCCGCCCCCGCAACACCCCCCCCATTAAATCCACAGCCGGCATGTGCTCCCTCCCCCGCACCCCCGTACACACCGACACACCCTACAAGCCACACAGCCCGACCCCGCCTGCTCCACACATGGCCGGGCCCGGCGCCGCGCCACAGGCTGGCCACGTGCTGGCTGATATAAATACCCAGCCGGGTGTTTTCTTTGGGAGCAGGAACGTCCCCAGAGCCGAGCTGAGAGAAACCAGCTGCCTCCCATCCCCAAACCCACAAGTGGGCCCCTGGCCAGGAGCCCCCGGCAGCCCAGAGCCAATAGCAGGGCTGCCTGGGCCCGGGAGGAGCCCTGAGCCCCAGCCAAATCCCACAGAGCCCAGGCCTCAGCTCCCCCTGCCACACGGGATATTTATAACAACAAGCAGCGCCTTGAGCCCTGTGTACAGAGCAAGCGCCGCCCGGCTCCGCCACTGCCATGCCCAGCTCCTGAGGGCGGCTTTGCTCCAGGCCTGGGGCACGGGGGGCACCGCGGGGTCTCTGCCCAGCCGGCCAGGCCACCGCATGGCCCTGACGGGGTTTCAGAGCAGTGAACTGAGCTGCCAGCCTGTGCACCAGCCCCCCCAGGGCACAGACCCCACTGGGCTGGGGGGGATCCCAGCACCAGCCCCCCCAGGGCACAGACCCCACCGGGCTGGGGGGGGATCCCAGCACCATCCCCCCAGGGGCACAGACCCCACCGGGCTGGGGGTGGATCCCAGCACCAGCCCCCCCAGGGCACAGACACCACCGGGCTGGGGGGGGATCCCAGCACCAGCCCCCCCAGGGCACAGACCCCACCGGGCTGGGGGGGATCCCAGCACCAGCCCCCCCAGGGCACAGACCCCACTGGGCTGGGGGGGGATCCCAGCACCAGCCCCCCCGGGGCACAGACCCCACCGGGTTCTGGGGGGATCCCAGAACCAGCCCTCCTGGGGCACAGACCCCACTGGGCTGGGTGGGGGATCCAGCCCTAGCGCCCAAGGGCACAGACCCCACCGGGCTGGGGGGGGATCCCAGCCCCAGCCCCCCAGGGGCACAGACCCCACCGGGCTGGGGGGGGGATCTGGCCCTAGCACCCCAGGGCAGATCCTGCTGCCCTCAGGGGCTGAGTGTGTGAGACCCGGTGGTGCAAGGACTGTGCTCAGGAGACGGGGCTGTGAATTTTGGCTCAGGTGACTGCTCTGAGGTTCCTGCCTTGCCCCTCCCACCCAGCTGGGGTCCCACGGCTCTGACGCCAGGATCCACTGCCCTGGGCATATGCACCATCGCTGGGCATGTCCCTGGGTAGCTCTGCGTAGGGGCGTCCGTCATGGCATTGCACCAGCACAAGGGGCAGGGCTTCACCATGGCCCAAGGAGTGAGGGCACCACAGACGGGCGAAGGCGCCTCTCCCACAGGGGACTGCAGGAAAGGAGCACGCACACACCCACACTCACTGGCACACCCATTCACAACTCCCACGCACAACCGCTGTCACACCCAGACACAACACCCACGCACAACCACTGTCACCCACATTCACCCCTGGACGTAACTCTTGTGCATAATCACTGTCCTCACCACACCCGACACAACACTTGCACACAGCCACTGTCACACCCAGACACGACACTCACGCACAGCCACTGTCATACCCAGACACAACACCCACGCACAATCACTATCACCCACATTCACCCCTGGACGCAACTCCCGCGCATAATCACTGTCGTCACCACCCCCGACGCAACTCCTGCACACAACCCCTGTCACACCCAGACATGACACCCGCACATAACCACTGTCACAGCTGTTCACTGAATACACTACATCCCCCCAAGTCCTTGTCATACCCGTTTGCAACACACTCTCACTGTCACTAGTAACTGTTAATGGGGAGTCATCATCTCATAGTGTTTCTAGTGGGTCCTGCAGGGATCCATTCAGTGTTGTTGTGAGCTGGATGACACCTTGTTATGACGTTAATTAAATCCCATTGAGATTGATAGGTGTGAACTCACCCTTGAAAGCATAAGCCCCTACTCAAGACAAAACAGGGGGTGTACACCAGCCCAGAGGCTTTTGGCTGAGTTCTCTTTTAGGGGTGGGGGTGTGCAGGGAGCTCATGGAGAAATTGAGACCAGAGGAACAGAGAGTGGGAGAAGCAGGAGCCTGTGAGCACAGTGTGAGCCAGGAAAAAGCGAGAGAGCTTTGGGGTCTGGTGCTGACTAAGGAGGCTTGGGGCTGTAAACGAAGAAGCTGCTCCTTTTGATCTTGGTTCCTCCTGTGTTCAGGGAAGCAGGACTTTGTACATTGCTTGTAAATAAACAAAGAGAACACCAGACCGTGTCCATTTCTTCCTGCCAGAACATCCCCAGGACCCCAAAATCTGACTGGCTGCTTGAGTCGAGAAAGGGCAGCACTGTCTTTATCAATGATCTGGAAGGAAATATAAAGTCAGTACTACTAACATTTGCAGATGAAACAAAATTGGGGGGTTTGGTGAATGCTGATGGGGACTGGCCATTTATACAGAGCAGCCTCGGTCGCTTGGCAAGTTGAGCTAATTTGAACAACGCGTGTTTTAACACAGTCAGCTGCAAGGTCATACAGCGAGGAACCAAGAAGCCGTAGGTGGGGACCCTGTCCTGGAAAGCGGTGAATGAAAAGGACTTTGGGGACCTGCTAGATAACTGTAGCTACGATAGAGAATGTGGTGGATCCTTGGATGTATGTGCAGGGGCAGATGGAGGTAGAGGAGAAACCACCTCTGTATACACATTAATGAGACTATTACTGGCTACTGTGTCCAGTTCTGGCAGCCACACTTCCGGAAGGCCGCTGACCAACGGAGAAGGGCTTAGAAAAGAGCAATAAGAATGATTCAAGGTCTGGAAAACCTGCCTGGCAGGAAGATACCAAAGACGTTCAATCCATTTAGCTTAGCAAAGTGAAATGTCAGCGGTGACTTTGGGCATGGGGAGCAGCTTTCTGACAGTAGCTGCCTCTTTATCCTAGCAGACGAAGACAGAACTAGCTCCAATGGCCGGAAACGGAGCCAGACAGATCGAACTGGATATATGGCACCAATGTCTAGCAGTGATGGGAATTTAACCGGGGGAGCAACTTACCCAGATTCACCATTGCTGGGAGGTTTGTTGAAACCAAGACTTGGTGTCTCCTTCTAAAGCTCCACTGGCTCTCCCAGAAGTGCGGCTGCAGGAACCCCTGGCTGGGGCTGGTGGCCTGGGCAAGGCAGCGGGGCCAGTCAGCTCGGATGGGCCTAATGGGCCCCTCTCACCTTGGCAGCTACATACGAGAGGGTCACACAGCTCAGTGCTTCTGCAGGTCGAGCTCATCACACCGGCCAGGGGCTCTGTGTGTCCTGCCATCCCCCCACAAGTGCCCCTCCCCTCTATTTCAGGAACGCCCTGCAACCCCCTGCTGTCGGGCTCTGTGTCCCCCCCACATTCCCCTCTCCCCCATCCCAGGGACTCCATTCTCCCCCCATGTCACGAGCTCTGTGTGCCCCGATTCTCCCCTTCCCTCCCCATACCGGGGTCCCCCATTTCCCCTGCCTCCCACCATTCTTATTGATTTTTCTTTCATGCTGGAAGTCACCCTTTGAACTCCACCGGACAAGGGCCGAGCTGAGCTGGGGCTTGTTCTTAGCAAGGGCCTTTGCTCTCTAGGCAGCTTGGCTGGTGGTTCTGCTAACCAGTTTCCAGGGGCTCCGTGTCTCCCTCATTTGCCCCCTTCCAGCTTTCTGCTTTTTGCCACAATCAATGGGCTCTGCCCACAACTGTCTCGACCGTCCCTGGACCTGGGGCCTGGAGCTGCTGTGGAATTGGCAGCCAGAAAAATGCCTGTGAGCTGACCCTATGGCTGGGCAAGCGCAGTCAGTGAGTCAATGGATCACCCGCCACACCCACTCATGCACAATCCCCACTGCACACCCAGAGCCCAGCCCACACACCCACCCCAAGACATGGCTAGACTCAGTGTCCACACACAGGCTGCTCTTCGGCCAGTTTCCAAGCGGCTCATTGTGGTTACGCTCACCCTCATTCCTGACTGACTCCAGCGACGCCCCAAAGAGGAGCTGCTCCCCCGAGGGCCGAGCGTCCCCTCACCTGCGTTAAATTCACACCATTGGTTTCACACTGTGTGTCCTCACCAGGAACAGGTGCCTTCGCACTGCATGTGAGCCAACTACCCCGGGGACCTGTCCCGAGTGGCCATGGCAGCTGTGGTGTTAGCAGATGGAGCTGGGCCCGGTAAGCCCAGGCCGCTTGATTCACCACAACCAGCTCACCGATGAGAAAACCACAGCCCTGCCCCGGCAGGGGCAGTACCTTTCCCCATCAGCTCCCACCTGGCTAGGTGCTGGGAAGAACACCCCTCTGCCTAGTCTGGCTGCCCCCCCGAGAGACACCCACACACCCAGGGACAAATTCTCTGCTGGCATAAGAATTGGGCCAAAGACACAGAGTCTCTCTCTCTCACACACGCACAACACTCTGCCTCACCCGAGGGCTCTGCCCAGGAAGCCTGGGGGAGTCTGGACTGTGCCATGCGGCGGGGCAGACCGGATGGTCAGAACGGGCCCTTTCAGCCTGGATGTCTCCAACCAGTCCACACACACAGGCCCCTTGCGCCGCTTCTGGTGTGTCGCGTCTCTCAGTGCAGCGTGGGTGCAAACTGCCTGCAATAGGCATGCTGGTGCTTGGTGCCCATGCTGCCCGGGCTGCCCGGGGCCTGCCCGGATCCCGCCCAGCGTGGTGCCGTCTGGAATCCCGCACGCCGGGAAGAAGAAGGGCCCTTTGATAGCTGAGCGGCAGGTTCCTGCTGGAATGTGCCGGGCGCCTGACGCAGGCTGTTATTCCAGGCAGCTCTGCGGTGTGTGCTGAAGGGGCGACCTTGTGTGAGGGGCACCAGCAAGGGGCTGGAGGACTCTGTTCAGCCTGGCTCTGCCTCCCTTGTCCATCCTGCCCCCAGCACGCTGGGAAGCCCTCTGCAAGCCAGGGGCAGGGCAGCCTGGGGCCAGCAGCAGTCACAGCCCTTCCTGCTGGCCACTGGATGGGAGCGACTGGAGGGCTGGGGGACCCAGCTCCCAGCGACGCTGGGCCTGGGGAGGGGGTGCTGGCTGGGAGGGCGGAGGAGGAGGGGATGGCGCCAGAGGCAGACGCTGGGAGCTGAGTGGAAAGCATGAAGGGCTGGTGATGCTGCCAGCCCCGCCAGCCAAGGGGGCTCCAAGCGGACACATCTCATCTGTGTCCATCTGCCGAACAGCTGCTGGGAAAGAGAAACAAACAACCCTGGAGCTCCGGCTCCGCACACAGCCCCCTGTGAGTCATGACGGCTGCCAGCGCCGGCGCCGCACACAGCTCCTTGTAACGGCTCTGGCTCCGCACGCAGGCCCCCCCCCACCCCTGTGACGGCTCTGGCTCCGCACACAGCCCCCCCTCCCCCCCGTGACAGCTCCGGCTCCACACACAGTCCCCCCGTGACGGCTCCACACACAGATCCCCCGTGACGGCTCCGGCTCCACACACAGCCCGCCCGTGACGGCTCCGCACACAGCCCCCCGTGACGCTGATAGTGCCGGCTCCACACGCAGCCCCCCGTGACGGCTCCAGCTCCACACACAGCCCCGCCCGTGACGGCTCCACACACAGTCCCCCCGTGATGGCTCCGGCTCTGCACACAGTCTCCCCATGATGGCTCTGGCTCCATACGCATCCCCCCGTGACGGCACTGGCTCCGCACACAGACCCCCCCGTGACGGCTCCGAATCTGCACACAGCCCCGCCCGTGACGACTCCGACTCCACACACAGTCCCCCCATGACGGTGACGGCTCTGCACACAGCCCCCCGTGACGGCTCCGCACACAGCCCCCCCCCTCCCCCCCCCCCCGTGATGGCTCTGGCTCCATACACATCCCCCGGTGACGGTGACGACTCTGCACACAGCCCCCCCCCTCCCCCCCTGTGATGGCTCTGGCTCCATACACATCCCCCCGTGACGGTTGCTGGCTCTTGCCAAGCACACAGACAATGGCCTCACAAACACTCCAGGCCCAGCCGACTCGGCTTTGGGGGGTGCTAGTGTGTGTGTGTGGCACTGTGTGCCAGGGTGATGTGTGCAGTGCAGTGACCAGGGGAGTGTGAGCACAGTGCCGTGAGCACGCTGGGCCCAGGGGCCGGGTCTGGAGCGTGGCAGGCCCCATTCACCGAGGCCAGGGACTGGGCATGAGTGGGTGGGGCAGGGGAAGGCCCCAGTGCGCTGAGCCCAGGGGCTGGGCCTGGGGGTGGCGGGGGGGGGGGGGGAAGGCCCCAGTGCACTGAGCCCAGGGGCTGGGCCTGAGGGGGGGGGGGGGGGGGAAGGCCCCAGTGCGCTGAGCCCAGGGGCTGGGCCTGAGGGGGGGGGTGGGGCAGGGGAAGGCCCCAGTGCGCTGAGCCCAGGGGCTGGGCCTGGGGGTGGCGGGTGGGGGGGGGAAGCCCCCAGTGCGCTGAGCCCAGGGGCGGGGCCTGCGGGGTGGGGGTGGGGGGAAGGCCCCAGTCCGCGGACCCCAGGGGCTGGGCCTGAGCGGTGGGGTGGGGGGAAGGCCCCAGTGCGCTGAGCCCAGGGGCTGGGCCGGAGGGGGGGGGGGAACCCCCCGGTGCACGGAGTCCAGGGGCTGAGCCTGAGGTGTTGTGGGGGGGGGGGGGGCAAGGCCCCGGTTCGCTGAGCCATGGGGCTGGGCCTGAGGGGTGCATGGATGGGGGGGGAAGGCCCCGGTGCACTGAGCCCAGGGGCTGGGCCTGAGAGGGGGGGTGGGGGAGAAGGCCCCGGTTCGCTGAGCCCAGGGGCTGGGCCTGAGGGGGGGGTGAAGGCCCCAGTGCGCTGAGCCCAGTGGCTGGGCCTGAGGGTGGGGGGGGTGGGGGGGGAAGGTCCCGGTGTACTGAGCCCAGGGGCTGGGCCTGAGGTGTTGTGGCGGGGGGGGGGAAGACCCCGGTGCACTGAGCCCAGGGGCTGGGCCTGAGGGGTGCATGGGTGGGTGGGGGGGAAGGCCCCAGTGCGCTGAGCTGAACCATTCTGACGTGGGGGCCACACTGTGCCCTTGACGAGGACGAGCCGGGACATGATCAAAAATAACATCTGGGCTTTAAGCCAAACTGCTGCTGTGAGGCCCGACGCCATCTGCCCGCGCCTGTGAAGGACGAGGGGGCTGGGCAGGGCAGCACCGGGTCTCTCCTGCCTCCCCGGGGCTCGGCTCCCTTGTGCTGTGGACACCGGGCACCACAGGGAGGATTTGCCGTGGCTGGCACAGCGTGCCAGGAGCCTGCTGCTTCGGGCTAGCAGGATCCCTGGCCTTGTCCTGCCAGGCTGAGCAGGGCAGCTCCTCGGGGGGAGCGAGAGCCGTGCAGACCAGCCCTGAGCCTGGCCGGGCACCCAGAGCCCTGCATGGGCTGCGCTGCCAGCAGGGAGCGGACGGGGTCAGCTCGTAGGCACCCGAGCAAGGGCTGGCGCAGGCCCAGCAGAAGCAGCAGCTCTGAGCTCAGCCCAGAGAGCATCCGGGCAGCTCCTGGAGGGATCGGAAGCTGCAGCAGAGAGGGGCCTGGCCCCCCAGGGCGTCCCAGGGCCCCTGCTGCTACCCATCACCCAGCACAGCCAGCCCCAGCCCCAGTCCGTCGGGCCCCATCCTCATCCCCTGCCCTGGCTGGGCCCAGCACAGCTGACCCCCAATGTTCGGCTGGCACGAGTCAGACCCAAACAGTGAGGATCTTGGGTTGCTCTTTTGAACCCCCGCCCCTGGTGCCATCTGTTGGGGGAGGGGGAGGAGAGTCCCAGCTCCCCCCACTCCCAGAGCAAGGGGCTCATGCAGCTGCCGGCTGGTGTGGGGGCCCCACCTACTCCCCAAACCCCAATGTTCTTATTAATCCTGCCCCTCCTCACACCCGGCAAAGAATTCCCCCCCCCATATCAGCTTTGCCCCCACCCCCATCTCCCCCTCTGCTCCAGGGGCTCTTCACCCCCCTTCCCAGGCTGGGTGCTAAAGGTAGGGTGACCAGATGTCCCGATTTTATAGGGACAGTCCTGATTTTTGGATCTTTTTCTTATATAGGCTCCTATTACTCCCCATCCCCGTCCCGATTTTTCACATTTGCTCCCTGGTCACCCTCGCTGCAGGAGGGTGGGAGCAGGGAGCAGACTGACCCATGGCTCATGGGGGGGGGAGGGGCTGGGTTCTTCGGCTCTCCCCCCAGCCTGGGAGAATGGTGTCGGCTGTCCCCGCTCAGGAACTCCTCTGGCTCCTGAGGGCGAGGAGCGCCTCCTGCCTCCTGCAGTGCTCGGATCGGCTGCTTTTCCCCAGGAGGTGTAGGGGCCCTGCCTGGAGCCGGCTCAGCCCTGTGCCCGGAGCATCTGGCCCCTGCCCAGGCTGCTGCCCCCAGCTCACCCGGGCATCACTCAGGGCGGGGGTGGCCGGGTCCGTGGTCGGCTCCGAGTCGGGGTCAGGAGCCGGCATCTGGGGTTCTCGGCAGGGCACGGCTGGAGACGTCTGGGTCATCGCTCAGCCAGCTCCGGGAGCTGTTTCTGGTCGATATACTGCTGTCACGGCGTCCCCAGGCGATGCTCTGGAACTGCTCCCCACAAAGCCAGGCAGGACTCTGAGGAGCCTCCTCTCCCTCAGAGCAGCCTGTCTGCAGGGCAAGAAGCTCCCACGGCTTCACCTCCTGGGTCTCTCCTTGGAGCATTCAGCATCCTCTGCCCCTCCGTGTGCTTCCCACAGCGAGTCCGCCCAGGCGGGGTCCTGGGGAAGCCACAGGGTCCTGCCCCCCCACTGCGCAGTCAGACGTGACTCTCAGCCAGCCAGTAACACAGAGGTTTATTCGATGACAGGAACAGGGGCTAACACAGAGCTTGTAGGTACCGCGAACCGGACCCCTCAGCCGGGTCCATTCTGGGGGGCAGTGAGCCAGACCCCCACGTCTGCCCTTCACTCCTCGTCCCCAGCCAGCTCCAGACTGAAACCCCCTCCAGCCCCTCCTCGTCTGCTCAGCCCCTTTCCCGGGCCAGGAGGTCACCTGACCTCTTTGTTCTCCCACCTTTAGCATCCCCTTGCAGGGGGGAAGGGCCAGGCCATTAGTTGTCAGGAGACCGAGGGTCGGCCAGAAACTGAGCCCCCCCCCCCCCCCCCACAGTATTCAGAGGAAACATTAAGAACAGCCCCACTTCGTCACAACTGCCATGGACCAATCTGGGGGGAACCACTCTAGCCCCGCTGGGCGGTGTGTCCTGCAGTGTCTAGCTTCACAAGGCGATGCAGAAGTCTTATGGCCTGGCGGCCCCAGGGTCCCAGGTTCTAATCCAGCAGGTTCTTAGGGTATGTCTACACTACAAGAGTAGTTCGATTTAACTTAGGTCGAATTTGTGGATTCGACCTTATGAAGTCGAATTTGTGTATCCACACTAAGGACACTAATTCGACTTTGTGAGTCCACACTAACGGGGCAAGCGTTGACATTGGAAGCGGTGCATTCTGGGCAGCTATCCCACAGTTCCCGCAGTCCCCGCTTCCCATTGGAATGCTGGGTAGAGCCCCCAATGCCTGCTGGGGGAAAAATGTGTCGAGGGTGGTTTTGGGTAACTGTCATCATTCAACCATCAATCACGCCCTCCCTCCCTCCCTGAAAGCGCCGGCGGGAAATCTGTTCGCGCACTTTTCTGGTCAGTGACAGCGTGGACGCCACAGCACTGCGAGCATGGAGCCCGCTGCGATCATCGCTGCACTTATGGCCGTTGTCAACTCCTCGCACCTTATCGTCCACCTCTTCCACAGTCAGCTGCTGAGAAATCGGGCGAGGAGGCTCCGGCAGCGCGGTGAGGACATGAAGTATCAGAGTGGCACAGACCTCTCACAAAGCACGGGATCCCGCACCGCAGAGATCATGGTGGCAATGGGTCACGTTCATGCTATGGGACGGCGATTCTGGGCCCGGGAAACAAGCACGGACTGGTGGGACCGCATAGTGCTGCAGGTCTGGGATGAATCACAGTGGCTGCGAAACTTCAGGATGCGTAAGGGCACTTTCCTTGAACTGTGTGACTTGCTGTCCCCTGTCCTGAAGCGCCAGGACACCCGGATGCGAGCAGCCCTGAGTGTGCAGAAGCGAGTGGCCATAGCCCTCTGGAAACTTGCAACGCCAGACAGCTACCGGTCAGTAGCGAACCACTTTGGCGTGGGCAAATCTACCGTGGGGTTGCTGTGATGCAAGTAGCCCACGCAATCGTTGACCTACTGCTCTCAAAGGTAGTGACCCTGGGAAACGTCCAGGTCGTCATAGATGGCTTCGCCGCGATGGGATTCCCAAACTGCGGTGGGGCTATAGATGGGACTCACATCCCTATCCTGGGACCGGCCCACCAGGCCAGCCAGTATATTAACCGAAAGGGCTACTTTTCAATGGTGCTGCAAGCACTGGTGGACCATAGGGGACGTTTTACCAACATCTACGTCGGGTGGCCAGGCAAGGTTCATGACGCGCGTGTGTTCAGGAACTCGTGTCTGTTTAGACGCCTGCAGGAAGGTAGTTTCTTCCCGGACCACAAAGTAAGTGTTGGGGATGTGGAGATGCCTACAGTGATCCTCGGGGACCCAGCCTACCCGCTAATGCCCTGGCTCCTGAAGCCCTATACAGGCGCCCTGGACAGTGACAAAGAACTCTTCAACTACCGGCTGAGCAAGTGCAGAATGGTGGTGGAGTGTGCTTTCGGACGTCTCAAGGGGAGATGGAGGAGCTTACTGACTCGCTCGGATCTCAGCGAAACCAATATCCCCATTGTTATTGCAGCTTGCTGTGTGCTCCACAATCTCTGTGAGAGCAAGGGGGAGACCTTTATGGCGGGATGGGAGATTGAGGCAAATCGCCTGGCTGCTGATTACGCTCAGCCAGACACCCGTGCGATTAGAAGAGCCCAGCGGGAAGCGCTGTGCATCCGGGAGGCTTTGAAAGCTAGGTTCCTCAGAGAGCAGGGTAACCTATGACTGTCCAGTCTCTTTACAGAGAAGCTGAACCTGCCCCTGTTTCAGTTACTATTGACTTTTTTCAGTGGTTACATACCCCGTTCACCAGGTTTCCCCCCTTCCAACAGACGTTTAAAAATAAAGTTAATGGAACATTTTTAATTAACAAAGTTTTCTTTACTAATGAATTCGCGTTAAAGGGTTCAAACAGGGACGCAGACTGTGGTGGGTACGGTGTGCAGTGATGTACAGACCGCTTCTACACTCGTGGACTGACAGGCTCCTGCTCCTACAGCGGTCTCTGGGGGGAGGACGGTTACAGGAGAGTGTGCAGGAAGGGGTGGGTTTGCAGGAAGGGGTGAGGGGTGTGTGGGAAGGGTGAGTAGGTGTGGGTGGATGATGGCTCTGGCTGGGGCTCAGGGCATCGGAGAGGTTCATGGCTAGGGTGGAAGGGCATGGTAAGGGCAGCCTGCCTTGCCATTTGTGGATGCCAGGCGCTAGGACCCTGGGGCAGCATACACCTCCCAGACTGACCTGGGGCAGCAGACACCTCGCAGAGTGACCCGGGTGCCTAGTGACTGCACTCTGTGTGTGACCTGCTGTTGATCCTGCCCCCATGTCTGTACCCTGTTAATGGAGGCTGTCCTATGCAATTAACAAACCCCTCCCCCCCTTCACACAAAGTCTTCTGCAAAGAAACATGACGGAAACAGTAATGAACAGCAAACTATTTTTAATATTCAACTACACAGTTGGGGGATGAAACTGGGATTTGGGATCGGGTGAGCCAGGAAGGCAAGCAATTCTCATACTTTAGGGAATGAGAGCTGTTTGGTACATGAGCGCTCTGCTGGGGTGGAGTGACAGTTTTCACGGCCCCTAGCGCCCCTCCTTCTTGTGATTTTGGATGAGGGGGGGGGACAGGACTTTGTGGCGGGGGAAGGCGGTTGCAGATACAGTTCAGGGGGGCTCTCTGCTCCTGCCTGCGGTCCTGCAGAACATCCACAAGGCGCCGGAGCGTGTCCGTTTGCTCCCTCATTAGTCCAAGCAGCGTTTGAGTCGCCTGCTGGTCTTCCTGCTGCCAACTGTCCTCCCGTTCGCTGTGTGAGCGCTGCTGCTGAGAGAGGGTCTCCCTCCACTGGCTCTGCTGGGCCGCCTCGGCTCTGGAGCAGGCCATCAGTTCAGCGAACATCTCGTCCCGAGTCTTTTTCTTTCGCCGCCTAATCTGCGCCAGCCTCTGTGAGGGGGATGCCGGGGCAGGTCGGGAAACAGCCGCAGCTGTGTGATGGGAAAAAGGAAGTGATTTCCTTGCAAAGATACATGTTTGCGAACACTGAACACAGTCTAGTCTGTTTCTGTGAACAAGACCATACACGGCACCTATCTCATGCGTTCTCAGGACAAGTTCGAATTTTCGGCATTCGCTTTCATTGCCTGAGGTCTTGCACTGGAGATCAGACAAGTGGGGCAGGACAGCAGAATCCGTGTAGCAGCCAGGCCTGGTAAGCCGTAAACTTTAGGCTGCTTAAAAGTTAATGTATAGCAGTGCCCTCCTGCTGCAGGCAATCTGGAAAGCATAAACTCTGACCCTGTTCCACCCCCTCGCGGCTGTCCCCGGGAAAGATCCCTGTATGCTTCCCCTCTGCAGCCTCCACCATGTGGCTGTTAAACGACGCTTATTGTTATGCAAAGGAAAAGTGAAGCATTCCCAATAGTAACATTACACTAATTCCCCTAATTAGATGCAGCAGTTGCCGAGCGAGATCACCCTGAGGCGGGTCACTAAGACAGACAGAGAGCGCATGCTGCGTGAAACCCTGCACAGACCAGGGCCCTATGCTGCCATGCTCATCGAGGCAATGCTCCCACTGTACCTGAGGATAGCCTGGCGCGGAAGAGTGTGCTTCCACGGAGCACCCAATAAGGCACCTCTCCCCAGGAACCTCCTGCGGAGGCTTTTCGAGTACCTCTACGAGAGCTTTGTGGAACTCTCCCAAGAGGATTTCTGTTCTATCCCCATATGCATTGACCTTCTTTTCATATAGTTTTTATTCCTGTTTTTTAAAAAATAAATGTTTACATGTTTATAGCACTTACCGACTGATCCTTCCCCTGATTCAGAGTCTGGGTTAACGGCCGGGGAGGGTTGGTAGGGGATCTCTGTGAGGCTGATGAAGAGATCCTGGCTGTTGGGGAAAGCAGTATTGTAAGCGCTGTCGCCTGCCTCGTCCTCCACAAACCCTTCCTCATCTTCCCCATCCGCGAACATCGCCGAGAAACTGCCCGTCGACACTATCCCATCCTCAGAGTCCACGGTCACTGGTGGGGCAGTGGTGGCAGACCCACCGAGAATGGCATGCAGTGCCTCGTAGAAGCGGCATGTCTGGGGCTGGGATCCGGAGCGTCCGTTTGCCGCTTTGATTTTTTGGTAGCCTTGTCTCAGGTCCTTGATTTTCACGCGGCACTGCGTTGCATCCCGGCTGTATCCTCTGAGTGCCATGGCTTTGGAGACCTTCTCGTAGGTCTTTGCATTCCGTTTTTTGGAGCGCAGCTCCGAAAGCACAGACTCATCACCCCACACAGCGATCAGATCCAAGACTTCCCGGTCAGTCCATGCTGGGGCCCTCTTTCTACTCTGAGATTGCATGGACCCCTCTGCTGGAGAGCTCTGCATCGTTGCCGGTGCTGCTGAGCTCGCCCCGATGTCCAACCAGGAATTGAGATTCAAACTGGCCAGACAGGAAAAGGAATTCAAATTTTCCCGGGGCATTTCCTGTGTGGCTGGTCAGAACATCTGAGCTCGGACTGCTGTCCTGAGCATCAACACAGTGGTGCACTGTGGGATAGCTCCCGGAGCTACTAAGGTCGATTTCCATCCACACATAGGCTAACTCGACATGGCCATGTCGAAATTAGCGCTGCTCCCCTCGTCGGGGTGGAGTACCGAATTCGAACTAAAGAGCCCTCTATGTCGAACTAATTAGCTTCCTGGTGTGGACGGTTGCACGGTTAAATCGAATTAACGCTGCTAAATTCGACATAAACTCCTAGTGTAGACCAGGCCTTATATGGAGGAAGCTGTTCAGATAAGTTGAGGATGAATCACCGGGGCAAGAAGCTTACACAGCTTCGACCTTCCTGGGTCTGACCTCAGAGCGTTCAGCATCCCATTCTCACACCATGCGCTTGCCGCAGCGAGTCCGCCCGGGTGGGGCTCTTGGGGAGCCAGAGGGCCCTGCACCCCAACTCCGCAGTCAGACGTGACGCTCAGCCAGCGTAAAACAGAAGGTTTGTTAGTTGACAGGAACACAGCGTCGGGCAGAATTTGTTAGCACAGAACTCAGTGACTTTCAGCCAAGTCCATCTTGGGGAATCCTGGGCTCCTCCTCTTCCAGCAACTCGACCCCTGTTGCTCCTCCTCTTTGTCTCGCTTCCGGGCAGAGTCACCTGGTTGCATCCCCCTCCTGGGTCTCAGGTTACGAAGGGCAAGGGCCATAGCCTGCATCTGGACAGCCTCACCTGTCCCCAAGGGTGTCAGCCAAACCACACACCTCTATTCCCACCACCTAGGCTTTGGTGCAGCACACAGGGAAAATGAGGCACACACAGTATTCATGCAAAACAGTAAGACTCACATAGGCTCACATACAACATAACAAGGGAAAATCCCCACTTTGTCACGCCCATATTGGGTAGATAACACGCTCTTCCATTCAGCCCCAGCCCTTATGCACACTAGATTGTGTGCCCCCTTGTCACAGAGTCCCTGGGCGATGCTCTGGAACTGCTCCCCACAAAGCCAGGCAGGACTCTGGGGAGCCTCCTCTCCCTTGGAGCAGACTGTCTCCAGGGCAAGAAGCTCACACGGCTTCACCTCCTGGCTCTGACCTTGGAGCATTCAGCATGTGCCCCTCCGTGCGCTTCCCACAGCGAGTCTGCTCAGGCGAGGTCCTGGGGAAGCCAGAGGATCCTGCATCCCCACTTCGCAGTCAGACGTGACTCTCAGCCAGCCAGTAACACAGAGGTTTATTCGATGACAGGAACAGGGTCTAAAACAGAGCTTGTAGGTACAGAGAATTGGACTCCTCAGCCGGGTCCATTCTGGGGCCCAGCGAGGCAGACCCCCACGTCTGCCCTCACTCCTGGTCCCCAGCCAGCTCCCAACTGAAACCCCCTCCAGCCCCTTCTTTCTGGCCTTTGTCTCTTTCCCAGGCCAGGAGGTCACCTGATCTCTTTGTTCACCTTTAGTCATCCCCTTGCAAGGTGGGGGGGAGGCCCCCAGCCATTTGTTACTAGGATACAAAGTGTTGGCAATTTATGCACACTGGAGACTTAAGAAATGCATAGGGGAAACTGAGGCACCCACACAGTATTCAGAGGAAACATTAAGAACAGTCCCACTTCGTCACACCCCTGGAGATCTAGTTTAGTGAAAATCTTGGCAGTACTCAGGCAGTCCAACAACTCTGGTCACACAAGTCACACAAGCAATTTCCTTAGACACTCCAGTCTCCCAGTATCACCACCAGTGCCACTCGTCCTGGGGATGAATGGTTATGAAAACCAACACCCCAATAAAAGAAAAAGGTTCTCTCGATCCCAAAGAATCAAGCCCCAGACCCAGGTCAATATACACATCAGATCTTACCCACAAATCACGCTGTTGCCAATCCTTTAGAATCTAAAATCTAAAAGTTTATTCATAAAGGGAAAAAGGTAGAGATGAGAGCTAGAATTGGTTAAATGGAATCAATCACATACAGTAATGGCAAAGTATCAGAGGGGTAGCCGTGTTAGTCTGGATCTGTAAAAGCAGCAAAGAATCCTGTGGCACCTTATAGACTAACAGATGTTTTGGAGCATGAGCTTTCGTGGGTGAATACCCACTTCGTCGGATGCATCACAGTAATGGCAAAGTTCTTGGTTCAGGCTTGTAGCAGTGATAGAGTAAACTGCAGGTTCAAATCAAGTCTCTGGAACATCCCCCGCTGGAATGGGTCATTCAGTCCTTTGTGCAGAGCTTCAGTTTGTAGCAAAGTCCCTCCAGAGGTAAGAAGCAGGATTGAAGACAAGATTGAGATGAGGCATCAGCCTTATATAGGCTCCTCCAGGTGTAAGAACACTTCTTTGTTCTTACTGTGGAAAATTACAGCAAAATGGAGTCTGGAGTCACATGGGCAAGTCCCTGCACACCCTGCTGAGTTACAAGGCGTATCTGCCTTCTCTCGATGGGTCAATTGTGTAGCTGATGGTCCTTAATGGGCCATCAAGCAGGCTAGGCAGAGCTAACACCAACTTGTCTGGGGTGTATCCCAGAATCACAGCACAAAGTTGAAATACAGACAGTATAGAGCCAATACTCATAACTTCAACTACAAAATGACACATGCACACAGACAGCATAACCATAACCAGCAACCCATAACCTGGTCTTAGACATCTTATATGACCCCCTTTACATAAGATTTGGTGCCACTGCAGGACCTTGGTTGCAACCCATGTTCTATATGGTCCCAGTTTATATCAATAATGTCACAATAACGTCACACCATGCGAGAGCACCAGGCCTGTGGATCCATGACACGAGGCTAGCCCCAATAAGCAAACCCAGGACAGGACCCCCCCAGTTCCATGGGCACGGCCCCCCCGTACACTCTGAGGGGGAGGCCTGGCTCAGGACTTAGGCCCAACCCAGAAGTGTGCAGTGAGGGTAATTCTTCAATGGGTGGCTGCAGAGAAGAAATTCTCACCTTTCCTCTACCCCAGTGCCAGGTCCTGGGAACAGAGGAGCTGGAATTGCTCAGGGACGAGCACAGACTCGAGCTAGCTGCTAGTACTGAGACCTGCAGGAGGGTTCGCTTGGTGAATGTTCCAATCAAGGGCTGTGACCGTGTTAGGAAGGATCGAGTGGGTAGAAGGGGGAGGGGAAAGGGGGCCACTCTACATCCCTGTTTCCGAGTCGCTGAGAGCTGGGAAGCAAAGGGGCATGAATGCTGATGGAGCGATGGCTATGAATGGCATTAGTTATTGTCTGCTCCAGAGCCCAGCGCACCCGAGGGACCAGCGCGAGTGGCTCCTTACGCACGTCTCTCCCATGGGGAACGTCAACCCGAGGGCTGTGCTGCGGCCAGAACTAAAACATCCTTGGAATTTCTCACCGTCGCAGACGGCAACCTCCCGACGCCACACGAGCTGCAGCCAAAAGTGGGGAATTCTGTGCTAGGCCCTGTCTACACTGGCCTTGTATCTCGGCTGCTGCGCTGCTCCCAGGTAGCTGCTCCCTGCCGACGAGAGATGCTCGCCTGCTGGCAACGAGCAGCAGTAGCTGTGTCCGCAGCAGGAGAGCGTCTCCCGCCAACATAGCACTGTCCACACTAGTGCGTCTGGCGGTGAACGTTTCGTCGGTCAGGAGGGTGTGTTTTCACGCCCCTGACTGACAAAAGTGCTTGTGTAGACAAAGCCTCGCAGGTTCTCAAACTGGGGGTCGGGACCCCTCAGGGGGTCACAAGGTTATTACCTGGGGGGTGACGAGCTGTCAGCCTCCACCCCAAACCCTGCTTTACCTCCAGCATTTGTAATGGTGTTAAATATATAAAAAGTGTTTTTAATTTATGGGGGGGGGGTCACACTCAGAGGCTTGCTGTGTGAAAGGGGGCACCAGTAGAAAAGTTTGAGTGCCACTATGGTAGACCTTGTCCCCAGATAAAGGGGAACTGGTCCCAGAACTGACAGTGAACGATGGCTTAGGAGCAAGTCATTGTGACTTGATCACAGTTATAACGTGTGAGCAGAATGACGTCCAGACCCATAACACGAATACTTGGTGCTTTAACAGGGACAGCAGCAAAGGGTCCTGTGGCACCTTATAGACTAACAGACGTTTGGGAGCATGAGCTTTCGTGGGTGAATACCCACTTCATCAGATGCATGTCATTCACCCACGAAAGCTCATGCTGCAAAATGTCTGTTAGTCTATAAGGTGCCACAAGACTCTTTGCTGCTTTTACAGATCCAGACTAACACTGCTCCCCTCTGATACTTAACAGGGACAGTGTCACAAAGCTGAAAACTATTCTGAGCCAGCTCAGCTGGGAGCAAGAATTTAATCAGAAAAGTGTGAATGACAATTGGGAATTGTTTCTGAACATCTTCCGAGGTGCCCCAAAAGCCGCAATGCAGGGAGAAGGCCAGGCTGGTTAAAACACGCACCTGGGCTAGAGGGCAAGGGAAGGCAGCTATAAAAAATAGAAAAATAATATGCAACAAATGGAAGAAAGAGGAAGGTGACGGTAATTCATATAAATCAGAAGCTATGGACTGGAAAAAATTGGTAAGGGGAGCAAAAGGACACATGGAGACTGCTATGGCCAGCAGCTCTGAGGAGGTTTTAAAGCATATTAAATCCTAGCAATGGCATTCATCCATGACCCGGTGGAAATGGCAGAATGAGCAATAACAATGCGGAGGTAGATGGGTGACAGTTCTCCGAAAAGGGCCATGTGTTTGCAGTTTAATGTACCCACCCTACACACGCCCACATCACGGGTCATTTGAGAGCTTTCTTTAGGTGTGGTGAGGGTGTGTGCTGGAGCTGTCACGTGGTGCCAGGCGCCTGTAGGCGAGGGGGAACACCAGTCTGCGGAATGAGAACGTGCCATTTTCTGCACAATTCCAGAACCACTGCACCATGGCTGTGACTGCAGACTGCACTGGTCACATTCATGTCAACAGCTGATTTCGGGGTTTATTGGCCAAAGCTACCAAACAGCCATGCGTGAGAAGAGTTTCATTGGTTTTGCCATGGGTTTTTTCCAGAGATGCTGAAGCTGTTTAGCATGTGACAAAAGTGGGGCATACCAACACTTTGCAATATACTAACATGTAATGGTTTCATGGCTCATATGCTTCATTTTCAGAGTACCTCATAAGTGATTATTTTTTCTCTATTTTCAATGGAAATTTGCTGACCAGCTCAGTGTCACGCTGCAGGTTGCGCACCAGTAGCACCAGATCGTGTGCCCGTAGCTTGCACTGCACCGTAGGTAGATATAAATGCATGTGAATTCCTAATGTAATGCATCTCCATTTGTAAGCCTTTGCACAGACAATGTAGCACGTGTGCTTGGTAGAAGGTTTTACTCTGTAATTACCTATGCATGCAGTATTAGCCTTTAAAATAGGGGGGGCAAACAGCTGGGCCCCTGCCCCCTATCTGCCCCTCATACTTCCCGCCCTCTGACTGCCCCCCTCAGAACCCCGAACCCATCCAACCCCCCCCACTCCTTGTCCCCTGACTGCCCCCTCCTGGGACCCCCCACTCCCCACCCCCTTACCGGCTGGAGCCAGCCATGCCGCCGCGCTGCCCGTCAGGAGCTCACAGCCCCGCTGCCCAGAGTGCTGGCGACGCGGCGAGCTGAGACTGCAAGGGATGGGGACAGTCTCCCTGGCAGGAGCTCAGGGGCTGGGCAGGACAGTCCCACGGGCTGGATGTGGCCCACGGGCCGTAGTTTGCCCACCTCTGCTTTCAAATATTCTAGTGTAACTCCTCTGCAAAGTGGTATCATACGAACATAAGAATGGCGCTACTGGGTCAGACCAAAGGTCCATCTAGCCCTGTGTCCTGTCTTCTGACAGGGGCCAATGCCAGGTGCCCCAGAGGGAATGAACAGAACAGGGAATCATCGAGTGATCCATCCCCTGTCGCCCATTCCCAGCTTCCATGACCAGTTATAGTCTTGGCCTTCACAACATCCTCTGGCAAGGAGTTCCATAGGTTGACTGTGTGTTGTGTGAAGAAATACTTCCTTTTGTTTGTTTTAAACCTGCTGCCTATTCATTTCATTGGGTGACCCCTGATTCTTGTGTTATGAGCAGGAGTAAACAACACTTCCTTATCTAATCTACTTTCTCCACACCAGTCATGATTTTCTCAGAAGCAGCAAGGGCCGGGTTCGATGTCTATGGGTTCCGCTTAACAATACAGCACAGAACCAGCTCGAGCCCCCATCCGGTAATCGGGGAAAATTACAGCCCACTCTTGGGCACCTCTCAGAGGCAATGCTTCCCCTCTCCCAAGTCTTGAGTCTGAGTACAATAAAAGAAAACTTCTATTAGAAGGGAATGGAACCCAGTATTAAGCTGGGAAAACGCCACCACAATCATTCAAAAACATGTGACCACAAGCAAACACCCACCTCACAGTATGTTGGACAGTGTCCTTTGCCTCAGTTTCCTACCTCATAGTGTGACAATCTGACAAAGGAACGTCCCTTTAACAAGCCCCTCTCCCTCCGCTGTGTACTTGGGGAATTTTATCTCTACAGGATGTTCCAGTGTATGAAGACATGGAGGAGACAAGCCCTTTAAAGCTTACATCAAAGAGCAAAAATTTGCCACAAACCCAGGCCCCAGTGCAGGACTGAACTCTGTGCTTCTGGCCACAGAAGCAGGAGAGATGAATTGTAGCTACTGGACGAGGTTTCTCATTCAGATGATGTGCCATCAATCCTCTAGCACAGGGGTTGTTTTCAGAAATACACATGCAAGTCGATTTGGCACATGTTAGAGTTGTACTGGACCCAGGAAAGAAAACAGACTCTGAGTCTGATCAGAAAGCATCACGTTCACCAGTTCTGTAGCCACCAGAGCAAGCACGTCCTCCAGCAACTGGTTCTTTTGCGTTGTTTGCTTGAGAAAAACACACAGGACCGACAAGAAACTTCATAAAATAGTATCAGAGGGGTAGCCGTGTTAGTCTGGATCTGTAAAAGCAACAAAGAATCCTGTGGCACCTTATAGACTAACAGACGTTTTGCAGCATGAGCTTTCGTGGGTGAATACCCACTCTTGCATCTGAAGAAGTGGGTATTCACCCACGAAAGCTCATGCTGCAAAACGTCGGTTAGTCTATAAGGTGCCACAGGATTCTTTGTTGCTTTCATAAAATAGAAACATCTGAGAGCACAACCAATCTAAGAGAAGCTGCTTCTGTTGCTGTGCAGAAGATCTGTGGAAGGCTGGATTGCTAACAATGCAGTTTGTGATGGGATCCCCAGGTGCAGCCTGGGACTGTGGGACCACTGTGGCCCCTGAACTCTCTCTCACCTGGGCTTTCTCACAAGGCCTTGCTAGTGACCAGCAGCAAACCCCTCCAGGCACTGTGATCACTCAGCACAACCGCGTGTGGAGCTCCACACCCAGCTCTGTCGCATGAATGCTCCCAGAGCCACTCATGAATCACCCAGAGAAAGGCACCAGCTGAATCCCCTGCAGCTCTCAGCACGGTACCCCAGGAAAATACCATCTTTATTCATTGGTTCAGCACTTCATCAACGGAAAGTGGATATACACCAGCCTTTGTAACCTGAGCAGATTTACCAACCACTTCAGGCAAACTCACTGGTAAAGATAAACAATTAAAATCTATCTTTTGTAGTCAATAAATTTGTTTAAGTGATAGGCAAAAAGTCAGAGTTAGTTACCAAAATAAAGTAAAATATAAGCCCGCAGTCTAAACTCCCAACCCTATTAGACTGGGCAACATCTAGACTAAGGAGTTTTTCTCACCCCACTGGATATTGCAGTTCATAGGACACAGGTTTCACCCTTGAAACCTGGGCCAGTCTCCTCTGTTGGAGTCTTCAGTCTTCTGAGTGTCCTTGTTGCGTGCATAGAGGTGGGGGGAGGAGAAAAGGCTGAGCACGGGGTCCCCGTGTCCTGTTTTATACCCTCAGTCCATGTGCTTGGAGAACACAAGTCCAGGCATGTCTGCGGCTTTGCTAAGCAATTCCCCTGGTGTGGCCTCATGCAGGTGAGTCGTTGCATTGTAGCTCCCTTGCTGGACAATGGCTGTTGATGGTTATTTTGACACCCACTTGGGCATTGGTTGATTTCCTTGCTGTTGTGTCTAGGAAGCTAATCTCTGGCTGATTTCCCAATTTACAGCATATTTTAGTGACAACCACACAACACAATTCTCATAACTTCATGTGCACTAATGATGTACATATTTAGATAGAACAGCGACTTTCAGCAGATCATAGCCTTTCCCGTGATACCTTCCAAGGGATGCTCTATATGCAATATCACAATTATATACAAATGAGGAATATGGGTGTTACAGGGCACGCCCCCGAGGTACAAAGTGTCACACAGTTATCACTCAACATGCCTTCCTTCTTTGCTGATCAAGTATCAGCGGGGGAGCCGTGTTAGTCTGGATCTGTAAAAGCAGCAAAGAATCTTGTGGCACCTTATAGTCTAACAGACATTTTGGAGCATGAGCTTTCGTGGGTGAATACCCACTTCGTCGGATGCCCACGACGAAGTGGGGATTCACCCACGAAAGCTCATGCTCCAAAACATCTGTTAGTCTATAAGGTGCCACAAGACTCTTTGCTTCTTTGCTGATGTGAGCCAAGCTGCTGGTAATCAGAAGCAGGAACTTTAGTCATCCACATGTTTTGTGGACATTCTTCTGGCAAGTGAGCCTAACGAACAGCTTTCAAACGAGCAAGCGGGTTTGTACAACCCCGCTGCAATCCTAGCCAGCCTCCGAACATTAGCCAAAGCCAGGTGACTGAGGCCTACAGAGCTCAGCTAGGTGTGAGCCCCAACAGAGACAGAGGTTGGCCTTTGGCTGATAGATAAAGAACTGATAATTCAGCAGCATTGAGTACCAGCCTTCAGAAGACACTCAAAGACGGTGCCACTCAGCTGCAGAGCACCTAGTATTCAGCAGTTCCAGAGTGTTCACCCCACTGCACACAAGGCTGCCTGCATGGCTACCCCATGAGTTTGGGGCTCACATTGTCATTGGCAGACGGTATTGTCATGGATTCTGCATCCCGTACATGTAGGGTGACCAGACAGCAAATGTGAAAAATCGGGACAGGGGGTGGGGGTAATAGGAGCCTATATAAGAAAAAGACCCAAAAATCGGGACTGTCCCTATAAAATCGGGACATCTGGTCACCCTACGTACATGGAGCCGAGGCAGTCCATCACTAGCGCGGTAAATACCGAGGTGGAAAGACTCCAGGGAAGCCTATTCATTCCAAACGGAATTGTGCCATGTCATGCTGGTGGAATCTCTTCCAGGAAGGAGAGACTCATATCGACATCAGCACAGAGCCGACTGATGGGAAGCACGCCTTCCATCAATGGCTAGGGCGGGATTTCAAGAACACCAAGAAATAACACTGACGGGTGGGAAAGAAAAGGCACTTACTCTCCCCTGGCAATCAGAGTCTCAAAAGAACAAAAGAACGGCCACACTGGGTCAGACCAAAGGTCCATCCAGCCCAGTATCCTGTCTGCCGACAGTGGCCAGTGCCAGGTGCCCCAGAGGGAATGAACAGAACAGGGAATCATCGAGTGATCCATCCCCTGTTGCCCATTCCCAGCTTCATGGACCTATCCTCCATGAACTTACCTAGTTCTTTTTTGAACCCTGTTATAGTCTCTTATGCAATGCACAGCATTTGCAAAACCTAGAACATGTCCAGAACCAATGTGCCATGGAAAAGTACTCGAGAATATCAACAGTGTCTGTAGTCAGAGCAATCCGCCCTGCACTGAACTGTGTCCCTGCCAAGGCAACGGAGACTGTGGTAAGCCGCACACTCAGCAGAGATCAGAACAATGAACAAGACGAAGATGATGTTGACTAGAAATGTCACCAGCGCTATCAAATTGCAGCGATGCTGGCACAGACTGATTAGTAGTAAGGCCCTACTTCATTTGCAATATGGCGGAATTGCGGATCCCGCAGTATTAGGCTTCCAGTGCAATTTTGTCAGCCAGACAAGCTGACGGCAGGAACCCCTCATGCACCCCAGGCAATTGCCTTGCTCACCCCCACCAGAGCTGGTCCTGGAGGGCAGGGGCGGTGTGGAGAGGCAACTCTTGATTTAGTCCTAAGTGGAGCACAGGATCTGGTCCAAGAGGTGGACGGAGCTGAACTGCTCAGTAATAGTGACCATCATGTAATTAAATTGAACATCTTTGGGGGTGGGGAGGAAGAGCATAGAAGCCAACCACAGTAGCATTTAACTTCAGAAAGGGGAACTACACAAAAATGAGGAAGATAGTTAAGCAGAAATTAAAAGGTACAGTCTCAAAAGTGAAATGCCTGCAAGCTGCATGGAAGCTTTCTAAAACCACCTTAATCGAGGTTCAAATGAAATATATACCTCAAATTAAAAAACATAGTGAGAGGACCAAAAAAGTGCCACCGTGGCTAAACAAAAAAGTAAAAGCAGCTAGAGGGTAAAAAGGCATCCTTTAATAACTGGAGGTCAAATCCTACCGAGGAAAAGAGAAACGAGGATAAACTCTGGCAAGTCACGTGTAAAAATATAATTAGTCAGGCCAAGAAAGAAATTGAAGAGTAACTAGCAAAAGACTCAAAAACTAAATGTCTTTAAATACATCAGAAGCAGAAAAGTTGCCAAGCAAGCAGTGGGGCCACTGGCAGATCGAGGTGCTAAAGGAGCACTCAGGGAAGACAAGGCCATTGTGGAAATGCTAAATGAATTATTTCCATTGGTCTTCACTGCAGCAGACAGGAGGGAGATTCCCAAACTCGAGCCATTCTTTTTAGGTGACAAATCTGAGGAACTGTCCAGATTGAGGTGTCAGTAGAGGAGGTTTTGGAACAAACTGATAAATTAAACAGCAACAAGTCACCAGGACTAGGTGGTATCACCCAAGAGTTCTGAAGGAACTCAAAGGTGAAATTGCAGAACTACTAACTGTTGTCCGTAACTTATCATTTAAATCAGCTTATGATGAGGATAGCTAATGTAATACCATTTTTTTAAAAAAGCTCCAGAGGGGATCCTGGCAATTACAGGCTGTAAGCCTGACTTCAGTACCAGGCAAATTGAAACTGATCTATGCTGGTTATATGATATGTATGTATCTTGTGACCCTTGCAACTGATACCTGTAATCCCTCATAACTCAAGCCGGACCCCAGATGTACAGTACCTTCCCTCTAAACTTGTGTATATTTAATTTTAAACATTAACTTTAATAACAATTTTAAATCTGTTCTCAAAAAAAACCCAAAATGGAATTGTCATACACGTAGATGAACATGATTTGTTGTGCAAGAGTCAACATGGCTTTGTAAAAGGAAATCATGCCTCACCAATCTACTAGAATTCTTTGAGGGTGTCAACAAACGTGCAGAAAAGCGGGGATCCAGTGGATATAGTGTACTTGGACTTTCAGAAAGCCTTTGATAAGGTCCCTCACCAAAGGCTCTTACGCAAAGTAAGCTGTCGTGGGTTAAGAGGGAAGGTGCTCTCATGGATCAGTGACTGGTTAAAGGACAGGAAACAAAGGGTAGGAATAAATGGTCAGTTTTCAGAATGGAGAGAGGTAAATAGTGGTGTCCCCCAGGGGTCTGTACTGGGACCAGGGCTCTTTAATGTATTCATAAGTGATCTGGAAAAAGGGGAAACAGCGAGGTGGCAAAATTTGCAGACAATAAAAATTACTCAAGATAGTTAAGTCCCAGGCAGACTGTGAAGAGCTACAAATGGATCTCACTAAACTGTGTGACTGGGAAACAAAAGGCAGATGAAATTCAGTGTTGATAAATGCAAAATATTGCACATTGGAAAACATAATCCCAACTATCCATATAAAATGATGGGGTCTAGAGTAGCTGTTACCACTCAAGAAAGATCTTGGAGTCTTTGTGGAGAGTTTTCTGAAAACATCCACTCAATGTGCAGCGACAGTCAAAAAAGGGAACAGAATGTTGGGAATCATTAAGAAAGGGAGAGATAATAAGACAGAAAATATATTGCCTCTATATAAATCCCTGGTACGCCCACATCTTGAATACTGCACACAGTTCTCATCACCCCATCTCAGAAAAGATATATTAGAACTGGAAACGGTTCAGAGAAAGGCAACAAAATTATTAGGGGTTTGGAACAGCTTCCATATGAGGAGAGATGAATAAATCTGGGAACGTTTAGCTTGGAAAAGAGATGACTAAGGGGGGATATGATAGAGGTCTATAAAATCATGACTGGTGTGGAGAAACTGAATAAGGAAGTGTTATTTACCCCTTCATGTAACACAAGAACTGGGACCACCCAATGAAATTAATAGGGAGCAGGTGTAAAACAAACATAAGGCAGTATTTCTTCACACAATGCACTGTCAACCTGTGGAACTCCTCGCCAGGAGATGTTGTGAAGGCCAAAAGTAGAAGAGGGTTCAGAAAAGAACTAGATCAGTTCCTGGAGGACAGGTCCATCAATGGCTATTAGCCAAGATGGTCAGGGACACAACCCCATGCTCTGGGACTGGCGGACTGGGGATGGATCACTTGATAAATTGTCCAGTTCTGTTCATTCCATCTGGGGCACCTGACACCGGCCCCTGTCAGCAGACAGGACACTGGGGTAGACGGACCATTGGTCTGACCCAGTCTGGCCGTGTCACAGCTTCACAGGCCACGTGCTCTCTCGGCTCCGTGCAGACCCTGGGAGGAACCCCCTTCAGTGCGACAGGCCTTCTTGGGAGTCCCGCTCTGTGTCTCCCGGGCTCCACCGCCCCCTGGAGCCGCACCTCTCTGAGCCTCAGCAGCCTGTCTCTGCCGTGGGCCCCCTCAGGGAGTCCCCTCGCTCTGGCCCCCCCGGGGCCTCCACCCCCAGGCAGAGGGAGCAACGCCCCCCACTCTCTAGCCTGCAGTGACTCTCAGCAGGTTTATTGGGCTCAGGCCGCTCTTTGTCCCCAGTCCCAAAGCCACCTCCTCCCAGTGGCCCCCACTGAATCGCCTCCCAGCCCCTCCACGTCCTTTGTCTTCCTTCCAGCAAACGCATCACCTGGGGTCTCTCTTCAGCCTTGGTTCTCCTGCGGGTCACAAGCAGCGTTGGGCATCAGTCACTAACTTACAGTGTCCAGGCTGCCTGTATCCAGGCCGCTAGGCGAGGTCACACCTGGTACTCCACAACAACAAACACCCTCGCCCACCACCTCGTTAGACACACAGCACGTAGCGGAAACTGAGGCACACACAGCATTCATACAAAACATTAAGAGGTGGACAGTGTGGGAGGCACAGGCCAGGAGGGAGGATCATGGGAGGGGGTGGTGTGGGGAGCATAGGCTGGGAGAGGGGATCGGGGAGGGGGTGGGGAGAGCCTGATGGACAGGGGCACCATCTCCGGGCCCTCACTGCTCCTCTGCGGGGAGAAACCCTGAGCTGGGGGGTTGCCAAGCCTCCAGGATAGTCCTGGAGTCTCCAGGAATTAATTAATTGTTAATTAAAGATGATGTCATGGGATGAAACCTCCAGGGATATGTCCAGCCCAAGTTGGCAGCCCTAGCTGAGGCCCCGGCACTCCCCGTCCCCGCTGCCCTGCCCGCCCCTCACGCCTGCGGACGAGCTGTGCCAGGCTGTGTGGGAGCGGGGACCCCCCAGGGGCTCCCTGTGTCCGGGGGTTACCCCCCACCCCCCTGCAGGAGGGGGCGGGCGCTGGGTGGCTGCATGGCCCTGGGGGCCTGGAGAGGGCGGGGGGGGACACACGGGGTCTGATGCAATTCCCTTGGCGTCACTGCTACAGGCCCTGGGCTATTCTTAGCAGTGGGGCCGGGGAGGCAGGTGCTGAGCCGGCCGGCAGCCTGGCCACAGCTGCCAGCCTAATTGCTCTGCCTCCTGCAGCAGAGCCCGTTAATTGGGCGCTAACTGGCCGCGGGGGCCCTGCTGCTGCACGTCTGAGCTGCAGCCGGGGGGGGGGGGGGGGGCCAGGCGGGGGCAGGGCCCCGTGGGATTCTCCACGGCGTGGCCGGGTGCAGCTCTTCCCCCCATGCGGGGCTCTCAGCCCTGCGCCCCCAAGCTGCACCTGCCCCCACCCCGGCCCTCTCACCCCACAGCCCTGCCTGGAGCCGGGCCCCTCCCATGCTCACCCACTGTGGGCAGTTCTAGGCCTGCTGCTGCTCAGCATTGTCATCCCTCCCGGAGCTGGCAGTAAATACAAGAGCCAGCGGCGTGAGTTTGTGGCTGACACGCAGCCTGGCGCAGACCGATGGGGACGGGCCTGGCACCCAGGCAGACAGCGGCAGAGCCCTCCCCTTGGGGAGCAGGACCGCAGCCGGCGGGCAGGGCGGGGACCGTAGCGACTCAGAAGAGGATGGTCTAGGAGTGTCACGGAGCCACCGGATCGGTGCTACACTCCCAGCTCTGGAGCAGTCTCTAGGAGGAACCCATCAACGGGTCAGACCCCCGAGAGGTCTCACTCTTCCTCCAGGGTCACCCCCATGCGGCCTCTCCGCCTCCTTAGGCTGGGCCTCTGGGCCTGCAGCCCCCCTGCTTCAGCCCGTGAGCTCTGCTCAGCGAGTCCCACTGAGACAGACCCTGATGGAGACCTGGCCACCTGGGGAGCAACGTCTGTATCTCTACAGCCGCATGGCCCATGCGGCAGGTGCAGCCCCTGCCCGGCTCTGTTGCCCATTTGCCTCTGTGCTGACTGTGCGCCCCATGGCCGGTGGCAAAGGGGGAGCAATAGAGGGTCATTCCCTTCAAGTGTCAGCGCTGGAGGCCAGAAGGGCCCCCCCGATCTCCCCGTCTGACTCCTGTGTAGCCCAGGCCACCAACACCCCAGCACCCGCCCACTAGCCCAGGGCACCGCAGCCCCCAGAGACCCATTGTCGTTGAGACTAGCTGGGCCGGCAGGGCACCCGTGCCAGAGGCACCTTCGCTCTAGACGCGCCTGGCTCCCAGCCGGAACGGGCTTGCCAGGGGAGAGGCGGTTTGGTGTCACACTCAGCTAGTGGGTCTGGGGTCTGCTGCGGAGCAGCATCCTGGCAGAGTGTGAAGGGCAGGCACAGCTCGAGGTGAGCGGCACTAGCTGGGTGAACCGGGGGAGACCTGCCGCCCTGAGCCCCACTCACTGTAGGGGAGGGGAAATGAGATGCAGGCAGGGGGTGGTAAGCAGCAGCTTTCAGGTGCTTCACCCATTGCAACTTCTCTTTAGCCAACCAAACTCTCAATCCCAAATTTCAAATGTGGATAGCGTGAGGTTCTGACCCAAAGCTTAATTGACCTGGTTCTGTGGATCCTGCTGACTACGCCACTGTGACGGTGCTGCCTTTGGTGGGACACTACTGAGAGTATCAGTTCAGGACAAATTATTTAGAGCAGGGCAGTCACAGCCCCAGGCCGGGGTTTCTCCACTTTTAATGCAAACCAAACCAGCCAGCCAGAGAGGACTTTGGTCTCACCCCACTGGCTAACCACAAGTCACACACGCAATTTCCTTAGACACTCCAGTCTCCCAGTATCACCACCAGTGCACTCGTCCTGGGGATGAATGGTTATGAAAACCAATACCCCAATAAAAGAAAAAGGTTCTCTCGATCCCAAAGGACCAAGCCCCAGACCCAGGTCGATATACACATCAGATCTTACCCACAAATCACGCTGTTGCCAATCCTTTAGAATCTAAAATCTAAAGGTTTATTCATAAAAAAGAAAGAAATATAGACGAGAGCTGGAATTGGTTAAATGGAATCAGTTACCTACCGTAATGGCAAAGTTCTTGGTTCAGGCTTGTAGCAGTGATGGAATAAACTGCAGGTTCAAATCAAGTCTCTGGAACATCCCCCGCTGGGATGGGTCATTCAGTCCTTTGGTCAGAGCTTCAGCTTGTAGCAGAGTCTCTCCAGAGGTCAGAAGCAGGATTGAAGACAAAAAGAAAAAGGTGCAGCTGCCTTTTATAGTCTCTTGCCATGTGGCCTATGATTCCTTTGCTCCAAACACAAGCTGCCCAGCACACGGCTTAAAAGTTCTGTCCATAGGCCTGTCCCTGCCTTGCTGAGCCACAAGGTGTATCTGCTTCTCTCCATGGGTCAGTTGTATTAGCTGATGGGCCTTAATGGGCCACCAAGCAGGCCAGGCAGAGCTGATGCCAATTGTCTGGGGTGTCCCCCAGAAGCACAGCACAAGTGTGAAACACAGACAGTCTAGAGCCAATCCTTATAACTTTAAATACAAAAATGACACATGCACCCAGACAGCACAATCATAACCAGCAACCCAGAACCTTGTCATAGACACCTCACTTGACCTCCATTGTACAAGATTTGGTGCCACTATGGGATCTTGGTTGCAACAATGATCCATACGGTCACAGTTCATGTCAATAACGTCACAGATGGGCACGGCCGGGAGGGAGGCGTTGTCCAGGGGTGGGGGTGGGCACGGCCGGGAGGGATAGCTCAGTGGTTTGAGCATTGGCCTGCTAAACCCAGGGTTGTGAGCTCAATCCTTGAGGAGGCCACTTAGGGATCAGGGGCAAAAATTGGTCCTGCTAGTGAAGGAGGGGGCTGGACTCGATGACCTTTCGAGGTCCCTTCCAGTTCTAGGAGATTGGTATATCTCCAATTATTTCCTTTTCCTACGGTGGGGGGTGTGGGAGTGGGTGCATTTGGAGGGATGGCAGTGCCAAGGTGAGGATGGGCAGAGCTGGGGCTGGGTGGTGGAGACAGGCTCAGCTGTAGTGGGGGGATGGGCACATTCGGGGCAAGAGTTTGGGGTGGGGGGATGGGCACAGCTGGGGGCAGGGGCGGCAGGTGACTCCAGTCCTGGTAGAAGTGGCCGATCACCTCCTAGGACATTTTCATCCCCACCAGGCACTTCAGCTTCACCGTGGGATATGCCGGGGAGGGAGGGCAGAGGGGCAGGACTGGGCAGGGCTGGCAGGCGGGAGGGCAGAGGGGCAGAGGGGCAGGCGGGAGGACAGGAGGGCAGGCGGGAGGGCAGGAGGGCAGGGCAGGCAGGCGGGAGGGCAGAGGGGCAGGGGGGCAGGCGGGAGGGCAGAGGGGCAGGCGGGAGGGCAGGGCTAGGCAGGCGGGAGGGCGGGAGGGCAGGGGGGCAGGGCTGGGCAGGCGGGAGGGCAGGGGGCAGGAGGGCAGCATGTCAGCACAGGGCGGGCTCCCCCGCCTGCCTGGTCACTGCCCAGGCCACAGTTCTGGGCTTCGCAAGCTGCAGGAGCACGAAACAGGAGGGGCCACGAGTGCTGGTGCCTTGTGGCCCCCAACAATTCAAAAAGCTCCTTCCCCCCCCCCCAGGATCCCCTTCGGGAGCAGGGCCAGTAAGAAACGGTTCACATCCCGGGAGACACTTTGTCTAAGGCCCCACAGATCAGCTGAGCCCGGCAGTTCCCCTCCCCCATATCAGAAACAAAAGCGGCTAAATGAGATTATTGCCAAGAGCCTGAGCAAGAATCTACCTTAATCTGAATATGGATCAAACGTCTTTCTCCCTCCACCCTGGCTAAGACTCCACAGGGACCAAGGCCGGGTCACACCCGGCTTCCCCCCACACCGTGCCTCACTGCGCGGAGACCGAGAGAGAGGTGGTGAAGCTACACAGGAAGCAAAGCAGAAATGTGACGCCAAAGAGGGTGAAATGCCGGTTACCCCAAGAAATCCAAGAACAAATGATAACCTATCCCGTGCGTTCCTCCTGCATCGACTATCCCGGGGGTAATCGGTCTTTCACCCGGGTCAGAATCGGCACATTTGTTTGCCTTGTGAGTCAGATCTACGTCCTCCTGTGACCGGGAAGTGTCTCGCTGTATGTAAGTGCTACGTAAGTTGAAACGCTTGCGTACAATCAAAGGATGTCCAGAGCGTGTTCTCCAAATGGGGATTATAAGGATTTGGTTCGCTGTCATTGTAAATAATTGCTGCACTCCAGAAGTAATAAAAATTGTCTGGCACAAGGAAGCAGAAGTGTTAAAAGATAAAAACCCGGGTGTAACTTTGAGATATCAAGAGAAATTGCTTAAAATCATAAAAACAACAACAAGGAGTCCAGTGGCACCTTAAAGATTTATTTGGGCATAAGCTTTCGTGGGTAACAAACTCCACTTCTTCAGATGCATTGGGTGAAAGTTACAGATGCAGGCGATCCCTCACTCTCACAGATCTTGGGAGACAGGCCAGTCCTCGCTTACAGACAGCCCCCCAGCCTGAAGCAAATACTCACCAGCAACTACACACCACGCCACAGAAACACCAACCCTGGAACCAAGCCCTGTAGCAAACCCCGTTGCCTACTCTGTCCCCAGATCTACTCTAGCGACACCATCAGAGGAGTCAACCACATCAGCCACGTTATCAGGGGCTCATCCACCTGCACATCTACCAATGTGATATATGCCAGCATGTGCCAGCAATGCCCCTCTGCCATGTACACTGGCCAAACCGGACAGTCTCTACATAAAAGAATAAATGGACACAAATTGGACACCAGGAATGGTAACATACAAAAGCCAGTAGGAGAACACTCCAATCTCCCTGGACATTCTATAGCAGATTGAAAAGTCACTATTCTTGAACAAAAAACCTTCAGAAACAGGCTTCAAAGAGAAACAGCAGAACTAAAATTCATTTGCAAATTTAACACCATTAATTTGGACTTGAATAGGGACTGGGAGTGGCTGGCTCATTACAGAAGCAGCTTTGCCTCTCCTGGAATTGGGAGTGGACTACATCCACCCTGACTGAACTGGCCTTGTCAACACTGGTTCTCCACGTGTGTCACTATATAATGCCTGCAGCTGTAACTTTCACTCCATGCATCTGAAGAAGTGAGGTTTATTACCCACGAAAGCTTATGCCCAAATAAATCTGTTAGTCTTTAAGGTGCCATCGGACTCCTTGTTGTTTTTGTGGATACAGACTAACACGGCTACCCCCTGATACTTAAAATAATAGAATCATAGAATCTAAGGACTGGAAGGGATCTCAAGAGGTCATCTAGCCCAGTCCCCTGCAGTCGGAGCAGGACAAAGTATTATCTAGGCCAGGGGTAGGCAACTTATGGCACGTGTGCCGAAGGCGGCACACGAGCTGATTTTCAGTGGCACTCACACTGCCTGGGTCCTGGCCACCGGTCCGGGGGGCTCTGCATTTTAATTTAATTTTAAATGAAGCTTCTTAAATATTTTAAAAACCTTATTTACTTTACATACAACAATAGTTTAGTTCTATATTATAGACTTATAGAAAGAGACCTTCTAAAAACGTTAAAATGTATGACTGGCATGCGAAACCTTAAATTAGAGTGAATAACTGAAGACTCGGCACAGCACTTCTGAAAGGTTGCCGACCCCTGGGCTAGACTATCCCTGACAGGTGTTTGTCCATCCTGCTCTTAAAAATCCCCAATGATGGAGGTTCCACAACCTCCCTGGCAATTTATTCCAGTGCTAAACCACCCTGACAGCTAGGAAGTTTTTCCTAATGTCCAACCTAAACCTCCCTTGCTGCAATTTAAGCCCACTGCTGCTTCTCCTATCCTCAGAGGTTAAGAAGAACAATACTTCTCCCTCCTCCTTGTAACAACTTTTTATGTACTTGAAACCGGTATCATGGCCCCTCTCAGCCTTCTCTTCTCCAGACTAAACAAACCCAGTTTTTTCAATCTTCCCTCACAGATCATGACCTTTAATCAGTTTTCTAGACCTTTAATCAGTTTTGTTGCTCTTCTCTGGACTCTCTCCAATTTTTCCACATCCTTCCAGAAATGTGGCGCCCAGAACTGGACACAAGACTCCAGCTGGGTCCTAATCAGCACAGAGTAGAGTGGAAGAATTACTTCTCGTGTCTTGCTTATAACACTCCTGCTGACACATCCCAGAATGATGTTTGCTTGTTTTGCAGCAGTGTAACTCTGTTGACTCATATTTAGCTTGTGGTCCACTCTGACCCCCAGATCCCTTTCCGCAGGGCTCCTTCCTAGGCAGTCATTGCCCAGTTTGTACGTGTGCAACTGATTGGTCCTTCCTAAGTGGAGCACTTTGCATTTGTCCTTCTTGAATTTCATCCTATTTACTTCTGACCATTTCTCCAGTTTGTCCAGATCTTTTTGAATTTTAATTCTGTTCTCCAAAGCACTTGCAGCCCCTCCCAGCTTGGTATCATCCACAAACTTTATCAGTGTGCTCTCTGTGCCATTCTCTAAACCATTGATGAAGATATTGAACAGAACCGGACCCAGAGCTGATCCCTGCAGGACCCCACTTGTTATGTCCTTCCAGCTTGACTGTGAACCACTGATAACTACTGTCTGGGAACCATTTCCAACCAGTTTTGTGCCCACCTTATAGTAGCTCCATCTAGGCTGCATTTCCCAGTTTGTTTATGAGGAGGTCACGCGAGACAGTATCAAAAGCCTTACTAAAGTCAAGATCTACCACGTCTACCACTTCCCCCCCATCCACAAGGCTTGTTACCCTGTCAAAGAAAGCTCTCTGGTTGGTTTGACACGATTTGTTTTTGACAAATCCAGGTTGACTGTTATTTATCACCTTATTATCTTCTAGGTGTTTGCAAATTGATTGCTTAATTATTTGCTCCATTATCACTCTGGGTACAGAAGTTAAGCTGACTGGACTGTAATTCCCCGGGTTGGCCTTATTTCCCTTTTTAGAGGTGGGCACTAGATTTGCCCTTTTCCAGTCTTCTGGAATCTCTCCCGTCTCCCATGACTTTCCAAAGATAATTGCAGATGGCTCAGATACCTCCTCAGTCAGCGCCTTGAGTATCCTAGGATGCATTTCATCAGGCCTTGGTGACTTGAAGACAACTAACTTGTCTAAGTCATTTTTAACTTGTTCTTTCCCTATTTTAGCCTCATGCTACCTCATTTTCACTGGCTTTCACCATGTTAGATGTCCAACCACTACTAACTTTTGTGGTGAAAACCAAAAAAAAAATGTAATTTAACATAAGAACATAACATAAGAACATAAGAAAGGCCGTACCGGGTCAGACCAAAGGTCCATCTATCCCAGTATCTGTCTACCGACAGTGGCCAATGCCAGGTGCCCCTGAGGGAGTGAACCTAACAGGCAATGATCAAGTGATCTCTCTCCTGCCATCCATCTCCATCCTCTTACGAACAGAGGCTAGGGACACCATTCTTACCCATCCTGGCTAATAGCCATTTATGGACTTAGCCACCATGAATTTATCCAGTTCTCTTTTAAACGTGGTTATAGTCCTAGCCTTCACAACCTCCTCAGGTAAGGAGTTCCACAAGTTGACTGTGCGCTGCGTGAAGAAGAACTTCCTTTTATTTGTTTTAAACCTGCTGCCTATTAATTTCATTTGGTGACCCCTAGTTCTTGTATTATGGGAATAAGTAAATAACTTTTCCTTATCCACTTTCTCAACATCACTCATGATTTTATATACCTCTATCATGTCCCCCTTTAGTCTTCTCTTTTCCAAACTGAAGAGTCCTAGCCTCTTTAATCTTTCCTCATATGGGACCCTCTCTAAACCCCTAATCATTTTAGTTGCTCTTTTCTGAACCTTTTCTAGTGCTAGAATATCTTTTTTGAGGTGAGGAGACCACATCTGTACACAGTATTCGAGATGTGGGCGTACCATGGATTTATATAAAGGCAATAATATATTCTCAGTCTTATTCTCTATCCCCTTTTTAATGATTCCTAACATCCTGTTTGCTTTTTTGACCGCCTCTGCACACTGCATGGACATCTTCAGAGAACTGTCCACAATGACTCCAAGATCTTTTTCCTGTCTCGTTGTAGCTAAATTAGCTCCCATCATATTGTATGTATAATTGGGGTTATTTTTTCCAATGTGCGTTACTTTACATTTATCCACATTAAATTTCATTTGCCATTTTGTTGCCCAATCACTTAGTTTTGTGAGATCTTTTTGAAGTTCTTCACAATCTGCTTTGGTCTTAACTATCTTGAGTAGTTTAGTATCATCTGCAAACTTTGCCACCTCACTGTTTACCCCTTTCTCCAGATCATTTATGAATAAATTGAATAGGATTGGTCCTAGGACTGACCCTTGGGGAACACCACTAGTTACCCCTCTCCATTCTGAGAATTTACCATTAATTCCTACCCTTTGTTCCCTGTCCTTTAACCAGTTCTCAATCCATGAAAGGACCTTCCCTCTTATCCCATGACAGCTTAATTTCTGTCATCTCCACATTGTCCATTATTGTGTTTCGCCCTCACCGAGTAACGGGCCTGCCCTGTCCCTGGTCTGCCTCTTGGGGGAGCCCAGCTGACAGCAGGGGCTAATATTGAAATACAACCCTTGAAATGACTAAACTTAAAAAGCTTCCAAGAGGCGGATGGAAGGAATTGGTTACACGCCATCGCCATCTACTGGAGACTGACGGAAGCAGCAAAGAACTGGAAGAGCTGAAGCCGGAGCCGTCCCTTGGCACGTGTCCAGTGAGGCTCAGCGGGTGACCCCCCGCCACCCCCCAGGAGCCCTGAGACGAGGGTGTATGACCAGGTCACCAGGAGCTACAGAGAGCTGAGTGCACCCAAGAGCAGGAGCTGCAGAATCGTACGTGCGACCCAACGCCTGGCCCAGCCACGCGGCCAGGACTCTCCCCCAGCCCAGGGGTAACGGGGGAAGTGGTGAGATTTCCTGCCAAAGTTTGTATTTCCCCTGCTGGTCTTTAACATCAGTGGCTGTGGGTTCTCTTGGTGAGTCGGCTCTTGAGAGAGACCTCACGTAACTGTATTTTAGCTTTTAACTGCTCTATAAGTCCAAGAAAGTTGACCTAAGAGAGCTTGGAAAGAATTGTTTGAAGCAATTGCTTTTAACATTCTAAACATGCCCCTTTCGGACCAGTCTGGTGAAAGAGACGTAACCAGCCGCTTCCAAGTGCCTTGAAGTCAAGTGCACCCTGGGCGGTGGGACCCATGTGTGAGGTACTAAAGAACTCAGAACTGATGAGCATAAGTAAACGCAAGAAGAAATCTTGGTGGTTTGCACTGTTCCTCGGTACGACTGCTGAGCCTCAGCCCTAGGCTGTGATAATTGCTTGCAGACCTGGATTGTGCACGTAGTGCACACGACTGGCCGTGTCTCCGGCTGAGTGGGGAACTGCTGATTGCACAGTAACGTGGGGCTGGGGGAATTTCTAAATTGTAGGTTGGTTAAGAATACGCCAGTGTCCTGAACTGAGAAATACTGATCGCGTTAAAACTGCCCTGAAAAGAACCCAGGGGAAAGGATGCAGATCCGGCAAAGTAAAGAACACGTCAGCTCTTCTGGCCAATCTGAATGAATTCAGATCCGCGGGGCCGGATGCTATTCACCTCAGGGTACTGGACAAGTTAGCTGAAGAACTCTCGGAGCCACTGACAACGATACGTACAAGCTCGTGGCTGACAGGAGAGGTCCAGGAAGCCTGGAGAAGGGCTAACGTAGGGGAAAAGGAGGAGCCGGGGAACAACAGACCAGTCAGCCTAACCTCGATACTAGAGCCTTGTATAAAACATTCAGTTGCGAATACCGGGAGGATGGAGGGTGATCACCAGCAGCCAGCCTGGATTTACCTAGAACACATCTGCCAAACCAGCTTGATTCCTGCTTTGAGAGGGTAACTGGGTTGGTGGCTGGGGGAATGCGGTGGACATAGTATACCTGGACTTCAGCAAGGCTTTTGACACAGTCCCAGGTGACATTCTGATAGCGAAGCTGGAGAAATGCAGGCTCAACAGAACTACGATTATGTGGCTACGTAATTGGTTAAACAACCACAAACAAAGATTAGCTACTAATGGAATGATGTCAGGAGGTCTCAAGTGGGGTTCCATAGGGATCTGTTCTGGGTCCGGGGCTGTTTAACATAGAAACATAGGAGCGGAAGGGACCTCGAGGGGTCTCTAGTCCAGTCCCCTGCCTCAGGGCAGGACTAAGTATTATCTAGACCAGGGATCTCAAACTCAAACGACCATGAGGGCCACATGAGGACTAGTACATTGGCCCGAGGGCCGCATCACTGACACCCCCCCCTTGCTGCCCCCGGCCCTGCCCCCACTCCACCCCTTCCATGAAGCCCTGGCCCTGCCCCCACCTATTCCCACCCCTTCTCTGCCCCCATTCCAACCCCTTCCCCAAAGTCCACCCCTGCCCTGCCTCCTCCCCTGAGTGTGCAGCTCCCCGCTCCTCCCCCTCCCTCCTGGAAACCGCTAAGCGCCGCCAAACAGCTGTTTGGTGGCGGGAAGCACCTGGAAGTAGGCAGAGGAGCAGGGACACGGCGTGCTGGGCGGAGGGGAGGTGGCGGGGGAGGGGAGCTTGGCAGCCGCAGGAAATAACTCTGCGGGCCGCGTGTTTGAGACCCCTGATCTAGACCATCCCTGACAGGCAGAGGCGCTGACTTTCTGGTTTCCCCGGGGGTGCTGGACCCCCACTCCACCCCAGGCTCCGCCCCCACTGCACCCCTTCCCCCAAGGCCCCACCCCACCCCACCAGCCAGCCCCAGCATTTCATTATCCCTGCACACAAATAAAAGGCAAAGATTCAGTAGATCATAACCTTTACAGAGGTATGTTACATGGCTTATGTAGCATAAAACATATTCCAGTTATGTCATATAAACATTGAGAAGCACATTCCCATAAAGCCTTATGGGGTGCACCGTCACACACGTCTACCACTTTCGCCCCCCTCCACAGGCAGGGGCGGCTCTATGAATTTGGCCGCCCCAAGCAGTCATGCCTGTGGGAGGTGCACCGGAACCCCGGGAGCAGCGGACCTCCCGTGGGCATGACTGCGGAGGGTCTGCTGGTCGCACGGCTTGGCTGGACCTCCCGCAGCTGTGGAGGGTTCGCTGGTCCCGCGGCTCCAGTGGAGCTTCCGCAGGCATGACTGCGGGAGGTCCAGCCGAGCCGCGCGACCAGCGAACCGTCTGCAGTAATGCCTGCGGGAGGTCCACTGGAGCCGCGGGCCGAGCGCCAACTCCGCAGTCATGCCTGCGGCAGGTCCGCTGCTCCCGGGGTTCCGGTGAGCCCAGGGCCGGGGCGGCCGGGGGCAGGACAGAGGGGCCCAGGGCCGGGGCGGCCGGGGGCAGGACAGAGGGGCCCAGGGCCGGGGGCAGGACTGAGGAGCCCAGGGCCAGGGCAGCCGGGGGCAGGACAGAGGGGCCCAGGACTGAGGAGCCCAGGGCCGGGCGGCCGGGGGCAGGACAGAGGGGCCCAGGGCTGAGGAGCCCAGGGCCAGGGCAGCTGGGGGCAGGACAGAGGGGCCCAGGGCCGGGACGGCCGGGGGCAGGACAGAGGGGCCCAGGGCCGGGGGCAGGACTGAGGAGCCCAGGGCCAGGGCAGCCGGGGGCAGGACAGAGGGGCCCAGGGCTGAGGAGCCCAGGGCCAGGGCAGCTGGGGGCAGGACAGAGGGGCCCAGGGCCGGGACGGCCGGGGGCAGGACAGAGGGGCCCAGGGCCGGGGGCAGGACTGAGGAGCCCAGGGCCAGGGCAGCCGGGGGCAGGACAGAGGGGCCCAGGGCTGAGGAGCCCAGGGCCAGGGCAGCCGGGGGCAGGACAGAGGGGCCCAGGGCCGGGGCGGCCGGGGGCAGGACAGAGGGGCCCAGGGCCGGGGCGGCCGGGGGCAGGACAGAGGGGCCCAGGGCCGGGGCGGCCGGGGGCAGGACAGAGGGGCCCAGGGCCGGGGGCAGGACTGAGGAGCCCAGGGCTGGGGCGGCCGGGGGCAGGACAGAGGGGCCCAGGGCTGAGGAGCCCAGGGCCGGGGGCGGCCGGGGGCAGGACAGAGGGGCCCAGGGCTGGGGCGGCCGGGGGCAGGACAGAGGGGCCCAGGGCCGGGGGCAGGACAGAGGGGCCCAGGACTGAGGCACCCAGGGCTGGGCCGGCCGGGTGGGGCGAACAGGACACTGCAGGTCGGCCGGAGGCAATAGCATGTTGCACTGAACTTACCTCCCGTACGGAGTCTCTGCTCAGGGGCTCCTGGGCCAGCGGGCAGTCTGCAGGCCTCAGCCCACAGTCCGCACACGTCACCGGTTCGGTTTTCCTGCCAGCGCCCTGCCGGGGGCCACGGCCCAAACCAGCTGGTGATGGCGTCCCCCACGGCAATAGCAGCCGCCACCTGGGCTGGGTATTACCCCCTTCCCTCCCCTCCGGGGCATCGTGTGCTTCCCTCCCCAACCCGGCCTGGCGGCGCGACCCCCAGCGACCCCGGACCAGGGTGTGGGGGCAGCTGCAGCTGTTGAGGAGCAGATCTGGGTTCTTTGCAGTGGGTGGGAAACTGCTCCCAGCCCTCTGTGCAGGTCTGTGGCCTGGCTCACCCCACGGCAGGGGAGGAAGGAGGCATTCACCCTGGCAGGCGTTCCCCTCCCGAGAGCCTGGGACTCCAGGCCTCAGCCAGCAGAAACGCCCCCACCCTGGCACAGCAACTCGTCCCATGGTGCCCCCCCGCCCTGGAACAGCCAGAGGGGATCAGAGCCAGAGTCCACCCAGCCCAATGCCCCGTCCTGCCAGGGGGGCATCAGAACCCCCAGGGATGGGATCCGCGCCCCAGGGACCCCCTCGTAGTTAGAGGCCCCTGAGCCCTGCAGTGGTGGTGCTGTGTTCATGGGGACTGGATCCTGGTAGCTGCCAGCCCTCGGCAGCAGGAAACGCAGACAAGGGCATTAACTGCACCCTGAAGCCTGGCCCATGAGAAGACATTCAGGCAGCTCCGAAGGAAGCTCCAGCTTGGGCACAAACCACATGACCAAGAGGACACAGGAGGATGTGGTGAGCTCTCCGCCCCGGCGCATGCAAGGTCGCGGTTGCCTCTGGATACAGATGGAAAACCTCATAAGAAACCCAAGTAACAACACTGACTGGTCTTACCCGACCAATAGAAAAGGCAGGTGGTGGTGGGGGGGAAATCAGGGGCCCAGCGGGGAATTGGTCGCACAAGAGGGGGGTTTTATTGGCCTGTCACGGAGTGTGGGGGAGCCAGGCCCTGCACCCCCGGTCTCCCTGCCGATTCCCCAGGACTCTCAGCCAGCCAGCAAAGCAGAAGGTTTATTCAGACGACAGGAACACAGTCCAACACAGGTCTTGCAGTCACAGATAACCGGATCCCCCCGGTTAGGTCCATCTTGGGGGCCTCCCAGCCCCCTCGGGGATCAGAGCCCGGTCTCCCTGCCTCCCCTCTGTTCTCCAGCCAGCTCCAATCTGCCCAGCCCCCCTCCGGCCCCTCCTCCCTGCTCAGCTTCTTTCCCGGGCCAGGGGGTCACCTGACCCCTTTGTCTCCAACACCTCTAGCCCGCACCTTTGCAGGGAGGGGCCGGGCCATCAGTTGCTAGGAGACAGAGTGTCAGGCATTTGCTGCATGGACTTTTGCTGCTAGATACTTAGGAACTGTACCCAGCCCCCAGTGCGAACAGTCCAACTTCGTCACATGGCCACAGATGAAAAGGGCCATCGGACATTATGTCACTGGAGTCTGTACACGTGTCAAGCAAAAGAAACCTCAGCAGTTCCCAGAGCTCCACTCCCAGGACAGAACCACACTGGACTTGTGTCCAGATGACACAAGGGACATTCTGGGTACGTTAGTCAGGATATCGCGTCACTAGGTTTCTCCAAGTCAGACAAGACTGCGGCAGACAAGAGCTTCAATGACGTTGGTTTCCCCAAAACGCTCCATCACGACCAAAGGGCAGAGTTTGAATAGAATTTATGCAGAAGGTTGCCAGCTGTGACAGAAGCATGGCGCCTGCAGAGCTCTGCACTTTCCCCAGGAACGTTGCAAACACAGGCCGCACAACTCTCCTGGATTTGCAGACTCTCGGATTTCTTCAAGGGCCGTTTGATGACAGAGACAGCAAAAACAATTCAAGCGTGGTGGTGTTCCCGGAGCAGCTGCAGCTGGTGGAGCGCCACAACTGAGCCCAAGAAACAGGCACTGACTGCTGGGATCACATCGCAGTGCAGATGTGGGATGAGGAGCGGTGGCTGCAGAGCTTTGATGTGCAAGGCCCAGTCCCGGAGCTGTGCCGAGCTCACCCCAGCCCAGGGACAGCAGAACGAGAGCTGCATTGGCAATTGCCCCATGGAAGCCTGCGACCCTGGCTAGCTCCCAGCTCATTGTGGAGCTGGAAAATCCACCGCGGGGGCCATTGGCATGTGAGCGTGCAGGGCCATTGTCTCCTGCCCCACCGCTGTGACTCCCAGCAACGCACGGAGCAAAGCGGAGAGATTGGCAGCACTGGGGTGACAGACGGCGCACACAGCCCGTCTCCCCCCAGAGCGCACCCCGCAACGGCAATGGCACTGCACACGGGCACTATTGTCCACAGGCCTGAGGGGCACAGCTCCAGCTGGCGTCCGGAAGCTGCCTGGGCCCGTAGGCCCCCGGCTGTTGTAACGTCTGGGGTTCAGTCCAGGCCAGGGGCTGTCACTGCCTGCCCTGCCGCTCCGGGGGCCTTCAGTGCTACGCTGCTCTGCTCACAGCTGGCCCCCACCAGCCAGCAGATCACCCCAGCTTCCAGCGCCGTTACTGTTTGCAGGGACACTACCAGCTCCTAGCCCCCAATCTCCCCACAACGCTCTCCCCGCGGTGGCCAGTAACCCTCCCTCCAAAACATTTTCTTTGCCACGTAAAACCAGACCAAATCCCTCTCTCTTGCTGGGGCACAACTGCTGTGTTGTCTTCTCCCCTGCTTGGCTTCCCTTACATGTAAATGTACCTCCCTTGTCTCTGCCTGACGGCCAGGCTGCTCAGACGCACATTCCTGTCTGGGGCAGACTGGGCTGGTGCATGGCTTGTCGAACACAGGCCTATAACCCTTTGTACACACATCACCTATACCGGGATCTGCCATGCCGATCTCAGAACCCCACTGTGTAAGGCGCAGTGAGTACGCTGAGCCCGATGAGCTGCTGACACAGAGCAGCGAACCTCCCGTCACTCCTGCTTGCTGCAATGGTGCCAGCTGAACTGATGCAGAGCGACGTGGGCACGTGCCCTGCCGCCGAGGAAGAATAAGGCAGCCACCCCTAGACACCTGCGCGCCTTTGCTTCCACGCCGCTGATCCCGCTCAGACCCCTTTGCCTGCAGCCCCCGGGCAACGTGCCCCTGGATGCCCACATCGCTATGGCTGGTCCATGGCCGCGCCTGCTCAGCCTCTGCTCCCCACAGGGCCCGGAGAGCAACACTTCCTGTCTGCTCCAGGCAGGAGCGTCGGCGCGTGGAGCCGGCGTGGCCAGGGGCACTATGGGGGAGCTGCTGGGGGTGCTCCCAAGGCAGGCAACCAGGAGAAGACAGATGAAGAACACGGGTTTTATATGGGGGGAGGGGGGCGTCTGGTCTCTGACCCTTGGGTAGCGGAGTGCAAACCTGTACCCAGAGCGGTCACTGGCACAGGGAATGGGGCATTATGGGATAGCTGCAGGAGGACTGTTCATGTCGACGACGTAGGTCATTTAGGGTCTGGGCTCGCCCTGTGAGGACAGGCAATCGGGCAGCCTACGGAGGCTGGAAGAGGAGGCGTCACGGTTCTCCCCTGCTATCCTGTATTCCCTGACAGCTCGCTGTGCACAGACCACCCCCCTCCGAGCCGCCGTGCACAGACCACCCCCCTCCGAGCCGCCGCCACAGACCACCCCCCTCCGAGCCGCCGCCACAGACCACCCGCCTCCGAGCCGCCGTGCACAGACCACCCGCCTCCGAGCCGCCGTGCACAGACCACCCCCCTCCGAGCCGCCGCCACAGACCACCCCCCTCCGAGCCGCCGTGCACAGACCACCCCCCTCCGAGCCGCCGTGCACAGACCACCCCCCTCCGAGCCGCCGCCACAGACCACCCCCCTCCGTGCTGCCGTGCACAGATCACCACCGTCCGAGCCACTGCCAGACCACCACCCTCCGAGCCACCGCCACAGACCACCACCCTCCGAGCCGCCGTGCACAGATCACCACCGTCCGAGCCACTGCCAGACCACCACCCTCCGAGCCACCGCCACAGACCACCACCCTCCGAGCCGCCGTGCACAGACCACGCGGGGAACATGGCACGGTCGCACACGGGATGCAAATGACAGGAATGGGGAGTCCGGTGCACCGGGCAGCGGGAGTGAAGGTGAATGGCACGATAGGATGGTACCAGACGCTGCCCGCACCAGAGACTCTGAATCCAGAGACAGAAACTATTCACCCAGATCTGGGCACTGAGGGCTAATGAGCCACTCGCACCAGCCACTGGCTGGCACAAATGCCAAGAGGAGAGCCCAGCACCTGAGAGCAGCCGTGCACGAGGACAGATCACTAGCACCACCAGCTGCCATGTGAGGTCGCCCGCATAGAGAGAAGAGCCCCACAGAGACTGACATATGCCCAGCTGGGCACACACCTCCTCAGTGTCTACACCCAGGGCCTGGACTGGGGAATTGTGACAAAGTGGGAATGTTCTGGGTGTGTCTGTGAATGCTGAGTGGGGAGTATTGACCTGGGAAGGTGGCAGGGGAGCTGTGCTGGGACGGGCTGCACTGGGGAAGGGAGGATACCTGAGCCTGTAACCTGAGACCCCAGGAGGGGGATTGGAGGCCAGGTGACACCTCTGCCCAGGACACTGGACAAAGGCTGGGGGAGGAGCTGCGGAGAGGCTGAGTAAGAGGCTGGGGGGAGTTTCAGTTTGGAGCTGGCTGGGAAATGGAGAAGGGCCCCGACGGGCTTGGGCTTCCCAACAGGGCTGTGGCCTCCCTGGGGCCCCAGATGGACCTAACTGAAGGGGGTCCTGTTGTCTGTACCGGCAAGACCTGTCTGGGGCTGTTCCTGTCGTCTAAATAAACCTTCTGTTTTACTGGCTGGCTGAGAGTCATGGTGAATCGCAGGAAGCCGGGGGTGCAGGGCCTGACTCCCCCACACTCTGTGACAGGAATTCACCATGGTGCTAGCTCGTCTCTCCGTGCTGTTCCCGGTCTATGGCAGAGTGAGGCACTATTGGGTGATGCTGTGATGCTCTGGGTAGGGTGTCGTGTGCCGTAGCCGCATGCCCAGCGACTCGCCGTCAGCCCCACTGGCTGAGCCCCTGGCCTGCTGCTGCTCAGCCACACGGACGGCCCCGAGGCTACGTTTCCGCCGCACTCGGGAGGGACCATCCGATTTAGGGTTCCTGCGCCCGTCCCAACAAGGACTGGGCGGGGGAGCGGGGCGCTGGCTGTGGCTGCAGCAGAGGTGGGCGTGCGCTGACAAGGCCGGGCAGCTTTTCGGCTCTACACACACTAACACAACCCCCGGTTGGAAACTGCCCCGGCCTGGCCCTGCGCAGACCTCGCCCACCCTGCGGGCAAACAGCCCCTCGCAGCAAGGCAGAGAGCGACGGCACCAACTGAACCAAACCCCCAACCCTCCTGGTGCATCGTCCCCCGGGGCCGGGAGAACACGCCGCAGCCATGTGGCTTCCCGCCCGGGCGAGGCGCCCAGACGCCGCGGGAGCAGAGCCTGGACAGACTAGGATAGACGGGCAGCCGCAGCCCCACAGCCCGCGCATCACACGCTCCCCCTCCCCCGCCAGGCATCACATGGTCCCCCCCATTCCCCCCCGGCCTGGGCATCACATGCTGCCCCCCATTCACCCCCGGCCTGGGCATCACATGCTCCCCCCCTCGGGCATCACATGCTGCCCCCCATTCGCCCCCGGCCTGGGCATCACACGGTCCCCCCGGCATCACACGGTCCCCCCCATTCGCCCCCGGCCTGGGCATCACACGGTCCCCCCCCCCGGGCATCACATGCTGCCCCCCTTTTGCCCCCGGCCTGGGCATCACACGGTGCCCCTCCCTCGCCAGGTATCACACGGTTCCCCCCATTCCCCTCCAGCCTGGGCATCACACGCTCCCCCCTCCTGCCGGGCATCACACGCTCCCCCCCATTCGCCCCCGGCCTGGGCCTCACACCGTCCCGCCCATTCCCCTCCAGACATCACATGCTCCCCCCTTCCCCGCCAGGCATCACACGCTGCTCCCCATTCCCCTCCGGCCTGGGCATCACACGCTCCCCCCTCCCCCACCGGGCCTCCCATGGTCCCTCCTGTCCTCTCCCTGGCCTGGGCATCACATGCTCCCCCCTCCCCCGCCGGGCATCACATGGTCCCTCCTGTCCTCTCCCTGGCCTGGGCATCACACGCTACCTTCTCCCCTGCCCCTACTCCTCTGCCCCGGGCATCGTGTGCTCCCCTGCCCCAGCACAGCCTCTTCCTGCCAAGTGGGAGGCCGACCCCCCTGCCCGGTGTGAGCCCCTGGCAGCCGGGGGACGGGCACCGGGACAGACAGGGCAAGCAATCACATGGGCCCTCTCACAGCACTTTAATTGAGGAGCGGGTTTGCCCAGCGGGGCTGGCGCTGCGTCCGCTGCTCCCGTCTCTCCAGCTGCAGCTCAGCCCGGGGGCCAGCCCATCTGACGCCCGCCCAGCACGTGCAAGTGCAGGTGGTAGACGGACTGAGACCCCTGCTTCCCGTCGTTGATCACTGAAAGGCAGAGACACGGGGTGAGTGTGCCAGGCCCTGCAGGCAGGGTGAGTGGGGTGGGGCTGGCCTCCCCCGTGGGCAGGGCATGTGGGGTGGCACGAGAGGGCGGGGCCGGCACTGCAGGAAGGGTGGCCTGGGGCAAGTGAGGCAGGGTCATCCCCCTACAGGCGTGGCATGGTGAGAGGGCTGGGTTGGCCCCCTATGGGCGGGGCAAGTGGGGTGGGGCCAGCCCCCTGCGGGCGTGGCCTGGCGAGAGGGTGGGGGCCGGTGGGTGGCACGGGGGCTGGCCCCCTGCACGTGTGGCATGGCGAGAGGGTGGGGCCCGGCCCGCTATGGGTGGGCTGGGGCAAGTGGGGCGGGTTTGGCCTCCTATGGGCTGGGCGGGGCCAGCCCCCTGTGGGCGTGGCATGGCATGAGCATGGGGGCCGGTGGGTGGGGGTGAGTGGGGCGGGGTTTGCCCCCTGCAGGCGTGGCATGGCGAGAGGGCCGGGTTGGCCCCCTATGGGCCGGGCGAGAGGGCGGGGCCAGCCCCGCCCCCTGAGGGCAGGCCGGCCCCGCCACCCAGAGCAGGGTGCTAGGGCAGTGGTGGGGGGCACAACACGTGCTGAGGCCACAGGGCCATGGGGGGCGCAGGCAGGGCCCCAGCCCGAGCGCCATGGGGAGACGACGCTCCAGGGCAGGGACGCAGGGACGTGCTGGGGGGCACCAGTGGCTCACACACGTCTGGGGCAGGGTCCCAGCTGGGCTGGCAGCGGGCGACGCTGACGAGCGCCAGGGAAACCCCAGGGCAGGGCAGGGCAGGGCAGGGAGCCGGGCGCTCCCCAGCGCAGGGGGTCCCAGCAACTCACCCACTCGGTAGCCATCCACCAGCCCCTCCACCGTCGCCGTCTGACTGGCCACCAGCAGCAGGTGCCCCAGGAGCTGGGCGTGAGCAGAGGGGCAGGTTGAGGGGGGAAATGGGCACCCCAGGCAGCACCCCCAGCACCCCTCCCCAGGGACCTAGAGCGCCGCAGCCCTGAACCTCCCCCAGAGCACCCACCTTCACCCCCAGCCCCAGGGGGACAGCCAGGCAGGGGGCAGCCGGGCTCTGGAGGGAGGGCAGCCCCCCAAGGTCAGAGCCAGCCCGTACACCCCCCGCCCCGTGGTTCTGGTGCCAGCACCCCCTCCAGCCAGCACCTGGGGCTGTCCAGCCCCCTTCCTGTGCCCAGCCCCTCGGCTCCCCACTGGGCAGCGCTCCCCGCCCCAGGGGAAGGGGCCCTGTCCAGTGGCTCCGCTCACCTCTGCGTCCCCCGCGGCCACGCGGCTCAGCCTGGGGATGGGGCGCTTGGGGATCACCAGGAAATGCACGGGGGCCTGCGGGGCCACGTCCCGGAAGGCGAGGCACTGCGGGGAGAGCACCGTGAGCACTGCTGCCAGGGGCACCCACTGCCCACTGGGGCAAGCGCCAGCTTAGCCAGGGCTGGGACCACAGGGTCACTGCCCCCCCGACCCTTCCCCCACGGGGCCACTGACACACTCCCTGCAGGGGTCACATCACCCCCAGCCCTGCTCCGCACCCCACGGGGCTGGGCTCCATGCCAAGTGCCAGAGCGTTTGCCCTCCACACTGGGAAGCTAAACCCGGGGCTGCAGGGAAGCAAGGGGGCTGGGCCAGGGAGCTCGGGGGGGGCCCCTCTGGGAGGCGGGGGGGGCACTCACCCTTCAGCCATCACCCAGCCCAGCCAGGCTGACTTCTCCTACCTCTGGCAGCCTGTTCCCAGCAAAGGGGAGGGCCCAGTTGGAATCCCCCTGCCCTAGCCAGGGGCCGAGGGGTGAAGGGGCTGGCGGGTGCTGCCCCAGGAGCAGGGCAGGGCTCAGAGTCCCTGTGCATACAGAGGGACCTAGACAAATTAGAGGATTGGGCCAAAAGAAACCTGATGAGGTTCAACAAGGACAAGTGCAGAGTCCTGCACTTAGGACAGAAGAATCCCATGCACTGCTACAGACTAGGGACCGAATGGCTGGGCAGCAGTTCTGCAGAAAAGGACCTAGGGGTTACAGTGGACGAAAAGCTGAATATGAGTCGACAGTGTGCCCTTGTTGCCAAGAAGGCTAATGGCATTTTGGGATGTATAAGTAGGGGCATTTCCAGCAGATCGAGGGATGTGATCATTCCCCTCTATTCAGCACTGGTGAGGCCTCATCTGGAGTACTGTGTCCAGTTTTGGGCCCCACACTACAAGAAGAATGTGGAAAAATTGGAAAGAGTCCAGCGGAGGGCAACAAAAATGATTAGGGGGCTGGAGCACATGACTTATGAGGAGAGGCTGAGGGAACTGGGATTGTTTAGTCTGCAGAAGAGAAGAATGAGGGGAGATTTGATAGCTGCTTTCAACTACCTGAAAGGGGGTTCCAAAGAGGATGGATCTAGACTGTTCTCAGTGGTAGAAGATGACAGAACAAGGAGTAATGGTCTCAAGTTGCAGTGGGGGAGGTTTAGGTTGGATATTAGGAAAAACTTTTTCACTAGGAGGGTGGTGAAGCACTGGAATGGGTTACCTAGGGAGGTGGTGGAATCTCCTTCCTTAGAGGTTTTTAAGGCCCGGCTTGACAAAGCCCTGGCTGGGATGGTTTAGTTGGGTTTGGTCCTGCTTTGAGCAGGGGGTTGGACTAGACACCTCCTGAGGTCCCTTCCAACCCTGAGATTCTGTGATTCTATGGCAGAGACCTGGGCCTGCCCCTGCCTCACCCCAGGACCTGGCCTTCCGTGCCCAAGGGAGCTGTTCTCCCAGCCCCAGGCCATGGCATCCTCCCCCCTGCCCCACCCACCATGCTGGGAGCCAAGTGGCAAGGCCTCAGCAGGGTGTGCCCAGGGCAGGCAGCAACGTGCCCCTGCTCAGTGGTGGCAGGCCCGGCTGCAGGGCAGCACAGGATGTCCCTGAATGAGCCGGAGGGGGTCACCTTGTCATCTTCGTAGAGGATGTCGGCCCGGATGGTGCGGTCGATGATCTTGCTGAAGATGGTCGGGGGCCGCTGGCCTGGCCCCTCACTGGCCTCAGCTGCCCGCTGAGCCTTCTGCACCTCCCCATCCTGCCCCCCGGCAGCCACGTAGCATCTCTGGGGCGGAGGGGCACCCGCTCAGGGGCACTGCCAGGTGTACCCCCTGCCCTGCACCCCCCCGCCCTGGGCACAGCGCAGCCCCACAGGCACAGCTGGGGCGAGCCCAGCCCCCGCCTCCCAGCCTGCTCGGGCCAGCCCACAGCTAGCGAGAGGAGGCTGAAGCCAGCAGCGCAATCCCCAGGCTCTGGGCCGGGGGCTGCTCCGCACTGAGCCGGGACCAGGGTGGGGGCACGGCGGGGCCCTGCTCAGCGAGCGGCACGGAGCCGAGGGCACGTCCTGCCCAGGCCAAACCCCACGGGCCGCGGGAGAGCCGAGGGGCCGTGCCAGGCAGGCCCGGAGCTGGGCAGCGGCGAGCAGCAGCCCCCAGCGGGACCCAGCCCGGGGGAGCGGGCACGGGCCAGGGCCAGGGCTGGGTCCCCGCTCCCCGTGCAGATGCAGCCTGGCGGGGGAAGAGCTCCTGCCCCCAGCGACCTGCTGCCCCTCGCAGGGGTCACGGCGCGGCCGGAGAACCCCCGTCCCTCGCTGCGGGGAGCGGCCACACGGCAGTGCCGGAGTCGGGCCGCCGGAGCGCTGCCCTGCCCTGCCCGGGAGCCGCGGGCTCGGAGCGGCGCCTTCACCGGCTCGCTGCCCCCACGGTCACCGTGAGGTGCGGGGCTGCGGGCGCCAGGCCAATGCCCCAGGCACCAGCCTCCCCCCCAGCGGGGATAGGACCCAGGAGTCCGGCTCCCAGCCCCTCCCCCACAGCCGGGATAGGACCCAGGAGTCCGGCTCCCAGCCCCTCCCCCACAATCGGGATAGGACCCAGGAGTCCGGCTCCCCCACAGCCGGGGATAGGACCCAGGAGTCCGGCTCCCAGCCCCTCCCCCACAGCCGGGAATAGGACCCAGGAGTCCGGCTCCCAGCCCCACAGCCGGGGATAGGACCCAGGAGTCCGGCTCCCAGCCCCTCCCCCACAGCCGGGGATAGGACCCAGGAGTCCGGCTCCCAGCCCACAGCAGGAATAGGACCCAGGAGTCCGGCTCCCAGCCCCTCCCCCACAGCCGGGATAGGACCCAGGAGTCCGGCTCCCAGCCCCTCCCATAGGACCCAGGAGTCCGGGTCCCGCGCGGTACCTGCCCCCAGCGCCAGGCCGAGCCCCGAGCCCCGCGCAGCGCCGCAGCCGCCATGCTGAGCCCGCCTCCGCCGCCCTTTGGTCCGTCCAGCCCGCGGGGTGGAGCTCACTCCCCATTGGCCGCCGGCTCTGCCACTCCCCGGCCCTTAAAGGGCCCGTGTCCGCCTTCCGGACCCGGTACGGGGGGGAGGGGCCGGGGGCGGGGCCGTTCCTCAGTTTCCCAGCTGGTGCCGGTGCCGGTTCCATCCTTCCCATGAAGGCAGCGGGGACATACGTGTGTGTGCATGTACGGTACGTGTACACACGGTGCCCCAGTGTGTGTGTGTGTATACTGTACATGTGCACACGTTAGTGTGTGTGTGTGTGTGTGTGTCAAGTATCGGGGTAGCCATGTTAGTCTGATCTGTAAAAAGCAACAAAAAGCCCTGTGGCTCCTTATTAACTGTGTGTGTGTATGGTATGTGTGCACACTTTGGTGCGTGTGTGCACACACATTGGGGTGTGTGTTTGCGTATGGTACATGCAGAGAGTGTGGTGTGTGTGTACATGGTGCACAGATGCACGTGCACACATTGGTGCAGGGCTCTTTGTGCACACACATGCAGGCTCGGGCTGGTGGCCATTCCGTGTCGAACTGAAGGTTTCGGGGCTGTGTTCACACATCTCCCTGGGGCTCAGGGGCTGGAGGGTGGCTCGCAGGAGGTGGGCAGCTCCATGTGCCGCAGCCATTTGGGTCTGACCCCCTGGGGGTGTGCCCAGGGAGTGAATCACCACGGCATACAGGGGTCATGTTTGTCATGTCTCCACCTGTGGTGGTGCACCCCCAGAGCCGGTGTCACCACGCAGCCCTGGGTGCTGGGGTGGCTCTGGCAGGGCACCTAGGAGCTCACTGGGCCAGTCCCAGGGGTGGCAGCAATCACACTGGCAGGGTGGGGCCACAGCGAGGCATGCAGGAGGCGGGGACACCTTGGGGCAGCAGCAGATGTTGGTGGGGCCGTGTCTGGAAGCCCGAGAGGCCTGCAGCGCTGTGGGAAGCCAGGGAGGGCCGAGCCCCTCTGGGCTGAACATGGAGGGAGGCCGGGGGCATGTGCACTGACAGTATCTCCCCCACAATGAACATCTCAGAATTTCCAGAGCCCACCACCACCTCTCCATGTGGGGGGCACGTGGGCAGGGCAGCTTCTTCCTCGGTGCAGCCCCCAGGGACAGCTCCCATCTCCGGGCGCCAAGGAACAGCACCAGCGGGCAGAGCTGGGAACCCAGCACCCAGCAGCTGCAGATCACAACAGCCCAGCGTCCAGACCCCGGGAACAGGCGCAGCCCTGGCACTGGCAGGACATATCCCCCCAAAATACTTCCAAGAATGAAAATAAGTGGAAAGACTTTGCCCATTCAGCTCACTTCCGCCCCACCGATCGTGCACTCCACCAGCCCCATGCCCCAGCCCCTATCCTGTCTGCCAACAGGGGCCAAGTGCCCCACAGGGAAGGAACAGACCAGGGCAATTTCGAGTGATCCTCCCCTGTTCTCCAGTCCCAGCTTCCGGCAGCCAGAGGCCTAGGGACACCCGGAGCAGGGGGCTGCATCCCGGACATCCTGGCTAATAGCCATTGAGGCACCTGGCCTGCAGGGACGTTGGGTGGGTTTTGAACCCGGAGTTCCACAGGCTGGCTGGAGTTGGAGGAGGAAACACTCCCTTGTGTGTCTGAAACCCGCTGCCTGGTCCTTTGCTGGGGTGACCCCAGGCCGTGTTAGAAGGGGGAAAATATCCCGTCCCTAGTCACTGTCTCCGCACCACTCATGCTTTGACAGACCTCTCGCCTAGGCCTCTGTGCACAGCCCTGCCGCCTTCCCTTGCCGCTGGGGGCCCCGCAGCTGGGGAGCTGGCCGTGAAGCACCCCAAGCTCCGGCCAGGCCTCCTGGGCTCTCTGCTTGTCAGGGGGGGCAGGGCGGGTCCTGCCTGGCAGAGCTGGCACTTGGCACGGCTTGCTCGCCCCAGAGGGGCAGTGGAGATGAGGGGGTGGAGGAGCTCCAGTATGTGTCCATTGAACTGGGGGCCCCGCAGGGTGGGAGGGGGCTAGGACGAACCCCCCAACCCCCTCCCGGCCCAATGGACGGGGGCCAGAGCCCATCTCTCTCCAGTATCTGTCACAGAAAATCCTCAGCCCAGCGGCCCATGCAGTTCAGTCTGATGGGGCCCAGGACTCACTGCTGCTCCTGCTGCAGAGAAAGGGGCAGGAACCCCCCCGAGGGGCCCTTCCCACAGCCACTGAGGCAGGCTGAATGTACATGATGGGCGATCCAGTGGCAGTGAGTTCCGCAGGGCACATACATACTGCGTGCTGCTCAAAAGCAAGCTCGTTGCTGGTTTTCCTGTGCCCCCAGGGTCAGTTCCCCAGCCCTGTGGAAAGGGCTGGGAGCCCCCACTGCTCCTGTGACCCTAGAGGACTAGGGGGAGCAGCGCTCAGGACACAGGCACTTCACCACTCCCATTGGTGAGGTGTGTGCCAACGCCCTGCCCCAGTTACACCCACAGGCCTGGGCTCTCCGTGCCCACGCAGGACAGCCCTCTGCGCCCCGCACTGCCCCTGTGCCCAGCTCCCTTGGCATCGGTGCCAGGCCCTGCCCCAGACAAGCCCTGCAGAGGCAGCGGGGGAGTCATGCACTAGCTCGGCTCTGGCTCTCTCCTTGCTGGCAGCTGCAGTGTGGGGCTGGCTGGACACGGCAGCCGGAGCAGGGACCCTGGTGGGGAACAAGGCCCAGGCCCAGCTCGGCTTCCCACCCACCCCTGCACATGGCAGCAGCAGGCAGCAATGCCGGTGTTCCGCCCACCCTGCCTGGTGCCTGAGAAACTGCAGCAGCTGACAGCCCCCAGGCCCCACGAACCTGCTGCCACATGCTGGGGGTCAGGCCTGCTCCAGAAAACCCCGGCCGGCGGGTCCATCCCCACGGCACAGACAATGCCCAGGTGCTGCCTGTCCGTTTATTGTGTTATCTGCACCGGCCAACAGCCCCAGGGCCAGGGGGCCAGGCCATGGCTGCGCGGACGCCGCCCATCCAGACAAGGCCCCCGCGGCGGCTCTCAGAAGCCCATGCGGGGCCGTTTGCGGGGGGGCTGCGACCCTGTGGAGCGCTGGCTCTGGGAGGGGGCGCCCCAGCGCTGGCTGCCCAGGCTCGAGGTCTGGCTCGCAGGCAGCTCGGCCGGCGGCTCCGGGCAGGGCTGGGAGAAGATGGCCAGGTAGTCCCGCAGGGTTTTCCTGCGCTCCTTGGGGATGCCCCGCGAGCTCAGGGTCTGGGACGAGAGCAGCTGGGAAGAGTCCTCTGTCTCCTGGCTGCCCCAGGCCGCCTGCTCGCTGCGCTGGGAGCTGCTGGCCAGCGGGGAGGCCGGCCAGACCTGCCCAGGGGCTGGGGGCCGCTGCCCCTGTCCCGCCCTCGGTGGGGAAAGGTCCTGGCGGCACACAGGGGCCGGGGGCTGCAGCTCCTCGCAGGCCCGGCCCGGGGGCTCGCTGGGGGGCTGGCTGCAGGCGGAGAAGTCACTGAGGTCAGACTGGTAGGTGACGGAGGAGGTGAAGCTGCCAAACAGGCTGCGGCGGCTCCGTGCTTGCTTCAGGCGCCGTCTCCGGTCCCTCAGCGCGTGCAGCTTGTGGGTCCTGGTCACGCCCAGCTTCTCCTCCCACCACTCGCCCCAGCCGCCCGCCCACGACGCCGTCAGCCGCTTGCTCAGGTCGTCGGGCCAGGCCCAGGGCTCCATGGGGTGGGGCATGGCCAGGGGAGCGGGGGGCAGCCCCAGGGCCCAGGGCGCCAGGCAGGCCCGCTCCCGCATGGCGCGGCGCAGCAGCTGGCGGGCCTGGCGGTAGAGGGGGCTGTCCCCGGCCGGCTGGCTCAGCTCCCCACGGGTGAAGAGGCGCTGATGGCTGATGGTGGGGGGGGCCTGGGGCTGGCTCTGCTCTGGCAGACGGCTCCAGTCCCTGAGGAGAGCTTTCAGCCAGCAGCCATAGCGGGCAGCGGCTGCCAGGCCCACGCTGGACATGGCTTCCTCTGGGGCTGCTGCCTGCCCGGCGTCGGCGGTGCCCTCGGAGACAGTCCCTGGCAGGCGGCCGCTCTCCTCGCTGCCCGAGCCCAGGGAGGCGCCCCACGCGGGCGAGGGCTGGCCGGCCGCAGCAGGAACTGGCAGGGACGGGGGCGAGGTGGGGGCTGCCGACGACTCACTCTCTGCCGGCGGCTTGTGCAGCAGGGTTTGGTAGAACAGGTCCCCGGCCTCGGAGAGCTGGAAGACCAGCAAGGGCTCCAGTGGTCCCTGCCCGGCGGGGGCGGCCGTCACACCTGGGGGGAAACGGAGGTGAGGGGGCTGAGTGCAGTGACTGGGGACAGACCCCCTCCTGGGCCCCACACTGAGCTAGGGGAGACCCTCCCAGGCCCAGGCAGCTCCACACAGAGAACTGGAGAGACCCCCCCAGCCCACGCAGCCCCACAGAGAGCTGGGGAGACCCCCACTGGGCCCACACACACAGCCCCACCCCAGAGAGCAAGGGGAGATCCCTGTCCCACCCCTCCCAGCTGTCCGGAGCCCCCCGTCAGAGGCACAGGGACACAGGAAGGTCAGAGCCAGGGCCCCTCCCTTTGGCTGCACCCCAGCAATGGGGGCCTGGGACTGCTGGGACATGGGAGTGTGAAAGTGGGAATGTTCTGGGTGTGTCTGTGACTGCTGAGTGGGGGGCAGTGACCTGGGAAGGTGGCAGGGGAGCTGTGCTGGGACGGGCTGCACTGGGGAAGGGAGGATACCTGAGCCTGTAACCTGAGACCCCAGGAGGGGGTGTGACGAACTGGGACTGTTCTTAATGTTTCCTCTGAATACTGTGGGGGGGGCTCAGTTCCTGGCTGACCCTCTATCGCCTGGCAACTAATGGCCAGGCCCTTCCCCCCTGCAAGGGGATGCTAAACGTGGGGGAGAACAAAGAGGTCAGGTGACCTCCTGGCCCGGAAAGAGACAAAGCCCAGAGGAGGAGGGGCTGGAGGGGGTTTCAGTTGGGAGCTGGCTGGGGACGAGGAGTGAAGGGCAGACGTGGGGGTCTGGCTTACTGCCCCCCAGAATGGACCCGGCTGAGGGGTCCGGTTCGCGGTACCTACAAGCTCTGTGTTAGACCCTGTTCCTGTCATCGAATAAACCTCTGTGTTACTGGCTGGCTGAGAGTCACGTCTGACTGCGCAGTGGGGGGGCAGGACCCTGTGGCTTCCCCAGGACCCCGCCTGGGCGGACTCGCTGGGGGAAGCGCACGGAGGGGCAGAGGATGCTGAATGCTCCAAGGAGAGACCCAGGAGGTGAAGCCGTGGGAGCGTCTTGCCCTGCAGACAGGCTGCTCCGAGGGAGAGGAGGCTCCCCAAAGTCCTGCCTGGCTTTGTGGGGAGCAGTTCCAGAGCATCGCCCGGGGACCCCATGACAGCGGGTTGGAGGGGAGTTTGGGGGGCCTGCCTTGGGGAAGGGAGGATACCTGAGCATGTAACCTGAGACCCCAGGATGGGGGTTGGAGGCCAGGTGACACCTCTGCCCGGGACACTGGACAAAGGACACAAAGGCTGGGGGAGGAGCCGGGGGGAGGCTGAGTGAGAGGCTGGAGGGAGTTTCAGTTTGAAGCTGGCTGGGAAATGGAGGGGGCCCCGACGGGGCTTGGGCTTCCCAACGGGGCTGTGGCCTCCCTGGGGCCCCAGATGGACCTAACTAAAGGGGGATTCTGTTGTCTGTACCGGCAAGACCTGTCTGGGACTGTGTTCCTGTCGTCTAAATAAACCTTCTGCTTTACTGGCTGGCTGAGAGTCACGGTGAATCGCAGGAAGCCGGGGGTGCCGGGCCTAGTCTCCCCCCTACTCCGTGACAGGGGGGTTCCATGCCAGGCCACCCCCACCCCCAGTCACCTACCAGCTGCGGGCGCGGTCAGCCTCTGGTGCAGCAGGCCCTGCCAGGGGGTGGCCTGCGGGGGAAAGTGCTGCAGACTCTGGGAGATGGGATGGAGCCGCCGGGGGGGCCCTGCGAGCTGGCAGGCTGAATGGCTGCCACCTGGGCAAGAGGCGGAGTGTGAAAAGCTGTGCGGGAGCTCGGCCTCCCCAGCTCCCCCGCACGGCCCCCCCCAGCTCTGCCCCCCCAGCTCCCCCGCACGGCCCCCCCCAGCTCCGCCTCCCCCAGCTCCCCCACAGCTCTGCCCCCCCCCACAGCTCCTCCCACACTGCCCCCCCAGGTCCCCCCCAGCTCTGCCCCCCCCAGCTCCCCCGCACTGCCCCCCCCACAGCTTGGACCCACCACCCCTTCCCATAGCTCTGCCCCCCCCAGCTCTGCCCCCCCAGCTCCCCCCCAGCTCTGCCCCCCCAGCTCCCCCGCACGGCCCCCCCACAGCTTGGACCCACCACCCCTCCCCATAGCTCTGCCCTCCCAGCTTCCCCCCCCAGCTCGGACCCCCCCGCTCCCCCGCACGGCCCCCCCCCAGCTCTGCCCCCCCCAGCTCCCCCGCACGGCCCCCCCCAACTCTGCCCCCCCAGCTCCCCCACACGGCCCCCCCCAGCTCTGCCCCCCCAGCTCCTCCCGCACTGCCCCCCCAGCTCTGCCCCCCCAGCTCTGCCCTCCCCCACAGCTCCTCCCACACTGCCCCCCCAGGTCCCCCACAGCTCTGCCCCCCCCAGCTCCTCCCGCACTGCCCCCCCAGCTCTCCCGCACGGCCCCCCCACAGCTTGGACCCACCACCCCTCCCCATAGCTCTGCCCTCCCAGCTTCCCCCCACAGCTCGGACCCCCCAGCTCCCCTCGCGCTGCCCCACCAGCTCTGACCCCACAGCCCCAGCCCAGCCCTCCCCACACCTGTAACTCAGCCCCTCGACAGAGCCCCGTGGAGCGGGAGGGGCACCCCGGTTCTGGGGAACCCCCATGCTGACGTGCACACACTCCAGAGACCCCTCTAAACCAGAGGTCCCAAAACTTTTCAGGGGCACACCCTCCCCCCTGCCGGAGCCAGGAATGGGGCTGGGTTCCCAGGGAGGGGGGCTGTAGACAGGGGTAAGGGGGCCAAGGCTGGGGTTGCAGCTGGGGGTGGGACAGGGTGGCGTTCCTTCCCTCCCCCCCCACAGGGGCTGGCCTGGGCTTGCTGGGCCCTCCTGAGCGTTCCTCTGCGACCTCCTAGGGGGCACGCCCCAGTTTGGTGACCCCTCCCTGCCGGAAACGGGCCCCCCCCTGCAGCCAGGGACTGCAGCAGAAGCAGCTCCCAGCCCCCCACACCCCCATGTACCAGAGCAGCCCCCCCCACCCCCCGCCCCCACTCACCCGTGTACTGCAGCAGCAGCAGCTCCTGCGTGCGGTGGGCGCCCAGCAGCACCTTGTGGCTGGTCTCCTGGGAGCGGCCCGGGGTGAGATGGGCAAAGACGGGCGGGGCCTCCAGCATGTGCTCCCAGCGCAGCATCGGCACCAGGGGGAAGCGCTCGTCCAGCACGTACACCGAGAACTGGGGCAGGGCACCGGGAAGGGGGGGGGGTGTTAGTGAGAGCGTCCCAGAGAGCCCCCGGGCTGCTCCCCTCCCCCGCCTGTAACCGGGGGGGGATAGTGAGAGCGTCCCAGAGAGCCCCCGGGCTGCTCCCCCCCTGCCTGTAACCGGGAGGGGCAGGGAACCGGGGGGGGGGGTCAGTGAGAGCGTCCCAGAGAGCACCCGGGCTGCTCCCCCCGCCTGTAACCGGGGGGGATAGTGAGAGCGTCCCAGAGAGCCCCCGGGCTGCTCCCCTCCCCTGCCTGTAACCGGGGGGGATAGTGAGAGCGTCCCAGAGAGCCCCCGGGCTGCTCCCCCCCGCCTGTAACCGGGGGGGATAGTGAGAGCGTCCCAGAGAGCCCCCGGGCTGCTCCCCTCCTGCCTGTAACTGGGGGGGGCAGGGAACCGGGGGGGGGGTCAGTGAGAGCGTCCCAGAGAGCCCCCGGGCTGCTCCCCCCCTGCCTGTAACCGGGGGGGATAGTGAGAGCGTCCCAGAGAGCCCCCGGGCTGCTCCCCCCCTGCCTGTAACCGGGGGGGCAGGGCACCGGGGGGGGGTTAGTGAGAGCGTCCCAGAGAGCCCCCGGGCTGCTCCCCCCCGCCTGTAACCGGGGGGGATAGTGAGAGCGTCCCAGAGAGCCCCCGGGCTGCTCCCCTCCCCTGCCTGTAACTGGGGGGGGTGGGGGGAAGGGCACCGGGGGGGGGGTTAGTGAGAGCGTCCCAGAGAGCCCCCGGGCTGCTCCCCCCCCGCCTGTAACCGGGGGGGGCAGGGCACCGGGGGGGGGTTAGTGAGAGCGTCCCAGAGAGCCCCCGGGCTGCTCCCCCCCGCCTGTAACCGGGGGGGATAGTGAGAGCGTCCCAGAGAGCCCCCGGGCTGCTCCCCTCCCCTGCCTGGAACCGGGGGGGCAGGGAACCGGGGGGTGGGGGTTAGTGAGAGTGTCCCAGAGAGCCCCCGGGCTGCTCCCCCCTGCCTGTAACCGGGGGGGCAGGGAACCGGGGGGGGGTTAGTGAGAACATCCCAGAGAGCCCCCGGGCTGCTCCCCTCCCCTCCCCCAAGCCGCAGGTCGGCCCGGGCTCTGCAGGGTCAGCCTGGCTGCCTCGCCTCCCCCGGCGCGGAGGGGCTGGAGCGTCGCCCACCCAGCGGCCCCGGCACTCACCTGCGTGGCGACGAGGTGCTGGCAGGGGTGGGCCCTGCCCAGGTACATGGGTAGCATCACTCGCTCTCCTCTCTGGCACTCGGCTTCTCCTCCCACCTTGAACAGATCAAACGGGCGACTGGCGGGAGCCTGGAGCGGAAAAGACCAGGGCGCGTGAGCACCAAGGGAGGGAGGCCCCCTGCCCCCCGTGAGCCCCAGTTCCCTCCCCGCTCGCTGCACCCGGGCAGCCTCACCCGCACGTCGAGGCACTGCAGGCCAGTGCGGTCGGCACAGCTCAGCACCCGCGGGTGGGAGGTGAACTCGCTCCAGCGCCATGGCGAGGCCTCTCGGAAGAACGCCGTCTCGGGGTCCTGGCGCAGTCGCTGCAGCCTGGGGGGACAGGAATCTCCAGTGGGCCGGCACTGGGGGTGGGGAGACACTGCTGGGCCAGCCCACGGGCGGGGGGTGACGGAGTGGGAATGTTCTGGGTGGGTCTGTGACTGCTGAGTGGGGAGCAGTGACCTGGGAAGGTTGCAGGGGAGCTGTGCTGGGACGGGCTGCACTGGGGAAGGGAGGATACCTGAGCCTGTAACCTGAGACCCCAGGAGGGGGGTTGGAGGCCAGGTGACACCTCTGGACACAAAGGCTGGGGGAGGAGCCGGGGGAGAGGCTGGAGGGGGTTTCAGTTTGGGGCTGGCTGGGGACGGGAAGTGAGGGCAGACGTGGGGGGTCTGGCTCACTGCCCCCCAGAATGGACCCGGCCGAGGGGTCCGGTTCTCTGTACCTACAAGCTCTGTGTTAGACCCTGTTCCTGTCATCGAATAAACCTCTGTGTTACTGGCTGGCTGAGAGTCACGTCTGACTGCGCAGTGGGGGGGCAGGACCCTGTGGCTTCCCCAGGACCCCGCCTGGGCGGACTCGCTGGGGGAAGCGCACAGAGGGGCAGAGGATGCTGAATGCTCCAAGGAGAGACCCAGGAGGTGAAGCCGTGGGAGCTTCTTGCCCTGCAGACAGGCTGCTCCAAGGGAGAGGAGGCTCCCCAGAGTCCTGCCTGGCTTTGTGGGGAGCAGTTCCAGAGCAGCGCCCGGGGACTCGGTGACGGGGGCGGGATGCTCAGGATTCAGGGGTCACTGTCTGGGCCGGCGTGGGGGGGAGGGGAGGACAGGACACTGGGCAGCACCTCACCTGGGCGGGGGACAATGCAGGGCATGGTGCCCCCTGCCTGGGCCAGTCCCTGGCTGTTTGCGGGGGGAGGGGGACATGCACCAGGCTTCATAGTGGTTAGGAAAAGCCACAGCCACCCCCCACCCAGGAGCACCCACCCTCACTCACGCATGCTCTGGGATCCCCCGGTGCCCCCCCTTACCCAGTCTCGACGTTCCAGAGGTACACGGCCCCGCTGAGGGTGCAGACCGACAGCTCCCCGGGGAGGTGGGGGCTGCGGGAAGGGCAGAGCATCAGCGCAGGGCACAGGACCGACAGGCCCAGCAAACCCGGTTTAAAGGCTCATTGCTGTGCCAGGCCCGACAAACTCACTCCGCCTACCACGCTGTGCCCGTGGTGGGCGGGACGGACCGGCAGCGCAGCGCAGCGCACCCGCGGTACACGGCCGTGAGTCGTGTGCACTGGTGGTCCCTGAGCCCAGCCTGGACCAGGGCAGGGAGCTCCGGGCGGTGGGGGGACACGACCCCAGCGGAGGGGAAGCGAGCACCAGCCTCGGGCGCGGAGTGGCTGACCTGGCGTGGCCGAGGAAGGCAGACGGCCCCTTTCTTCCCCTACACCACAGAAGCAACCGGACGGGGCCTTCTGCATTCCCAGGGCCAGCTCCCGCCCAGGGCAGGGGGTGGTGAGGTGTCCCCCACTCCAGGGCCCACAGGGAGCATCGCTCCTCCAGCCGGGCCAGCCCAGGCACGTACCTGACGGTGAGGCAGGAGGCGGGCGCGTCGGTGCGAATGACCTGGAGCGGGACAGGGGCGGCGCCGGTCTGGAGCCGCCAGGCACCACAGTGATGATCCGAGCGAACGCCGACGAGGGCTGCACGTGGGGAGGAGACGCCGCGGTAAGCCCAGGGGGCCATGGCTGCTGACCGGGGCCGGCCCACAGGGCACGGGAGCCCCGGGACAGGAGCAGGTGGGCCCAGCGCCTCCGCCCGCTCCCCATGGGAGGCTGTTCCCTGCCCCGTGCACCCAGGCTCTCAGCCCTCCTCCAGGACCACACGCAGCCGGTGGCAGAGCCAGGAGCAGAGCCTGGCACCTCCCCGGGGCCCCACTCACCTTCCCCGGCCACCTGCGCGGCAGCCACCTGGCGGACCCGGCCACTGAGCTCGAACTGCGCCGGGCGGCCGTGGGCGCGGGGCTGCAGGGCACCGGCCACCTGCTCCAGAGCCACCTCCTGGAAACCTAGCACCGTGTCAAGGGCCACGCACCGCCTGCAGGGCCATGGCCGGCCCCACGCCAGAGGGTCAGCCCCAGCCCGGGGACAACCGCCAGCCCCCGGCCCGGCAAACCTCCCTGCCCAGCCCAGCCCAGCCCCAGCCCGGGGACAACCGCCAGCCCCCGGCCCGGCAAACCTCCCTGTCCAGCCCCCAGCCCGGCAAACATCCCTGCCCAGCCCCCGGCCTGGCAAACCTCCCAGCCCAGCCCCCAGCCCCCGGCCCCAGCCCAGGGACAACCGCCAGCCCCCCAGCCCAACGAGCCCCCCGTGCCAGCCCCCAGCCTCCCCAGAGGCCCCAGCAATGGGGCCGAGCCGTGCCCACCCCATCACCAGTGACAGATCAGCCAGGTCCCGGGCATCAACCCCCCCATCCCTGGGGTGCAACAGGGACTTGATGCCCCCAGCAATGAGCTCTGCCTCCCCCGCCCACCCCCCCAGGCTGGGGCCACGCTCAGCAATGCCCTGCACCAGCACCGCCAGCCCAGCCTGCCTGCAGTAGGATACAGAGGAGGTTCATGGCCTCCCCGCCTGGGTAGACCAGGCAGCCTCTGGGGGCAGGAGCCACGTCGTCGGTGGGGAGCCAGGCCAGGGCCCCCCCCGTCGGGGCGTCGTCGAACAGCAGCTTCGCGCACTGCAGCGCCAGCTCCTCGTGGATGCACTCGGCCAGCAGGCCCAGGGGCACCTCGAACAGCCAGTCCCGGGACAGGCAGGAGAACCGGCGCAGCCGCGGGCTGGGCTGGAGCTGGGGGCAGTGACTGCGGGGACAGCCGGGCATCGGGGACAGCTCAGCCCTGCCCCTCCCCAGCCCCCAGCCAGCCGGGCATCGGGGGCAGCTCAGCCCTGCCCCTCCCCAGCCAGCCCCCAGCCAGCCGGGCATCGGGGGCAGCTCAGCCCTGCCCCTCCCCGGCCCCCAGCCAGCCGGGCATCGGACACAGCTCAGCCCTGGCCCTCCCCAGCCAGCCCCCAGCCAGCCGGGCATCGGGGACAGCTCAGCCCTGCCCCTGCCCAGCCAGCCCCCAGCCAGCCGGGCATCGGGGGCAGCTCAGCCCTGCCCCTCCCCAGCCAGCCCCCAGCCAGCCAGGCATCGGGGGCAGCTCAGCCCTGCCCCTCCCCGGCCCCCAGCCAGCCGGGCATCGGGGACAGCTCAGCCCTGCCCCTCCCCAGCCCCCAGCCAGCCGGGCATTGGGGACAGCTCAGCCCTGCCCCTGCCCAGCCCCCAGCCAGCCGGGCATCGGGGACAGCTCAGCCCTGCCCCTCCCCAGCCAGCCCCCAGCCAGCCGGGCATCGGGGACAGCTCAGCCCTGCCCCTCCCCAGCCAGCCCCCAGCCAGCCGGGCATCGGGGACAGCTCAGCCCTGCCCCTGCCCGGCCCCCAGCCAGCCGGGCATCGGGGGCAGCTCAGCCCTGCCCCTCCCCAGCCCCCAGCCAGCCGGGCATCGGGGGCAGCTCAGCCTGGCCCCTCCCCAGCCCCCAGCCAGCCGGGCATCGGGGGCAGCTCAGCCCGGCCCCTCCCCAGCCCCCAGCCAGCCGGGCATCGGGGTCAGCTCAGCCTGGCCCCTCCCCAGCCCCCAGCCAGCCGGGCATCGGGGACAGCTCAGCCCTGCCCCTCCCCAGCCAGCCCCCAGCCAGCCGGGCATCGGGGGCAGCTCAGCCCTGCCCCTCCCCAGCCAGCCCCCAGCCAGCCAGGCATCGGGGACAGCTCAGCCCTCCCCCTCCCCAGCCCCCAGCCAGCCGGGCATCGGGGGCAGCTCAGCCTGGCCCCTCCCCAGCCAGCCCCCAGCCAGCCGGGCATCGGGGGCAGCTCAGCCCTGCCCCTGCCCAGCCAGCCCCCAGCCAGCCGGGCATCGGGGGCAGCTCAGCCCTGCCCCTCCCCAGCCAGCCCCCAGCCAGCCGGGCATCGGGGACAGCTCAGCCCTGCCCCTCCCCGGCCCCCAGCCAGCCGGGCATCGGGGACAGCTCAGCCCTGCCCCGCCCCGGCCCCCAGCCAGCCGGGCATCGGGGGCAGCTCAGCCCTGCCCCTCCCCGGCCCCCAGCCAGCCGGGCATCGGGGACAGCTCAGCCCTGCCCCTCCCCGGCCCCCAGCCAGCCGGGCATCGGGGGCAGCTCAGCCCTGCCCCTGCCCAGCCCCCAGCCAGCCGGGCATCGGGGGCAGCTCAGCCCTGCCCCTCCCCAGCCCCCAGCCAGCCGGGCATCGGGGACAGCTCAGCCCTGCCCCTCCCCGGCCCCCAGCCAGCCGGGCATCGGGGGCAGCTCAGCCCTGCCCCTCCCCAGCCCCCAGCCAGCCGGGCATCGGGGGCAGCTCAGCCCTGCCCCTCCCCGGCCCCCAGCCAGCCGGGCATCGGGGGCAGCTCAGCCCTGCCCCTCCCCGGCCCCCAGCCAGCCGGGCATCGGGGGCAGCTCAGCCCTGCCCCTGCCCAGCCCCCAGCCAGCCGGGCATCGGGGGCAGCTCAGCCCTGCCCCTGCCCAGCCCCCAGCCAGCCGGGCATCGGGGGCAGCTCAGCCCTGCCCCTCCCCAGCCCCCAGCCAGCCGGGCATCGGGGGCAGCTCAGCCCTGCCCCTCCCCGGCCCCCAGCCAGCCGGGCATCGGGGGCAGCTCAGCCCTGCCCCTCCCCAGCCCCCAGCCAGCCGGGCATCGGGGGCAGCTCAGCCCTGCCCCTGCCCAGCCCCCAGCCCCCAGCCAGCCGGGCATCGGGGGCAGCTCAGCCCTGCCCCTGTGCAGCCCCCAGCCAGCCGGGAGGCTGCTGCTACCTAGGACAGACGTGCAGGGAGGGGCCCCTGAACACTCCTCCCCAGTGCCACGACCTGACCCTATCCCCTGACTGCTGGGCCCAGCCCGCAGCCCCCCCGCCCACACTGTGTAACAGACAATCGGCCCCCACTGGGGCTGGGCACCGGAGGCAGGGGACGTCTAGGCCCTGGGAACAGCCCCCGGCCTCTCCCCAGCTCCCCCCGCAGTCCAGCCTTGCTGTGGGGCCGCCCCAGCCGCCGAGGGCCAGGCAGGAGCCGGGGGAGCACCATTCAGAGCCGTGCTGGCCGGGGACGCTGGCACGCAGGGTCTGTGCTGTCCATGACCAACGCACACGGTGCCTGGAGGCTGAGCCCGGCTCTGCACCCCTTGCCCACCGGCCGTGCCCACGGCCCCCTGAGCGGAGGGGCGAGCGCAGTGCCTGGGCCCCACTCACCGCCTGCCCTCCCTCCGGCCAAGCTCCTGGACCAGGGTCTTCACTGAGATGGTGTTTTCCCGCGCCTTGCTCTGCCGGGAGGAAGGGCACAGGCCGAGGTCAGGGCACACGCGCCGGGGGAGGGGTACCAGGGCACTGGGGGGCACACGCGCTGGGGGAAAAGGAATGAGAGCACGGGAGGGTGGAGGGCAAACAAGGCGAGGGAGGGGAAAGAGGGTGCTGGGGCGGGCGCAGGGCACACCAGGTGGCGCAGGGCAGGTGGGCCTGCTGGGGCGGGCGCAGGGCACACGGGGTGGGGCAGGGAAGGTGGGCCTGCTGGGGCGGGCACACGGGGTGGGGCAGGGCAGGTGGGCCTGCTGGGGCGGGCGCAGGGCACACGGGGGGGCGCCGGGCACACATGCCAGCAGGAGCCCTGCCTGCTGTGCTGACCGTACTGCCCCACTGTCTCCTGGGCTCATCTGTGAGTGAGCCCCAGGGGGAGTGGGGGAGGGGGGGCAGCGCCTTTGTTCTGCGTCTGCGCAGCGCCCAGTGCAGTGGGTCCCCTGGGTGTGTGGGGGGGAGGGGGCTATTCCCACAGCTGGGGGCAGGGGCCAGGAGTCGCGGTGGCTCCCCATGCAGCAGACGCAGCGCGGCGGGTGCCGCCCCATCCCGTCTCTGGGTCAGGCACAGAGGAGCCCGGCGAGGGATGCTCACCCGCAGCCGCGCCTCCCCCAGGTAGAAGTTCTCCTGAAGAAGCCGCCCCATGGCGCCGAAGGCCTCCTCAGGGTGATCCAGGAAGAAACGAGCCAGCTGCCGGGGAGAGAGGCAGGGTCAGTGTGACAGGCCTGGCCTGGGGGGACCACGTTTCATCCCTGGCTCAGCCAGCTCCCCGCGGGACCTTGGCCCCCTCCCTGGGCGCCGCAGCACGTGGGTACGGAGCCGGGCAGAGCACGGCTGACCCGACCCGGGGGCTGGGAGCTGAAGCCAGACAAGCTCAGCCTGGCGATAGGGCGTCAGCATCTAATGACGAGGAGATTAAGCAGAGCGAGTGACGGGCCGGGGGATTCTCCACCGCCAGCCAGTTGCACATCCAGACGGGCTGGTTTCCTAGCAGCTCCGCTCGCGCTCAGCCGGGGATTCCTGGGGGGCAGGGCTCAGCCTAGCTGGCCCCAGTGACCCCTCTGGCCTTGGCATCTACGAGAGCCTTGCCCTGCCCTGCCCCACCAGCGGGGGGCGCTACGGGAACAGCCGGGAGGCTTGGACACCGGCGTACCAAGGTCAATGGGGACGGGGAAGCTCCCAACCCAGCCCCACTAGGGACGTGCTGCGCGGAGGGGACCGGGCCCAGCAATGGGGCCAGTCTGTGGAGCAGTGCATGCTGGGCCCACGTGACGCTGGTCTGACCCCTGTGCCTGCACAGCGGGGTTAAAGCGGCTCCCAGGCAGAGCAGGGGCCGTGGGGGCGTCTCACTGGAGGATCAGACAGGGGAGCGCCAGGGGCCGGGACCGTCACACCTGGAAACCAACCACCCAGGAGAGAGCGGTTTTCCCCACAGCCCGGGCAGGAGGGCAAAGGGGGACGGTGCCAGGGCCAGTGGAGAGACAGCTCTCACCCAGGGCAGGCGGACAGGGATCCTACAGTTGGCGGGGTGGGGGCCTGACGGGGGCCGGACTGAGCTGTCTTCACCTTTGCCTCCCTGGGCTGCCCTACGAACCTCCAGGGCCGGGCTCCAGGCGCCTGACAACCCTGCTCGGCTGGAAGGGCTGGGCACCAGCTGGGGCGTCGGTCCCTGCGTCCGGAAGCCTGGCTCAGTGGGACTCACGGGCAGGAGGCTGGAGCCCAGGGGCTCCGGCTCCAGGCCGTGCAGCCGACCCTAGAGGAAGAGCGGCCCCCGGGGGGGTCTGGCCCACAGAAGGGATCCTCCTAGACCCTGTTCACAAGCTGGGGCTCAGCACAGGCCCTGCGGAGACGTCACTGACAGAGGCAGCGCCCTGGAGCGCCCGGCTGGGCAGAGCTGGAGCCTGGGCCCTGCCATGGATTCCTCGGGCTCCAGCCGCTGGGCTGTGGTGGGGAAGGGCCTGAGGAGCCACCGCCTCTCGCTCTGCCCCACGCCCACGGGGCGCTCCCGGATGCCCTCTCTGTGGTGAGAGGTGCCTTGGATCACAGCCCCCGGGGCTGCTCCCCGCCTGAGCCCCGCACCCCTGGAGCCCACCCATCGGGCAGGGCCTGTCAGGAGCTGCCGGGCAGGGCCACGGGGAGCAGGGACGGCAGGGAGACCCCTCAGCACGCCGCCGCCTGCGGGATTACCTGCCCCGTGAAGTCCAGAGCAGCCCCCCCCGTTTTGCTGGCCTGGTGCTTCCTTTGAATCTGCCCCACGTAGAGGATGTCGTGGGGCGTCAGCGTGGGGACACGGCAGCCTGCGGGAGAGAAGAGCAGGGCCAGGCGGTTAGCACAGCGCGCAAGGGAACACATCCCATCCCAGCCTGGGGTGCGAGGGGGCGGGCCAGGCACACGCCCCCCATCGGGTGGGGTGGGGGCAGTGCTACCCTGCCCCCGCCCATGCATGAGCAGCTCTGCCAGCCCCCAGGGGGTTACGAGGAGGAAGAGATCAGGGGCCCCATGACACAGGCCCCCTCCCACCCCACACAGACACTAATTCACAAATGGCTCCCGAGGTGCCAGGCTCAGGGCCAGCCAGGCCCCTCCCTGGTAGGGCCCCCAACCCCCCCCCACTCGGGGCCTGGCCGGGGGGGCTCTCACTCGCATTGGGGGGCAGGAACGGCACCGCACACGCCTCGGCAGGGGACCAGCTCTCGCCCTTCTTCCTGCGAAGTGGAATAAACTTCTCCTGGGGCTGAGGGGCACAACACAGACAGGTTAATGCAGCCCCCCCGGCCTGCACGACGCACCCCGACTTCCCCCGCCACAGCCCGGCCAAGGCAGCTCCACCCCGACCCACAGCTGGGATCCCCCCCAGCTCTGCCGGTGCCCCTCACTCCTGACCCGCAGCCCCCCAGCCCAGCCCTGCCCTGCCCCCCCGCTCTGCCGGTGCCCCTCACTCCCGACCCGCAGCCCCCCAGCCCAGCCCTGCCCCCCAGCTCTGCCGGTGCCCCTCACTGCCGACCCGCAGCCCCCCAGCCCAGCCCTGCCCCCCAGCTCTGCCGGTGCCCCTCACTCCTGACCCGCAGCCCCCCAGCCCAGCCCTGCCGGTGCCCCTCACTCCCGACCTGCAGCCCCCCAGCCCAGCCCTGCCCCCCAGCTCTGCCGGTGCCCCTCACTCCCGACCTGCAGGGCCCCCTCCCCCAGCCCTGCCGGTGCCCCTCACTCCCGACCCGCAGCCCCCACAGTCCAGCCCTGCCCCCCCGCTCTGCCGGTGCCCCTCACTCCCGACCTGCAGCCCCCCCTAGCCCAGCCCTGCCGGTGCCCCTCACTCCCGACCCGCAGCCCCCACAGTCCAGCCCTGCCCCCCCGCTCTGCCGGTGCCCCTCTCTCCTGACCCGCAGCCCCCCAGCTCAGCTCTGCCCCCCCCGTCGCAGCCGGTTCCCCCCACTCCCGACCGGCAGCCCCCCAGCCCAGCTCTGCCGGTGCCCCTCACTCCCGACCCGCAGCCCCCACAGTCCAGCCCTGCCCCCCCGCTCTGCCGGTGCCCCTCTCTCCTGACCCGCAGCCCCCCAGCTCAGCTCTGCCCCCCCCGGCCCTGCCGGTGCCCCTCACTCCCGACCTGCAGCCCCCCAGCCCAGCCCTGCCCCCCCGCTCTGCCGCTGCCCCTCACTCCCGACCCCCCCGCCCGGCTCCGGGGGACGCGGGTCCGACCCCCCCGCACCTGGCCCGCGCCGGGCCCCTGCACCGGGCCGCAGCCCCCCCAGCCCGCGAGCGGGGCGGGGCCGGGCAGGTCGCGGGGGGGGCCGGCGCTGCAGAAGGCGGGAAACAGGGACCCCGGGAACTCCATGGGCGGGGCCCGATCCCGCCGGGAAGTATCAGGGGGCGGGGCGCCGCAGAGCCCCGCCCCGCCCCGCGGCTCCACCAATCAGCGCCCGGCGGGGACCATAGAGCGGCGGGGGCGGCTAGAGCGGCGCCGCCGGGACCAGCCATCGCGCCCCCTGGGGGCCGGAGGGGAGACCCCGCCCTTTGCCAGGGGCACGAGCTGGGCGGGGCCTCGGCGCAGCCCCGCCCCCGGGGAGCCAGGCAGCCCCGCCCCCCGGGTCTCAGGCAGGGCGGGGGAGTCAGGGGGTCCCGGGGCGCGGCTCTGCTGGGGACCCCGCCCGCCCGGTGCCCACCCATCCTGCCCCAGCAGCCCCGGCAGCCGGAGCAGCCTGGCCCCGGAGCCGGGGGTCTGGTTGTTTTCACTGGGTTGCAGGCAGAGGGGTGCGACTCGGTTTCCCTGGGTGTTACTGGTTTAACGAGGTGGTGGGAGAGGGGACGCAGGACCCCGGCCGATGGCCTGGAGGATGGAGACCCCAGCGACTGGTGACCCGGAGACCCGGCTCAGGAGTCGCAGCCGGTTCTGGCCAGTGGGGGACAATGGGCTGCGGAGAGAGGACCCCGGTGACCTGACCAGCCGGTTCCAGCCAGAGGGGTGCAAAGGATGGAGGAGAGGAGGGAAGAGGAGGCCCAGGCATCCCTGTTTACCTGGGACAGAGACAAAGGACAGAGGCGGGACTTGGGGGCTGGTGATGTCGGATGCCCAGCTGGAAGTGTGTGTGTGTGAGTGGGGGGGTCTCTGGGCTGGGAGGAGAGAGCAGCCGGAGCTGGACAGACCTAGATGTGCTGGGCTGGGGGAGGCCAGGCCTGAGGCCCAGAGAGTTTCCTCTGCTGGGTTCAGAGACTCCATAAACCTCCTGTTTTATGCTGGCTGAGAGTCGCTCTGGTCTGGAGAACAGGGCGGGGGGGCATTATTCCCTCAGGGTGGAGGCCCCGGGGAGCTAGAGTGAATGGACTCCCTGAGGGGTCCCACGGCAGAGACAGACGTGCTGAGGCTCAGAGAGTTGCGGCTCCAGGAGGTGGAGGGGCCTGACCCCGAGAGAGAGTGGACCCCCCGGAAAGGCTGTTGCACTGAAAGGGGCCCCCCCCCACGGACCGCACGGAGCCAGGAGAGAGTACGAGTGCTGGGGGTCCATGACACCCTGCCACCTCGCTGCCCCAGCCGCCAGCTGGCCACTCCCCCAGGTGTCCCCTGGCCGGCTGGCAGAGAGGGACTGGGAGCCGGCTCCCCCATCTCATGCCTCAGCCCAGGCGCCCCCTGTGCCAGGGACCCCTGCACCCCCCTCCCCCCTCAGCCGCCCCATGGGAGGAACCCTGGCCCTCAGCGGGACGGCCAGAGACACCTGCATGGAGGTGGGGAGCAAACCCCTTGGTCCCTGGCTGGGCAGATCCTGCGCTCAGTGGCCTGTCAGTAGTACAGCTCGGGCTGCCCTCTCCCACTCTCTGTGGGGCCCTCGGCTCCAGCACTGGTAGGGTTGCCAGGAGTCTGGCTTTTGACTGGAACACCCAGTGGAAAAGGGACCCTGGCAGCTCCGGTTGGTACCGCTGACCGGGCCAGCAAAAGTCCAGTCTGCAGCGGCGCAGGGACCTGGGGCTCAGGCAGGCTCCCTGCCGCCCCTAGCTCCACGTGGCTCCTCGAAGCGGCTGCCAGGTCCCTGCGGCCCCTAGGCGCATGGGTGGCCAGGGAGGCTCCACGTGCTACCCCAGCCCCTAGTGCCGGCTCCACAGCTGCCATTGGCTGGGAACCGCGACCAATGGGAGCTGTGGGGGCGGTGCCTGCAGGCACCAGGGCAGTGTGCGGCGCCTCCCTGGCCACACATGCACCACCGCTAGGTGCTGCAGGGACCTGGTGGCTGCATCCTGGGAGCCACGGTCAGGGCCGGCTCCAGGCACCAGCGCAGCAAGCAGGTGCCTGGAGCGGCCAATGGAAAGGGGCGGCACGTCCTGCTCTTTGGCGGCAATTCGGCGGCGGGTCCCTGAGTCATCCCAGAGCCTTCACTCCCAGCCAGAGCCCGCACTTCCTCCCGCACTCCGAACCCCTCGTCCCCAGCCCGGAGCCCCCTGGTTGAAGGACCCAGTGTGGTAGGTGGGGAGGCTTGAGAATAATATATCAACGAACTGCCTTTAATGTAAGTACAGACCAGACCCTTTATCTTTAGGACACTAAAATCAATCAGGTTTTTAAAAGAAGAACTTTATTGTAAAGAAAAAGTAAAAGAATCACACCTGAAAAATCAGGCTGGAAGGTAACGTTACAGGGCAATAAAAAGATTTAAAACACAGAGGATTCCCCTCTGGCTCCACTTCACAGTTACAAAAACAGGAATAAAACTACCTCGTAGAACAGGGAAAATTCACAAGCTAAAACAAAAGAAAATCTAACGCATTTCCTTGCCCTTACTTACAATTTTTGTAATCTTAGCTGGATCATTTCAAGTATGTTTTCAGGAGATGTTTTACCTGCCTGGTCTCTCTCTCCGTCCAGAGAGGGAACAAACAAAGGGAGCACAACCAAAACCTCTCCCCCTCCCCAGCTTTGAAAGGATCTTCTTTCCTTATTGGTCCTTTTTGTCAGGTGCCAACCAGATTATTTGAGCTTCTTATCCCCTTCCAGGTAAAGATTCAGTACAGCTGCCCAGGAGGGATTTTGTGCTACCCTTATGTGTACGTACATGACAATTACTTTAAGTGGAACCACCAAACAGTTCAGTTCAAACACCGCACTGGGCTGGTTTGGATTCAAAACAAAAAAACCCAAAGAAGACAGGATCTGAAGTGAATTCAAGTATAAGAGCTAAAGTTAGAGACGGTTACCAGCAAATAAAAGTGAAAACATGCATCTGACAGTCTGAAACGTAACCTAGCAAGTTTTGGCTCCAGGCTTTGTTTCAGCTGGTCTTTTCCCCCTGGTCTTCCAGCAAGATGGTGCTGGACCCGCTCCTCGCTCTGGATCTCTCCCAGGAGACCGAAGGTGCTGGGGCCTTTGTCTTCTTAGGTGAAAGAGAGAGAACTAGAGGTTCTCTACCTCTTGCCGTTATCGTTCAGTGAACCTTTGAAGTGGATTATTCTGCGGGTTACTCTCAAAGTAAAGTTTATTCAAGCTGTGAGGAAGGCAACATGGAATCATAGAATCATAGAATCTCAGGGTTGGAAGGGACCTCAGGAGGTATCTAGTCCAACCCCCTGCTCAAAGCAGGACCAACCCCAACTAAATCATTCCAGCCAGGGCTTTGTCAAGCCTGACCTTAAAGACCTCTAAGGAAGGAGATTCCACCACCTCCCTAGGGAACCCATTCCAGTTCTTCACCACCCTACTAGTGAAAAAGTTTTTCCTAATGTCCAACCTAAACCTCCCCCTCTGCAACTTGAGACCATTACTCCTTGTTCTGTCATCTTCTACCACTGAGAACAGTCTAGATCCATCCTCTTTGGAACCCCCTTTCAGGTAGTTGAAAGCAGCTATCAAATCCCCCCTCATTCTTCTCTTCTGCAGACTAAACAATCCCAGTTCCCTCAGCCTCTCCTCATAAGTCATGTGCTCCAGCCCCCTAATCATTTTTGTTGCCCTCTGCTGGACTCTCTCCAATTTATCCACATCCTTCTTGTAGTGTGGGGCCCAAAACTGGACACAGTACTCCAAATGAGGCCTCACCAGTGCTGAGTAGAGGGGAATGATCACATCCCTCAATCTGCTGGCAATGCCCCTACTTATACAACCCAAAATGCCATTAGCCTTCTTGGCAACAAGGGCACACTGCTGACTCATATTCAGCTTTTCGTCCACCGTAACCCCTAGGTCCTTTTCCGCAGAACTGCTGCCCAGCCATTCAGTCCCTAGTCTGTAGCAGTGCATGGGATTCTTCCGTCCTAAGTGCAGGACTCTGCACTTGTCCTTGTTGAACCTCATCATATTTCTTTTGGCCCAATCCTCTAATTTGTCTAGGTCCCTCTGTATCCTAGCCCTACCCTCCAGCATATCAACCACTCCTCCCAGTTTAGTGTCATCTGCAAACTTGCTAAGGGTGCAGTCCACACCATCCTCCAGATCGTTAATGAAGATATTGAATAAAACCGGCCCCAGCACCGACCCTTGGGGCACCCCACTTGATACCAGCTGCCAACTAGACATGGAACCATTGATCACTACCCGTTGAGCCCGACCATCTAGCCAGTTTTCTATCCACCTTACCGTCCATTCATCCAGCCCATACTTCTTTAACTTGCTGGCAAGAATACTGTGGAGTCTGGTGGGGAGGGGAGCTCTGTACTATTTCTTCCCTTTCTTGAGTTTGCTGAAATGCAGATTGTTCCGTTCTCAGCCCTCTCCTACCCCTGCTGTCTGGGGTGTATGTAAATGGAGGTAAACTCACATTCCTTTGTTGGCGATAGGCCCACCTGACTGCCTGTGCCCTGGCGGGACTGCCTGTTTGAACATCGTATGGGGGAATTCATGACTTTACATCTACTGGTGCTACAGTCATTTCTCCATGATATTATTGACCAGCGGGTTATTAGTTTTCAAATGACGCCCCCAAGGCATATGTCATGCACAGATGTTCACCGTGGTGGGTAGGGTGTGAATGTGAGGGTGTTTTAGGTCACAGGAGTGGAATGGGATGCTAAACTGCATTACAGCGTTCAGCCACCAGGTGGTGCTGTGTATAAACACCTTATTTAAATGATGCTCAGCCATACCTGGCGGAGCATTAAAGGATCTCAGGACGAACACAGCTGGCCTGTAAGCAAGCTCGGTCGCCAGCTGGTATCTGGGACAGAGGAACATGGCGTGGTGCCGGGAGTAAACTAAGAACAGAAACAAAGGTTGCAGGATCTCATCAACATGCCACTTTTCAGAACTTCAGCTTTGACAAACCTTCCCAGTGGACAGACTGGATGCAATATATTGCAAGCTTCTGAACTGCAAACAAACTCCACAAAACCACTGAAGATATATAGGTGTCTTTTCAAATTTATGCTATGGGGAAGCCTGCAAAGGACGTCTTTAAACCCTTTGACTTTACTGAAGACAGTTACAAAGATGACTATGAAAAGGTTCCGGCTGTGTTTGATTCATACTTTATACTGCAGAGATGTGTGGTCTATGAAAGAGCACGTTTTCACCACATACTTCAAGGATCAGGGGGAATGTTGAGTGTTTTACAAGAGCTCTGTACATTGGCCGAACACTGTGATTTGGGAAAAGCAAAACATGAAAATATGAGAGAAAACCACCCAGGCTGGTTACTGGGTGTGACGCAGCAGGGAGCGGGGCAGACTGACCTGGGAATGTCGTCTAGTTTGGCTGGGACTGTCTGCATGGGGGATGGGAGAGCAGGGGGTGACTTTAGGTGAGGGACAGGACCTGGGCCTGTAACCTGAGCCAGGAAGGGGAGTGGGGATTTGACACCTTTGCCCAGGAAGCTGGACAAAGGGAGGGAGCCTGCTGGTTTTTTTTTGTTTTTTGTTTTGGTTTCAGTTTTGGGCTGGCTGGGAAGAGGCAGGAACCCCAAGTCTGGGGTCTCAGCTCCTCGCCCCAAGAGGGACCTGGCTGAGGGGTCCTGGTTGTACCTACAAGCCCTGCCTGGGACTGTGTTCCTGTCATCAAATAAACCTCTGTGTTACTGGCTGGCTGAGAGTCACGTCTGACTGCGCAGTGGGGGGGCAGGACCCTGTGGCCCCCCCAGGACCCCGCCTGGGCGGACTCGCTGGGGGAAGCGCACGGAGGGGCAGAGGATGCTGAATGCTCCAAGGAGAGACCCAGGAGGTGAAGCCGTGGGAGCTTCTTGCCCTGCAGACAGTCTGCTGCGAGGGAGAGGAGGCTCCCAGAGTCCTGCCTGGCTTGGTGGGGAGCAGTTCCAGAGCATCGCCCGGGGACCCCGTGACACTGGGTTAACAGATTGTGACGAACTGGCACTGTTCTTACTGTGGTCTGTGAATGCTGAGTGGGGGGTGTTGGCCTGTGAGGACGGTCTGCATTGGGGGATGGGAGACTGGCTGGAGGGAGGATACCTGAGCAGGTAACATGAGAACCCAGGAAGGGGTTAGAGGCCAGGTGACACCTCTGCCTGGGAAGCTGAACAAAGGCTGGAGGAGGAGACAGGGAAGAGGAGTTTCAGGAGCCAGCTGGGGAATGGAGGGAAGCACAGACAGGGCTCTGACCCCCCAATGGGGCTATGATGCTTCTGGGACCCCAAGATGGACCTAATTGGGGGGGATCCGGTTTTCTGTGCCTGCAAGACCTGTCTGGGACTGTGTTCCTGTCGTCTAAATAAACCTTCTGCTTTACAGGCTGGCTGAGAGTCACGGTGAATCACAGAGAGACGGGGGTGCAGGGCCCTGACTCCCCCACACTCCGTGACACAGATAAAAACCTTTTTACAGCTTGTGACGAAGTGGGACTGTTAATGTTTCCTCTGAATACTGTGTGGGTGCCTCAGTTTCCCCTGTGCATTTCTTAAGTCTCTAGGGGGTGAGATTGTTGCAGAGCAAAGGGCCAGTGTGCATAAATGGCCGACACTCTGTCTCCTGGCAACTAATGGCCGGGGCCCTTCCCCCCTGCAAGGGAATAGCTAAAGGTGAACAAAGAGATCAGGTGACCTCCTGGCCCGCGAAAGAGACAAAGGCCAGATAATTGGCGGCATGTGACTTCCAGAAGAGGAAAGAGTACCAGAAACGTCCATGTACCAGAAACACAGATGCAGGTGAGCAACCGTTTTCACGTTCTCTCTGCAGGTACTAGTGCAGAGAGTGGAGTGGATGATACACCTGAGGGAACAGAGCAGAAGGAGACTCCACTGATTGGAAGGCATGAGATGCACCGTCCTAGGGATGGGGGTTCCACGACCACCACTCCCAAGAGGAGGAGGAGGAGGGTGGTGGTCGGGGACTCTCTCCTCAGGGGGACTGAGTCATCTATCTGCCGCCCTGACCGGGAAAACCGAGAGGTGTGCTGCTTGCCAGGGGCTAGGATTCACGATGTGATGGAGAGACTGTCGAGACTCATCAAGCCCTCGGATCGCTACCCCTTCCTGCTTCTCCACGTGGGCACCAATGATACTGCCAAGAATGACCTTGAGCGTATCACTGCAGACTACGTGGCTCTGGGAAGAAGGATAAAGGAGTTTGAGGCGCAAGTGGTGTTCTCGTCTATCCTCCCTGTGGCAGGAAAAGGCCAGGGTAGAGACCGTCGAATCGTGGAAATCAACGAATGGCTATGCAGATGGTGTCGGAGAGAAGGGTTTGGATTCTTTGACCATGGGATGGTCTTCCAAGAAGAAGGATTGCTAGGCAGAGACGGGCTCCACCTCACGAAGAGAGGGAAGAGCATCTTTGCAAGCAGGCTGGCTAACCTAGTGAGGAGGGCTTTAAACTAGGTTCACCGGGGGAAGGAGACCAAAGCCCCGAGGTAAGTGGGGAAGTGGGATACCGGGAGGAAGCACAAGCAGGAGACTGCAAGAGGGGAGGACTCCTGTCTCAGACCGAGAAAGCGGGACAATCAGGGAGTTCTCTTAAGTGCCTATACACAAATGCAAGAAGCCTGGGGAACAAGCAGGGAGAACTAGAAGTCCTGGCACAGTCAAGGAATTATGATGTAATTGGAATAACAGAGACTTGGTGGGATAACTCACATGATTGGAGTACTGTCATGGATGGATATAAACTGTTCAGGAAGGACAGGCAGGGTAGAAAAGGTGGGGGAGTTGCGATGTATGTAAGAGAGCAGTATGACTGCTCAGAGCTCCAGTATGAAACTGCAGAAAAACCTGAGAGTCTCTGGATTAAATTTAGAAGTATGAACAACAAGGGTAATGTCGTGGTGGGAGTCTGCTACAGACCACCAGACCAGGGGGATGAGGTGGACGAGGCTTTCTTCCAGCAACTAACAGAAGTTGCTAGATCACAGGCCCTGGTTCTCATGGGTGACTTTTTAATCACCCCGATATCTGCTGGGAGAGCAATACAGCAGTGCACAGGCAATCCAGGAAGTTTCTGGAAAGTGTAGGGGACAATTTCCTGGTGCAAGTGCTGGAGGAACCAACTAGGGGAAAAGTTCTTCTTGACCTGCTGCTCGCAAACAGGGAAGAAATAGTAGAGGAAGCAATAGTGGATGGGAACCTGGGAGGCAGTGACCATGAGATGGTTGAGTTCAGGATCCTGACACAAGGAAGAAAGAACAGAGATCCTGGACTTCAGAAAAGCAGACTTCGACTCCCTCAGGGAACTGATGGGCAAGGTCCCCTGGGAGAATAACATGACGGGGAAAGGAGTCGAGGGAAGCTGGCTGTATTTTAAAGAATCCTTATTGAGGTTGCAGGAACAAACCATCCCGATGTGTAGGAAGAAAAGTAAATATGGCAGGCGACCAGCTTGGCTCAACAGTGAAATCCTTGCTCGTCTTAAACACAAAAAAACAGCTTATAAGAAGTGGAAGATTGGACAAATAACCAGGGAGGAGTATAAAAGTATTGCTCAGGCATGCAGGAGTGAAATTAGGAAGGCCAAATCACACTTGGAGTTGCAGCTAGCCGGAGATGTTAGGAGTAACAAGAAGGGTTTCTTCAGATATGTTAGCAACAAGAAGAAAGTCAAGGAAAGTGTGGGCCCCTTGCTGAATGAGGGAGGGAACCTAGTGACAGAGGATGTGGAGAAAGCTAGTGTACTCAATGCTTTTTTTGCCTCTGTCTTCACAGACAAGGTCAGCTCCCAGACAGCTGCACTCTGCAGCACGGTATGGGGAGGAGGTGACCAGCTCTCTGTGGAGAAAGAAGTAGTTCGGGACTATTTAGAAAAGCTGGACGAGCACAAGTCCATGGGGCCGGATGCGCTGCATCCAAGGGTGCTAAAGGGGTTGGCCGATGAGATTGCAGAGCCATTGGCCATTATCTTTGAAAAATCATGGCGATCGGGGGAGGTCCCGGATGACTGGAAAAAAGCTAATGTAGTGCCCATCTTTAAAAAAGGGAAGAAGGAAGATCCAGGGAACTACAGGCCAGTCAGTCTCACCTCAGTCCCTGGAAAAATCATGGAACAGGTCCTCAAGGAATCAATTCTGAACCACTTAAAGGAGGGGAAAGTGATCAGGAACAGTCAGCATGGATTCACCAAGGGCAAGTCATGCCTGACTAACCTAATTGCCTTCTATGACGAGATAACCGGCTCTGTGGATGAGGGGAAAGCAGTGGATGTGCTATTTCTGGACTTTAGCAAAGCTTTTGATACAGTCTCCCACAGTATTCTTGCCAGCAAGTTGAAGTATGGGCTGGATGAATGGACGGTAAGGTGGATAGAAAACTGGCTAGATGGTCGGGCTCAACGGGTAGTGATCAATGGTTCCATGTCTAGTTGGCAGCCGGTATCAAGTGGAGTGCCCCAAGGGTCGGTGCTGGGGCCGGTTTTATTCAATATCTTCATTAACGATCTGGAGGATGGTGTGGACTGCACCCTTAGCAAGTTTGCAGATGACACTAAACTGGGAGGAGTGGTTGATACGCTGGAGGGTAGGGCTAGGATACAGAGGGACCTAGACAAATTAGAGGATTGGGCCAAAAGAAATATGATGAGGTTCAACAAGGACAAGTGCAGAGTCCTGCACTTAGGACGGAAGAATCCCATGCACTGCTACAGACTAGGGACCGAATGGCTGGGCAGCAGTTCTGCAGAAAAGGACCTAGGGGTTACGGTGGATGAAAAGCTGAATATGAGTCAACAGTGTGCCCTTGTTGCCAAGAAGGCTAATGGCATTTTGGGCTGTATAAGTAGGGGCATTTCCAGCAGATCGAGGGATGTGATCATTCCCCTCTATTCAGCACTGGTGAAGCCTCATTTGGAGTACTGTGTCCAGTTTTGGGCCCCACACTACAAGAAGGATGTGGATAAATTGGAGAGAGTCCAGCGGAGGGCAACAAAAATGATTAGGGGGCTGGAGCACATGACTTATGAGGAGAGGCTGAGGGAACTGGGATTGTTTAGTCTTCAGAAGAGAAGAATGAAGGGGGATTTGATAGCTGCTTTCAACTACCTGAAAGGGGGTTCCAAAGAGGATGGATCTAGACTGTTCTCAGTGGTGGCAGATGACAGAACAAGGAGTAATGGTCTCAAGTTGCAGAGGGGGAGGTTTAGGTTGGACATTAGGAAAAACTTTTTCACTAGTAGGGTGGTGAAGAACTGGAATGGGTTCCCCAGGGAGGTGGTGGAATCTCCTTCCTTAGAGGTTTTTAAGGTCAGGCTTGACAAAGCCCTGGCTGGGATGATTTAGTTGGGTTTGGTCCTGCTTTGAGCAGGGAGGTTGGACTAGATACCTCCTGAGGTCCCTTCCAACCCTGAGATTCTATGAAGGAGGGGCTGGAGAGGGTCAGTCTTGGGCTGGCTGGAGAATCGTAGAGAACCCCGAGGTTGGGGGCTAAGTTCCCTACTACCCAAAAGGACCTGACTAAGGGAGTCCTGTTTATGCCGACAAGCTCTGATGTGGACTGTGTTCCTGTCATCTAATAAACCTTCTGCTTTACTGGCTGGCTGAGAGTCACGGTGAATCGCAGAAAGCCGGGGGTGCAGGGCCTTGTATCCCCCCAAACTCTGTGACACAGTTAACAGAGATTTAACCCTACACACAGCTGTACAGATAGCAAAGCAGTCTGAACTAGTCCAACAACAGACAGGAGTGACTTGAAAAACCAGAAGCTAGCTTAGAAACTGTAAAAAGCACTTCAGTGTTAAAAGTTATTATAACCCCCCCGAGGCAAGGAGAGAGAACTCCCTGGCTAAGAGGAACAAATTCCAGCCCACGTGCACAAGGGGTAGAAAACATCATATCCCAAGAGATGATGCATGTCCAGCCACAGGCACACGGTGTAATAAATGCATGAAATTTGGACATTCTGCAGCTCTTTGCTGCACCAAAGTCATCAGGTAGTTGGCTGGTACTACTGGCAATCAAGAGCCGTTGTTTCTGGGATCTATCACTTGTGATGACACCGAGCCTGCCTGGAGAGTGAACCTGAATATTCCTGGCAAGACTATTGACGTTAACTGACTCAGGAGCTGATGTCACAGGCCTCTGAGAAGGGACTTACAATCACATTCAACCTTCCCAGAGCTGATGTCACCTGGCCCAGCACTGAGTAGCCCTGGAGATGTTCTGCATAGGCCAGTACACCTTAGAGACAAAGGCTGCGCATTCACCGTGCACGGGGTCAAAGGATCAAAGACCAACAGTCTTCTCAGCCGCAGCGCGGCAGCCATGATGGGCCTAGTGAGAAATGGGGAAGAACTTGATGGAGGACTTGATGAGATTGGATTTTTGAAAGGAGACCCAGTACAAATCACCTCTAAGAGACAATGAACCACAGAGTGTACAAACATCCCTACCAGAGAGACCTTGGAAGAGACTAGCTGCGGATTTATGCAAGTTCAGAGGACATCCCTATCTGGTCATGTCATAGGTTTCACCCCCACTCTGAACTTTAGGGTACAGATGTGGGGACCTGCATGAACACCTCTAAGCTTAACTACCAGCTTAGATCTGGTCTCGCTGCCACCACTCCCAAATACTGACTCCTTTCTCTGGATAGTCTTGAGAGACTTCTTCACCAAGTCCCTGGTGAACACCGATGCAACCCCTTGGATCTTAACACAAGGAGAATTTAACCATCCCTCCTCCTTTCCCCCCACCAATTCCTGGTGAGTCCAGATCCAATCCCCTTGGATCTAAAAAACAGGGAAAAATCAGTCAGGTTCTTAAAAAGAAGGCTTTTAATTAAAGAAAAGAAAGGGAAAAGAAAAAAACCTCTGGGAGACGGCATACAAGCTGATCTCATAGACAACAGATTTAAAACACAGGGTGTTCCCCTGGGCAAAAACCTTCGTACACACAAGAATACCCACATTTGATTATTCTCCTAATTGCACAAAGACAAGTTACAAAAGAAAATAAACATAAACCTATTTATTCCTCTCTAAAACTTACTACTCTGATAAGAGGCTGGTTCCTTGATCTTTTCTACTCCGGCTGAAATGGAAACTGACTCTAAACAAAGGAAACTTCCCTCCTTCTTTCTGAAACATCTTGTTCCCCCATTGGTTCCTCTGGTCAGGTGTCAGCTAGGCTAGGTGAACTTTTTAACCCTTTACAGGTAAAAGAGGCATTAACCCTTAACTATCTGTTTATGACAGGTCATAGGGCCTGTTTTTCCAGGTATATGGAAATAATGTACTTGAAAGACATAACATGTCACAGGTACTGACATGGAAGTGCACTTGTGCTCATTCGATATTCCAGAACACCAGGCCACAGTGCACTGCAGCAGGATTTAAGTCATTTGGAACAAAATAGGATTTTATCCTGTTACTAGCAGCCCACATTCCCCACAAGCAAATGGAGAGGCTAAGAGCTGTCCAGGCAGCCAAGGAAATCCTGCAGCAGGAAGATCCACTCCTTGCTCCTGAGTTACAGATCAACACCAACAGCAGCTACTGGATACAGCCCAGCACAACCCCTGATAGGACGACAACTCAGAACTGCTGTTCCAGCTTTTTCCAGGGTGGGAGGGGGGATCTGTCTCTGAAGTGACCAGACATGCAGAGAGCAGCCAAATCGGCTGAAAAGGCTAGAAGAACTCGAACGCTTTTACAGCACACACCGTGCGGTTACAGAGCTGCCGGGTCCAGCACCTAGTGGCTGTGTCCATGTCAAACTGGATGGGCAGCTCCAGCTGCCGTAAAGACAAGGAATCCAGTGCCCCGCTCATGAGAGACCGAGCCCCAAGTGCAGAGTCCAACGGGAACCGGCGACAGCTGCAGTTTGTTCCGCAGAAAGAACCATCCACAGAGCAGAGTCAGCAGACGGCGGACGCAGAACAGGACGACTCAAGGATTCCAAACCAGCCACAGCCACTCACGGTAACTAATGGACCCCCTGACGAGCAAGCCGCCGTGTGTTCGAGTCGTGGAACTCAAGAACCAGGACGATTCAGAGACGCTTCCCAGACTGATCCGTCCTGCACTTCCCAGCCAGCGCGATCCTGTGACCACGGGAAGCGGGAGAACGGAGAACTGGAAGGGGCAGATGGGAGGGGAAGCTGAACTGCGTTGTCCTATCCAGCCACGAGGCAGTGGTGTGTATCACACGCTACTCAGCGAGCGCTGGCAGAGCAAAGCACCTGCTGCTGAGCACGGCCGGCGTCGACGCAAGCGCTGCAGCTGGCCCGTGTCCGGTACAGAAGAACATGTCAGGGAGGGAGGATGGCTGCGTGTGCTCACAGCCCCGGGCCAGGCTGCTGAGTGTTGCTGCGCTGAGGTGGGTTGCTCCAGGCTCCAGTGCCTTGTGCGGTGACTCCAGAGGGAACGGGGCAGGGAGGGTGCCGGGATGGACCAGCTCACCTGGCTCCCCTGTATGGCATCAGCTCAGAATAGGTGACCTCTGCAGAGAGACCTGAATGAGTTAGAAAAGGGTCCTGGGACCCCTTGCCCAATGCTGGGGTGGGGGCACCAGGGCTGTTTATACAGGGACCCCTCACCCGGTGCAGAGATGCGCCTGCCTCTGGGGTGGGGGCACCGGGGGCTGTTTATACAGGGACCCCTCACCCGGTGCAGAGATGCGGCTGCCTCTGGGGTGGGACACCAGGTGCTGGTTATACAGGGACCCCTCGCCCGGTGCGGAGATGCACCTGCCTCTGGGGTGGGGCACCAGGGGCTGTTTATACAGGGACCCCTTGCCTGGCACAGAGATGCGCCTGCCTCTGGGGTGGGACACTGGGGGCTGTTTATTCAGGGACCCCTCACCCGGTGCAGAGATGCGGCCCCTCTGGGGTGGGACACCAGGTGCTGGTTATACAGGGACCCCTCGCCCGGTGCGGAGATGCGGCTGCCTCTGGGGTGGGGCACCAGGGAGTCTTACACAAGGACTCCTCACCCACTCTGGAGATGCGGCCCCTCTGGGGTGGGACACTGGGGGCTGTTTATACAGGGACTCCTCACTCAATGCAGAGATGCGGCCCCTCTGGGGTGGGACACCGGGGGCTGTTTATACAGGGACCCCTCGCCCGGTGCGGAGATGCGCCTGCCTCTGGGGTGGGACACCGGGGGCTGTTTATACAGGGACCCCTCACCCAGCCGCCTCTGCTGTTTAATAACCACACAGCAATGCTGCACCACAGCTTCCCCCCCCCCCGTCCCTGCCCCCACGGGGTGACGCGCTGGGCTGCCTCCCACCAGGCCTGTGGTGTGGGGAAGGAGGCGTCTGTCAGGCCATGGCCGTGGGCGTCCCTTCCCCCCATGGGGCGTGGGGTCACTCGGATGCTGTGCAGAGCTCCCGCTGGTAACGCGTGGCGCGGGGGCGGTGCCCAGCAGGGCCACAGGAAACCAGCGACTCTCCTGCAATGGGCCCTGGTGGGGGCTCAGGGTGGCCCAGGCTGCTGGCCAGGCTCTCCCCCCGGGGCACATTCATCTCCGGATGCCCCCACCAGGCCACTCCGCTGTGGCCAGAAGCGCCACTTACCTTCTGCTGGCGCTGGGGGGCTCTGGGCTGCAGGCTGGGGACCTGAGGCAGAGGAACCGCGGTTAGCAGGACGGGCGCCAGGGAAAGGCCTCACACACCCTGCCCCCCTCTGGGTGCTACCCCTCCCCACGGCCATGCTGCCCCAACGAGCCCCCACCTGGGCCCACTGCTGCAGGAGAAGCAAACGCTGCCACGCTCACAGGGCCTGGGCCCGGGCCCTGGCGCAGCAGGGCAGGCGGGATCCCCCTCCAACGCCCGGCCCCAGGCTCCGATGCTCAGCTCCATGCCAGTGTCTGCCAGCCCTGGCCTAGCGAGGGATCGTGCTCTGGGCGTGGGCTGCGGGCACAGATAGCGCAGGGCTGGGTCAGGAGGGGCACGCCTGGCCCCTGTGGGCCAGCGCTGATACAGCCAGGGGAGCTGTGCAGGGCATGGGGCCGGTGCCAGGTCGGCACAGCTTCCGCACGCCCTGGGCTGGGGCCGCAGGAGGAGCAGGCTGGGCTGGGGGTCTGTGTCCTATGGGGCTGGGTGGGGAACCATCCCCGGCTGCAGCCTGGCACGGAGCAGGGATAGGCTGGGATCCTTCCCCAGCCCGGCTCGTCCACTCACCTCTCCTGCCGGCCCCAGCGCTGGGGAAGGTCAGATCTGCGTAGGTGCAGCTGTCCGGGTTCTCTGCTGGAGACACAGGCAGCTGCCTTACAGGGGAGCTGAGCCCAGGCGGGGGCCGGGCCTGGGCAGGAGGCAGCCCATTGGCGTGAGCAGCTGGCTGGCGGGGAGAGCAGGTATCGGCCTCACCAGGCTGAGCTCTCCCTACACTCTCCCTTCCTCCTGGCGAGGAAAAGAGAAAGGAGCATGGATGCCGGGAAGGCACGTGTGGAAGTGTAACGAGGCCAAGAAAGCATGTGATGAGCATCCAGCTAAAGTCACAGAAACTAACAGCTGAAAATTCCGTAAGTAAATCAGAAGCAGGAAGCCTGGCAAACGACCAGTGGGGCCACTGGACGCTGGAGGTGCTGAAGGAGCACTTGGGGAAGACAAGGCCATTGCGGAGAAGCTGAGTGAATTCTTTGCACCAGTCTCCACTGTAGAGCATGTGAGGGAGATTCCCACACCTGAGCCATTCTTTTTAGGTGACAGATCTGAGCAACTGTCCCAGACTGAGGTGTCAGTAGAGGAGGTTTTGGAACAAATGGATAAATTAAACAGCAACAAGTCACCAGGACCAGGTGGTATCACCCAAGAGTTCTGCAGAAACTCAAATATGAAATTGCAGAACTACTAACTGTGGTTTGTAACCTATCATTTAAATCAGCTTCTGTACCACCTGACTGGTGGAGAGCTAAAGTAACAAATGATTTTTTAAAAGGCTCCAGAGGTGATCCCGGCAATTACAGGCCTGTGAGCCTGACTTCAGTTCCGGGCAAACTGGTTGAAACTTTAGTAAAGAACAGACTTGTCAGACACACAGATGAACATAACTTGTTGGGGGAAGAGTCAACATGGTTTTTGTAAAGGGAAATCACGCCTCACCAAGCTATTACAATTCATTGGGGGGGTCAAACATGTGGAGCAGGGTGGCTATAGTGTACTTGGACTTTGAGAAAGCTTCTGACAAGGTCCCTCACCAAAGGCTCTTACGCAAAGGAAGCTGCCATGGGATAAGAGGGAAGGTTCTCTCAGGGACCAGTGATTGGTTAAAAGACAGGAAACAATGGGTACGAAAAATGGACAGTTTCCACAGCAGAGAGAGATAAATAGCAGGGAGCCCTAGGGATCTGTACTAGGACCCCTGCTGTTCAACAATTCATAAATGATCTGGAGAAAGGGGTAAACAGGGAGGTGGCAAAATTTGCAGATGATACAAAACTACTCAAGATAGTTAAGTCCCAGGCAGACTGTGAAGAGCTACAAAAGGATCTCTCAAAACTGGTGACTGGGCAACAAAATGGCAGATGAAATTCCATGTTGATAAATGGAAAGTAATGCACATTGGAAAACATAATCCCAACTAGCCATATAAAATGATGGGGTCAAAATTAACTGTTCCCACTCAAGAAAGATCTTGGAGTCCTTGTGGGTAGTTCTCTGAAAACATCCACTCAATGTGCAGCGGCCGGCAAAAAAGCGAACAGAATGTTGGGCATCATTAAGAAAGGGAGAGATAATAAGACAGAAAATATCATATTGTCTCTCTATAAATCCATGGTATGTGCACAGCTTGAATACTGTGTGCAGATGTGGTTGCCCCATCTCAAAAAAGATTTATTGGAATTGGAAAAGGTTCAGAAAAGGGCAACAAAAATCATTAGGAGTTTGGAACTTCTTCCATATGAGGAGAGATTAATAAGACAGGGACTTTTCAGCTGGAAAAAGACGACTAAGGGGGGATATGACAGAGGTCTATAAAATGATGACTGGTGTGGAGAAAGTGAGTAGGGAAGTGTTATTTACTTCTTCACATAACACAAGAACCAGGAGTCACCAAATGAAATTAATAGGCAGCCGGTTTAGAACAAACATAAGGAAATATTTCACACGGTCAACCAGTGGAACTCCTTGCCAGGGGATGTTGTGGAGGCCGGACGTATAACTGGGTTCATAAAAGATCAAGTTCCTGGAGGACGGATCCATCAATGGCTACTAGGCAAGGTGGTCAGGAATGCAACCCCCTGCTCCGGGTGTCCCTAAAACCTCTGACTGCTGTGAAACTGGGAATGAGCGACAGGGGCTGGATCTCTTGCTGATTCCCTGCTCTGTTCACTCCCTCTGGGGCACCTGGCCTTGGCCACTGTCGGCAGACAGGATATGGGGCTGGATGGACCTTTGATCTGACCCAGTGTGGCCGTTTTAATGTACAGGCAGGGAATGGCTGAATTGGGGGGGGGGGCTGGGGGGCAGGGCTGGGCAGCCCTTTGCACCCCGGGGCGGCAGGGAGGTGACACCTGGCTCCATGCAGCTCCCCAGGGAGGCACGACACACACATGGCAATGGGGCAGCTGGTGAAACCTACTGGGTTTGGTGAAGGCCCTTTCGACTTGCGCTGGGGGTCGAGGGCTGGGCAGGGGGCTGGGCAGGGGGCTGGGCAGGGGGCTGGGCAGGGGGCTGGGGGTCGGGGGCTGGGCAGGGGGCTGGGCAGGGGGCTGGGGGTCGGGGGCTGGGCAGGGGCTGGGCAGGGGGCTGGGGGTCGGGGGCTGGGCAGGGGGCTGGGGGTCGGGGGCTGGGGGTCGGGGGCTGGGCAGGGGGCTGGGCAGGGGGCTGGGAGTCGGGGGCTGGGCAGGGGGCTGGGCAGGGGGCTGGGGGTCGGGGGCTGGGCAGGGGGCTGGGGGTCGGGGGCTGGGGGTCGGGGGCTGGGCCTGCCAGGCTCATTCAGATTGGTCGAGGGGAGGCAACAAGTTTTGATGCCAAAATATTTTGTTTTTTAAAGTTACTAATTTTTTGGTACTTCGGGGGGGGGAGGGGAATTGGCAGATCCTTGGTATGCCCCTCCCCCCGCCCCCAATGTCCCACGCGCCCTCCCCAGCCCCCCACACGCCCACACACGAGAGGCGCGGCGAGGTGCCATTGGCCTGGCACGCTGCCCGTGCTGCACCTACCCTGAGCGCCGCCCCCCCCCCCTGGCCCCAGCCCCATGCAGCTGGCCCAGGGCCAGGCCCGGCTCCTACCTGTGCCAGGTGCATCTTGGGTGGGGCCCGCCGGGGCTGCCGGCTCCCTGGGAGAAGGAAGCGGGTTAGACACGGGAGCCCAGGGAGAGACCCAGCCCAGCCCCCCATAGCACCATCCCTGGCACACGCTCTGGGGCGCCACCGGGCCAGGCCAGCCCAGCCCAGACCAACCGACCGACCGACCGACCGCCTGGCCCCACCAGCCCGCTGGGGGCGGTGGGGGGGGGAGATTTAGTCTCATTCCAGCCATGAGCAGAGCAAGGTCCCCAGCGCAGCCCTGCACCCTGCTGTGATCGGGGGTGCGAAGAACCAGTCTGCAGGGGGCAGCTCCAGCACGGGGCACGAGGGAATGAGCGGGTGAGCGGCACAGGGTGGTGCAGAGAACATGGTGTCACAGACCCCCCTGCCCTCGCACACCCACTCACATACACATCTTGCCCTTGCACACCCACCCAGACAGACCCTCTGCCCTCACACACACCCCCTGGCATCCCCTACCCTTGCACATCTGCCCAGACACATACCCTGTCTTTGCACACCCACCCAGACACACAGAACCACCCACTGACACCACCTGTCCTTGCACACCCACCCAGACACACACACACACACACTCTGCCCACACACACACACCAACACATACACACAACCACCCACTGACAGCTCCTGTGCTTGAACACCCACCCAGACACACACCCTACCCTTGCACATCCACCCAGACACACCCCTACCCACGCACACCTCCCCAGACATGCACGCTCCACTTACACACCTGCCCAGACACACACAACCACCCACTGATACACCCTGTCCTCACACATGCACCCATACACGCACCCTTTCCTCACATACCTGCCCACACACCCTGCCCTCACATACCCATCCAGACACACCTACCCATATGCACTTCCCACACACAACCACCCACTGACACAGACACCTGCTGAGACCCCCTGCTCTAGCCCGCCCACCCACCCACTGAGACACACACTCAGGCCTCTCACACACACCCACTCCATACACCCTGCCCTCACACACTTGCCTAGACACACCTGCCCAGACACAACACCTGCCTTTGCACACCCACCCCCTGACACTCCCAACCAGGCCTTGCACACCTGCCTACTATGCACCCCCAACCCTCACACACCCACCTAGACACAACCCCACAGACACAAATCCTGCCCGTGTATACCGACCCAGATACACACACACACACACACACACATAAAGGCCTTGCACACCCACCCACTATGCACACCATGTCCTCGGACACCAGCCAAGAGATACCCCGCTGACATACCTGCCTAGACACACCCGCGGCCCTTGCACACCCACTGACACACACAGGCTCTGTGAGGACACTCACCTCCTCGGGACCCAGCATCGGCCTGTAAGAGAACAAGGTGGAGATGTCAGAGATGGTGCCGGTGCCAACTTGGGCCCCGTCCTGCACCCCCTGCTCACCCCCACAGTTCTGGAGCCTGCGGCACTGCAGAGACTGGTGCCATGGAAACATGGCGGTGAGCAAGGGGCAGTGCCAGGGTGTGACGTTATGAATGTGATATAATATCTCACTGAAAGGTGACAGGGCCAGAAAGAGTTAATTAACTCATAGACTGACCTGACCCAGGGCCCAACTGTAGAGACTGGTTAGGAAGATCTGTAAATGAGCAGAGCTTTGAAATGCAAGTCTGCATTGGTAGAGGTAGAAGGGGGGGTGTTTGCTCAGGTCTTGGGATGTAACAAACAAGTCTTGTCTATTGCTAGAGCTTTGATTCAAAGATCAAAAAAGGAATATTAACATTTGTGATGATACTTGAGTGAAATAGTATTATTGTCTCTGTGTCTCTTTGAAGGTTGTGGTGACCTGTATCTGAACTGTTTAATGGATAAATTACCCTGTGCTAATTGCCAGGATGTTTGGGAGAAGGAGAGTTAAGCCTATTGTTTCCATCAGCCTTTTGGTCTGACAAAACATAGGAACCCTGGGACACGATCCTTCTTCATCTCAGATCTGCTTTGGGTTTCAAGAGGGGGAAACCTTAAGCCACAAGGATTGAGATCCCCAGTCACTGACTGGAGTCACCCTGAATATGGACATTGGACTGTAACCTATGGACTATTTCTAAAAGGACTTTTGGCAACTACAAGCTCATCTCTGCTGTGTATCTGAACCTCAAGAATTGAATTCAAGTCTGTCTGTATATTGATCTTTTAACCAACACTCTCTCACTTTTCTTTTTTAATAAATTTTAGCTTAGTTACTAAGAACTGGCTGTAGTGTGTATTTTGGGTCAGATCTAAGCTATAATTGGACCTGGGTGTGTGGCTGATCCTTTGGGATTGGAAGAACCTTTTCTTTTATATGATGAGATCAGATTCTCAGGAATCATCATCATATCTGACGTGTGTCTGGATGGAGGCCTGAGGCTGGGCACTTTAAGGGAACTGCGTGGTTTGAACTTCTGAGTAACCAGTGAGGTACTAGAGAAGCTGTTCTGTGCTGGTTGGTAGATCTAAGTATTGGAATAACCACCAGCGTTTGGGGTTTGTCTGCCCCGTTCTGTTTGCAGTTCACCCTGATTGAGTGACCTCAGCTGGCTCCCACGGGCAGCACCGTCACACAGGGTTCAGCCCCCACCCCACAGCACCGGGGCGCAGGGGGTAGCTGGGGGAGGGAGCCCCGTACCTCAGCCCTGGGACCCCTGCAGCGCCCGTCGGGACCCCCTCCCCACTCAGCCCCCAGGCACCTGCATGGCCCGTCTGGTTCTGTGCTCTGGGTGGAGGCTGCTGGGGGTCGGCCTGCGTGGGCAGCGCACCGTGGGGCGGAGGGAGGGCTTCACTGCAGCGTGGCCTGCTTTGCTGGGGGCTCTGGGGGTGGCGCTGAGCTGAGGCCCTCGCTGCAGCCACTCCAGACGCAGCCTGCCCTGGCCTGGGCCCGCTGCGGAGGCTGCCCCAGGTGCACCTCTCCCCTACCTTTCCATCGGCAGCAGAGGACAAGCAGCAGGAGGCCGGCGAGCAGGAGCAGGGCTGCTGGCAGGAGGAGGATGAGCAGTAGGGGCGGCCCCGTGGGCCCCACGAGCACCGAGTGCTCAGCCCGGCCGTGCACGTTCTCTGCCCGGCAGGTGTAGGTCCCGATCCGGCTCACTGACAGCACCTGTGTCGTCTGGTTCTGGGGCCCAGCGGGGTTCTGCGACTGCTCCACCTCGCTCCCCGCCGGCCCCAGCCATGTGATGTTGGGCCCGGGGTTCCCCTCGGCTGTGCAGGCCACCCGCACAGGGAGGGGGCCGGGGAGCAGCGTGAGGTTGAGGATGCTGGGTCGTGCTGTGGGGAGAGGAGAGGAGGCACCAGTGGGGGAGCAGGCAGCCCCTGGGGGGCTGGGATCCCCCCATCTGCCTTGGGGCTGGGCACTACGGAGACACCCCCCACTGGGGCAGGGAAAAGGCCTGGGGCCTCCCAGGGTGGGTGAGGTGATCCCTGGCAGAGAGCAATCCCCTGGGCAGGCACTGACTGGGCACGCAGCACAGGGGCACAGGGGCCAGTTGCCAAGGAAGCTGCCCGTCTGGCCCCACAGCAGGCAGGGGACAGGCTCCATAGACTCAGAGACTTAAGGTCAGAAGGGACCATTATGGTCATCTAGTCTGACCTCCTGCACAATGCAGGCCACAGAATCTCACCCCCCCAACTCCTGTAACAAACCCCTGGCCTATGCATGCTGCTCTCTGCCCGCGGATGGCTCCAGGCCATGGGGGCTCCACACGGGGCCATTCTCAGAGGGGAGCAGCGCCAGCTCTGGGAGCGAACAGACCCAGGGCCCCCGGCACCATATACATCCCTCCTCCCTGCACCAGGCTGCGGCAGCAGCAGGGCCCTGGCTGGCAGAGAGTGCGTGACCCCGGGATTGCCTAGATGGGCCCCGAGGGCGCAGCACCCTGACCCCGGACACGGTACCTTCCACGGTGAGCGTTATCCCCATCTTGTTCTCGTAGGCCCAACTCGGATTTTCTCGGAGCACCACGCGGCACATGTACTCTCTGCTGTCCTCGAAGCGCAGCCCTGCGATGTGCAGGGAGAGGTTGTGCCGCTGGGGGTCCCCGGCCAGGCTGTAGCGCCCACTCGGCTCCTGCCCTGTCGTGCAGTTGTTGAAACTGCTGGGCTCGGTGCTGCGGTTGGTCACCAGGCATTGGAAAATATCGGGCTTCCAGATCACCTGGATGTCACCCATGTAGTTGGTGATCGGGTGTGTGAAGTTGCAGGGCAGCACAATGGAATCTCCTCTCAGCCCCGTTATCCGTGGGGGGACATACATGTCCCAGCCCAGCTGTGCCCAGCCGCCCCGCAGCGCAAGCCCTAGAGACACAGACAGAAGGTGTGATGGGATGTGAACTGTATTACACCGTTCAGCCACTCAGGGGCGCTGAGTGTAACACACCTTGTCAAGCTAACCTGGGCCCTACCTATCAGAGCATTAGAGGATCTTACAATCAACACATCTGGAGTGTCTCTCGCTGGGAAGGAAGCTCTGTAGCCAGCCCATATCTGGCACAAACCAACATGGTGTCAGGAGTAAACTAAGAACAGAGATAGAAAGAAAACAGCAAGTGAGGCAGCAAACAGACGGAACAAAGCAACAAAAGCTGCAGGCTCTAATCAACATGCCACTCGCCAATGACCCAGAGAACTTCAGCTTTGAGATCAAGGTTTTGAATTGCAAACAAACTCCACAAAGACACCGGAGATACACAGGTATCCACTTTAATGTGTGCTACGAGGAAGCAGGCAGAGCAGCTAGTTAAATCCTTTGACTTTACTGAAGACAGTCACAAAGGTGGCTAGGAAGGGTTCTGGCTGTGCTTGATGCGCACTCTATACTGCAGAGAAATGAGGTCCATGGAAGAGTGGTTTTCACCAGAGAATTCCAGGAGCAGGGGAAAATGTTGAGTGTTTTATAAGAGCTCTGTACATTGCCTGGAAACTGATTTGGGGATGCAGAACATGACAATATCAGAGACAGGCTGGTTACTGGGTTAATCAATAAAAACCTTTCACAGCAGCTACAGCTGAACCGAGATGTAAACGTAGCCACAGCTGTACAGATAGCAAAGCAGTCTGAACTAGTCCAACAACAGAACAAAAGGCAGCAAAGAGTCCTGTGGGCCACTGTGGCACCTTATAGACTAACAGACGTATTGGAGCCTGAGCTTTCGTGGGTGAATACCCACTTCGTCGGATGCAAGTAGTGGAAATTTCCAGGGGCAGGTATATATATGCAAGCAAGAAGCAGGCTAGAGATAACGAGGTTAGTTCAATCAGGGAGGATGAGGCCCTGTTCTAGCAGTTGAGGTGTGATTAAACAAAGACTAAAAGCAGCAAAGAATCCTGTGGCACCTTATAGACTAACAGACGTTTTGCAGCATGAGCTTTCGTGGGTGAATACCCACTTCTTCGGATGCAAGTAGTGGCCACTTGTTAGTCTATAAGGTGCCACAGGATTCTTTGCTGCTTTTACAGAACCAGACTAACACGGCTACCCCTCTGATACTAAACAAAGACTGTGAATGACTTGCCAACTACAAAAGCAGTTTCTCCTCCCTTGGTTTTCACACCTCTACTGCTAGAAGAGGGCCTTATCCTCCCTGACTGAACTAACCTCGTTATCTCCAGCCTGCTTCTTGCTTGCATATATTTACCTGCCCCTGGAAATTTCCACTACTTGCATCCGACGAAGTGGGTATTCACCCACGAAAGCTCATGCTCCAATACGTCTGTTAGTCTATAAGGTGCCACAGGACTCTGCTGCTTTTACAAATCCAGACTAACACGGCTCCCCTCTGATATATAAAAGGCAGGAGCGACTTGAAACACCTGAAACTAGCTTAGAAACTGTAAACAGACACTTGTTAAAGGTCATAATCATAAAACCCCTCGAGGAAAGGAGAGAGAACTTCCCTAAGAGGGACAAATTCCAGCCTACATGCACAAGGTGTGGAAAAAGTCATGTCCCAAGAGATGATGCATGTCCAGCCACAAGCACATGGTGTAATAAACGCATGAAATATAGACATTCTCCATCTGTTTGCCACACCTAAGCAGTCAGGGAGTTGGCTGGTATTACCGACAATCAAGAGCCGTTGTTTCTGGGATCTATCACTTGTGATGACACCTAGCCTGCCTGGAGAGTGAACCTGAATATTCCAATGTGAGGAACTGAGGTTTTCCCTTGTTATGTTGTATGTGAGTCTTACTATCTTGTATGACTAGTGTGTGCCTCAGTTTCCCAGGGTACTGCACCAATGCCTAGGTGGTGGGACTAAGGGTGTGTGACTTTTGCTGTGGCCCTTGGGAGCAGGTGAGGCTGCCCAGCTGCCTGCACATAAGTAATGGACGATGCCCTTTGTAACATGAGAACCAGGAAGGGGATGAGACCAGGTGACACTTTGCCCAGGAAGCCAGACAAAGATCAGAGGAGGGGCCATGGGCGTGTCGGAGGCCAGGCAGCTGGGTCCAGTTCTGTCTGCGGTGGGGGACTCGGAGTCCAGGGCGTCTGGCCTGGGCTTCCCCCAGATGGACTTGGCTGAAAGTCACTGATTTCTGTGCTAACAAGTTCTGTTCCAAGCTGTGTTCCTGTCTGTGACGAAGTGGGGGGGGTTTCTTGTTTTTTCTGTGTTTTCCAGGGGGTTGCAGGCAGAGGGAGTGGGACTCAGTGTCCCCGGGTGTTACTGGTTTAACGAGGGGAGGGGAGAGGGAGTTTGTTGGTACAGAGGACTGGAGAGGGAACTTGGGATCCCGGCCGATGGCCTGGCGGATGGAGACCCCAGTGACTGGTGACCTGGTGACCCGGAGACGCAGCTCAGGAGTCACAGCCAGTTCTGGCCAGCGGGAGGACAATGGGCTGCGGGGAGAGGACCCCGGTGACCTGACCAGCCGGCTCCAGCCAGAGGGGCCAGAGGGGGGGCTGAGAGGAGAGGAGACCCAGGCCTGCCTGTTTACGACCCTGTTTACTTGGAGAGAAGACAATGGACAGAGGCTGGGCTTGGCACTGGGGATATCAGAGGCCCAGCTGGGAAGCAGGGGGGCTCGGGGCTGGAGAGGGGGAGCAGGCAGAGCCCCCCTGGCTGCAGGGGGACTGGGATGTGCTGGGCTGAGGGAGGCCAGGCCTGAGGCCCTGAGAGTTTCCTGTGCTGGGTTCAACTCTCAATGAACCTTCCTGTTTTATGCTGGCTGAGAGTCGCTCCGGGCTAGAGAGCAGGGCGAGGGGGCATCATCCCCTTCGGGGGTGAAGAGGCCCAGGGGGTCCAGAGCATGTGGACTCCCTGAGGGGCCCACGGCAGAGACAGACGTGCTAAGGCTCAGAGAGGTGCGGCTCCAGGAGGTGGAGGGGCCTGACCCCGAGAGAGAGTGGACCCCCGAGAGGGGCTGTCGCACTGAAAGGGGCACCCCCCACGGACCGCACGGGGCCACGAGTGGGCACGATCTGTGAGTCTGTGACACTGTCGAATAATGAACCTTCCATTATAATGAATGTCTGACTGTGGAGTTGGGGTGCAGGACCCTCTGGCTTCCTCAGGAGCGCTGCCCGGGCAGACCTGCTGCGGGATGCGCAGGGTGAGGACAGGGGTGGTGAATGCTCTGAGGTCAGACCCAGGAAGGCCATAGCTGAGCAGGATTTTTGCCCTGGACTGCGTGCTCTGAGGGGAGTCACACTGCCCCAGAGTCCTGGCTGGCTTCACACAGAGCAGTCCCAGAGCATCTGGTCTGTGACTCCGTGACATCCTGGCAAGACTATTGCCGTTAACAGTGACTCAGGAGCTGATGTCACAGTCATCTCAGAAGGGACTTACAATCACCTTGAATCTCTCCCAGCGCTGACGTCACCTGGCCCAGCTCTGACTAGCCCTGGAGGGTTTCTGAGCTGCCGGGGCCAGCTCACCACAGAAATAACTTACAGCGACAAAGGCTGCGCATTCACTGTGCACGGGGGTCAAAGGATCAAAGCCCAACAACCTTCTCAGCCGCAGCGCGGCAGCCATGAGGGCCTAGTGAGAACGGGGGAGGAACTCGACAGAGGAGTTGATGAGACTGGACTTTTCCGAGGAGACCCAGTACGAATCCAGAGACAATGCAGAGCCACACGGTGCCAGAGCCACCTCGGCAGAGACAAGCTGCAGACTGATGCGAATTCAGAGGCCATCGTTACCTGGCCATTGCTCACTGGTTCTCCAGGTACATAGAAATAAGGTACTTGAAGACTGACCATCTCGCAGTGGGACTGAGAAACCCACCTGCACTTTTGCTTATGTTGGTGTCCAGAGCAGCCAGTGACGGACAACGGGCCACACGTCACTGCAGCAGGATTTAGCCGTCTGAATGAGACGTGATTCTCGTCCTATTACTAGGAGTCCATGTTCCCCACAATGCGAGGGAAGCAGGTGCTCAATGGCACGTCATCCCTGGGCCCGTGCAGCTGAGTCTGAGGCAGTGAGGGTCTGTCGCTCCGGGTGGGGGGTGAGAGCCAGAGGGGAGCACCCAGAGGGAGTACCGGGTGTGTGTGTGCAGGGGCCACAGCGCATGGCAGGGGCAGCGCTGGGCTGTGGGGCAGGGCTGTGGGGCACAGGAGGGGCGCAGAGCCTGGGGTACAGGTGCAGTGGCACATGGCAGAGGCAGCGCTGGGCTGTGGGGCAGGGCCGTGGGGCACAGGGCTGTGGGGTGCAGGACCATTGGGGCAGGGCCGTGGGGCACAGGGCCTGGGCTGTGGGACCAGGGGCCGTGTGACATATGTCAGCGGTGGGGGGTGGCGCTGGGGAAGGGGCTCGGGGCAGCAGGGGCCTCGGGGGAAGCTGGCAGCTGAGGCTAGGGGAGCTGGAGAGAGAAGAACAAGGAGCCTCGTTCCAAGTCACAGGGCCCAGCCTGGCCCCAGCCTCCATTGCGAGGGGCGCTGGGCCGAGCACCAGTCAGGCCTGCGCTACCTGCACTAGGCCCCTTCTGCCCCTGCCCCGGCGTGCGTGCGAATTCGCACCCTCGTGTACTGCGCGTGCACAAGGCCCCGTCATCCTGCCCCGTCCAGAGGAGCCACCTGCCCTGAGCACCTTGGGTGATGGGAACTGCCCAGACCCTGCCTCGCTCCCCACCACCAGCCTCACCCACAGCACTGACCTGCCTGCAGCCCCCGGGGGCAGAACGGGGACCAGCCAGACCCACCTCAGAGCACCTCCCAGAGCCAGAGGCAGCGGGGGGGGGGGATCCATCGCTCCGGGTGGGGGGTGAGAGCCAGACCTACCTGTGAGCAGACCCCAGAGGTAGCAGGGGGTCCATCGCTCCAGGCAGGGGGTGAGAGCCAGACCCACCTGTGAGCAGACCCCAGAGGCAGAGGCAGCGGGGGGGGTCCATCGCTCCAGGCAGGGGGTGAGAGCCAGACCCACCTGTGAGCAGACCCCAGAGGCAGAGGCAGCGGGGGGGGTCCATCGCTCCAGGCAGGGGGTGAGAGCCAGACCCACCTGTGAGCAGACCCCAGAGGCAGAGGCAGCGGGGGGTCCGTCGCTCCGGGTGGGGGGTGAGAGCCAGACCCACCTGTGAGCAGACCCCAGAGGCAGAGGCAGCGGGGGGGGTCCGTCGCTCCGGGCGGGGGGTGAGAGCCAGACCCACCTGTGAGCAGACCCCAGAGGCAGAGGCAGCGGGGGGGGTGGAGGTCCATCGCTCCAGGCAGGGGGTGAGAGCCAGACCCACCTGTGAGCAGACCCCAGAGGCAGAGGCAGCGGGGGGTCCGTCGCTCCGGGCGGGGGGTGAGAGCCAGACCCACCTGTGAGCAGACCCCAGAGGCAGAGGCAGCGGGGGGGGTCCGTCGCTCCGGGGGGGGGGTGAGAGCCAGACCCACCTGTGAGCAGACCCCAGAGGCAGAGGCAGCGGGGAGTCCGTCGCTCCGGGTGGGGGGTGAGAGCCAGACCTACCTGTGAGCAGACCCCAGAGGTAGCAGGGGGTCCATCGCTCCGGGCGGGGAGTGAGAGCCAGACCCACCTGTGAGCAGACCCCAGAGGCAGAGGCAGCGGGGGGTCCGTCGCTCCGGGTGGGGGGTGAGAGCCAGACCTACCTGTGAGCAGACCCCAGAGGCAGAGGCAGCGGGGGTCCATCGCTCCGGGTGGGGCTGGTGCTGTGTGCTCCGGGCGCCGGAGGGTCTGGGCTCAGATGGAAAGGGAAGTCCCTGACTGGTTATTTCATTATGTCCTGTCCCATGAGACAGCAAAACCACAGTCCCACCCTCGGGGAATGAGGCTGGAGCACGAGGGGGGAGGGGGGTCACCAGAGGCCCACAGATGGAGGGGCACAGACGCCCGCCCCCACCTCACAACCCAGGCAGCAGCAGCCTGTCCCTGCCTCACAAGCCCTGGTCTAGGAGAGGGCACGGGCAGGCCGTGGTGGGGCCCCGGGCACGCCCCCCTGATCCCTGTGGCTGAGCTGTGTGTGTGTGTGTGTGTCTGTGTGGGGGGGAGAGGCGTGTTACACTGGGGCCCAGGGCGATGGAGAGGGAGGGTGCTTCCCTTTTTCACTCCTTGCTGCTTGTCAGAAACAGTGGCTCAGCGCCCAGGGCAGCGCCGGGGGTTCTGGCTGTGCCGGCGTCACACCCTGAGCACCTCACCTTGCCAGCGGCTGTCTGCGAGCTAACCGGGCAGAGCTTCCTCACACTCGCTACCCGGCCAATCACCCTGGGGCTCTTTCCTGCCCCCTCTCCAGTCTGTCAACACCCTGTTTAATCCGTGGGCACCGGACCTGGGCGCAGGGCCCCGGATCGGTCTCCCCAACCCCGAGTACACGGGTAAAATCCCCCCCTGCTCCCTCACTCAGGGGTGTTGGTCAGGTAGCGTCACCTAGTGGTCAGGGCTTAGGCCCGTGATGTGCAGGGGGGTTGATGGTAGGGGAGCTGGGGCCCTCCCGCTCCACCGGACTCCGATCCAGGCCCCCCGAGGGCAGTCAGTGCTCTGACAGCCGGGGCTGCGTACGGCTGCCCTCCCCGGGCCTCGTCCTATCCCCCGCGCTCGTCTCCAGGTCGCCGTCCGGGTGAAGGCAGCGGGAGGGTGTCTGCTCACCACCGGGCCCCCTCGGCGGCTGCAGGGAGCCGGGCTGCTCTCTTCCTCTCTCACCGGTAGCGGCCCCCTCCCGCGGTACGGCCCTCCCGGGCCAGCGCAGTCCACGGGCCGTCCCTGCTGGGGTAGCCCAACAGAGCCAAGGGGAATGACCAGACGTCAGACTCCATCTGCAGGGAGATGGGGTGTCATGGACTCACAGATCATGCCCACTCCTGGCCCCGTGCGGTCCGTGGGGGGTGCCCCTTTCAGCGCGACAGCCCTTCTCGGGGGGCCACTCTCTCTCGGGGTCAGGCCCCTCCACCTCCTGGAGCCGCACCTCTCTGAGCCTCAGCACGTCTGTCTCTGGCATGGGCCCCCTCAGGGAGTCCCCTCGCCCTGGACCCCCCGGGCCTCCACCCCCGAAGGGGATAATCCCCCCTCACAGTCCCGCCCTGTTCTCTAGCCCGGAGCGACTCTCAGCCAGCGTAACACAGGAGGGTTTATTGAGAGTTGAACCCAGCACAGGAAACTCTCCGACCTCAGGCCTGGCCTCCCTCAGCCCAGCACATCCCAGTCCCCCTGCAGCCGGGTGGGCTCTGCCTGCTCCCCTCCAGCCCCGAGCCCCCCTGCTTCCCAGCTGGGCCTCTGATATCCCCGGCCCCAGGCCCGCTCTGTCCATTGCCTTCTCTCCAGGGAAACAGGGTCTCCTGGGCCTCCTCTGCCCTCTTCTCCTTGCAGCCCATTGTCTCCCACTGGCCAGTACCAGCTGCGACTCCTGAGCTGGGCCTCTGGGTCACCAGGTCCCAAGTCGCCGGGGTCTCCATTCTCCCACCAGTGGCTGGGTCCCACGTTCCCTCGCCGGTCCTCTGTAACAGCGAACTCCCTCTCCCGTCACCTCGTTAAACCCGCAGCTCCTAGGGAAACTGAGTCCCACCCCCTCTGCATGCAAACCCGAAAACCAAGCGAATCCCCCACAGGAAACAAGGAAAAACAAGAAATTCCCCCACTTCGTCACAGGGGGACGCTCCCCGGCAGGCGGTCTCTGCGGCAGGCCCTCCGGGAGGGGCCACTGTCCTGGGGAGAGATTCCCTCTGCTCTCTGCAGGGCTGCGCTGTCCCCTGGGCTGCCCCCACGAGCTGCTCCCCGCCGTGTAGCTCCTCCTCCAGCTGGAGCATTTCCTGCGGGGTGGGGCTGGGCCCGGGGCAGTTCCTTGGCCCCTGCTTGCCAGGGCGGGGTTTGTGTGAGGGCCAGTGCCTGAGCTGGGGCCAAGCCAGGCCAGGCTCCGGCTGGGAGGGCCGAGTCCTCGTGGTCTCTCCAGAAGGGGGGGTAGGACCCCCGGGGCGGGGGAGGGTCTGGCCTCGGCTCCTCCAAGAGACTGTTCCAAAGCTGGGGCGTAGCCCGGTTCCAGGGGAGCCGTGACAGCCTGTACATCCCGGCCAGGGTTGCTGCTTCCCAGGGCAGAGCCCCCGGCGCTAGGGCTGGCTGCATTCCTGGCTCTATTAACCCGTTTTGCTGGCAGGGGCCGAGCGCGTCGCGGGGCCCAGCGCTCCGCAGGCTGCCCTGAGCTGCGGCTCCGCGGCCCGGCCCATCGGCAGGATTGTACATTTCCTGCCAGAGCCCAGGTGGCAACGTGGGCTAGCGACAGGCCGAGCGGCGCGTGGCCAGAGGGGCAGGAGGCAGCGAGGGGGGCTGGGCTCACTCAGACACCAGGCCTCTCAGCAGGGACTTGGCGCAAGGAGGAAGGAAGCCAAGGTGGTTCCTATGCGGCCGGACGGGGGCAGCTGGGGGCTGGCTGGCCTGCTGGGTGGCTTCCCCCATGCTGTGCTGGGCACAGGCGCGGCTGTCACCGCAGACACAGGCTGAGGCTCACTGAGGGCTGAAGCCCGGCTGGGTGGGACTCGCTGGGCAGGGCCGGGGTGGAGCAGGAGGCTGGAGCCCAGGGGCTCAGTCTAGGGGGTGCTGGGGCTGCGGGGCCTCCCTTGGAGGAAGAGGGAGACCCTGGGTGGGGAGGGGTCTGGCCCACAGACGGGCACCTCCCGGGGGCTACGTGCCGGGCTGCAACTCCCATCCTGTGGCTCTGGACACTCCTGGGGTCCCCTCACTTAGTGGGGTAAATGGTGCCCCCTGCTGCCTCTTCACCGTGAGCCCTGGGTGGGGCAGGCCAGCGTCCCGGCCTCAGCACCAGGGTGGGTCCCAGGCACCCTCGCTCGCAGCTGGGGCATCTGTGCAGCATCACACTGGTGATTTGGTCCCCGAGACCCCCTGACCACCCCGGCCCCAGAGAGACCCCAGCTCCAGAGTGCCCCTCCCCCGAGAGCCCCCCGACCACCCAGGCCCTGGAGAGACCCCAGCCCCAGAGTGCCCCTCCCCGAGAGCCCCCGACCACCCCGGCCCCAGAGACCCCAGCCCCAGAGTGCCCCTCCCCTGAGAGCCCCCGACCACCCCGGCCCCAGAGAGACCCCAGCTCCAGAGTGCCCCTCCCCCGAGAGCCCCCTGACCACCCCGGCCCCAGAGAGACCCCAGCTCCAGAGTACCCCTTCCCCGAGAGCCCCCAACCACCCCGGCCCCAGAGAGACTCCAGCCCCAGAGTGCCCCTCCCCCGAGAGCCCCCCCGACCACCCCCAGCCCCAAGAGACCCCAGCCCCAGAGTGCCCCTCCCCCAACAGCCCCCGACCACCCCGGCCCCAGAGAGACCCCAGCCGGGGGTGCAGGGCCTTGACTCCCCCCACACTCCATGACAGTGTCACACTCCCCCAGGCCGGCTCTCGGTGCGTCACAGGGGACCCTGGCTGTGGGGTTAACGGCCAGGCTGGCAGCACGCAGCAGCGGCTCACACAGGTGCCAAGCAGCTCCGGGCTGGGCCATTGGGCTGAGCCAGGAGCCGGAGCTCTGCCTCCAGGCTGGCAGCACACAGGGCTGCTCCCAGGGTACCCCCCAGCTGGCTCGCTCACTCCGTCCCCCCGCGCGCGGTGCTCCCCGGCCCAGAGATCTGCCCCACGCCCGACCTCCACACGTGCAGAGCCAACTCCCTTTATTGGTGGCTGCCGCGGGCCGGGTCTCACGCCTTCTTGCCGCTCTGCTTGGCCGGGCGCCGCAGTCCTGGGGAGGGAAAAGGCAGAGCGTGTGAGGGCGGGGCAGGGAGTCCCCCCAGCGGGGCCTGGGGGGCAGAGCTGTGCCCCGGGTGTCCCAGCAGGACGGCGTTCCGCAGCTCCGGCATCTAGGCAAAGGGCAAGTAGGCTTCTCCTGGGGGGCGGAAGAGAGAGGCAGGCGTGGGACGGAGGCCACAGGCGGGGGGTGAGACAGGGAGGATGGAGGCCCTGGAGAGGGTCAGAGGCATGGAATGGGGGCTGCAGGGCCTGGGGGTAACAGGAGGAGGAGTGGGGGGCAGACACGGGGTGTAGAGGAAACACGAGGAGAGACAGGGACATGGGACGGGGACATGGAGCATAAGGGTAACTCGGGAGGCGGGGAGGGGGTAACACGGAGGGTTGCCAGGTGCCCGGTTTCCGACTGGAAAGTCCGGTTGAAAAGGGACCCTGGCAGCGTTCGGGCAGATGTACTGACTGGACACCAATAGTCCAGTTACCGCGGGGTGTGGGAGGCGCCAGGTCATCAACCCACCAGCCCCTGCTCCGCTGGGGCCGCCTCCTACCTGCATCTCCTGGGCAGGCTCCCTCCGCATCAGGGATCCCAGCCGGAGGGGGGTAGGGGGGAGGGAGAGGCACCTGGAGAGGAGCCAACTATGAGGGAGGGGGAGGGGAGAGAGCAGCGAGTGGGGGCCTTGGGGAAAGAGGTGGGGCAGGGGGGTCCAGTTGTCTGCAGTTAGAAAGTTGGCAGCCTACATGGGGAGCACAGGAACCATGGGACATGGGGGTAACACGGGGAGGGACGTGCCCACGGGGAGTGGAGGTTACAGGGGTGTGGGGGTAACACGGGGAGGGGCATACCCACGGGGTGTGGGGGTAACACAGGGAGGGAGGTGCCCACTGGGAGTGGGGGTTACACGGGGAGGGGTGTACCCCCGGGATGTGGGGGTAACGCGGGGAGGGAGGTGCCCACGGCGAGTGGGGGTTACACGGGGAAGGACGTACCAACGGGGAGTGGGGGTTACAGGGGTGTGGGGGTAACACAGGGAGGGAGGTGCCCACGGGGAGTGGGGGTTACAGGGGTGTGGGGGTAACACGGGGAGGGAGGTGCCCACGGGGTGTGGGGGTAACACGGGGAGGGAGGTGCCCACGGGGAGTGGAGGTTACAGGGGTGTGGGGGTAACACAGGGAGGGAGGTGCCCACGGAGAGTGGGGGTAACATGGGGAGGGAGGTGCCCACGGGGAGTGGAGGTTACAGGGGTGTGGGGGTAACACGGGGAGGGAGGTGCCCACGGGGAGTGGAGGTTACAGGGGTGTGGGGGTAACACGGGGAGGGAGGTGCCCACGGGGAGTGGAGGTTACAGGGGTGTGGGGGTAACACGGGGAGGGCGGGGCCCACAGGATGTGGGGGTAACACGGGGAGGGATGTGCCCACAGGATGTGGGGGTAACACAGGGAGGGACGTGCCCACGGGGAGTGGAGGTTACAGGGGTGTGGGGGTAACACGGGGAGGGACGTGCCCACGGGATGTGGGGGTAACACAGGGAGGGACGTGCCCACGGGGAGTGGAGGTTACAGGGGTGTGGGGGTAACACGGGGAGGGAGGTGCCCACGGGGAGTGGAGGTTACAGGGGTGTGGGGGTAACACGGGGAGGGAGGTGCCCACGGAGAGTGGGGGTAACACGGGGAGGGAGGTGCCCACGGAGAGTGGGGGTAACACGGGGAGGGATGTGCCCACAGGATGTGGGGGTAACACGGGGAGGGATGTGCCCACAGGATGTGGGGGTAACACAGGGAGGGACGTGCCCACGGGGAGTGGAGGTTACAGGGGTGTGGGGGTAACACGGGGAGGGACGTGCCCACGGGATGTGGGGGTAACACGGGGAGGGAGGTGCCCACGGAGAGTGGGGGTAACACAGGGAGGGACGTGGGCCCTCTATAGTGACACCTGCCCAGGGGGCAGGAAGCAGAGTGAGGCCTGGCCTGGGGGCCGCACAGCCGGTTAGGGCCCAATAGATCCAGCACCCCACAGCATTTCCCGCTGCCCTCGCCCCCAGCCATCAGACCAATGGGCTCATCCAGCCCGGGGTCCCCCCCCAGATCAGACTAATGGGCCCATCCCAGCCCCACAGGAGGGCTCCCAGCTGTGCTGATCAGCAGGTGCCCCCCACCTCTGAGCTTGTCGGGGGGGGGGAAGGGCTCAGGGGAAGGCGGGAGGCGGTGTGGGGCTGAGGACATGGGGCGGGGGCCCAGTCTGGGGCTGAGCTTTGCAGAGTGCATGTGACATGGGGACGGCGCCCCACAGAACTGCACTGCGATACCCCTGGTGCTGCGCCGGTACAACGCCTGTGTGGACGCTCTGACTCTGGCATGAGTGGCCTTTTTCCGGCTTAGCTCGCCCAGGGGCTGGCTGGCTGGGACTCGCTGGGCAGGGCCCGGGTGGAGCAGGAGGCTGGAGCCCAGAGGCTCAGACTCGGAGGTGGTGGGGCTGCAGGGCTGGGGGAAGGAAAGGTGCCCACCCCCCAGGATCCTCCAAGGAACTGTCTAACCGCCGGGTGCAGCCCCCATCCTGTGGCTCCAGGACAGAGGGAACAGAGCCCGAGGGCTGAGGGGTCAGGAGCAGCTCTGCGGAGCCGGCTGCCAGAGCGGGGGAGCTGGGCTCCGGGGCGCCTGACGCCTGTGCAGGCTTCGCTTGCCCATTCCGGCCCCTGTGCTGCTGGACAGCGTGAACAGGCCGATCCCTGCTGGGCGCGTCGCTTCTGTGCCACGGGTGGGAGCCATAGCGAGTGGTGGGGCTCAGTGGGGGGCGGGGGGCACGGCGCGTCCCCGTGTGCAAAGTGCAGGCCCAGGGCCTAGTGCCGGAGGGGGCTGTGCCGGGGAATGGTGCCGGAGTGGGGGGCAGACACGCCTGGGGCTCCGTGCCAGTCACTCCATGCCAGGACAGGCGTGTCCCTGGGCTACGCTGGGGGTGACAGCACTGCCATGGGGCGGGGCAGGGGGGTTCTCCCCAGGGTGACATGCCCTGACGCTCAAGGTGACTGAGGGGCCGGGGCTGGGCTGGGGGCCCCACTGCCCTGGCTCAGGCCCTCTGTGCTGCCATGGGAGCGAGGGGGGCAGAGGCCAGGCGTGTGCACCCCCCGCGCTGCGCGTACCATAGGGCCGGCCTCCCTTTCGCCGCGTCTCGGCCGTCTCGAAGAAGGTCTCGTGCTCCTCCCAGCGCCGGTCGCAGGCCGCACACAGGAAGTTGGACTCGAAGCTGACGCACCAACAGCCTGTGCGGGGGAGGGCAGGGGTCAGCCTGGCGGGGATTCGGGGCCCCTGGGTCTTGGCCAGAGCACTCAAGGGTCCCCAGCACCCTCCCTCCCCCTCCCCATAGCACCGGCAGCCTCCGGCCAGAGCACACCCAGCCACAGGCACCAGAGAGACGCTTTCTGTGTCGGGGGTTGGCACACTCAGAAATGCCCAAGGGACATGCAGTGCCAACCCAGGTGTACAGGCACCCACAGGCACCCACAGTGACAGCCCACGTGTACGCGCACACACAGTGACAACCCACGAACACAAACACAGGCACCCACAGTGACAGCCCACGTGCACGCGCACACACAGTGACAACCCACGAACACAAACACAGGTACACACAGTAACAGCCCACGTGCACACACCCCATGCAGGCACGCACACTCTCTCCCCCACCGCCGCACGCCCTGCCCGTAGCTGCACCCACCTGTGGCCCGACAGGCGCGGCTGGCGCCGGGCGCATGCTGCTCGTGGCTGTGTTTGCAGCGGCACGTGGCCCGCCAGGCGGAGGGGTCGAAGCCAACTCTCTTCCTCAGCCAGAACTCGCCCACGTCCTCGGGCCGGGAGGGGATGAAGATGAAGCTCTGGCACTTGCAGCTGGGCACGGTGCAGGGCACCCGCGCACATGTCTCTGCAGAGCATGCGCCCGTCACCCCTTGGGCCACACAGCGAGCTCTCCCCACCCCCGGGACGGCTGCTCAGGGACTGGCGGAGGGGGCACTGCCCCATAGAGCCCCCAGGCTGCGGGTGGGGCCCAGCTCTGAGCTGGCAGGCTGGTGTAGGAAGGGGGACAGTCTCTTTGTGGCTTGGCTGTCTCCAGGGTCCCCTCTGCCCCAGAGAAAGCCCAGCCTTTGAACACGGCCAGGCTGCTGCTCAGGAGCCTGCTCTGTGCAGGGCCCCACCCCAGCACCCCCTGCCCACAGCCCGGGCCCAGCGGAGCAGCAGCCAAGCTCAGAGGCAGCAGGAGGGGACTGGAGCTGGGTGAGCAATGGGGGACCCCTGCGCTGGCCCTGGGGGATGGGCACACGGGCTCCCTGGGACAGAGTGGGGCTGACCCATCGCTGCAGCCTTGAGTGCACAGGGCTGGCGGGGAGCAGGGCCAAGGGGGGAACTGGTGCCTGGAGAGCTCGCACGCTCCCCCCAAGCCCCGCCAGCCCTTCCCCACAGCACCCGGGCACCCAGACCCCGACAGGCCTGGTGCTCCCGCCGGCCCCGCCAGCCCTTCCCCACGGCGCCCGGGCAGCCCAGATCCCTGACACAGGCCTGGTGCTCCCGCTGGCCCCGCCAGCCCTTCCCCACGGCGCCCGGGCAGCCCAGATCCCTGACACAGGCCTGGCACACCTCCCCCCACGGCCCTGCCAGCCCTTCCCCACGGCGCCCAGGCAGCCCAGACCCCGACAGGCCTGGCACCCCCCCACGGCCCCGCCAGCCCTTCCCCACGGCGCCCAGGCAGCCCAGACCCCAACAGGCCTGGCACCCCCCCACGGCCCCGCCAGCCCTTCCCCACAGCACCCGGGCACCCAGACCCCGACAGGCCTGGTGCTCCCGCCGGCCCCGCCAGCCCTTCCCCACGGCGCCCGGGCAGCCCAGATCCCTGACACAGGCCTGGTGCTCCCGCTGGCCCCGCCAGCCCTTCCCCACGGCGCCCGGGCAGCCCAGACCCCGACAGGCCTGGCACCCCCCCACGGCCCCGCCAGCCCTTCCCCACGGCGCCCAGGCAGCCCAGACCCCAACAGGCCTGGCACCCCCCCACGGCCCTGCCAGCCCTTCCCCACGGTGCCCGGGCACCCCAGACCCCGACAGGCCTGGTGCTCCCGCCGGCCCCGCCAACCCTTCCCCACGGCGCCCGGGCAGCCCAGATCCCTGACACAGGCCTGGCACACCTCCCCCCACGGCCCTGCCAGCCCTTCCCCATGGCGCCCAGGCAGCCCAGACCCCAACAGGCCTGGCACACCCCCACCCATGGCCCCGCCAGCCCTTCCCCACGGCGCCCAGGCAGCACAGACCCCGACAGGCCTGGCACCCCCCCCTGGCCCTGCCAGCCCTTCCCCACGGCGCCCGGGCAGCCCAGACCCCGACAGGCCTGGCACACCCCCACCCATGGCCCCGCCAGCCCTTCCCCACGGCGCCCAGGCAGCCCAGACCCCGACAGGCCTGGTGCTCCCGCTGGCCCTGCCAGCCCTTCCCCATGGCGCCCGGGCAGCCCAGATCCCTGACACAGGCCTGGCACACCTCCCCCCACGGCCCCGCCAGCCCTTCCCCACGGCGCCCGGGTGCCCAGGCCCCCGACACAGGCCTGGCGCCCCCCCCTGGCCCCGCCAGTCCTTCCCCACGGCGCCCGGGCAGCCCAGACCCCCGACAGGCCTGGCACACACACACCCACAGCCCTGCCAGCCCTTCCCCATGGCACCCGGGCAGCCCAGACCCCCGACACAGGCCTGGCGCCCCCCCCCGGTCCCGCCAGCCCTTCCCCACGGCACCCGGGCAGCCCAGACCCCCGACACAGGCCTGGTGCCCCCCACCCGGCCCCGCCAGCCCTTCCCCACGGCGCCCAGGCAGCCCAGGCCCCCGACAGGCCTGGCACCCACCCACCCCCCCGCACGGCCCTGCCAGCCCTTCCCCACGGCGCCCGGGCAGCCCAGACCCCTGACAGGCCTGGCACCCGACACGGCCCCACCAGCCCTTCCCCACGACACCTGGGCACCCCAGGCCCCCGACAGGCCTGACGCCCCCCAGGCCCTGCCAGCCCTTCCCCACGGCACCCGGGCACCCCAGGCCCCCGACAGGCCTGACGCCCCCCAGGCCCTGTCAGCCCTTCCCCACGGCACCCGGGCACCCCAGATCCCTGACACCGGCCTGGTTCTCCCCCAGGCCCCACCAACCCTGCCCCACGGCACCCAGGCACCCCATACTCACCAACATTGGCCTGGTGCCCTGCCACGGTGCCCGGCTGCCCCATATTCACCAACATAGGCCTGGTGCTCCCCAGACCCCACCAGCCCTGCCCCAGAGCACTCAGCCACCCCGAACCTACCGACGTAGACCTGGTGCTCCCGCAGGAGGTGCCCGCAGAAGCACTTGGAGAGGTCACCCACGCGGAAGCAGTCCCACAGGTACTCAGGGCAGCGCCAGCCGATGTAGAGACCTGCGGGCGGGCAGGAGGGGGTCAGCCCTGCCCAGGATCCCCCATCCCCTGCTCTGGTGCCCCCCAGCCAGGCCCTGGGCTCCCGAGTTACATGCTGCTCCCCCTTAGTCCCAGGCCAGGCTCCCTGGCCTCTCCTGAGCCCCCCAGCTCCAGCCCGCTGCACTTGGCGCCATTCCCCCGCCAGCAGAGGGGTCCCGCGCCCCCTGCCAAGGGCCCTACCTGTCTGCATGGCCTTGAGGGCCGCCTCCCTCTCCAGGTGGAACAGCTCCTGCACCTCCCGGCTGAACTGCTCCCGGTGCATGGCCTTGGCCACGGCCACCAGCTCGGCCCTCCTGGCCGGGACGACGGGCCGCACCGAGTAGCCTGGGCAGAGATGGGCAGGGTGAGTGGGCAGGGGCAGCCTCCCCAGCTGGGACCCTGCAGCTCCAGGGGCCCTCCCTGACCCATGGGACTGGCTCCCCGGCCCCTGGCTCTGGTGGGGAGCAGCCCCCACTCAGGGTAGCACAGCTGGCAGCCAGCCCTCCCTGGCTCTGTGCCTGGACCGCAGAGGGGGCGGCTCCGTGTCCCTTGGCCTGGGGCTCCCAGAGACTCTGCTGGGGCCATGCTCAGCATGGCCTGGTGTCACGGAGTGTGGGGGAGCCCGGCCCTGCACCCCTCTTCCTGGGATTCACCGAGACTCTCAGCCAGCCAGTAACACGGAATGTTTATTGGACAATAGGGACGCAGGCTACAGCAGAGCTTGGAGGCACAACCAAGACCCCTCAATCGAGTCCTTCTGGGGGTTCAGAGAGCTTAGATCCCAGCTTGGGGTTCCCTGCGTTGCACCCCCCAGCCCAAACTGACCCTAAAAATCCCTCCAGCAGCTCTCTGCCCCCTCCCCTCTGCTCCTCCTCTCCTTTGTTCAGTCTCCCAGGCAGAAGGGGTCACTTCTCCCTACCCCCCTCCTGGCTCAGGTTACAGCTCAGGGAGCTTCCTTCTCATCCCCAATGTAACAACACCCCCGCCCCCCGCAACATTCCCAGGTCAGATCCACCCCACTTCCTGCTCCGTCACACCTGGGCCTCTGCACAGAGGCAGGTGCTGTACACGCTTGTCACACGCAGCCCTGCCGGTGCCCTTCAGTCCTGACCCAGGGCGGCCGCTTGCCCAGCCCTGTGCTCCCCGCACCCCACAGCTCTGCCGGTGCCCCTCAGTCCCGACCCACGGCCCCCTGCTAGCCCAGCCCTGGGATCCCCCCCAGCTCTGCCGGTGCCCCTCAATCCCGACCCACGGCCCCCTGCTAGCCTAGCCCTGGGATCCCCCCCAGCTCTACTGGTGCCCCTCAGTCCAGACCCACAGCCCCCTGCTAGCCCAGCCCTGGGATCCCCCCCAGCTCTGCCAGTGCCCCTCAGTCCCGACCCACAGCCCCCTGCTAGCCTAGCCCTGGGATCCCCCCCAGCTCTGCCGGTGCCCCTCAGTCCCGACCCGCAGCCCCTGCTACCCAAGCTATGGGCTCCCGCTATTCCTGGACCCCTCAATCCCCATTCATAGTCTTGGGTGCTGGGGCACATTGACGCCCTCTTCTCCTGGCCCTGCCCCTCCCGCCAGCCTTTACCTGGCGGGGAGGGGACGCGAGAGCCTGGCGGGGACTGGGGCTCGGGGTCAGGGTGGGAGATCGGCTGGCTCAGAGCTAGGAGGTCGCGCTGGTGCTGGACGCAGCTTCGCAACCCTGGATCCCAAGGCCTCAGCTCACCCCATCGAACCCCCACCCCAGCAGAGGGGAGATGGGCCCCGTGGCATTGCCAGCCCCAGCGCCAGATCTGGGTCACTCCCAGGCAGGGGGGTGACCTACCCACAGCCGCTTTCTTGGCTGCTTTCTTCTTAGCGCCCCCCTGGGGCTTGTGCTTCGTCTGGGTGTGGCTGTCGGTAACTTCCACCTCCTCCTTGTCCTCCTGCTCGTCGGCCCCCACCCCAGCCCCAGCCGGCGCCTCGGCCAGCGAGCAGGGTGGGCCCAAGGACTCCTGGCCTGGCGGGGGGGACGGGCCCGAGGGCTCCTGGCCTGGTGGGGGGGACGGACCCGAGGGCTCCTGGCCTGGCTGGGGGGACGGGCCCGAGGGCTCCTCGGCCGGAGCGGGGGACGGACCCGAGGGCTCCTGGCCTGGTGGGGGGGACGGGCCCGAGGGCTCCTGGCCTGGCGGGGGGGACGGGCCCGAGGGCTCCTCGGCCGGAGCGGGGGACGGACCCGAGGGCTCCTGGCCTGGCGGGGGGGACGGGCCCGAGGGCTCCTTGGCCGGAGCGGGGGACGGACCCGAGGGCTCCTGGCCTGGTGGGGGGGACGAGCCCGAGGGCTCCTCGGCCGGACGGGGGGATGAGCCCGAGGGCTCCTCGGCCGGAGCGGGGGACGAGCCCGAGGGCTCCTGGCCTGGCGGGGGGGACGGGCCCGAGGGCTCCTGGCCTGGCGGGGGGGACGGGCCCGAGGGCTCCTCGGCCGGAGGAGGGGACGGGCCCGAGGGCTCCTCGGCCGGAGGAGGGGACGGGCCCCCCATGCCCTCCATGCTGGGCTCCTCGCCCTCCATGGCTGGTTCTGCCCAGACAAACAGGGTGAGCCGAGCCTGGAGCCTGGGGCCAGCTGTTGTTGGATGCTAGGTAACGGCTGTTGTCTGTTGCTAGGTAACTGCGATGGCCGTGGTGACTCTGGGAGCAGCCCAGGGATGGGCCGGGGAGAGAACAGGGCCTAGCTGCTCTGGGTGATGCCCCCTGGCTGGCACAGCTCTGCTAGCCCCAGGGGGGACAGGGCTGCAGGGCCACAGGGGCAGCACCCCAGGGGGATGTGGGGTCATAGTGGTGGTTTCATGATCGCCCGGGGGGAATCAGATACCAGACAGACAGGTGGGGGAGGCAGGTGGGGGGTCAGAGGGGCCGGGGGTTACTGGGGACCAGCGTGACGTGTTAATTAGGAGGGGCAGTGTGGGGTAGTGGTTAGAGCAGGGGGGGTGGGGCCAGGACTCCTGGGTTCTGTTCCCAGACTCCGTCTAGGTTACACAGGGATGCTAATTGACCGGGCAGGGGGGCGCCTTGCCCCGGCAGAGCACTACAGCACAGCAAGGAGGCCCTGTTCCCACAACAACAGGAAGTGGGTCCATCTCCATAGCAACAGGACAATGGGAAGGAGGATCAGGCAGGGTTAGGGTAGTGCTTAGGTCCACGTACTTAGGTAGATGCAGTGTTAGTGTTGCTTATGTAACCCTTCTGCCAGGTGGAGCCGGCAGAACCAGTATCTAGGGGTGCCTCTCCATTGATCCAACACAGAACCGGCTCCAGCCCCCACCTAGTGACCTGGGACAATTACACCCACTCTGGGCACCTCTGAGAGGCAAAACTTCCCCTCTCGCGAGCACAGAGTCCGAGTGTAGAAAAGCCACTTGTAATAAAAGGAGGAACTAACGGCGCTAATTTGGGAAACCGCCACACACCGGGTTCATAAACCTAAACCACGAGCAAAAGACCCACCCCAAGTAGGTCGGGCAGAGCCCTTTTCCCCTCGGGTCTTAACTCCAGCACCCCAAAAGTCCCTTCAATGTGCCCGGCCCTTCTCTGCACCCCACTCGCAGTCACTGTCACTGGGCAGTGCCGACCCAGAGTTCAGAGGTGCAGCTGCAGAATTCACCTCCCCCTGGGTGGGGTAAGGAGGCACCTTATTCACTCCACTGCTCGGGCACTCGCTCGCCACCCCTCTCCACCAGCCACCCTACTGGCCTCTTCTAGCACCTCTCCACTGCTCCAGCCGCTCGGTCACCAGCTGACTGTCAGTCGCCTTCTGCTGCCACCTGCCTCTATGCTGGGACCTCAGCACATGCTCTTAGTGACTCGTTTGAATATTTGCTACTACCACCAAGATCTGCACCTGCAGCGGCTCCACCCGGGCCCGCGCCCTAGGCTTCAAGGCGCACCGCAGCGGCCCTCCTACTCATCGCGGCGTAGCCCCCACGGCTCTCGCTGCTGGTGACAGCCGGATATGGGCCCGACGCTCCAGCGCCATCCATTTTCAGGGCTGTCAGCTCTGTGCATGGTGGGTGGAGACACAGCCCCATCTCAAGAGATGTCCTACCACTGCTGGTTCCAGCTCTGATTGGGCATTAACTTAACAAAGAGGCTCCTAATGAAGCCTGTTTAGCGCTGTTCTTTGAATAGTGGAGGGAACAGGTTAAACCAGACCAGGGAGGACCCTTGAGTGTGTACAACCTTCTGCCCAGGGATCCCAACACCCACCCATCTTATCTTCTCAGGCCGCTGACATTCAAGCCCCTGACTTAATCAGGTTGGTTCCACTGAGGATGACAGGTTAAGCACAGTCCTGCTTTCCTGTATTCCTACAATAATTACAACCTTGGGAGCCATATTTCACTACCCCGGCATTCAGTACTAAGGTGATTTGTACCCAGCATCAGCCAACGTTGATCACTTTTTGCTGAATACGTGAGCAGAGCAGGAGCAAACTATGTACATGAACACACCCAAGTCTCCCCTCCTCCCAGCTCGCTGTCAGGGAAGGATTCATTCAGCCCCTGCTTACACTTACACTGACTGCTGCTGCCTTTCAGAAGCCATCCCACAATGCCCCCACTGACAGTTAATTGGTGCATGTGCTCCTGGTGAGAATGCACACCACCAACACAAGGAGTGTAGTGTGGACGTGTAAAACTGATTCAACTACTGCAGTGACTATATGTCAATGTAACTTAGGTCAACTTAATTTTGTACTGTAGACTTGTCCTTATCCTGCCCTGAAAGGAAACAATCCTTTTCCACCCACTGGATAACACTGCAGCACATTGGGGAAACTGAGGCACACAAAAAGATTACAAAAGATTCCCTCTTCATCACAGAGGTCCCAGTACTGTCCCACCCCAGAGGGTCACATCTCAGGACTGGGCAAGGGGTCTCTATAAACAACCCAGTGCCCAGAGGCAGGTACAGAGGGGCAGGGATCCAGGCTGTCCCAGGGCACTCTGGTGGGGGGGGATGTGCAGTGAGGCTGAGTGGCCTCCCTCCCCACTCAAGAGCAAGGGATCACTACATCATGGAGCAGCAGCAGCACTGTTCCAAGTGCTTGGCTGCACCCTATGCCCCACCCTGTGCTCCGGGGTGGGGGGGGGTGGTATTTCAGCCCCTTCCTGGTGGGTCTCTGACCCAGTCTGGCTGCAGGATGGGGTTAAGGATTCACTAACTGATCCTCTGACCCCATTCTCCCTTGCAGCTTGTCCCCATGGAGCTCAGAGCCACAGTGCAGTGTGGGGACAGAACACCCCCATGACACTGGCAAGCCAGCTGCCAGCTCATGCCAAGGTCCCCAGGCCTCAGCTGAACACTGACAAGTACCTGGATGGCCCCAGTCTGACTCACCTGGGTGTTGGTATTGTTAAAATAGATGTTATAGTTATAGAGATGTGACATCATTGACATAAACTGTGACCCTATAGATCATTGTTGCAGCCACTGTTATATATTTGCAGCAAATATTGTACAAAGGTTGTTGTGTGAGGTGTCTATGACAAGGTTAGGATTTGCCGGTTATGATGATGCTGTCTGTATGGGGGTATCATTTTTGTAGTTGAAGTTATGAATCTGGGCTATGTACTTGTGTGATGAAGTGTGTGGGGGGTGTTCGGTTGAGAGGAGAGGAAACCCAGGCCATTCTGTTTACGACCCTGTTTCCCTGGAGAGAAGGCAATGGACAGAGGGGGCTTGGGGCGGGGGATATCGGAGGCCCAGCTGGGAAGCAGGGGGGCTCTGGGCTGGAGAGGGGGAGCAGGCAGAGCCCACCTGGCTGCAGGGGGACTGGGATGTGCTGGGCTGAGGGAGGCCAGGCCTGAGGCCCTGAGAGTTTCCTGTGCTGGGTTCAACTCTCAATAAACCCTCCTGTGTTACGCTGGCTGAGAGTCGCTCCGGGCTAGAGAACAGGGGGCATCAACCCCTTCGGGGGTGAGGAGGCCCACGGGGTCCAGGGCGAGGGGACTCCCTGAGGGGGCCCATGGCACAGACAGACGTGCTAAGGCTCAGAGAGGTGCGGCTCCGGGAGGTGGAGGGGCCTGGCCCCGAGAGAGAGTGGACCCCCAGGAGAAGGGCTGACTCACTGAAAGGGGCACCCCGCACAGACCAAGAGTGGGCACGATCTGTGAGTCTGTGACAACTTGTATCTCAATGTGTTTTTATTCTAAGTAGCCTCAGTGACGCATTTGGTCAGCTTCTTGAGAAGGGACTATTCTCAGTAAGTGCCCAACCAAGAAACACTTCACTGACAATGGAGTTTGGGAGACGCCAATCCACATCTGAGCTTTCCTGGGAACGTTCAAACTAACGTAAACAATGGCTTTGGCCTGCAAACGGAGTCATGCATGGACATGTGACTTGCCCATGTGACTCCAGACTCCATCTTGATGCTGTAATTTTCCACAGTAAGAACAAAGGGGCATCCTTCCAAGGGCAGAGGATATAAAAGGCCCTGGAAATGCCTCCATCTTGTCTTCAATCCTGCTTCTGACCTCTGGAGGGACTTTGCTACAAGCTGAAGCGCTCTGAACAAAGGACTGAATGACCCATCCCAGCGGGGGATGTTCCAGAGACTTGATTTGAACCTGCAGTTTACTCCATCACTGCTACAAGCCTGAACTAAGAACTTTGCCATTGCTGGATGTAATTGATTCCATTTAACCAATTCTAGCTCTCAGCTATATTTTTTTCCTTTTATGAATAAACCTTTAGATATTTAGATTCTAAAGGATTGGCAACAGCGTGATTTGTGGGTAAGATCTGACTTGTATCTTGACCTGGGTCTGGGGCTTGATTCTTTGGGATCGGAAGAACCTTTTTTGTTTTACTGGGATATTGGTTTTCATAACCATTCGTCCCCAGGACGAGTGGCACTGGTGGTGATACTGGGAAACTGGAGTGTCTATGGGAATTGCTTGTGTGACTTGTAGTTAGCCAGTGGGGTGAGATCGAAGTCCTCTCTGTCTGGCTGGTTTGGTGCCTTAGAAGTGGAAAACCACCAGCCTGGAGGTGGTTGCCCTGCTGTGAGCAATTTGTCCTGAATTGATACTCTCAGAAGGGTCCCACCAAAGGCAGCATCGTTACAAGGGATGTGTTAGGGTTTGGACTTTATTGCATGCTGGTAAGTTGCTGATGGTGTCAATCTCCCTGATAACATCTATGTCTCTCATTGTAAGCACCAGGGCATTCATGGCCCCTGTAATCCAGGTGGCCAGGTTGCGCGGGCAGCCCTGGTGCCAGCCACCCAGACTCCCTGCAGGAGTCAGGCCGGCCAGCCCCAGCCAGCCCGGGCCAGCCAAGGCAGAGCACTCTGGGAAGGGAACCACAGGAGGTGAGGGGTATGCCTAGCCTGGGGGCGGAGTGTGGGTGGGGCCACACTAGGCTGTTTGGGAAGGCACAGCCTACCCTTGCCTACGATAGCCACCGCCCATGGTTCAGATGCTCAATAACCCCCGTTTTACACTGGCTGAGAGTCACGCCAGTCTAGAGAACAGGGCTGTATCATTCCCTCTGGGTCTGGAGGCCCCAGGGGTCCAGAGCGAGGGGACTCCCTGAGGAGGCCCATAGCGAGAGACAGGAGTGCTGAGGCTCAGACAGGTGCGGTTCCAGGAGGTGGAGGGGTGTACGGCTAAACCCCCGAGAGAGAGTGGACCCCCCAAAAAGGGCTGTTGCACAGAAGGGGGTTCCTCCCAGGGACCATACAGATTCGAGAGAGAGCACGAGTCCTGGGAGTCCGTAACAACTTGGTAGCAGAGGATGGTTGGTGACTGTATTTTAAAGAAGTCTTATTGAGGTTGCAGGAACAAACCATCCCGATGTGCAGAAAGAATAGCAAATATGGCAGGCGACCAGCTTGGCTTCACAGTGAAATCCTTGCTGATCTTAAACGCAAAAAGGAAGCTTACCAGAAGTGGAAACTTGGACAGATGACTAGGGAGGAGTATAAAAATATTGCTCAGGCATGCAGGGGTGTAATCAGGAAGGCCAAATCACACTTGGAGTTGCAGCTAGCAAGGGTTGTGAAGGGTAACGAAGGGTTTCTACAGGTATGTTAGTAACACCAAGAAAGGGAAAGTGTGGGCCTCTTACTGAATGGGGGAGGCAATCTAGTGACAGATGATGGTGGTAAAAGCTGACGCACTCAATGCTTTTTTTGCCTCTGTCTTCACAGACAAGGTCAGCTCCAGATTGCAGCATTGCAAGGGGGGAAGGGTGCAGGGCCACTCCTGCAGAGGACGTGTATAATCTGGTTGGATTGGGGCAGCTGTGGGACATCTGCCCTCAGAAGCCCAAAGCCCTGCAAAGTGCAGGGACGCTGGCAGACTTGAGGCCATGGACAGCAGATGGGGTGGGGGAGAGAGACCCATGTCGGGGACTCAGAAGGGGAGTCACCCAGAGACCTCGCAGAGGTGAGACTCCAGGAAGCCCAATGTGGGGGTGCCCACGAATGCCAGAACAGGCAGACCCCCTCCTTGGGACCTGAGATGTCGTTACTTCAGGCAAAAGGACACAAGGTGGTGTCATGCCCAAACACACAGGGAATTTTCACCCAAGGGAGCCCTCAAAGGGTTAACAGGCAAAGGGGAGACAGCCTGTAACCCAGGCTGAGAGAGCAGAGGGAGCTGGGAACTGGTCACCCAGCCAGCTCCTGGGGCAGAGCAGGCCAGGGGAAGTGGGAAGGCAGACGGGCTTCCTCTCTGAGCCCAGCAGATACGTCTGCTTGTGACTGCTGGGCTCAGGCCCCTCTGGTCCCCAGTGGGAGCGGCAGGTGGGGATGTGACCAACTGGGAATGTTCTTAATGTTTCCTCTGAATACTGTGTTGGTGCCTCAGTTTCCCCTGTGCATTTCTTGGGTATCTAGGTAGGGAGATCTGGGTGTATAATTGTTGCAGAGCCCAAGAAGGCCCCTGTGATGGTGTCTGCACAGAGAATGCCTGACACTCTGTCTCCTGGCAACTGATGGCCTGGGCCCCTCCTCTGCAAAGGTGCCAAGTGAAGGTGTTGGAGACAAAGAGATCAGGTGATCTCCTGGCCCGGGAAAGAGACAGAGGCCAGAAAGGAGGAACTGGAGAGGTTCAGTCTGGAGCTGACTGGGGATGGGGAGTGAGGGCAGATGTGGGGGTCTGGCTCACTGCCCCCCAGAATGGACCCAGCCGAGGGGTCCTGTTCTCTGTACCTACAAGCTCTGTTTTAGACCCTGTCCCTGTCATCGAATAAACCTCTGTGTTACTGGCTGGCTGAGAGTCACGTCTGACTGCGCAGTGGGGGGGCAGGACCCAGTGGCTTCCCCCGAACCCCGCCGGGGCGGACTCGCTGGGGGAAGCGCACGGAGGGGCACATGCTGAATGCTCCAAGGAGAGACCCAGGAGGTGAAGCCGTGGGAGCTTCTTGCCCTGCAGACAGGCTGCTCCGAGGGAGAGGAGGCTCCCCAAAGTCCTGACTGGCTTTGTGGGGAGCAGTTCCAGAGCATCGCCCGGGGACCCCGTGATAGGGGGGCAGTGGGGAGATGTTCACGGAGTGAAGCAATTCTGGCACTGAGTGGGTGTGATGCAACCTCAGAAGCTGCGGAGGGGCTGTGTAACTTCGGGGGAAGACTCCCGGACGGCACCCATTCACCTGGGGTTCCTGTGCAGACATAGGAAGGATCGGGGTGCAGGGCTGGTAGCTGGGGTCCTTCAGCACATCAGCTTTGATGTACTCTTGGGAAGTGACTGTTTCCAGAGCCCGTGCCAGTAACGGCCAAAGAGCTGAACCCGGAGATCGGAAGGTGGAGAGGGCAGGAGCCAGTGAGCATGTGAATGGCCCATAACTGGCCCGGCCGGCGGTGGTGGTGGTGGTGGGGGCGGGGGGACGACACTTTCCCCCGGCTAGTAGCACCAAGGAAAACCTGCGAAGCTCCGGTGACCTGCCTGTCTGTAGCCAGCCCTGGAGCTGAGTGTGACAACAGCCCTGCCCAGGGGAGAGGGGCTCACACTGGCTCTGATGTGGCACGGGCGCTGGGGGTGGTCAGACCCCAGTTAAGGCCCTGTAGCGAGGACACATCTGAATGGGGGCCCCAGAGAGGCTGGGGTGCAGGACCAGCTCCCTGCAGAGGTGCTGATGGGGGATGGACTGAAGGACTGGCCAGACGGTGCCCTGGTCCTTGCCTGTGGCTGAGGTCAGGGAGGGTCACTTGGCCTGGCACCCGCAATCCACCGAGCAGGGGGACGTGGAACCGCCAATGGGGGAAGTGAGGTGACAGGGACAGGGCTTACAGGGCTGAGACCAAGGCCTTGTCCTGAGGTGGGGAAACTAAGACCCCAAACCCAGCAGCTGAATTCTAGACCTGGCCGCAGAAGGATCCTGCCTGGAAGAAGCGGGGGCCTTGTGGGCAGAGGGTGTCTGGTGGTCCCCCAGAAGTACCACCGGGGGGGAGGTCCCATCTTCTAAACATCAGGGGGTTCAGCGCACCCGGCGAGAGCTGCTGCAGAACAATTACTGCCCCTGAAATGCACAGGGGTCCACCCTATTGAGTTGGCGTGTGGCAGGAAGAGGGGACCCCTGGACTTAATGAGAAACAAATGGGGAATCGGTGGTGAATTCTGAACTATGGTTCTGGGGAAAGCTCCCTGAGCTCATGGATTTGGCCAGGAAGAACCTAGCCGGGGCCCAGGAACTGCAGAAGGGCTGGTACGACAATGTGCCTGATCGGGGACCAGAAGAGGGGTCTGAGCTCAGTGCAAAGAGCCTGGAGAGAGCCCTGGAAATGAGCAACCAGCTGACAGAGGTGAGTCCCGGGCTGGAGCTGCCCAGGTGTTGACACAAGGAAGCTGGACTTTGACAGGGAGACTGTCGGTGTGGCCGTGGGGGGGCAGGGGAAAGGGAATCTCTCCCCTAAACCAGGAGCCGCCCTCCTGCTGGATTAACTTCCCCTCTCTGACCAGCTAACCCCGCCCGCTGGCTGAGATCAGAGGGGCTGCATTCGTTCCCGCAGCCAGGCCTCGGCTCACTAATCTAGCTGTCCATGGGTGGAGGGGAGGTGTTCCCCGTTCACAGTCACTGGGGGAAACACCCGGGATCCAGCCTGGGATCTGGAAAGAGAAGTCAGAGACATGCTGGCATTGGGGTGATCCAGATGCCCACCAGCCCTAGGCCTCCCCTGTGGGGCTGGACCCCATGTAAGACGGGTCGATCAGACCCAGTGTGCACTGTTGGAAGCTCAATGCCATCACCGTGTGTGATCTTATGAGTGTGATATTGTGACGGTGCTGCCCGTGGGAGCCAGCTGAGGTCACTTAATCAGGGTGAACTGCAAACAGAACAGGGCAGACAAACCCCAAATGCTGGTGGTTATTCCAATACTTAGATTTACCAACCAGCACAAAACAGCTTCTACAGCACCTCACTGGTCACTTAGAAGTCCAAACCACGCAGTTCCCTTAAAGTGCCCAGCCTCAGGCCTCCGTCCAGACACACCTGTCAGATATGATGATGATTCCTAAGAATCTTACTTCATCATATAAAAGAAAAGGTTCTTCCAATCCCAAAGGATCAGCCACATACCCAGGTCCAATTATAACTTAGATCTTACCCAAAATACACGCTATAGCCAATTCTTATTAACTAAGCTAAAATTTATTAAAAAAGAAAAGATAGAGAGTGTTGGTTAAAAGATTAATCTACAGACAGACTTGAATTCAATTCTTGAGGTTCAGATACACAGCAGAGATGAGCTTGTCGTTGCCAAAAGTCCTTTTAGAAATAGTCCAGAGGTTATAGTCCAAGTTCCATATTCAGGGTGGCTCCAGTCAATGACTGGTGATCTCAATCCTTATGGCTTAAGGTTTCCCCCTCTTGAAACCCAAAGCAGATTTGAGATGAAGAAGGATCGTGTCCCAGGTTCTTATACATTTCCAGCAGCCTTTCGGCCTGAGAAAACAATAGGCTCAACTCCTTCTCCCAAACATCCTGGCAATTAGCACAGAGTAATTTACCCATTAAACAGTTCAGATACAGGTTAGCACAACCTTCAAAGAGACACAGAGACAATAATACTATTTTACTCAAGTATCATTATAAATGTTAATATTTCTTTTTTTGATCTTTGAATTAAAACTATAGCAATAGACAAGACTTGTTTGCTTGCATCCCAAGACCTGAGCAAACATCTCCCCTTCTACCTCTAACAATGCAGACTTGCATTTCAAAGCTCTATTCATTTACATATCTTCCTAACCAGTCCTTAAGGTTCACCCATGGGTCAGGTCAGTCTGTGAGTTAATTAACTCTTTCTGGCCCTTTCCCCTTTCAATGAGATATTATATTACAGTCATAACGTCACACCCCCAACGCAAAATTGATGCAGGAAGGGATGACACAAACATCACCGACTGCATCCCAAAAGCTCCCCATCCTGGGTTTTGTTTTATTACAGTTTGTATTGGTTAGAAGCCATGTCACTGTATAACAGAAATGGTTTACCCAGCTCATGTTCAATAACATGATTGAATATTTTTATGAACTCAAGGTAAAGCTCGCTTAGAACAATAGTGGATTGGATCCGCTCTGACACACCAGTAACCAAATCTGTCCTCAGCCCCTGAAGCACAGACTGCTCACTCACAGAATCAGCATGGAGACATTCCTGTTCCAACACCATTGTCTTCACAACACGCTGGCCACATACAGCCACTTGGTTATGGGGCTGCTCAACTTTTTTAACAGCTCTTACTCCATCTGAGACCTTTTTAAAGCTACCCACACTGGATTTTTCACAAGGAAAGTCAGTGGATCCATTCACAACAGAAAATTTCTGGCTGTTAGGAACTGAAACTGTCTTGATTAAATTACTTTCACACCCTTCAGTCGCAGTAAACTGCTTGCACAGATTACCATGCGGATTTCTCTCCTTAGCAGCTTCTCTAAGCAACAATTTACCTTTTACAGAAATTCTGCTCTTACCCTCTTCACCCAGGGCTTGCTCCAAAGGAACACTTTCCTGAGCCACAACAGACTCTTTTTGAGTTTTACTTACATCCATGATCACCTTTGGCCCTTCAGGCAGATCTCTAGACAATTCCCTTTTAGGCAAACCTACAGACTTTCTAGATAACAGGTTAGAAGCAATCTCCTTCCCTTGGCCATGAACTAGTTCAGGAATCTTTTCCTTCTTGCTACAAGTTGTTAAACTGTCAGTAGGTAACACAATTAAATCACCTTCATGCTCTCCTTGTGCCCTGGCTAGGGTATCACCCTGATCAGACAGAGCTGCTACACCCTTTTCCAACCACACATCAGCAACTGGCAAACTACAAGCACCAGAATTGTCTGTTCTCTGGGATTTTGCTAAGACACTAACTGGATGCAACCTAGTTACAGTGCCATTCTCCCCAGCAGACACAAACTCAGGACCATTCCCTTCCTGGGCTTTAGCTGTATCTACAACCGACTCCGAGACAACTGAATCACCCTCAACCATCACAGGCTGGAAGGCCCCTTCTGTCTGCTTCACAGACACAGAAGAGCCGGAGACACATTCTCCTTTACCAGACACACAGCTTGGGATTTCACTTCCCTTGTCCCAGCACACAGGGCTGTTCACAGACAACTGCTTGGAGACTGGGGTAGCTTCCTTCATAGGCAAGTCAATAACCCCGACCGACATAGGCACATTCCCTCCACTGTCACATTTCTCCACACAGGAAACAGGTAAGGGACAGGGACACTCATCTTCCACTATCCCTCCCTTCCCAAACTGCTGACTAGACAAAGCCATCGGCTCACACGGCTGCCTAGGCTCCTCCAAACTTTTCCTACCAGGCACATTGCCACTCCCAACAGATAAGCTGCTGCTCTTTTCACTACACTGAGCTACTTCCAGCAAATCACAGTTACCCATTTTAGGTTCACTTTTACAAGCTGTACTAGCCACCAATCCATCACCCATCACAGATCTACCCTTTCCTTCCTCAGTTAGGGCTTTCACCTGACCATCTACTTTAATCTGCTTCTGAGAAATATTCTCCTCACCAATGAGATTTTTTTGCTCCTGATCTAATTCCAGATTCACTTCTGAGACATTAGACAGACATTCAGAAACTTCATTCACAGACAAACAGCTATTTCCCACCAGGTTAGAATCCCCCTCTGCATAGCCATAGCAAAACTGGTTAAACGCAGTAAACTGCCCAGAGTAATACCACCTATCAACACAGTTATAAACTGGATTTTCAAGAGGATACAGTTTCTGCTGTTCTTCCCTTGCTTTTTTGACTTGGAGCTGAAGTCTGGCAGTTTCTTGTTGCATCTTCCGGGTCTCCTGTTCCAGCTCCTGTTGCCTCTGTCGAGCTTTTTCCTCAGCAGCCAGCAGCTCCAGACGCTCCTTACGAGCTCTTTCTTCTCTCTCAGCAGCCTCTTTCTTTCTCTTAGCAGCTTTTTTCTTTCTTTCAGCAGCCTCTTCCTCCAGCTGGGCCAAGGCTTGCTTCTCTTTCATTCGAATTTCTGCCAGTTTTTGCTCATGTTCAAACTGCAGGCTGTCCATCAGGGCTTGCAGATTCATTGCTTCTGCTGTTACTTTCTGCCTCACGGTCACTGCTCTTTAACCAACCAAACTCTCAATCCCAAATTTCGAATTTGGATAGCGTGGGGTTCTGACCCAAAGCTTAATTGACCTGGTTCTGTGGATCCTGCCGACTACGCCACTGTGACGGTGCTGCCCGTGGGAGCCAGCTGAGGTCACTTAATCAGGGTGAACTGCAAACAGAACAGGGCAGACAAACCCCAAATGCTGGTGGTTATTCCAATACTTAGATTTACCAACCAGCACAAAACAGCTTCTACAGCACCTCACTGGTCACTTAGAAGTCCAAACCACGCAGTTCCCTTAAAGTGCCCAGCCTCAGGCCTCCGTCCAGACACACCTGTCAGATATGATGATGATTCCTAAGAATCTTACTTCATCATATAAAAGAAAAGGTTCTTCCAATCCCAAAGGATCAGCCACATACCCAGGTCCAATTATAACTTAGATCTTACCCAAAATACACGCTATAGCCAATTCTTATTAACTAAGCTAAAATTTATTAAAAAAGAAAAGATAGAGAGTGTTGGTTAAAAGATTAATCTACAGACAGACTTGAATTCAATTCTTGAGGTTCAGATACACAGCAGAGATGAGCTTGTCGTTGCCAAAAGTCCTTTTAGAAATAGTCCAGAGGTTATAGTCCAAGTTCCATATTCAGGGTGGCTCCAGTCAATGACTGGTGATCTCAATCCTTATGGCTTAAGGTTTCCCCCTCTTGAAACCCAAAGCAGATTTGAGATGAAGAAGGATCGTGTCCCAGGTTCTTATACATTTCCAGCAGCCTTTCGGCCTGAGAAAACAATAGGCTCAACTCCTTCTCCCAAACATCCTGGCAATTAGCACAGAGTAATTTACCCATTAAACAGTTCAGATACAGGTTAGCACAACCTTCAAAGAGACACAGAGACAATAATACTATTTTACTCAAGTATCATTATAAATGTTAATATTTCTTTTTTTGATCTTTGAATTAAAACTATAGCAATAGACAAGACTTGTTTGCTTGCATCCCAAGACCTGAGCAAACATCTCCCCTTCTACCTCTAACAATGCAGACTTGCATTTCAAAGCTCTATTCATTTACATATCTTCCTAACCAGTCCTTAAGGTTCACCCATGGGTCAGGTCAGTCTGTGAGTTAATTAACTCTTTCTGGCCCTTTCCCCTTTCAATGAGATATTATATTACAGTCATAACGTCACAGATATAAAATTTCATTGAAAGGTGAAAGGGCCAGAAAGAGTTAATTACCTCACAGCCTGACCTGACCCATGGCCCAGCTTTAGAGACTGGTTAGGCAGATCTGTAAATGAGCAGAGCTTTGAAATGCAAGTCTGCATTGGTAGAGGTAGAAGGGGAGGTGTTTGCTCAGGCCTTGGGATATAACAAACAAGTCTTGTCTATTGCTATAGCTTTGATTGAAAGATCAAAAAAGGAATATTAACATTTATGATGATACTTGAGTGAAATAGTATTATTGTCTATGTGTCTCTTTGAAGGTTGTGGTAACCTGTATCTGAACTGTTTAACGAATAAATTACTCTGTGCTAATTGCCAGGATGTTTGGGAGAAGAAGAGTTAAGCCTAGTGTTTCCATCAGCCTGGGACACGATCCTTCTTCATCTCAGATCTGCTTTGGGTTTCAAGAGGGGGAAACCTTAAGCCACAAGGATTGAGATCCCCAGTCACTGACTGGAGTCACCCTGAATATGGACATTGGACTGTAACCTATGGACTATTTCTAAAAGAACTTTTGGCAACTACAAGCTCATCTCTGCTGTGTATCTGAACCTCAAGAATTGAATTCAAGTCTGTCTGTATATTGATCTTTTAACCAACACTCTCTCTCTTTTCTTTTCTAATAAATTTTAGTTTAGTTAATAAGAATTGGCTGTAGTGTGTATTTTGGGTCAGATCTAAATTATACTTGGACCTGGGTGTGTGGCTGATCCTTTGGGGTTGGAAGAACCTTTTCTTTTATATGATGAGATCAGATTCTCAGGAATCATCATCATATCTGACAGGTGTGTCTGGATGGAGGCCTGAGGCTGGGCACTTTAAGGGAACTGCAATGTTTGAACTTCTAAGTGTAACCCTTCTGCCCATCTGAGTTGGCAGCAACAAGGGCCGGGTTCAGTATCCAGGGGTTCCGTGTCAATAGCACAATGCAAAACCGGCTCGAGCCCCCACCCAGTGACCTGGGACAATTACATACCCCCCCGCCCCCCCGGGCGCCTCTAGGAGGCAAAACTTCCCCTCTCGCAAGCACAGGGTCTGAGTATAGCAAAATCCTTTTAATAAAGGAGGGAAACAATGTGGCACCATATTGGGGAAACCCCACAAACAGGATTCATAACATAAACCATGAGCAAAAGACCCACCAAGTAAGTTTGGCAATGTCCTTTCCCCTCAGGGTCTTAAGTCAATCACCCTCAAAGTCTTTAGCCCTGGTCAGTGCTGCCCCAGAGTTCAAAAGTTTATCTGCAGAGTTTTACCCCCCCCCAGCCTGGGTGGAAATGGGGGGGGCAGCACACAGGGTGTTAAGGGGCACCTTACATGGGCCAAGGCCGACCGCCACACCTCTCAGTGGAGCCTTCAGCCTTCACCACAACCGACTCCACTCCACCAGCCACTCTGCTCCTCCAGCCAACCTGTGGGCTGCTCCAACCATCCTGCAAACCGCTCTGCTCTGCCAGCCGCTTAGCAATAGATCTTCAGGCTCCCCCACTAGTTGACACAGCACTCAGTGATCTCAGCTTGTAGTAGGGGAGCCCCAGTGCTGGTGCACCATTGGCCCAAAGTGAATTCAGCTTAGCAGCCTCTAGTTAGACTCCTAATGGAAACAAAACTACCTCTGCTAGTCAACAGTAGAAAGAGAAGATGCAGTTAGTGTACCAGACACTCAAAAAGAACAGCACAGTACACCCTTCTATCTATTCACTGGGAGTTGGAGCCCATGTCCCTTGTCTAGCAAGTGCTACATAGGTGATGGTGAGACCCTCTGTCATAGAACAGTTTCATTGTCCTTCATTCACATAATCAGGGTAACAACATGCTATTCCTCCTGCCCCAATAACAGAGAAAAGGGGATCCCACAGCTGTCAAAGTGACCACTCTGGGCTGCCGTGGGCTATGCTAGGCGGGGTGGGTGTGCCTATGCAAACAAGATCAGCTCCTGAAATTCTTTGCCACACTCGCCATAATTCACCACCAGATGTCAGGGTAGAGCTCATCCCGACTCTGCTTACATAAGTGACCAGTGAGGTGCTGTAGAAGCTGTTCTGTGCTTGCTGGTAAATCTAAGTATTGGAATATCCACCAGTGTCTGGGGTTTGGCTGCCCCGTTCTGTTTGCAGTTCACCCTGATTGAGTGACCTCAGCTGGCTCTCATGGGCAGCACCGTCACACCGTGTTCGACACCTACCCCATGCCTGGGACTAACAAAACCCTAGACAAGGTGTGTGCGGGGGGTGGGGGGAGGGTGTTACCTCACTACTGTGACTCTCACCAGGGGCTCCTGGCAGGTGCCTTTGGGCCCAGTTTCTGGGTTGAAATCGTCTCCCATCATCCCATAGGGCTCTGAGTTCCTGGTCCTACTTTTCAGCCTCAAGGGGGCACCTGTGCCGGGGGGTCAGTTACTGAGGTGGGTGGAGGACTGTGCCTGGCTACATTCATAAGATCTGTGTCTTCAGCCCGACCAGGGAGAACCGTATGTCCCAGGGAAGGGGGGCTGGGATGCCTCCAGCATGCAGGACGGATGATAGAGGCCGGGAAGGGTAAGATGAGGGTGGCAGAGGTGTCGTACCTGAGCAACAAGGTGGGAAGCAGCTGCCTAAAGCCAGAGCTGGCCAAGGTGAAGGTAACCAGAGACTGGCCCATTCCTCAAACCAAGAGACAGGCCCAGGCCTCTGGTGGGGTGGCAGGATACTGCTGAAGGCCGTACCCCACTTTAGCTCCCATTGTGAAGATTGGTAAGCTGGACAAGCCAGACAAGGGGGTCTGGACCGAGCAGTGCCAGGGGGGTGCTCTGCGCGCCGAAGGAGGCTCTAACCCAGGGGCTGGGGCTGGTAAACCCAGACTTGGACAAACCCTTTAAGGTGTTCACCGAGGCCTCAGACACAGGGCTGGGCGTGGTGCTGATGCAGGCCAATGCGAAGGGGACGAGACACCCCATCGGTTACCTGAGCAAGAAGCTGCTCCTCCGGGAGCAGAACTACGCGGCCATCGAGAAGGAATGCCTGGCCCTGGGATGGGCTCTTTAAATGCTGCAGCCGGATCTATTTAGGCGGCGCTTTATGGTGTACACGGACCACTCGCCCTGACACGGCTGCACCAGATGAAACGGGACAATGCCAAACTCTGTGCTGTTTCCCCACCGGGGGTCGTTGCCTGCCCGGGGATCCAGCGCTCAGCAACTGACATGAACTAAGGAACTGTGGGGCTGGGTCTCTGGGGCACATTCCAGACTAACCAACCCCAGCTAACCGGGGACTGTGGGTTCTGCATACCCCTGCCCTCCGTCTCCCTCCCTGGGCTGCATCTGAACCCCCGCAGCCTCCCCCCGCGAGCCGTAGGGCTCACTGGCAGCCAGTGCGGCCAACTAGTCACGGGGTTACCAGAGCGAAACAAGGGCATTAGCCATCATCATTAATATTGCTGCTGCCGCTAGATTCCCAGCGGGGCTGGGGGCCCAGCGCCCTACACAGCCCCAGAGGCCCATCATTCTGGGTGCCTCACAGACCCCGGCTGGGATCAGGGCCCCGGGGCTGATGGGGTGGGCGGGAATGGGGCCAATGGGACAGGGGCGGATAGGAAGGGCCCTGGGCTGATGGAGCAGGAGCTGCCAACTGTCAATGGCCAGACAGGGGTAAGTGTCCCCAGGGGGCAGGGTCTCCAGTCTCTGACAGTGACGTGGTGGCACTACCCTGGCCCCGGCTCCCTGGGCCCCACTGCACATGCCCCAGGACCTTCTCCCACAGCGACTGGGCCCACTGTGCCCCCCGAGTGCCGATGCCCTGCTCTGGGCCAGCGCTCCCCAGCCTCTCGCACGGCCCCTGCTCTTCAGCCCCTCTGGCTGCACAGCAGGGCCTGACGGGCACCTTCCCGCTGCCTGGCTTGGCCACCCAAGCACCCTCTAAGGTAATAATTGGACATATACCAATCTCCTAGAGCTGGAAGGGACCTTGAAAGGTCATTGAGTCCAGCCCCCTGCCTTCACTAGCAGGACCAATTTTTGCCCCAGATCCCTAAGTGGCCCCCTCAAGGATTGAACTCACAACCCTGGGTTTAGCAGGCCAATGCTCAAACCACTGAGCTATCCCTCCCTCTCCAGTGAAGGCTGCTGTGAAATCCCAGAAGCACAGGCCACCCCACCAGCCCCCACTCCAGAGGCTGCAGCTGCGGCTGAGGAAGGGCCCCGGGACAGGCCGTGGGCAGCTGTACGTTCCCGGACTCCAGCCCCACCCTGCAGAGCCCAGACACACCCCCATCGGCCCAGAGCCTCCCTCTGCACCTGTGCAGCCGGCACCGCGGGCACTGCCCCAGAGCCGTGAGAAAGGCTGGTGAGGCAGGGCCATCTCCTCGGGCAACCAGAGCTACGGGGTCAGTCCGTGTGCCAGCCAGCACAGCTTCCACTGGGGCTAGCGCCAGCATACCGGTGCGGGGAGCCTAGAGGGGTTAGCCCCTGGGCCAGCAAGACTGATGGACGTTACAGACACAGGGACAAACACACCCATTGTGCTCACGCCCAGGGCCTCGCCTCAGGGCTCCGTCACCACATCCCAGGGCTCTATGACATGAGCCCAGGGCCCCAGGACCTCACACTCACCCCTCGACTCCTCCTTTCTCTCCCACTGACTTTAAGGGGAGCAGCTGGGCTCTGGGGCAGAGCAGAGGATAGAGCCCAGGCCTCCAGGGTCCCAGCTAGGTCCCACCACGGGGCCTCTCCCAGTAATGGTGGAGCTGTAACCTCCCTCCACGCGCTGAGTGTGAACGGAGGCTGAACACTCGAGTCCACGTTCTGACACTAACGGGGGAGCCCAGCTGCACCCCCAGCTGCCTCCGTTAGGGGGAGCTCCCAGCAGTGGGGAGCCATGTGCTCCAGGCCAGTGTGCAGCCTGCACTTCCACCCACTCAGCCACCGGCACGGCCCGTCCTGAGCACAGAGCAAATCTCCCGGCAGGGGGCACGAGGCCCAGGGCCCTGCGCCTGCGCCAGTGCTGGGACGTGCTGATCCCACGTAAGGTGCCAGGAGCCACCCCAACCTGCCTCCATCCCCCAGCTCACCCCATCCTGCTCCACCCCACCTCCATCATCCACCCCAACCTGCCTCCATTCGCCCGCTCTGCCCCCTATTCACCCCACCCCTCCACCCCCCATTCTGCCCATCTCCATCACCCCACCTCCATCATCCCACCCAACCCACCTCCATCCCCTGCTCTGCCCTGCCTCCACCTCATCTCACCCCACCCACCTCTATTCCCCTGTTCTGACCCATCTCACTCCATCCACCCTGCTCCACCCCACCTCCATCATCCCACCCAACCTGCCTCCATCCCCCATCTCACCCCATCCTGCTCCACCCCACCTCCATCATCCCACCCAACCTGCCTCCATCCCCCAGCTCACCCCATCCTGCTCCACCCCACCTCCATCATCCACCCCAACCTGCCTCCATTCGCCCGCTCTGCCCCACCTCTGCCCCCTATTCACCCCTCCACCCCCCACTCTGCCCCATCTCCATCGCCCCACCTCCATCATCCAACCCAACCTGCCTCCATCCCCATCTCACCCCACCCCTCCACCCCCCACTCTGCCCCATCTCCATCGCCCCACCTCCATCATCCAACCCAACCTGCCTCCATCCCCCATCTCACCCCATCCTGCTCCACCCCACCTCCATCATCCACCCCAACCTGCCTCCATTCGCCCGCTCTGCCCCACTTCTGCCCCCTATTCACCCCTCCACCCCCCCACTCTGCCCCATCTCCATCGCCCCACCTCCATCATCCACCCCAACCCACCTCCATCCCCCATCTCACCCCATCCTGCTCCACCCCACCTCCATCATCCACCCCAACCCGCCTCCATTCGCCCGCTCTGCCCCACCTCTGCCCCCTATTCACCCCACCCCTCCACCCCCCACTCTGCCCCATCTCCATCGCCCCACCTCCATCATCCACCCCAACCCGCCTCCATCCCCCATCTCACCCCATCCTGCTCCACCCCACCTCCATCATCCACCCCAACCTGCCTCCATCCCCCATCTCACCCCATCCTGCTCCACCCCACCTCCATCATCCCACCCAACCTGCCTCCATCCCCCAGCTCACCCCACCCTGCTCCACCCCACCTTCATCATCCACCCCAACTCGCCTCCATTCGCCCGCTCCGCCCCCTTCTCACCCCACCCCGCTCCAACCCACCTCCGTACCCCCACCCCACCTCAACCCTCCTCCACGCCCCGCTCCGCCCCACAGCCTCCTGTCCCCGAACCTCCCCCCCCCTCCCCGCCCCCTCCTCCCCGGCCGCCGGGCAGCGGGGCAGCGGCAGCCCCTGGGGCAGCGGCAAGCGGCAGCAGCAGGGGCGGGCCGGCGCCGTGAGTGGCAGCGGCTCGGCCAATCGGCGGCGGCCTCCAGGGCGCTCGGCGTGCGCCGGGCCAATGGGCAGGCGCTCGGCCTGACGTCATGGCTGCGGGGGGCTGCGGGGATGGTGCGGGCCGGGGGAGCGCGGAGCGGAGCATGGCCCGGCGGGGGCTGCTGCTGCTGCTGCTGCTGCTGCTGCTGGGCGCGGGGCCCCTGGCCGGTGAGTGGGGCCTGCCCCGGGGCCGGGGGGAGCCTGGGGGGGGCTGGGGGGTCCTGGGGGGCTGGGGGGTCCCTGCCCTGGGGGGCTGGGGGGGTCTGTCCCTGTCCCGGTGCTGAGCCCCGGTGTGTGTGGGGCGGGGGGGTGTCCCTTCCCCAGTGCTGATCTCGGGGGGGGGGAGGGGGGTCTGTCCCTGCCCCGGTGCTGAGCCCTGGTGGGGGGGTGTGGGGAGCTGTCCCTGCCCCGGTGCTGATCTCGGGGGGGGGGGTCTGTCCCTGCCCCGGTGCTGAACCCTGGTGGGGGGTGTGGGGAGCTGTCCCTGCCCCGGTGCTGATCTCGGGGCGGGGGGGCGGGGGAGTCTGTCCCTGCTCCGGTGCTGAGCCCCACGGTGCCAGTGCTGGGAGGCAGCTGTGCTGGCGGCCTGGCGCTGGGTGGTCAGACGCCGGGGTGATGGGCTCTGCTATCACAGTCCCAAATCCCTCGTAGGCTTCAAAGCAATCGCTCCCCATGGGGCCTGGGCTCTGCCATCTCCCTTCCCGCACCCTGAGACCCCTCCTCCCATCGGATCCCCCAGTACAGCCCAGTACCTACCCCCACCATGCCACCCGATCCCGCTCGGACCCCGTGTCGTCCCCGCACACCCTGCATAGTGCCCCCATGTCACACCCCCTGCCTGCGGGGTGTCACCGCCCGGCCTCCTGGCCCTTGCCGGCAGCTCAGTCCCTGCCTGGCCCCGTGCTCCCAGCTGGGGAGTGGCTCTGCCTCCGTCCATGGGGATCCCCACCCGCGGGGTCTGACCAGGGCCCAGCCAGCCCTGGGGAGTCGCCTGCCTGGCTGTGTGGGGTCACGACTCACCTGGGCAGGGGCAGGGTGGAAGTGGAGAGATTGCCACCAGCACCCAGGGCGTGTGGTTACCGCAGACTGGCTGGCGCTGGGCACACGTGACGGGCGCGTTTCCGTGCGGAGGTGGCGGAGCGGGAGATTGGATGCGCCCCCTTGAACTATGGCTCAGGGTGACAGCGCTGGTCCTGATGGCAAGGGCAATTGGAGGCACAGGCTTGGCTACGTGTGTACGTCAGGGTACGGCTGGCCGTGTCTGCACACACGTATGTACACAGGCACCCCCCACATGTGCACGCACACGCACGAGGAGTGGTGGGTTCAGTGCCCAGACACGGCTCGGTCCAGCTGGCTCCCTCGGAGCTGAATTGTGCTGAGCAGACAGGCAGGTGACAGCCCCAGCACCAGGCTCGCAGGCTTGCTGGCGGGGGCTGTAATTAATGTCGCCCCTGGAGCTGTCGGGGGTGAGAGCTGTCGGGGGTGCCTGGCGAGCTCCCAGGGAGGAACATTTGGCCGCGATCGTTCTGGCTCTTGGGATGGTTGCACTGGACGCTCGGTCCCACCAGGGACAGTGACGCTCAGCTCAGCTCCCGTCACCAGCCTCCTGCTTTGATGCGGTCGCTGCCAGGCCCATGGCAGCCCAGCCAGTTCTGGGAGCCCGATCCCACCTCCCCCAGGCTGACAGCAAGAGACCTGGGGTGTCTGCTCCCCAGGCAGCGTCACCAGGGCCAGGGCTGGCAGAGCAGCCTCTGCCCTGACTGGCGGGAGAACGCCTGGGCTGGGCACAGCAATATTCCCCCGCCTCAGGTCAGCCGAGGCGGCGAAGGCACGCTGCCAAGGGGGGGGGGTACGGAGAGATCGGCTCACAGCCTGGGGTCACCAGCCCCCAGACACACCCGCATGTGACTGTCCCGCCTCCTGCCCCGAGAACGCAGCCCGTGCGGCTCGCCCTGTGCCCTCTGGATGGGGCTGGGCGTGGAGGTGCCTCCCTGGGCCCTGCTTCCATTTCACCGTGGTCTCATTCCTCGTCACTGCGCTGTGGCAGAGCAGCCCCGGCAGCCCCACGCCCGCTGCCCCGGCAAGGGACTGGTGTTGGGGAAAGGCGAGGCCCAGCCAGAGCCAGGACCGGACTCAGCCTGAGGTGGTGAGAGCAGGACGTCACCGTTGGCGTGGTGTGTGCTGGGGCAGCCGCAGCCTGGCGCGGGGTGGGGGTGGGGGTGGGGGCTCTCCAGGTCACTCCATGGCACAGCAGGTGGCGCGGAGCTGTCAGGAGCTCCCGCATTGGTGCCATGGGCCCTGTGGGTACCTGGCAGCATGTTCCCTTAGTGAGGATGAGGCTGCCTAGTCAACAGGCCCGCAGGGCAGAATCGGCCTTGCAGGGGCCCGGCATGAGGCCTAGGCCTCAGTCACACCTGGGCTCCCCGCCCCAGGAGCAGATGCCACCAGGTGCCCACTGAATCGTTCCCAGGCACATGCTCCTGCGCCTGGGGAGAGGTGCTGCCCATCAGCCATGGAGCAGCAGAACCCCACGTGGGGTGGGACGAGTGGCTGGGGGGGCACATCTCACCCTGGGCAGATCCCGTTTGGTACCAGCTGCCTGGTGCCGGGGGCACAGCAGCGCCGCTGGGTCCGTTCGCTGCATGGAGCAGGCAGGCAGCTGGGAATGAAGCTCCATCCCAAACACACCGTGCCCCAGCTACCAGGAGCATCAGGAAGGAATCGGAGCTGGGCTGTGACGAGCGGTTAGAGACGGGAGGCTGGGGCTGGCTGTCACCCGCCCCCTGACCCCAGCCGAGGGGGTGCTCCAGGAACTGAAGGGCAGCAAAGTCATAGGGGGCAACGGAAACACTTTCTCACATGGTGCACCATCGGCCTGCGGAACTCACCGCCACAGGGGATCTCTGCCGCCTCCAGCTCAGCAGGGCTCAGGCAAGGAGCAGGAGGCCTGCCAGGCACATAAGAGAGGAGGAGAACGGAAGGGGCATGAGATGAGCCCGCCCCACGGGGGGGTGGGGGGAACTCCCCATGGACAAGCTCTTCCACACTGGCCGCAGGGGGGTTCCTGCCCCTCCCTCCGAGGCGGCTGGTGCTGGGCCCTGGCAGAGCCAGGAGACCAGGCGCGATGGGCCCGTGGGCTGGGCAGGCTGGGGCTTCCTACATCCCAGCCCACGCTGGCTCATGGCCCCTCTTCCTTCCCCCCCCCCGTGCCCTCTTGCAGACGGGCTGTTTGTGACCGATTACTTCACCCGCACGCCGCGCAAGCTCAGCCCCTTCCGCTCCTTCGCCAGCATCGAGCTCTTCCACTTCCGCATCCCCGAGGACACCCTGCTCGCCGTCTGGAACCTCATCACCTTCAAGGAGCAGGGCGGCACCTTCGGGGACCGGTGCCCGGACCGCAGCGTCACCGTGTGAGTGCCGGGGGGCTGGGGGCTCGGCGTGGGCCCGGGACGCCGGTGCCTGGATTCCTCGGGCGGGGCCCAGCTGGGCCAGCACATAGGGACTGTCGTGCAGGTGCTGGCCCCCTTCTGGGGACACGGGACTCTCCCCCAGGGCTGCGAGGCCGCTCGCTCCCCCCTGCCCTTAGCACAAAGGAGTCTGGGCTGCGCCCGCCAGGGCCACCTCCCTGAATCCACCTGCCATGGACGCCACAATGTGCCCCTCTCCGCCCACGCAGGCCCCGCTGTCTGTCTCCCCCTCGCGTGCCCAACCCCTGGTCCACCAGACACCCAGGATTCAGTCCCTGCTCCCCCGGAGGCTGTGCACCTCAGCTTCCCCTCAGACCGGCGCTGCACTTAGCACGCAGCTCGGTGTGTAGTGCAAACAAGTATACGAGTGTATGGTGGGTGCGGGGAAAGGGATTGGGAAGTGGTATTTACCCTTCCCATCACACAAGGCCAAGGGGACACCCAATGAAATGAACAGGCAGCAGGTTTAAAACAGACAAAAGGAAGTATTTCTTCACACAACGGACCGTCAACCTGTGGAACTCACTGCCAGGGGATGTTGTGAAGACCAAAAGTATAATTGGGTTCAAACAAGAACTAGATCAGTTCCTGGAGGACAACCCCATGCTCTGGGTGTCCCTAAACCTCTGACTGCCAGATGCTGGGACTGGGCGATGGGGGATCCATCACTCGATAAATCGCCCAGTTCTGGTCACTCCCTCTGGGGCACCCGGCATTGGCTGCTGTCGGCAGCCAGGACACCGGGCTGGATGGACCCTTGGTCTGACCCAGCGGGGCTGTTCTCATCTTAAGTTTATTTCACAAAGCAGAGAGATTTAAGTGATGGCAAGAAGTCTTAGAAACAGATGGTTACATGTAAATTAAAATCATCCCACGCAAGTCTAGGTTTAATAATCCAGCTACGCGCCTGCCCCCCAAGCTCCATGCTCTCCAGCCCAGCAGGTGTGAGCCCCGTCTCACGAGCCAGGACGTGCTCCGGGTGTCGCTGCAACTTCGCTATAGCCAAAGGGTCCATTGTCCCCATTCATGAGCGGGACGCCCCTGCCGGGTGTTTTTCCTTCCATGTAGATTTCACTGGCTTGGTTATCCAGTGACTCCGTGAGCACCTGGACATACTGTAACGATGCTGACTGAGAGTATCAGTTCAGGACAAATCGCTCAGAGCAGGGCAGTCACAGCCCCAGGCAGGGGGTCCTTCATTAGTAAGGCACCAAACCAACCAGACAGAGAGGACTTCGCTCTCACCCCACTGGCCAACCAGAAGTCACACAAGCAATTCTCTTAGTATTGCCACCAGCACCACTCCTTATGGGGACGAATGGATATGAAAACCAACACCCCAGTAGAAGAAAAAGGGTTCTCCTGATCTCAAAGAATCAAGCCCCAGACCCAGGTCACACTTCTAGCCAATTCTTATTAACTAAACTAAAGTTTATTAAAAAGGAAAAGAGAGATGTCACGGAGTCCCCAGGCGATGCTCTGGAACTGCTCCCCACAAAGCCAGGCAGGACTCTGGGGAGCCTCCTCTCCCTCGGAGCAGCCTGTCTGCAGGGCAAGAAGCTCACACGGCTTCACCTCCTGGGTCTCTCCTTGGAGCATTCAGCATCCTCTGCCCCTCCGTGTGCTTCCCACAGCGAGTCCACCCAGGCGGGGTCCTGGGGAAGCCACAGGGTCCTGCACCCCCACTTCGCAGTCAGACGTGACTCTCAGCCAGCCAGTAACACAGAGGTTTATTCGATGACAGGAACAGGGTCTAACACAGAGCTTGTAGGTACAGAGAACCAGACCTCTCGGCCGGGTCCATTCTGGGGGGCAGTGAGCCAGACCCCCACGTCTGCACTTCACGCCTCGTCCCCAGCCAGTCCCAGACTGAAACTCTCCAGCCCCTCCTCCTCTGGGCTTTGTCTCTTTCCCAGGCCAGTAGGTCACCTAATCTCTTTGTTCTCCAACACCTTCACTTGGCACCTTTGCAGAGGAGGGGCCCAGGCCATCAGTTGCCAGGAGACAGAGTGTCGGCCATTCTCTGTGCAGACACCATCACAGGGGCCCTCTTGGGCTCTGCAACAATTACACCCTGATCCCCGTACCTAGATACCTAAGAAATGCACAGGGGAAACTGAGGCACCCACACACTATTCAGAGAAAACATTTAAAACAGTCCCACTTCGTCACAAGAGAGAGTTGGTTGAAAGATCAACATACAGACAGACTTGAATTCAATTCTTGAGGTTCAGATACACAGCAGAGATGAACTTGTAGTTGCCAAAAGTTCTTTTAGAAATAGTCCAGAGGTTATAGTCCAATGTCCATATTCAGGGTGACTCCAGTCAGTGACTGGGGATCTCAATCCTTGTGGCTTAAGGTTTCTCCCTCTTGAAACCCAAAGCAGATCTGAGATGAAGCGGGATCATGTCCCAGGGTTCTTATACATTTCCAGTAGCCTTTCGGCCTGAGAAAACAATAGGCTTAACTCTCCTTCTCCCAAACATCCTGGCAATTAGCACAGGGTAATTTATCCATTAAACAGTTCAGATACAGGTTACCACAACCTTCAAAGAGACATAGAGACAATAATACTATTTCACTCCAGTGTCTTCCTAAATGTTAAGATTCCTTTTTTTTTAAATCTTTGAATCAAAGCCATAGCAATAGACATCTCTTCCTAACAAGTCTTTAAAGTTCAGCCATGGGTCAAGTCAGTCTGTGAGTTAATTCTTTGTGGGCTAGAACCCACTTCATCAGATGCATGGAGTGAAAAATACAGTAGCAAGTATATTTAGGTTTTGTAATGACCCATCCACTCCCAGTCTTTATTCCAGTCAAATTTGATGGTGTCCTGTTTGCAAATTAATTCCAGTTCTGCAGAACTAATTTGCAAACTGGAATTAATTTGTAAACTGGATACTATCAAATTAGGCCTGCCTAAGACTGGGAGTGGATGGGTCATTACAAAACCTGATTTTCCCATACTAATTTCCCCCTACTGTTACTCACACCTTCTTGTCAACTGTTTGAAATGGGCCACCCCCATTACCACAACAAAAATGACTTTTCCTCCCTTGGTATTCTACTGAACATAAGAACATAAGAATGGCCGTACCGGGTCAGACCAAAGGTCCATCTAGCCCAGTATCTGTCTACCGACAGTGGCCAATGCCAGGTGCCCCTGAGGGAGTGAACCTAACAGGCAATGATCAAGTGATCTCTCTCCTGCCATCCATCTCCATCCTCTGACGAACAGAGGCTAGGGACACCATTCTTACCCATACCCATCCTGGCTAATAGCCATTTATGGACTTAGCCACCATGAATTTATCCAGTCCCCTTTTAAACACTGTTATAGTCCTAGCCTTCACAACCTCCTCAGGTAAGGAGTTCCACAAGTTGACTGTGCGCTGCATGAAGAAGAACTTCCTTTTATTTGTTTTAAACCTGCTGCCTATTAATTTCATTTGGTGACCCCTAGTTCTTGTATTATGGGAATAAGTAAATAACTTTTCCTTATCCACTTTCTCAACATCACTCATGATTTTATATACCTCTATCATATCCCCCCTTAGTCTTCTCTTTTCCAAGCTGAAGAGTCCTAGCCTCTTTAATCTTTCCTCGTATGGGACCCTCTCCAAACTCCTAATCATTTTAGTTGCCCTTTTCTGAACCTTTTGTAGTGCTAGAATATCATTTTTGAGGTGAGGAGACCACATCTGTACACAGTATTCGAGATGTGGGCGTACCATGGATTTATATAAAGGCAATAATATATTCTCAGTCTTATTCTCTATCCCCTTTTTAATGATTCCTAACATCCTGTTTGCTTTTTTGACCGCCTCTGCACACTGCGTGGACATCTTCAGAGAACTATCCACGATGACTCCAAGATGTTTTTCCTGACTCATTGTAGCTAAATTAGCCCCCATCATGTTGTACGTATAGTTGGGGTTATTTTTTCCAATGTGCATTACTTTACATTTATCCACATTAAATTTCATTTGCCATTTTGTTGCCCAGTCACTTAGTTTTGTGAGATCTTTTTGAAGTTCTTCACAGTCTGATTTGGTCTTAACTATCTTGAGCAGTTTAGTATCATCTGCAAACTTGGCCACCTCACTGTTTACCCCTTTCTCCAGATCATTTATGAATAAATTGAATAGGATTGGTCCTAGGACTGACCATTGGGGAACACCACTAGTTACCCCTCTCCATTCTGAGAATTTACCATTAATTCCTACCATTTGTTCCCTGTCTTTTAACCAGTTCTCAATCCATGAAAGGACCTTCCCTTTTATCCCATGACAGCTTAATTTACGTAAGAGCCTTTGGTGAGGGACCTTGTCAAAGGCTTTCTGGAAATCTAAGTACACTATGTCCACCGGATCCCCCTTGTCCACATGTTTGTTGACCCCTTCAAAGAACTCTAATAGATTAGTAAGACACGATTTCCCTTTACAGAAACCATGTTGACTATTGCTCAACAGTTTATGTTTTACTGGTCATTGAATTGTCTCGTGAGCACTGACCCCCCACTTGGTAAGGCGACTCCCATCTTTTCATGTGCTGTGGATAAATATTCCTGCTGATGAAGTGGGCAGTAGCCCATGAAAGCTTATGCCCAAATAAATGTGTTAGTCTGTATCAGCAAAAACAACGAGGAGTCCTTGGGGCACCTCAGAGACTCACACAGCTCCACTCTGAAACCGGTGAGGTAATTAACTCTTTCTGGCCCTATGTCACCTTTCAGTGAGATACTATATTACACTTATAACCTCACACCTACATGTGACACACACAACACCAAACAACCAGAGGGAGCAGCGTCTTACCCCGCCTGACAGGAGCCTGCAGAGGCCTGTCACCTGGGTGCTGTTCTCACCCACAGGCTTTACGAGCGTAATCGCCAGGATAGACACACAACTCCTTAAACATTGTCCATGCAGACGTGTGGCAGGGACTGAGAGCCGGTGGCTGCTGGCTCTCGGCAGGGCCCTCCCGTACCAGCCGGGTGTGAATGGGTGTAGATCTGACCCTGGGATCCCCGTACAGCCCAAGGCACCCCTCATCCAGCTGGCATCGTGCAGCCCCTTGGAGGAGCCGGTCAGTGGGCCAGACCCCCAAGGGGTTCCTCCAGCATACGCACCACAGCCCCACCACCTCCCAACCAGAGCCCTGGGCTCCACCCTCCTGCTCCACCCCGGGCCCTGCCCAGCGAGTCCCACCCAGCCAGCCCCTGGGCGAGCCGTGTCCCCTCCACAGGGACCAACGCCCCCAGCCGGGGTCTGCAGCGGCGCCCGGCAGCCTGTTCCAGACAGAGCAGGGTTTGTCCGGCACCTGGAGCCCCCTGGGCAGCCCTGAGCTCATCCCAGAGACCTGCAGGCTGAAGCATCGTCCACCTGGCCGAGAGAGCAGCTCCCCAGCCAGGCTGGCCTGGCCCCAGCTCAGGCGCTGGCCCCCTCTCGCTCCCTTGGCCGGGGGTCCCTGGGCGTCCATGTACTGGGCACTGGGGGCAGGGCCGCCCAGAGGATTCCGGGGGCCCGGGGTCTTCGGCGGTGGGGGGCCCTTCCGTTCCGGGACCCGCCGCCGAAGTGCCCCGAAGACCCGCGGCGGGAGCCCCCTGCAACCGAATTACTGCCGAAGCGGGACCCGCCGCCGAAGTGCAGCCTGGTCTTCGGCGGTAATTCGGCGGCGGGGGGGGGTCCCCGCCACGGGTCTTCGGGGCACTTCGGCGGCGGGTCCCGGAATGGAAGGGCCCCCCGCCGCCGAATTACCGCCGAAGACCGGGCTGCACGGCGGCGGCGGGTCCTGCTTCGGCAGTAATTTGCCAGTGGGGGGGGTCCGTCCGCCCCGGAGCGGACGGACCCCCCCGCTGGCGAAGCCGGGAGCGAAGAAGCTCCTGCGCCCTCTTGCCCCCGCCCCGGGCAGCCCTGACCCTATCCACACCCCCCCCCAGAACACCCACAATCCAACCCCCCCATTCCCTGCCCCCGACCGCTCCCCCCAACCTCCGCCCCCTCCCTGTGCCCTGACTGTCCCCAGGACTCCCTGCCCCTTAGCCAACCCCCCTGGCCCCAGCCTCTTACCCCCGGCTCCCTCCTCACCCGGAGTCTCAGCGCCTCGCCCAACAGCCGCAGCGTGTGGCCGGCGGGGCCTGAGCCCCGCCCTGCTCAGAGCCGCGTGGTGAGGGGGCGGGGCTGCGAGCTCACGCCGAGCGGAGGCAGCTGAGCTCAGCCCGGAGCTCCCAGCCCCACTCCCTCCCCACGCGGCTCTGAGGGGGCGGGGCTCAGGGGCCCCGGCGGAGACATGCTGCGGCGCTGTCTGAGGACACCGCTTGATGCGCTAAGGCTCCAGGAGAGGGGCAAGGCGGGAGCCTCCGCTGTTCTCTTGGGGGCCCCTGCGGAGCCCGGGGCCCAGGGCAAATTGCCCCCTTTGCCCCCCCTCTCTGGGCAGCCCTGACTGGGGGTGCCATGGCCTCGCTGGGATCCAGCATCACCACGGGCTGCAGCCAGCTCCTTAACAACCCTCTGCACTGGGGCCCAGACAGCCCGGGACACCCCCTCCTGTTCTGCGCTGCCCCGGAGCAGACTTACCCCACCCCCGTCACTGGGTAACAACGCAAAGTGCAGTGGGAAACTGAGGCACGCCTAGGCGTCATACAGACATTACAGACCACCTCCCTTGGTCACACCTTGTGTGCATGCACAGATGCACACACTCGCATGCATATGTACACACCCCTGTGACGATGCGGTTCTGGAGGGACCCAACTGAGAGTGCCAATTCAGGACCAATTCCTTAAATGGGGCAGTCACAGCCCTAGGCTGGGGTTTTTCCACCTCTAAGGCAAACCAAACCAGCCAGACAAAAAGGACTTTAGTTTCACCCCACTGGCTAACCACAAGTCACACAAGCAATTCCCTTAGACACTCCAGTCTCCCAGCATCACCACCAGTGCCACTCCTCCTGGGGATGAATGGTTATGAAAACCAACACCCCAATAAAAGAAAAAGGTTCTCTCGATCCCAAAGGACCAAGCTCCAGACCCAGGTCAATATACACATCAGATCTTACCCACAAAATCTTAGCCACAAATTGGCTGTTGCCAATCCCTTAGAATCTAAAATCTAAAGGTTTATCCATAAAATGAAAAAGGTAGAGATGAGACCTAGAATTAGTTAAATGGAATCAATTACATACAGTAATGGCAAAGTTCTTAGTTCAGGCGTGTAGCAGTGATGGAATAAACTGCAGGTTCAAATTAAGTCTCTGGGGAACATCCCCCGCTGGGATGGGTCATTCAGTCCTTTGTTCAGAGCTTCAGTTTGTAGCAAAGTCCCTCTAGAGGTAAGAAGCAGGATTGAAGACAAGATGGAGATAAGGCATCAGCCTTATATAGGCTTTTCCAGGTGTAAGAACCTCTTTGTCCTTACTGTGGAAAATTACAGCAAAATGGAGTCTGGAGTCACATGGGAAAGTCCCTGCACTTTGCTGAGTCACAAGGTGTGTCTGCCTTCTCTCCATGGGTCAATTGTGTAGCTGATGGTCCTTAATGGGCCATCAAGCAGGCTAGACAGAGCCAACACCAGCTTGTCTGGGATGTTTCCCAGAAGCACAGCACAAATTTGAAATACAGACAGTATAGAGCCAATACTCATAACTTCAACTACAAAATGATACATGCACACAGACAGCATAATCATAACCAGCAACCCATAACCTGGTCTTAGACACCTTATATGATCCCCTTTACATAAGATTTGGTGCCACTACAGGACCTTGGTTGCAACCATGTTCTATATGGTCCCAGATTCTATCAGTAATGTCACAATCCCTACACACACGGATGGACACACACTGACACACACAGCCCCCCATTCCTACAGCTCCCTCCAGCCCTTTGAGGTGCTGTAAGATCCAGCTGGCGACTGGCCGGGGTGGGCTATTCCTGCAGCTCCCCCTCGGCCTGGCATTGACCCCGTATGGCATGGGGGGCCCTGCCCCACACTGGGACCCCGGAGTCTCTCCCTGTGACATGCCGGGGTCGTGCCCAGGGCGTTGCGGGTCGGGATTGTGGGGCCTTGGCACAGCAAGGGTGGGACTGGGCTGTATCTGCCCAGGCACTGCGTCCCTGAGGGCTGCTGGTGCCAGGTTCCTGCTGCCGGCGCCACCCTCCCCACCCGCCAGCCGCTAGGCCACTCTCTCTGCCCGCCGGCTCCCATCTCACATGCTCTCTGCCCTGCAGGTATTTCCGCTCCGGGGCTCCCCCCGTCATCGCCCCCCTCCACACCCACTTTCCCCGAGACACGGCCGTCCCCGGCTCCTTCACTCTCACCCTCACCTGGAGCCTGCCAAACCGCACTACTGGCGTCTTCAACATCACCAGCCCGCTGCCCGGAGACTGGTTCCTGGCCGCCCACCTGCCCAAGGATGAGGGCAAGATCTCCGTCAAGGTGAGGGGCCAGCAGGGGAAGGTTAGTGGCCGTGCCCCTGACACCAGAGGCAGGGACGAGCCAATGCCTTGCGGGGTGCTAGAGCTGCCCCAGGCGGGGCCAATGCAGGGGAAGGCCCCTGTTCCTCTGATTGGGGGAGGGGGATTCCGCAGGGCTGTCTCTGGGGGAGGGGCAGGGGGTTCCCCATTATTCTATCTGGGGGATAGGAGAGGGATTCCCCATTGCTCTGTTTGGGGGAGTGTAATGATGCTGCCCGTGGGAGCCAGCTGAGGTCACTCAATTAGGGTGAACTGCAAACCAAATGGGGCAGACAAACCCCAGACGCTGGTGGTTAGTCCAATGCTTAGATTTACCAGCCAGCACAGAACAGCTTCTCTAGTACCTCACTGGTTACTCAGACTCCAAACCCCGCAGTTCCCTTAAAGTGCCCAGCCTCAGGCCTCCGTCCAGACACACGTCAGATATGATGATGATTCCTGAGAATCTGATCTCATTATATAAAAGGTTCTTCCAATCCCAAAGGATCAGCCACACACCCAGGTTCAATTATAATTTAGATCTTACCCCAAAATACACGCTACAGCCAATTCTTATTAACTAAGCTAAAATTTATTAAAAAAGAAAAGAGAGAGAGTGTTGGTTAAAAGATCAATATACAGACAGACTTGAATTCAATTCTTGAGGTTCAGATACACAGCAGAGATGAGCTTGTAGTTGCCAAAAGTCCTTTTAGAAATAGTCCAGAGGTTACAGTCCAATGTCCATATTCAGGGTGACTCCAGTCAGTGACTGGGGATCTCAATCCTTCTGGCTTAAGGTTTCCCCCTCTTGAAACCCAAAGCAGATCTGAGATGAAGCAGGATCGTGTCCCAGGCTTCTTATACATTTCCAGCAGCCTTTCGGCCTGAGAAAACAATAGGCTTAACTCTCCTTCTCCCAAACATCCTGGCACTTAGCACAGGGTAATTTATCCATTAAACAGTTCAGATACAGGTTACCACAACCTTCAAAGAGACACAGAGACAATAACACTATTTCACTCAAGTGGCTTCCTAAATGTTAATATTCCTGTTTTGATCTTTGAATCAAAGCTCTAGCAATAGACAAGACTTGTTTGTTATATCCCAAGGCCTGAGCAAACACCTCCCCTTCTACCTCTACCAATGCAGACTTGCATTTCAAAGCTCTGCTCATTTACAGATCTGCCTAACCAGTCCTTAAGGTTCACCCATGGGTCAGGTCAGTCTGGGAGGTAATTAACTCTTTCTGGCCCTGTCACCTTTCAGTGAGATATTAGGTCACACTCCTAACGTCACAGGGAGGGACAGGGAGTTCCCATCATTACCTATGGCAGAGGCTGCCAAGCTGTGGCACCTGAGCGTGTTGGCAGAGGAGTGCAGTACTGGGGGTCTGTCCCCTTTCAGGGGCAGTGGGCCCTGGGGCCAGTCAACCCCTGATCTGGGACATGCCCCCTTTAAGGACACAGGTGTTCGGGGGAGCAGGAGATCTGCTGGGGATATGGGGCCAGATGTAAATCTGGAGCCTCCCCCTGAACAGGATCAAGCCAGCTGCAGGGGTACCCCAGGAGGGTGGCCAGCTGGGGGAGCGGCTCCCTGGGCTGGGACCCAGCAGGGGGCCGGGGGGGCTGCCCTAGCCACAGCCCCAGGTAGGGGTCTGGGGCCCCAGAACCAAGGGGCTGAAGTGCAGGTCCAGGAGCTCTGTGGTGCCCGGAGGCTGGTGGGCCGGGGACGCGGCCGGAGGCCCAGCCCCAGGAGAAGGGCCGGGAGTCCCTGCTGGTCGTGGAAGGACGAGCCCCATGGGAAGGACCCCGCAGAGAGGCCAGGGGTCACGGAGCTGCAGGCTCTGGAACAGTCCCGGGGGACCCCTTCAGTGTGTCAGCCCCCGAGGGTCACACTCCCACTGGGGTCAGCCCCTCCTGGGACCGACCCTCGGAGCCTCCAGCACCCCTGGGAGCCGGGATCCTGCAGCGAGTCCACTGGACTGGCCCCCTTGGGGAGGCTGCACCCCCAAAGGGAGCAGAGCCCCCCCGAGCTCCTGCCTGCAGCGACTCCCAGCCAGCGGGGCAGCAGCAGGGGGGGTCCTGGCTGTCTGGGACACGTGCAGACAGTGCTGAGCAGCGACTGGAACGTTACAGCAAAGCCCCGAGCCCTCCTGACCCTCTCGAGTCCCCATCCAGGAGCATGTGTATTGTGTCCTGCTTCATAGAATCATAGAATCTCAGGGTTGGAAGGGACCTCAGGAGGTATCTAGTCCAACCCCCTGCTCAAAGCAGGACCAAACCCAACTAAATCATCCCAGCCAGGGCTTTGTCAGGCCGGGCCTTGAAAACCTCTAAGGAAGGAGATTCCACCACCTCCCTAGGGAACCCATTCCAGTGCTTCACCACCCTCCTAGTGTAATAGTGTTTCCTAATATCCAACCTAGACCTCCCCCTCTGCAACTTGAGACCATTGCTCCTTGTTCTGTCATCTGCTACCACTGAGAACAGTCTAGATCCATCCTCTTTGGAACCCCCTTTCAGGTAGTTGAAAGCAGCTATCAAATCCCCCCTCATTCTTCTCTTCTGCAGACTAAACAATCCCAGTTCCCTCAGCCTCTCCTCATAAGTCATGTGCTCCAGCCCCGTAATCATTTTTGTTGCCCTCCGCTGGACTCTCTCCAATTTATCCACATCCTTCTTGTAGTGTGGGGCCCAAAACTGGACACAGTACTCCAGATGAGGCCTCACCAGTGCTGAATAGAGGGGAATGATCACATCCCTCGATCTGCTGGAAATGCCCCTACTTATACAACCCAAAATGCCATTAGCCTTCTTGGCAACAAGGGCACACTGTTGACTCAGATTCAGCTTCTCGTCCACTGTAACCCCTAGGTCCTTTTCTGCAGAACTGCTGCCTAGACACTCGGTCCCTAGTCTGGAGCAGTGAATGGGATTCTTCCGTCCTAAGTGCAGGACTCTGCACTTGTCGTTGTTGAACCTCATCATATTTATTTTGGCCCAATCCTCTGCTTCCCGCGGCCCAGGCACTAACCGCCACCGGGCCTCTCCGCCGTCCCTTGGGTGGTTTCCTGGGCAAGTCAGGTCACCTGGCTTCCCCCTCGGCTCTTTGTTCTCCAGCTGGTCACAGGCGCCTGGTCTCTTGCAGAGGGTGGGCCCCAGGGCCGGCAGTTGCTGAGTTACAAAATGTCCAGGCCATGGTCTGAGCCAGGCGGCAGCCACTCCTGCAAGAATAAACCACCTTTTGCCACCACCTAGTTACACATGCAGCACAGAGGGGAAACTGAGGCGCACACAGTATTCATGCACAACATGCAGAATTCCCACTTTGTTACAGCAGACTGCAGGGCAGGGCGCTCGGATCTGGCTGTGAGGGGATAGGGGGGCCAATGGGGGAGGGGGAGGGGTGCCCGGATCTGGCCATGAGGGGGTGGGGAGGCTGGTGGGGGAGGGGGTGCTCAGATCTGGTCGTGAGCGGGAGGGGTGCCCAGACCCAGCCGTGAGATGGTGGGGAGGCTGGTGGGGGAGTGGGGTGCCCGGACCTGGCCGTGAGGGGATGGAGAGGCCGGTGGGGGAGGGGTCAGGGTGCCCGGACCTGGCCATGAGGGGGTGGGGAGGCTCGGTGGCTGACGGGGTGCCCGGACCTGGCCATGAGGGGTCAGGGGTGCCCAGGTCTGGCCATGAGGGGGTGGGGAGGCCAGTGGGGGAGGGGTCGGGGTGCCCAGACCTGGCCGTGAGGGGGTGGGGAGGCCGGTGGGGGAGGGGTCGGGGTGCCCGGACCTGGCCGTGAGGGGGTGGGGAGGCCGGTGGGGGAGGGGTCGGGGTGCCCAGACCTGGCCATGAGGGGGTGGGGAGGCTCAGTGGGGGAGGGGTCGGGGTGCTCGGACCTGGCCGTGAGGGGGTGGGGAGGCTGGTGGGGGAGGGGTCGGGGTGCCCAGACCTGGCCATGTGGGGGTGGGGAGGCTCAGTGGGGGAGGGGTCGGGGTGCCCGGACCTGGCCGTGAGGGGGTGGGGAGGCCGGTGGGGGAGGGGTCGGGGTGCCCGGACCTGGCCGTGAGGGGGTGGGGAGGCCGGTGGGGGAGGGGTCGGGGTGCCCGGACCTGGCCGTGAGGGGGTGGGGAGGCTGGTGGGGGAGGGGTCGGGGTGCCCAGACCTGGCCGTGAGGGGGTGGGGAGGCTCGGTGGCTGACGGGGTGCCCGGACCTGGCCATGAGGGGTCAGGGGTGCCCAGGTCTGGCCATGAGGGGGTGGGGAGGCCGGTGGGGGAGGAGTCGTGGTGCCTGGACGTGGCTGTGAGGGGGTGAGGAGGCTCAGTGGGGGAGGGGTCGGGGTGCCTGGACCTGGCCGTGAGGGGGTGGGGAGGCCGGTGGGGGAGGGGTTGGGGTGCCCAGACCTGGCCGTGAGGGGGTGGGGAGGCCGGTGGGGGAGGGGTCGGGGTGCCCGGACCTGGCCGTGAGGGGGTGGGGGAGGCAGGTGGGGGAGGGGTCGGGGTGCCCAGACCTGGCCGTGAGGGGGTGGGGAGGCTGGTGGGGGAGGGGTCGGGGTGCCCGGACCTGGCCGTGAGGGGTTGGGGAGGCCGGTGGGGGAGGGGTCGGGGTGCCCGGACCTGGCCGTGAGGGGGTGGGGAGGCCGGTGGGGGAGGGGTCGGGGTGCCCAGACATGGCCGTGAGGGGGTGGGGAGGCTGGTGGGGGAGGGGTCGGGGTGCCCAGACCTGGCTGTGAGGGGGTGGGGAGGCTGGTGGGGGAGGGGTCGGGGTGCCCGGACCTGGCCGTGAGGGGGTGGGGAGGCTGGTGGGGAAGGGGTCGGGGTGCCCGGACCTGGCCGTGAGGGGGTGGGGAGGCCGGTGGGGGAGGGGTCGGGGTGCCCAGACCTGGCCGTGAGGGGGTGGGGAGGCCGGTGGGGGAGGGGTCGGGGTGCCCGGACCTGGCCGTGAGGGGGTGGGGAGGCCGGTGGGGGCGGGGTCGGGGTGCCCGGACCTGGCCGTGAGGGGGTGGGGAGGCCGGTGGGGGAGGGGTCGGGGTGCCCGGACCTGGCCGTGAGGGGGTGGGGAGGCCGGTGGGGGAGGGGTTGGGGTGCCCGGACCTGGCTGTGATGGGGTGGGGAGGCTGGTGGGGGAGGGGTCGGGGTGCCCGGACTTGGCCGTGAGGGGGTGGGGAGGCTCGGTGCCCAGCCCCGCTCTGACGCCCCCCCACCCCCCCGCAGGGTCTGTACGAGGAGTGCCAGTACCTGTTTCAGCCCCAGCTCATCGTGCAGCGCCTCGTGGGGATCGCTGTGCTGTACCCCGGCTACGTCAGCACCCAGACCATCGCACCCCACAACCGCTCCAGCCTCTACAAGTGAGGGGGAGGGGGGCCCTGCCGGGAGGGGTCACTGCTCTGTGCCGGGGGCTCTCCCCGCTCGGCGGTGGGGACGAGCTCCCTGCTTGGGGCTGAGGCTGGGGTCCCCTTCAGTGGCAGGGGATCTCCCCACTTCCTGCCCCTCCCAGTAACTGCGCCTGGCCGGCGGTGAGGGTGGCCCCCCCTTTGGGGGGCGGCAGCAGCAGATCATTGAGCCCCCTGCCCCGTTCTCAGGGGACGCCTCCCCCGAGCCGGTTCCCCCGTGGCCAGACTCAGTCTAAACTCCCACTGCCGGGAGGTTACAGGGCCCCGGCTCCCCATGCCAAAGGGGTGGGGCAGGAGCGGGTGGCGCGGGAATGTGGTCTCTGGGGGGGCAGTGCCAGTCTCGCCAAGGGGCCCCCGCGGGGCTGACGCTCCCCTCCTCCGCAGGGTCTTCGTGCCTAGCCACACGTCGCGGGTGCTGGTGCAGGTGCTGGGCTGCCGGGCCGGGAACCGCAGCGCCGCGAGCTGCCCGCTCTGGCTGACGGTGCGAGCCAAGGCCCCCCCGCTGCACAACTCCAGCGGGCTGGACTGCCGGGAGCGGGCGCCCTGCCAGCTGGCGCTGGAGCTGCCCCTCTGGCAGCACTGGTACTACGTGCTGCTGGAGAAGGCCCTGGGAGTGCCGGGCCCCATCCACTTCCAGCTCACCGTGCAGCTCACAGGTGAGAGCCGTGGGGCGGCTGGCAGGGGAACCACCCCAGGGCCCCAGGACCTGATCCTGTGCAGCCCCCACCAGAGTCCGGGGGGTTGGGGTTGGACCCCTGCGCACAGATGGCCCCGTCCGGGCTCCTGGTTCTAGCCTGGCTCTGGGAGGGTGTCGGGGGTGGGGGCTGAAAGCCAGGACGCCTGGGTTCTCTCCCCAGCACTGAACTTGGGCAGGGCAGGCCAGGCCATGTCGCTGAGACCGGGTGTGGGCAGCACCAGGCCTGTCTTTGCTGGCAGCAGAACCAGCTTCACGAAGCAGCTCCCCCGCGCTCCCCCCCCGCCAGGTGCTCAAGTCACCTCAGCAGCAGGGCTGTGGCCCCCGCTTTCCTGGCGGGACCCTTCCTTGTGCCAGACCCCCACGGGGCCCCTCCCTTCTTCCAGGGAGCCCCCCCAGCCCTGTCCCCTGTGAGACGGAGCCCCCGGAGCCCTGCCCGCCAGCCAGACCCTGGGAGAGACGTGTCCCCTGTGCAGGGCCCAGCAGCGCTCGGTCGGGTCTGTCCCTCGCCTGGCACGGCCTGGGCAGCCCGGAGGGGAGCGCAGGGAACTGAAGGGTGAAGCACCTGAGCCCGGAGCAATTCACCAGCCAGGCTGTGGGGAGCCCATGTCTCTCTCTGGCCCTCCTCTGTCAGTTCCCTGGTGACGGTCACCCCCCATCCCCCACTCCTCTGTTCTGAGCTGGGGTCTGAGCTCTGCGTCCCCGTGGAGGGAGGGGAAATGTCCCCCTCTGGGTCCTTGGGGGCCTGGTGACGGATCCTCCATTGCTAGGGGGCCTCCAGCTCAGTCAGCCTGGTGACACTCCTCCCCTCCATGTCTCTTAGCCTGCCCTGAGAGCAAACGCAATCCTTCCCCCCACAGGGTAGCCATGCAACTGTAGGGGGAAACTGAGGCACACACAGGCATCCTAAAAAAAAATCACCAAGAAAGCCCACTTCATCCCAATGCCTGACATTGCATCCTAGCAGCAAACGCAGCCACCCCCACCCCCGCCAGCCAGGCACAGCCCTCCCCAGGGAAACGGAGTCATTAACATACTGGAACAACTCCACAAGGGCTGGGGTGGTGTCTCCATCCCTGACAGTTGTGAAATCCAGATTGGCTGGTGTGACGGTGCTGCCCGTGGGAGCCAGCTGAGGTCACTCAATTAGGGTGAACTGCAAACAGAACGGGGCAGACAAACCCGAAACGCTGGTGGTTATTCCAATACTTAGATTTACCAGCCAGCACAGAACAGCTTCTGTATTACCTCACTGGTTACTCAGAAGTTCAAACAATGCAGTTCCCTTAAAGTGCCCAGCCTCAGGCCTCCATCCAGACACACCTGTCAGATATGATGATGATTCCTGAGAATCTTCTCTTATCATATAAAAGAAAAGGTTCTTCCAATCCCAAAGGGTCAGACACATACCCAGGTCCAATTATAACTTAGATCTTACCCGAAATACACGCTTACGATCAATTCTTATTAACTAAGCTAAAATTTATTAGAAAAGAAAAGAGAGAGAGTGTTGGTTAAAAGATCAATATACAGCTGAGAGAGCCAATTCAGGACAAATTGCTCAGAGCAGGGCAGTTACAGCCCAAGGCTGGGCTTTCTATCCACACCAAGGCAAACCAAACGAGCCAGACAAAGAGGACTTTGGTCTCATCTCACTGGCTAACCACAAGTCACACAAGCAATTCCCTTAGACCAGGGGTAGGCAACCTATGGCGCGAGTGCCGAAGGCAGCACGCGAGCTGATTTTCGGTGGCACTCACACTGCCCGGGTCCTGGCCACTGGTCCGGGGGGCTCTGCATTTTAATTTAATTTTAAATGAAGCTTCTTAAACATTTAAAAAACCTTATTTACTTTACATACAACAATCATTTAGTTATATATTATAGACTTATAGAAAGAGACCTTCTAAAAATGTTAGAATGTATGACTGGCACGCGAAACCTTAAATTAGAGTGAATAACTGAAGACTCGGCACAGCACTTCTGAAAGGTTGCCGACCCCTGCCTTAGACACTCCAGTTTCCCAGTATCACCACCAGTCCCACTCGTCCTGGGGATGAATGGTTATGAAAACCAACACCCCAATAAAAGAAAAAGGTTCTCTCGATCCTAAAGAATCAAGCCCCAGACCCAGGTCAATCTACACATCAGATCTTACCCACAAATCACGCTGTTGCCAATCCTTTAGAATCTGAAATCTAAAGGTTTATTCATAAAGGGAAAAAGGTAGAGATGAGAGCTAGAATTGGTTAAATGGAATCAATTACATCCAGCAATGGCAAAGTTCTTAGTTCAGGCTTGTAGCAGTGATGGAGTAAACTGCAGGTTCAAATCAAGCCTCTGGAACATCCCCTGCTGGGATGGGTCATTCAGTCCTTTGTGCAGAGCTTCAGTTTGTAGCAAAGTCCCTCCAGAGGTCAGAAGCAGGATTGAAGACCAGATGGAGATGAGGCATCAGCCTTTTATAGGCTTTTCCAGGTGTAAGAACCTCTTTGTCCTTACTGTGGAAAATTACAGCAACATGGAGTCTGGAGTCACATGGGCAAGTCCCTGCATACTTTGCTGAGTTACAAGGCGTATCTGCCTTCTCTCCATGGGTCAATTGTGTAGCTGATGGTCCTTAATGGGCCATCAAGCAGGCTAGGCAGAGCTAACACCAACTTGTCTGGGGTGTCACCCAGAAGCACAGCACAAGTTTGAAATACAGACAGTATAGAGCCAATATTCATAACTTCAACTACACACATATGTGATACACACATACAGACAGCATAATTATAACCCGCAAACCATAACCTTGTCTTAAAAACCTTATTTGACCCCCTTTATACAAGATTTGGTGCCACTACAGGACCTTGGTTGCAACGTTGGTCTATACGGTCTGAGTTCATGTCAATAATGTCACAACCCTCATAACGTCACAGCTGGTTTCTGAGAGCTATGCCCAGGGGTTAGCACGGGCTGGGTGGGTACCTGGCCTGGGTGATGCTGGGGGAGACTGGTCATAGCGGCGCCTTCTGGCCTGAGACTCTCCAGGAAGAGAGACCCGCCCGGGGGCAGGGATGGGGCCAGGGTGCTGGGGCTGGCAGCCCGGGGAGCCCGGTGACCGCGCTGCTCTCGTCCCCTGCAGACTGCTCCAGGCCCGGCCTGTCCCGGGCGCCTGTCCTGCTCCCCGCTGCTGCCATGAACATGCCCCAGTCCTTCGGTGCCTTGGTCAGCCTGTCGCTGGGGGAGATCCCGCCCCCCGTGGCGCCGAACGGCACCCAGCCGCCGCCAGCCATGCCGCCCCCCGGCCAGCGCTGCTGGCCCATCCGGCCCACGCTGCGCAACGAGCTGGACACGTTCTCTGTCCACTTCTACATCTTCTTCGGGCCCAACGTCTCGGTGCCGCCCGACCGGCCCGCGGTCTTCGGCATCAGCCTGCTGCCGGTGCTGGACAGCGGGGGGGTGCTCAACCTGGAGCTCAAACTCAATGTGGTGAGTGACCCCCCCCCCCACGGTGAGGGCAGGGCAGCACGGCTCAGGGGCTGGGGCACTGGCAGGGCTGCGGGGTGCCCGGGGCTGGGATGGGGGGGCTGTGGGTTGGGGTTCGGGGGCAGCGGCAGAGCCATGGGATTGTGGGGAGCCTGGGCCTGGGATGGGGGGCTGTGGCTCAGGGATGGGGGCAGCAGCAGAGCTGTGGGGTTCTGGGGAGCCCGGGGCTGGGATGGGGGGGCTGCGGCTCAGCACTGGGGGGGCAGTGTCAGAGCTGTGGGGGGCCCAGGCTGGAGTGTCAGGAACTCACTGCTGGGCTCTGTCCCTTTCAGTCGTCCCTGCGGGGGGAGAACGTGACAGTCTTTGGGTGTCTGACCCATGAGGTCCCGCTGATGGCAGGAGACAACGCGTCTGTCACCTGTGAGACAGGTGAGGGCTGCCTGCGCCCACCTCCCCGCTCCCCAGCGAGTGGCGCCAGAGGGGTGGGCCTGGGGCTGTTGGGGCGCCCAGCGGGGGGCGCTGCAGGTGAGGGGCTGGAGCAGGAGGGGGTCACTGGCTTAGACCCGGAGCAGCCCGTGTGGAGGCAGAGCCGTCTGCAGCCAGCGGCTCTGGTTCAGTGACAGCTGTTCCCAGCCGGCCCCAGCGACACCCCGACCTCCACGTGGGGGGAGAGCTCGGAGCGGCTCTGGGTGTAGCTGGGCCCCGTCACTGCAGCTTGGGCTGCCCCCCACCCCCCCACAGATGGGGAGGGGTCTGGGACGGGAGACGCGGCATAACGGGCACTGGGGGGCTCTCCCCCCCACAGCATTGCCCCCAAGGCCCCAGGGCTCCTCCCGTTCCATGGCCCCTGTGGGGCTGCCAGGACAGAGCAGGGAGGTCCTGCACCTGGGCCCCTGCTCACTGCCGCTTGCCTCCCGCAGGGTCCCTGGCTGGATTCCTGCTGTCTGTCAACAGCACGGCCAGCCTGGCCCGCGTACGGATCCCCTACCCCCAGACGGGCAGCTGGTACCTGAGCCTGCGCTCGCTCTGCGCCACGGAGCATGGGTAAGGGAGCGCCACGCCGGCGGCCGCGCCGGGGCTGGCACTGGGGGGCGCCTGGGGCATGGAGAGGGGCTGGGGTGGAGCTCGGGGGTGTGAGCTGCAGCTGAGGGTGGGACCCGCTGCCCCTAGGCTCACAGCAGGGGATGGCCCATGGGGAAGGGGCATTTGGGGGGTGGCCCTGGCAGGAGGGTGGGGGCTGGGGGACTCCCTGGGCCTTTTTGTACTTGGCTACTTGAACTGGCCAATGGAGCCGAGTGGCAGCTCAGAGCTGGCTATGCCTGCATCCAGTGGGGCCACCCCGTGGGGAGCCCTGCCTCTCTCCCTCTGCCAGGGCGGGCCTGGGCTCTGGGCACGGGCTGAGCTGGCAGGGCCGTCGGGGGCTGGGAGCCGGGGGTGCACTGCCTGGCTGCCCAACCCCACAGCGCTGCTTACTCCAAGCAGTGGGGAAAATAGCTGGGTCTGCCAGTGACTGCCCGGCCGCCCTCAGGGGCACAGCCCGGCCTGGCTTCTGCAGCATCCCGGGGCCTGTGCCAGACTGGCTTCCCAGGGTCCCCCCCGACAGACCCCCCATCTCTTGGCCTAGTTGTCCCCCTGGGCACCTGCTCTTCCTTGGAACCCCACCAGCTAGAGCGATGGGTCCACACAGCCATCACTGCAGAGCAACTCCACAGCCAGCCTGTGCGCGCCGGTCTCACCCCACTGGCTAACCACACGTCACGCAAGCAATTCCCTTAGACACTCCAGTCTCCCAGTATCACCACCAGTGCACTCGTCCTGGGGATGAATGGTTATGAAAACCAACACCCCAATAAAAGAAAATGGTTCTCTCGATCCTAAAGAATCAAGCCCCAGAACCAGGTCAATCTACACATCAGATCTTACCCACAAATCACGCCGTTGCCAATCCTTTAGAATCTAAAATCTAAAGGTTCATTCATAAAAAGAAAGAAATAGAGATGAGAGCTAGAATTGGTTAAATGGAATCAATTCCGTACAGTGATGGCAAAGTTCTCAGTTCAGGCTTGTAGCAGTGATGGAGTAAACTGCAGGTTCAGATCAAGTCTCTGGAGCATCCCCCGCTGGGATGGCTCATTCAGTCCTTTGTGCAGAGCTTCAGTTTGTAGCAAAGTCCCTCCAGAGGTCAGAAGCAGGACTGAAGACAAGATGGAGGAGCTGCAGCTGCCTTTTATAGCCTCTTGCCATGTGGCCTCTGCTTCCTTTGTCCCAACCGCAAGCTGCCCAGCACGTGGCCTGGAAAACCTGAGTTCTGTCCATAGGCCTGTCCCTGCCTTGCTGAGTCACAGCATGTAGCTGCTTCTCTCCATGGGTCAGTTGTATTAGCTGATGGGCCTTAATGGGCCACCAAGCAGGCCAGGCAGAGCTGCTGCCAAATTGTCTGGGGTGTCCCCCAGAAGCACAGCACAAGTGTGAAATACAGACAGGATAGAGCCAATACTTATAACTTTAAATACAAAAATGACACATGCACCCAGACAGCATCATCATAACCAGCAACCCAGAACCTTGTCATAGACACCTCACTTGACCTCCTTTGTACAAGATTTGGTGCCACTATATGACCTGGGTTGGAGCAATGATCTATACACTCACAAGCAGCAAAGAGTCCTGTGGCACCTTATAGACTAACAGACGTATTGGAGCATGAGTTTTCGTGGGTGAATCCCCACTTCGTCGGATGCATGTAATGGAAATTTCCAGAGGCAGGTGTAAATATGCAGGCCAGCATCAGTATAGAGATAACGAGGTCAGTTCAATCAGGGAGGCCCTTTTCTAGCAGTTGAGGTGTGAACACCAAGGGAGGAGAAACTGCTTTTGTAGTTGGCAAGTCATTCACAGTCGAAACGACCGTCTGGGCCTATACATAGAATGCTTCCGCTGACGTGCACAGGCAGAAATTCTGGAAAAACATCGCTTGCCTCATAACCTAAGTCGTGCAGAACGCAATGCCATCCACAGCCTCGGAAACAACCCTGACATTATAATCAAAGAGGCTGATAAAGGAGGTGCTGTTGTCATCATGAACAGGTCCGACTACCAAAAGGAGGCCACCAGACAACTCTCCAATACCAAATTCTACAGGCCACTTCCCTCAGATCCCACCGAGGAATACACTAAGAATCTGCACCATCTACTCAGGACACTCCCTACACTAACACCGGAACAAATCAACATACCCTTAGAGCCCCGACCAGGGTCATTCTATCTACTACCCAAGATCCACAAACCTGGAAATCCTGGACGCCCCATCATCTTGGGCATTGGAACTCTCACTGAAGGACTGTCCAGATATGTGGACTCTCTACTCAGACCCTATGCCACCAGCACTCCCAGCTATCTCCGTGACACCACTGATTTCCTGAGGAAACTACAATGCATTGGTGACCTTCCAGAAAACACCATCCTAGCCACCATGGATGTAGAGGCTCTCTACACAAACATCCCACACACAGATGGAATACAAGCTGTCAGGAACAGTATCCCTGATGATGCCACAGCACAACTTGTTGCTGAATCATAGAAGATTAGGGTTGGAAGGGACCTCAGAAGGTCATTTAGTCCAACCCCCTGCTCAAAGCAGGACCAATCCCCAGACAGATTTTTACCCCAGTTCCCTAAATGGCCCCCTTAAGGATTGAACTCACAACCCTGGGTTTAGCAGGCCAATGCTCAAACCGCTGAGCTATCCCCTCCCCCACCCAAAAACCTGGAGATACTGGGGATTGACCTCAGGACCTCATACATGCAAAGCATGTGCTATACCACAGAGCTCTGTGACTTTATTCTCATGCACAATTATTTCAAATTTGGGGACAATCTATACCTCAGTCCAGTGGCACCACTATGGGCACCCGCATGGCCCCACAATATGCCAACATTTTTATGGCTGACCTGGAACAACGCTTCCTCAGCTCCCGTCCACTCACGCCCCTTCTCTACCTATGCTACATCGATGACATCTTCATCATCTGGACCCATGGGAAGGAGACTCTGGAAGAATTCCACCACGATTTCAACAGCTTCCACCTCACCATCAATATACATGGGAGGTCCAGTTCCTAGACACCACGGTGCAAATAAGTGATGGTCACATTAACACCACCCTATTCCAAAAACCCACCGACCGCTATGCCTACCTTCATGCCTCCAGCTTCCACCCCGGACCCATCACATGATCCATTGTCTACAGCTAAGCGCTGAGGTACAACCGCATCTGCTCTAACCCCTCAGGCAGAGACCAACACCTACAAAATCTCCACCAAGCATTCTCAAAACTACAGTACCCATACGAGGAAATAAGGAAACACATCGACAGAGCCACACGCGTACGCAGAAGCCTCCTGCTACAAGACAAACCCAAGAAAGAAACCAACAGGACTCCACTGGCCATCACCTACAGTCCTCAGCTAAAACCCCTCCAAGGCATCATCAGGGATCTACAACCCATCCTGGACAATGATCCCACACTTTCACAGATCTTGGGTGGCAGGCCAGTCCTCGCCCACAGACAACCTGCCAACCTTAAGCATATTCTCGCCAGCAACCACACACCGCGCCATCGTAACTCTAACGTAGGAACCAATCCATGCAACAAACGTCGATGCCAACTCTGCCCACATATCTACACCAGTGACACCATCACAGGACCTAACCAGATCAGACACACCATCACCGGTTCATTCACCTGCATGTCCACCAATGTAATATATGCCATCATATGGGGGCTAATTTAGCTACAAAGAGACAGGAAAAAGATCTTGGCGTCATCGTGGATAGTTCTCTGAAGATGTCCACACAGTGTGCAGAGGCGGTCAAAAAAGCAAACAGGATGTTAGGAATCATTAAAAAGGGGATAGAGAATAAGACTGAGAATATAGTATTGCCCTTATATAAATCCATGGTACGCCCACATCTCGAATACTGTGTACAGATGTGGTCTCCTCACCTCAAAAAAGATATTCTAGCACCAGAAAAGGTTCAGAAAAGGGCAACTAAAATGATTAGGGGTTTGGAGAGGGTCCCATACGAGGAAAGATTAAAGAGGCTAGGACTCTTCAGCTTGGAAAAGAGAAGACTAAGGGGGGATATGATAGAGGTATATAAAATCATGAGTGATGTTGAGAAAGTGGATAAGGAAAAGTTATTTACTTATTCCCATAATACAAGAACTAGGGGTCACCAAATGAAATTAATAGGCAGCAGGTTTAAAACAAATAAAAGGAAGTTCTTCTTCACGCAGCGCACAGTCAACTTGTGGAACTCCTTACCTGAGGAGGTTGTGAAGGCTAGGGCTATAACAATGTTTAAAAGGGGACTGGATAAATTCATGGTGGCTAAGTCCATAAATGGCTATTAGCCAGGATGGGTAAGAATGGTGTCCCTAGCCTCTGTTCGTCAGAGGATGGAGATGGATGGCAGGAGAGAGATCACTTGATCATTGCCTGTAAGGTTCACTCCCTCTGGGGCACCTGGCATTGGCCACTGTCGCTAGACAGATATTGGGCTAGATGGACCTTTGGTCTGACCCGGTACGGCCATTCTTATGTTCTTATGTTCTTATATGCCAGCAATGTCCCTCTGCTATGTACATCAGCCAAACTGGACAGTCTCTACGGAAAAGGATAAATGGACACAAATCAGATGTTAGGCATGGCAATATACAAAAACCCATAGGAGAACACTTCAATCTCCCTGGACACACAATAGCAGATTTAAAGGTAGCCATCCTGCAGCAAAAAAACTTCAGGACCAGACTCCAAAGAGAAACTGCTGAGCTTCAGTTCATCTGCAAATTTGACACCATCAGCTCAGGATTAAACAAAGACTGTGAATGGCTTGCCAACTACAGAACCAGTTTCTCCTCCCTTGGTGTTCACAGCTCCACTGCTAGAAGAGGGCCTCATCCTCCCTGATTGGACTGACCTCGTTATCTCCAGACTGATTCTGGCCTGCATATTCATACCTGTCTTTGGAAATTTCCACTACTTGCATCCGAAGAAGTGGATATTCACCCACGAAAGCTCATGCTCCAATACGTCTGTTAGTCTATAAGGTGCCACAGCATTCTGTCGCGTTTTACAGCTCCAGACTAACACGACCACCCCTCTGATCCTGTACGGTCACAGTTCATATTAATACCGTCACACAGGCCTGGAGATATCCTCTCCTCCCAGGAAAGACAAGGCCTCTGAGTGTAGGTCCCTGGCCCCGTGTGTCTGTCTGTCAGTGCCGGAGCCAGGCGGTGTCAGCGTGGGGTCGGGGCCCTGCTGGTTGGTGGTGGGTGACTTGACTTGGCATCTCCAGTGGGTGCTGGCGCGGTGCCCATGGCCCTACCCTGGCACCTGCCGTGTGGCAAGTTGTGGGGGCTGGGAATCGGGGGGCCAGGCGAGTGGCAGCGTCCGTCGCATGGGTCTCGCGCCCCCTGTACCGCTCCTGTCCCCTCCCCCACGCTGACGCCAGGCTGTGTGTGGCAGGTTCGAGCCCTGCGCTAACGTGACAGTGGAGGTGTATTTACGGACCTACCTCTCCCCCTGCATCGACGACTGCGGCCCCTACGGCCAGTGCAAGCTGCTGCGCACCAACAACTACCTGTACGCGGCCTGCGAGTGCAAAGCAGGTGAGCGCAGTGGGGGCAGGTGAGGGGGGCGGGGCAGGTGAGGGAGGTGGGGGCAGGTGAGGGCAGTGAGGGGGCAGGGCAGGTGAGGGAGGTGGGGGCAGGTGAGGGGGGCAGGGCAGGTGAGGGAGGTGAGGGAGGTGGGGGCGGGTGAGGGGGTGAGGCAGGTGAGGGAGGTGGGGGGTGGATGGGGGCAGCCTCCCGGGGCAGCTCCACAGAGTCTAGAATCGGCCCCCGGCAGCACGTCACCCCCCTGTGCCCACTCACATTCCTACTGGCAAAGCCCCCTGGGGCCATCGTCTGGAAGCCAGGACGGGGCCCCTCCTTGCCCCCCCAGGCTGAGCCGTGTGGCTGGAGTGTCCGTCGCACCCGGCCCCGCTACCCCCGTGTGGCCCCAGGATCCCCGGCCTGGCAGCCCCCTCCCACCGAGGCAGGCCTGGGCCCCGCTCCCTGCGGCACGGCCCCCACCTCCCGCCCCGGCTGACGGGCCCTCGCCGCAGGCTGGAACGGCTGGGGCTGCACGGACAGCGCCGAGGCCTTTTCCTACGGCTTCCAGCTCCTGGCCACGCTGCTGCTCTGCCTCAGCAATCTCATGTTCGTGCCGCCCGTGGCCATCGCCCTGCGCAGCCGCTACCTGCTCGAGGCCTCGGTCTACGTCTTCACCATGTTCTTCTCCACCGTGAGTCGGGGCCGCGGCGCCTCCTGCGCTGGGAGAGCCGGGCGTGGGCGGGGGACGGGCCTTACCCAGAGCCGGGCGTGGGCGGGGGACGGGCAGTGAGGGGCTGGGCAGGGGCACAGGGAGGCGGTGGGGGGATTCACGCTGGGGGGCTGGGCAGGGGGAGGCGGTGGGGGGCTTCACGCCGGGGGGCTGGGCAGGGGGAGGCGGTGGGGAGCTGCATGCTGGGGGCTGGGGCACAGGGAGGTGGTGGGTGGCTGCCCGCCGGGGAGCTGGGCAGGGGGAGGCGGTGTGGGGCTGGCCGATGGGGGGCTGAGTGGGGGCAGGGGGAGGCGGTGGGGGGGCTGCATGCCGGAGGGCTGGGCAGGGGCACAGGGAGGTGGTGGGCGGCAGCCCGCCGGGGAGCTGGGCAGGGGGAGGCGGTGGGGGGCTGGCCGACGGGGGGCTGAGTGGGGGCAGGGGGAGGCGGTGGGGGGCTGAGCCGCGGTCTCTCCCCAGTTCTATCACGCCTGCGACCAGCCGGGCATCGCCGTGTTCTGCATCATGGAGTACGACGTGCTGCAATTCTGCGACTTCCTGGGCTCCCTCATGTCCGTCTGGGTCACCGTCATCGCCATGGCGCGGCTCCAGCCCCTCGCCAAGCAGGTGAGAGGGGGCGGCTCTGCCCCCGGGACCCCTGCCCCGTCGGAACCCCTGCCCCCCCTCGGGACCTCTGCCCCCCCGGCACCCCTGTGTGTCCCCCGAGGACTCCTGCCCCCTGAGACCTCTGCCTCCCCGGACCCTTGCTGTCCCGCAGGCACCCTGTCACCCCCCCCGGACTCCTGCCCCCTGAGACCTCTGCCTCCCCGGACCCTTGCTGTCCTGCAGGCACCCTGTCCCCCCCCCGGACTCCTGCCCTCCTCCTGGGCACCCTCATGCCACCCGCTGCAGGCTGGCGCATCGCTCCCGGGGGGGAGCCGGCGCCTCCTGCAGCCCTGGGGAGACGCAGCAGGGACTGGCCCCTGGAAGCCAGCGTCAGACGGGCCTTGGCTCAGCTGGGGGGTGGGTGAACCCCGGACACAGGCCAGGTGGTGGGAGCTGGGCCCCCGATCCCTGCTCTCCTCAGCCCCCCATTTCCCCTCGTCCCTGTGCCCAGCCGCGGCCCTAGGCCCCAGGTGCTGGCAGCTCGGGCTCGGCCCCGTGGGCGCTGGCAGGCCGGGCAGACCTGGTTCTGCCGCTCCAGCCCAGCCAGCCCGGGGCTGCGTGTCCCAGGCCCCTCGCCCTCAGTCCCACCCTGCCCCCGCCCCAGGGGGCTCGTATGTCGCTAACGCTGCCTGCTCTCCGCGCCAGGTGCTGTACCTGCTGGGTGCCATGCTGCTCGCCATGGCCCTGCAGCTGGACCGCCACGGGCTCTGGAACCTCCTCGGGCCCAGCCTCTTCGCCGTGGGGATCATGGCCCTCGCCTGGGTGAGGCCCATGGGGTGGAGCTGGGGGGCACCTGGGAGCTACAGGGGCTGCTGCCCCCCCCATGTCCCCTGTCCCCCTCGGCTCCCCCTACTGTGAGCTTCTCCTGCAGCTCCACTCTTCCAGCTGCACCCGCTCAGCGCCTGTCCTGGGGGGTCTCCCCCCCCACCCCCTCGGGTCCTGCCCTGCAGCTTCCCCTCCACTTCTCCCCCCATCCCTCCTGTGCCCCTCCCCCCCACTGCTCCCCATCCCCTCGGGTCTCTGCCCTGCAACACCCCCCCACTTCCCACCCCCCATCCATCCTGTGCCCCTCCCCCCACTCCTCCCCCATCCCCTCGGGTCCTGCCCTGCAGCTTCCCCCCCACTTCCCACCCCCCCATCCATCCTGTGCCCCTCCCCCCCACACTGCTCCCCATCCCCTCGGGTCCCTGCCCGGCAGCATCCCCCCCACTTCCCACCCCCCATCCATCCTGTGCCCCTCCCCCCATCCCCTCGGGTCCCTGCCCGGCAGCATCCCCCCCACGTCCCACCCCCCATCCTTCCAGTGCCCCTCCCCCTACACTCCTCCCCATCCCCTCGGGTCCCTGCCCGGCAGCTTCCCCCCCCCACTTCCCACCCCCCTCCATCCTGTGCCCCTCCCCCCCACACTCCTCCCCCATCCCCTCAGGTCCTGCCCGGCAGCTTCCCCCCCACGCCCCACCCCCCATCCAGCCTGTGCCCCTCCCCCCACTGCTCCTCCCCCATCCCCTCGGGTCCTGCCCAGCAGCTTCCCCCCCCACTTCCCACCCCCCCTCCATCCTGTGCCCCTCCCCCCATGCCCCTGCTCCCCATCCCCTCGGGTCCCTGCCCGGCAGCTTCCCCCCCCACGTCCCACCCCCCATCCATCCGGTGCCCCTCCCCCCAGCCCCTCGGGTCCCTGCCCTGCGGCGTCTCACCCCGTCTCTTGCCCCGCAGACAGCGCGCAGCATCCGCCGGCGTCACTGCTACCCGCCCACGTGGCAGCGCTGGGCCTTCTGCCTGTGCCCGGGCGCGCTGATCGCGGTGGGGGCCGTGCTGCTCTACGCCTGCGTGGAGACGGAGGAGAACTACTTCTACATCCACAGCATCTGGCACATGCTGATCGCGGGCAGCGTGGGCTTCCTGCTGCCCCCGCGCCCCAAGCCCGCCGGGCGCCTGGCCCCCCTGCCCCGCCACAAGGGCTGCGGCTACCAGCTCTGCGTCAACGAGCAGGAGGAGCTGGGGCTGGTGGGCCCCGCCACGGCCTCCGTCAGCAGCGTCTGTGCCAGCTGACAGCGCCGCGCCTGCCGGGCCTCCGCGGGCACCACGCTGGGGGCGACAGACAGAGCCCAGCCCCCCGACGGACCCACACCGAGGGGCACCCCCCACCCACAGCCATAGCCACCAGCCTCCCGGTGGGCCTGAGCCCCATGGCACCCCCGGGTGGTCTCTGCCTGCTGCTGCTGCCCCACGGACTGGCTCAACCTTCTGCTCACAGTGACTGGGCTGCAAATCCCCTGCTTGGGGCACTTCTGGGGCTGCCACGGGGCAACACGCCAAGCCCAGCACAGCCTGGCTCCCCGCCCGTGCCAGGGCACCTGCCTCCTGGGCCGGGGGCTCTGCTGTGTAATGGCAATTACAGCCCCGTGGAACCTGGGCCCCTGGTGTCGGTGCAGCTCCATTCCGCCGGGCAGGGCAGCCAAGGATGCTGGGAGGTGCCCGCTGCTCTGGGGGCGCTGCTAGGGCCTGACGGGGGAGAGGCTGGAAAACTGGATCCAGATGCAGGCAGCGTGGCCCCAGGCTGAGCCAGGGCAGGAGGCAGGAGCCGTGCTGGGGTGTAGGGCAGGAGGCAGGGGGCCGTGCTGCTCCTGCATGGAGAGCTGGCTCCCAGCTGTGTGGGGGGCCCCCTGGGCGTGTGCAGGGCTGGGAGCCCGAGGGCAGGGGCTGGAATGGGCTCAGCAGACACAGCAACAGAGCAGCCAGATGATCCTGCCAGGCTGGGCTCCGGATGGCACTGAGCCACAGGCAACCCCATTGCCCTGCTCCGGCAGCAGGCCAGTGCCCTGGGGACCTGCTGCCCCATGGCCTTGGGCTGCCAGAGGCCTCGGGCAGGCCCCCGTGGGGCCCAGTCGTGTCAGTATCAGGCACAGGCGGCCCCAGGCAGGTGCTCCCAAAGTTCAATGGGATCAGGGGGTCTCTTAGCCCTGCAAGGGGGTGTGCCAGAGGGAAACTGAGGCACAGGGAGGTTGACCCCTTGCCCAAGGTCACGTACTCAGGGTGGGTGCTGTGAAGGCCGTAGGTGTGACGCTGAGCGGCCCAACACCTGGACCATCACAGGCCCGGGCTGTGATGCTGTCACGGAGTGTGGGGGAGTCCGGCCCTGCACCCCTCTTCCTGGTCGCACAGTGACTCTCAGCCAGCGAGTAAAACAGAAGGTTTATTGAACAACAGGAACACAGGATACAGCCCAGCTTGCGTGCAGAGCCAGGACCCCTCAATCTGGCCTTTCTGGGGGTTCAGGGTGCTTGGATCCCAGCCTAGGATCCCCTGAAACCCACCTCCCAGCTCCCAACCGAAGACTGATTCCACTTCCCCCCTCCCTTTGTCTAGCTACAGCCAGAGGTGACGACCTCCCCTCCCCCAGCCAGGCTCATGTTACAGCTGCAGACCTTGTTCTCACCTACCAAGCACACAGACAGTCCCTGCTCTCACCTATCAACCACACAGACAGTCCCTGCTCTCACCTATCAACCACACAGACAGTCCCTATTCCATCACACAGCTGTGCTGGGCATCTGGGCTCCCCGCACAACAGGGCAGAGACTAGCACCAAGGCCAGGCTGCAGGGAAGTGTCTAGTGCCCCCCACACGGGCACCGCCCAGCAGGAGCCGCTCTCGCCTGCTGGCCCCATGACCCCACTCCAAGCCCCCTCCCCGCCAACAGAGACGGGGGGGTTGAACTTAGGCTCCCCCTAGCAGCCGCTCTAACCCCTGGGCTAGCACCACCCCCCTGCCCGCTCCCGTCCGGCCCTGCACATGAGCCGGGGGGCAAACAGCATCTCCCCCGCTCTGGGGCACAGGCGGGTGCGAGGTGCCGATGCCGAGGCAGGACCGGGCACCCAGACACGTTTACCCGCCTGAGCGGGAGTTCTGCGCTGGGCCTAGCGCTGGGCACAGGCCTGTGCTTCGCACCACTGCCTCTCAGCTCCCGGTGCCCCCGGGCTGCCCCCCAGGCCTGTGCCCTGGCAGCGCGGGCAGCGCAGGGCTTTTCACGCTCAGCCACAGCCCACTGGCTCGCTGCCACCACCCTCCGCGGGCCCAGAGACTGGTGGGGAGGGGCCCCCAGCCTCCGTCACGGCCCCGGTACCACCCCTTGCCCAGCCCCCTGTCCCTAGCCCTCCCCAGCCCCCCGGGGACGGCCGTGCGCCCGGGCAGGAGCAGCCGGGGCAGCCACCCCACCTGTCAGCACCGACCCCCACAGCACGGCAGGGCCTGGCCCAAGAGCCTCCGTGCAGCCCTGCCCGCCGGTGCCCCCTTGGCACCGACCCCCACAGCAGAGCAGGGCCTGGCCCAAGAGCCTCCGTGCAGCCCTGCCCCCCGGTGCCCCCTTGGCACCGACCCCCACAGCAGAGCAGGGCCTGGCCCAAGAGCCTCCATGCAGCCCTGCCCCCCGGTGCCCCCTTGGCACCGACCCCCACAGCAGAGCAGGGCCTGGCCCAAGAGCCTCCGTGCAGCCCTGCCCCCCGGTGCCCCCTTGGCACCGACCCCCACAGCAGAGCAGGGCCTGGCCCAAGAGCCTCCGTGCAGCCCTGCCCCCCGGTGCCCCCTTGGCAACATCATACCGGGGAGACTGAGGCCGAGGGAAGGCCCCTGAGAGTTGGTGGAAATGGAACCCAGGTGTCCGGGCTCCCTCCCCACTCCCCGTAAGCACTGGGCCACCCCTTGGCCCCTGAGACGGGCATGTCTAGATCCCAGAGCAGTGGACACCGCCCCAGCCGGGGGGGGGGGGGTTGGGTTACTGCAGCTTGGGGGCGGGTGCCCAGGCAACCGGGGCTGGTCCCTTCCCTTGTGCCCTCTCATTAACCCCCTGGCCAAGGACCCCGAGACGCCCCAGGCTCTCCCGGGCTGAGAGCTGCTGGTGGGGTGGGGGATTCACCCCAGGGGCTCCCACCCCCCTCTCCCTGGCTGGATCACCAGGCCCCTGGGCTGGGGGCGGAGTGGCTGCAGGGCCGACGCGCCCCGAGCGACACACCAGGCAGCTCGGCTCCCACTGGGTTTATTTCTCTTCACAGACACACCGGAGAGAGCCCACAAGCCCCCCGCCCCGAGCCTGTGCCCCCAGCCAACCCATCTCGCCAGGGCCGGGGGGAGCGCCCGCCACTTCTCCCCATCCGCAGCCCCTCTCGCCAGCCCGAGCCCTGCTGCCCCACCCAGGCCTTGGGAACCGTCCTGGCAGGGCCGGTGCACCGTCAGCCTCCTGGGACCCCCAGCCAGGCTCCCCTCAGCCAAACCCCCGTGTGCACATGGGGCTGCGGGTACAGCCAGTGCCAGGGTCGTGCCCACCACCAGAGCTGCAGCTCCCGTCACGCCAGGACCCTGGGTGTCTGGCAGGGATCTGGGAGGGTGGGGAGCAGTGGGGCCGGCCCCAGAGAGGTGCCAGGCGGAGTGGAGAGCAGGGAGGAACCAGCCCAAACCTGGCCTGATGGGCAGGGCAGCAGCCCGACCCCCCGTCACAGGGGGCCCTGCATAGCCCTGCCACGCCGGCAATGGGGGGGAAGGGCCTGCCAGGAGTGTGGCACCGGCCCCTGGGCGGGCGGAGTCCAACCCAGGGCCGCCCAGAGGGGGGGACAAAGGGGGCAATTTGCCCAGGGCCCCAGGCTCCACAGGGGCCCCCAAGAGAAGAGCGGAGGCTCCCGCCTCCGCCCCTCTCCTGGAGCCTCAGCGCATCAAGCGCCGAGTCTCCGCCGGGGGCCCTGAGCCCCGCCCCGCTCAGAGCGGCGTGGGGAGGGGGCGGGGCCGGGAGCACCGGGCTGAGCTCAGCTCCCTCCGCTCAGCGTGGAGCTCCCAGCCCCGCCCCCTCCCCACGCAGCTCTGAGCGGGACGGAGCTCAGGCCCCGCCGGCCACACGCTGTGGCTGTTCCGGCGAGGCGCTGAGACTCCGGGTGAGGAGGGAGCCGGGGGTAAGAGGCCGGGGCCGGGGCCGGGGGGAAGCGGGACCCGCCGCCGAAGCGCAGCCCGGTCTGCGGCGGCGGGGGGCCCTTTCCGTTCCGGGACCCGCCGCCGAAGTGCCCCGAAGACCCGCGGTGCCCCCCCCCCCGCCGAATTACCGCCGAAGACCGGGCTGCACTTTGGCGGCAGGTCCCGCTTCGATGGTAATTCGACGGCGGGGGGCCCCCGCCGCGGGTCTTCGGGGCACTTTGGCGGCGGGTCCTGGAACGGAAGGGCCCCCGCCGCCGAAGACCCCGGGCCCCAGGAATCCTCTGGGCGGCCCTGGTCCAACCGGGGCTGCCAGAACCAGCCACTCACCCTGTGCCCCCGGCACTATGTGGGCAGAGACAGCTTGGGGCCCACGGCGCACTGGGCACAGCAGCGCCGTGTGCCCCGAGCTCTGAGCATGGCCCCTGGGGCTAATACCCCTCGTGATGGCAGCACGTGGCCGGGGCGGCGAAGGCACGTGCGTGCTCACCCTGTGATGCCACCTGCAGCACCCAGGGGCCCGCCTGCGGGGCCCCCCCCGCCCACTCGCCACTGGACAGATTTGACAGGGTGCCCGGCCCACAGCCCTGGGAGGCCCCATCCCCCCCGCCCCTGAGCTGCAGCTGTGGGCTCTCCAGCGCCTCCTGCAGGGGCTGCCCCAGGTACACCTGGTTTATAATGGCCTGGGCCAGGGCCAGGGGGGCCGCACTGCCCCCCGTGGCCCCCAGCCCCACCACTGTCCCCTCCTCCCCCCGGCTCAGCACCACGGGGCAGGCCCAGGAGAGCAGGCCAGGCCCCGCGGGCGCTGTCAGGTCACTCAGCACGATGCCCGAGGCGGGCGCCAGGAACCTGGAGCCGAAGGAGCTGTTGAGAGAGGCCGAGAGCAGCAGCACGTTCCCCTGGCTGTCTGCCACTGCCAGGTGGCTGCCCACGGGCGAGGGGGCCCTGCCAGGGCGAGCGGGCTGGGGTGAGGGGCCCCCAGCCCCGGCCCCCCCAAGCGCCCGGGAGTAGCCACGCCAGGCCGCGCTCAGGGCCCTCAGGCAGGGCTCGGGCGCGGCCCTGGGCTCGGCTGCCCGCACCTCCTCGAGGACGCCGGCCAGCAGGCTGCCGGCGGCGGGGGCCGGGGCTCCATGCAGCCAGGTGTCACCCAGCTGCATGGCCAGGGGGCTCTGCAGCTCCAGCCCCAAGTCCCCCATGGCCTGCAGGAAGGGCTCCCGCTCGGCAGGGGGCAGGTCCGGGGCCAGGGCCCGGGGCAGGGCCTCGTCCCCCGATGCCACTGCCCGGAGCAGGGCCGCCAGCCGGGGCTGGGTGACCAACGCGCCCTGGCCCTTCAGCTCCCCGGCCCCGTCGCAGAAGAGGCTGCAGAGGCCTGAGGCCTTCACCGCGCCCGCGCTCTCCTGCAGGGCTGCAGCCAGCTCCCGGTCCACGCGGACGCCTCGCTGCGCCAGCACCGCCGGCCCCTCCAGCAGGCGCGGCCAGGCCAGGCGGCCAAAGTGCCGGTGCAGCAGGTGCAGGCCTGGCAGGGCCACGGGGAGCCCGTAGCGCCGAGAGAAGCCACGGTGCGGGACGGCGTTCAGCGCCACGGTGCGGCCCAACGAGGCATTGTGCAGCAGGGCTGAGAACACACCACCTGCAAGAGACAGACCACGTCAGCGCCTCCAGGATACCCCCTACTGTACCCCACTGCTAGCACCCCACGACACCCCCACTGCACCCCCTGAGACACCCCCACTGCATCCCCCATCCGCGCCTCTGATACCCCCACTGCACCCCAGCCAGCACCCCGAGACACGCCCCCACGGTACCCCCTGCCAGCACCGACATGCCCCCACTGCACCCCTGCCAGCACCCCGAGACACGCCCCCACTGTACCCTCTGCCAGCACCCCTCATCCATGCCTCTGAAATACCCCCACTGCATCCCCACCAGCACCTGAGACACCCCCCACTGCACCCCCGCCAGCACCTGAGACACCCCCCACTGCATCCCCCATCCGCGCCTCTGATACCCCCACTGTACCCCAGCCAGCACCCTGAGACACGCCCCCACTGTACCCCCTGCCAGCACCCCGACATGCCCCCACTGCACCCCTGCCAGCACCCCGAGACACGCCCCCACTGTACCCTCTGCCAGCACCCCTCATCCATGCCTCTGAAATACCCCCACTGCACCCCCACCAGCACCTGAGACACCCCCCACTGTACCCCCAGCCAGCACCCCCTGAGCCCCCCGCACTGCACCTCCTGCCAGCACCCCTGAGCTCCCCCCCATGGTACCCCCCATCAGTGCCTCCAGATACCCCCTCACTGCATCCCCCGCCAGCACCCTGAGATGCCCCCCACTGCACCCCCCACCAGCACCCCTGAGACCCCCCCACTGCACCCCCACCAGCACCCCAGGGACCCCCCCACTGCAGCCCCTCAGACCCTGTCAGGGTCCCTCTCTAAGAGCTCGCCCAGCGCCCCCACCACATCCTGCAGCTCTGGCTATGGTGGGTGAGGGGGGCCCGGGGGCTGACAGCTCCCCATGCAGGGAGCAGTGACCCTAGCTGCACAGGCTTGGGGGCAGCTCCACCCCTTGGCCCTCGCCCCGCACTCACCCAGCCCCGTGGCATGCGGGTGGACCAGCCCCAGGCAGAGCGCAGCTGCAATCCCAGCATCCACCACGTTCCCTCCGGCCACCAGCAGGTCCTTCCCCAGGCGGGAGCAGGTCTCTGCAAGGCACCGACAGGCCTGGGCATCAGGGGCACTGTGGGGCCAGTCTGGCATGGCAGAGCTTGTGCCGCCCCCAGCCCTGCACTCCCCGCACCCCCCTGCAGGGGGCAGCGTGGGCCCCTGGCCCTGCCCACAGCCCCCCGGCCCCTCGGCAGCCCAGCCAGGAGCACAGGGCGCGGCCGTGACATTCGGTACCCAAAGCAACACCCTGGCACCCGCAGTTCCCAGGGCGATAGGACGACGGCAGGTTCTACACTGAGTATGTCACGCAGGGATCAATGGAGACGTTCGGGTTTGCTGACTATGATTAGCCTGGTTCTGCGCATGCCTCATTTTTCTATCTAAAGTTATGAATATTGACGATGTGCCAATATTTCAGAGGTGTTTGCTCCGGGGGAACACCCACCCCGTGGTTCACACCCAGCCTGGCCTGCACCTTGTGGATGAACCATTCGAGGGGATGGGCCATTAAGAAACACAATAGAAGAAGCTTCTCCCTGTGGACGTGGATAATGGCTGCTGTGACTCACGGAAGCATGTGAGGGCAGGAGGCCAGATCATGTGACGCTGGACTCCATCTTGTGCCTGTATCTTGCCACAAACTGTGCTGGGGGCTTCTGTTTGGGACAAGGACGTTCCCTCCACACGGGAGAAGCTATAAAAGGGGGAAGTGACGTCATCACTTGGTCTCACTCCCCCCGCCCCCAACTCAACACCTGGAAACAAGGCTGGAGGGAAAAGCCTTGGACATGGGAGGGGGCCCGGCTGGAAAGGAGCATTTCCGACCTGTGCATGGAGGGTCTAGGAAGTGCCTGTGCCATCAGGGGCAGACACTGCTGGAGTCAAATTCTGTCTCGTGTATAGAACTCATGCGTTGTTGTTTTATTTCTTAGGTAACCAACTCTGATCTGTTCGCTATTACTAATAATCACTTACAATCTCTCTTGCTGTAAGCAGTAAATCTGTTTTCTATTTTTTACCTAAGACAGTGTGTTGTTTGAAGTGCAAAGGGAAATCTGCTCAGGAACAGGGGCTGGTGCATTGTCCTCTCCACACTGAGGGAGGGCAGACTGGGTAATAACTTACACTGGTCAGGCTTCTGACCCGGGCAGGACGGTACAGCTCTGGGCTCCTACGCTGGGGGGCTCGGGGGGAACTGGCTGGAGTCTCTCTCTTGTTGGTTCATGAGTGGCTGGTGAAAGTATTCATGCAACTCAGCTGGGAGTGTCCCTGTCTGTAAGTAGCTGTGTGAGTGCAGGACCTGGAGGGGTTTGCAGCTTGTCACAGCATCCCAGTGCGAGAGGGAGCCCAGGTTTGGTGAGACAGCAGTACCCCAGTTCCAGGTTGTACCCCGGGGAGCCCATCACAGCGACCCGAGGGGTAGCCAGCCAGAACACGGCAGGAGGAAGCGGTGCCCTCTGGGGGCCCGGGCTGGGATGGGGCCTGCACCCGATGCTCACTGGAGCTGGTGATGAGGGTGGCATGATGGTAAACGCCCCGTGCATGCATGTGAGCCGCAGATGGGACGTCTCCAGGCTGCTCCTGCGCCCCCATCTGCCCAGCGCCACCATCCTGCCTGTGAGCCTGGGCGCCGCCCAGCCACGAGGAGCCCCCGGAGGTCATCTGGTAAAAGGCCAAGGCCAGCACCAGCGCCAGCAGCACCAGGGCCGAGGAGATGCGGGCGCAGGTCTCCCGGTGGTGCTGGTGAAGCAGCGCCTGCAGCGGGGATCTGCAGAGAGAACAGAGCGATCAGCCCCCGCGGCAGCCAGACGGCTGTGAGCCTGTGCTCCGGGTCGCGCCCGGGAGGGAGGCTCCCAGCAGATTGCGGGGGGCGCTGGAGAGCGGGACAGAGGCAGCCGCAGAACTATGGGTGCACGGGCAGGAGTCCAGTGGTGAACAACTGGGGGTGGGTCAGGACACAGGGGCATCAGTAGAGCTGGTGGTGCAAGGCTGGGGGAGCGGGAGGGGGGTCAGGATGGAGGGGCCCCAGCAGAGCTGTGGGGGGAGCCCAGGGCTGGGGGGGGGTCAGGACGGAGGGGCCCCACACAGCTGTGGGGGGAGCCCAGGGCTGGGGGTCAGGAGGGAGGGGCACCACAGAGCGGTGGGGGGAGCCCAGGGCTGGGAGCCAGCTCCACTCGCCAGCCTGCTCCCTGCCCCAGGAGGGCTGGGAGGAAGCCGGGAGATCTGCTGCTGCCTAACAGGATTAGTGAGGCCCATTCAGCTCCCGTAATAGGATTACAGCCAAATTCACCAGCCACCAGGAGCTGAGCTGCAGCCAAGGCCAGGGGCTTACAGAGCTCAGAGGGGCTGTGGGAGGGGGCTCCCTGTGCAGGGGGGCAGGGAGGAAGAGGCAAGGGGTGGGGCAGGGGCTGGGGCAGGCCACTCGATCTGCACCCACGCAGGTGCCTCACGCCTGGTGCAACCTGGGGAGGGAGGAGCTGGGCCTGGCACCAAAGGGCTGAGCCACCCGCCCAGAATCCAGGCCTGGGGAGGGGCCAGCTGAGCCAGTGTCCCCCTCCCCCTCGGCCAAGGGCCGGACCCTAATGGGGCCCGGGGTGCTGTGTGTCACACGCTCCCCTTCCCTGCCACCGGGCTGAGCGCTCCCAGCAGCACAGCCAGCACTTCGCTGGGGCAGACACGGGGCCCTTCCCGCTGCAGCTCCCGTGGGCTGCCTGCCTGCTCCCGCCCCAGCCGTGCCCAGCCTCGGGCAAAGCCACGTAGCTTGCGGCAGGGCCACGGGCCCATCGGTGCCACTGGCACAGCGCTCGCTGCTCTTTACAAGCTCTCCGGCCCCAGATCGGGCTCCCTCGCTGCAGCTCCCGCCCCGCTGCCATGGTGCCTGTCCCGAAGGGCCGCAGGCGAGGTGACGTCGCGACGCTCAGGCCCCGGGAGACGTGCCCGCGGCGGGCGCGACTGCAGGGCTAAGGGAACTTAGTTGAGACTTATGCCCTTATGGTCTGGGAGTGAGAGCGAGTCACCGGGGAAGCACATGTCCCGGTGCTGTCACCCTGCCCGGCTGCCCGTGCTGCAGCCTATTGCTCCACTGCCCACTGCTCCAACACCCCAGAAGGGTCCGGGGGGTGGGATTTCTGGGGATCCAGTGATCGGGGCTGGATCCCACAGGGGCACTGCAGGGCCTCGGGGGCTGGGTGGATGTGTGGGCAGCCTGCAGGGCAAAGGCAGGGCTGGTGCAGCCCAGCGAGAGGGCTGGAGGGCTGGCAGGGAACTGGCACGACCCCCTCCCGCTGCCGGCAGGGGTAACAAGGTGACTGGGGTGCCCCGAGAAGCGTCACACCGTCCTCCAGCCTGGCACACAGGCCAGGCCCCCCAGCGCCAGCAGGCAGAGGGAGGCTGGGCCGTTCCCGTCACTCCCCTGCAGGGCGACTGCCAGCCCCGCCTAGCTCCCCCCCGTACGCTGGGCAGCCCCCAGCCAGCCGTGCTCATCCCCAGCGCTGCTGCTTGCAGTGCCCACAGGCCCTGCAGTGGGGTGACCCTGGTCCCGGCTCTGGGCCCAAGCAGTTCCATCGCGGGGTCCGGGCCCTGACTCGGCACAGCCCAGGGGCCAGGGGCACTGGCGGGCAGAGCCAGCGCTGGCCGAGGGACGGGGTTTCAGGCAGGCTCTGCCCAGGCTAGGCCGGGGCTCACCAGCTCCGCACTCTCGCTGGGAGCTGCGGGCCCCCAAGCTGCAGTCTGGGTGTCCGTGTCGCCGGGCCAGCCCCCGGCACTGACCTCTCCCTACCCGGCCGGGTCTGTGTCGCCATCCCGGTGGAACGGCGCCCGTCTCTGGGCAGGGGGCGCTGGCCCCTTGGCCCCCAGCAGTTGGGGCGCGGCCCCTTCCCCTGCTGGCTGAGGGGCCCCCGAGCGGGGGTTAATGTTTTATTAAATACCCAGCTGCTCCACGGAGCCAGGCTGCGTCTACCAGGGGCCCCCAGTCCCAGGGCAGCTCCTGGGCTCCAGCCGGGCCTGACGATCCACACGCGAGCGGCTCACCTGGGCCGAAAGTCCCTGTGCTGGAGGGGAGCCCCGGCCCCGTGGGGGTCCAAGGAGCCTATCGGCCCCTGAGGGCAACGTGGGCAAGCCAGGGGCTGGGCGTGGGGGGCGGGGGGGGCGAGCCAGGGGCTGGGCGTGGGGGGCGGGGGGGGCAAGCCAGGGGCTGAGCGTGGGGGGCGGGGGGGGCGAGCCAGGGGCTGGGCGTGGGGGGCAGGGCGGGGCGAGCCAGGGGCTGGGCGTGGGAGGTTGGGGGGATGGGCCGGGCGGGGGGGGGCAAGGGGGAGATGGGCTGAGTGTGGGGAGCAGGGGGGGATGGGCTGGGCGTGGGGGGGGGCAAGCCAGGGACCGGGTGTGGGGGGCAGGGGGGATGGACTGGGGGGGGAGGGCGAGCCAGGGGCCGGGAGTGGGGCACGGGGGGGCTGGGCGAGGGGGCGGCAGCAGCCCCCCGTTACCGCCCGGGAGCCGATCTCTGCCCAGCCAGCGCGGCCCCCCGGCAGGTGCCCGGCCCGGTGTGGGGCGGCCGTAGGGCCAGGCGGGCGCAGCCCCCACTGCAGCTGGCACGTGTGGGGGGGGAGCAGCCCCGGGACTGCGGGGCCCCGTGGGAGCAGGGGGCGGTTATGGGGCCAGGCGGGGGCTGGGGGGGGGCAGGCGGCACCTGCCGGGGACCTGCGGGCGGGGCTGGTCTCCGCTCCGCTCCGCCCCGCACTCACCGGCCCGGTCCGGTCCGCAGCTCCACCGCCTCCTCCCCGTCGCTGTCGCTGTCCCGCAGCCGCTGGTACCGGGCCTGGTACCGGGCCGGGGCCGCCGCCTCCATGCCGGCCGGGCCCCGCACCTGCCGCGGCTTCCGGGTCCGCCCCGCCCGGGGATCCCCCGCCCCGATGCCTCGGTGACGGGCGCCGCTGAGCCCCGGGGCGGGCCGGGGCACGGGGAGCCCGCGGGGAGCAGCAGCCGCCACCCCAGGGCAGAGGGGGGATTTCCCGGGGGAGGGGTCAGGGCCTCGGCGCTGCCCGGGGGGCTGGGGCTGGCGGGGGGGGGCACACCGGGGCTGGCATCAAAGGCCCCGTGGCTATTAGCCCTAAATCCTGCCAGCCGCCTGCACTGGCCCTGCAGGCTCGGCGGGGGGCATGGGCCCGGAGGGGGCTGACACATCTCGGGGCACCGGGTCGCTGCCACCTGCTCAGGGCCGTGCCCACCAGGGAAACGCTGCCCAGGTGCCAGCGGCAGGCAGCACAGACGCTCTGCTCTCCGGGTCTGGGGGCTCTGCTCACTCCCTCCAGGCTAGCGCTTTGCACACTCGTTTGTCACACCAGTGCCCGGCCCCTTGTCCTCCGCACACCAGCCGTGCACAGATCCGCTGCCTCGGGGTCACCGGTCTCCCCTGTCCAGCTCTCCTGGGCACCCGGCTTGTAGGCAGGGTCACCGTAACCCAAGTGGACATTTCTTTCCCAGGTAGAGTGACACCGAAGCAAGTGGAAGGATCTGGAAACACCAGGTTCGGGGTAAGAGAACAGACCAGGCCCGTGTGAACAGGCTCCTGCCCTACCAGGGCGGTTCTCACCCGCTGCTTGCTCCTTGCAGCACCTGCCTGCTCCAAGGAACCGGGATCCACTTTTCATGAGATCCCCCCGCTGCCAGAGTCCCCCCACTCGCACAGTGCGACCCAGGGCCAGCCAGTGACGTTCCTGGGGTTCGTTCGCCCTGGCAGTGCTGGAGCCTGCTCCCGGCCCAGGCAGTGAGCAGGACGGGCTCCGTGGCGGGACACCCCCCGTTCTCATGTTGGGGGTCAGCTCTCTGCCCCGCCCCAGACCGTGGGTTTCGCTCCGCCAGGCGTGGCACAGAGCAGCCTGCTGGGCACAGACTCCCACATCTCACAATGAGCGCGACGACCGGCCGGTTCGCAGCTCTCGGCAGAGACCCCCGCCGCCCCCCGACTCCTTCGGTGTGACCTCACACAAGAGGCTCAAAGGGACCCTGCTCTCACGGTCACCGTCACTTTATGTCCAGGCTGAATTTGTCTGGCCTCAGCTCCCAGCCACGGGGCAGCGTTCGGCCTCGCAGCGGGAGGGCTGCCAGCCCAGTCTGGAATCTGTTCCCCTTACGGCCTGGGAGCCCCTCACCCCTTCCCCCGGCTTGGAGTCCTGCCTCCATCCCTGGGCTCCAGAGAGGGGGCTGCATCGGGGGTAGTTCCTAGGGCTGAGCCTCGCCATGGGCAGGAGCCTGGGGCAATGGGGAGGTGCAGCCACGCCGGGGGCAGAAGCATTGCCTGGGGCAGAGCAGGGGCAGCTGCCATCCAAGGCTCAGAAGCCCCAAGCCTGCCCTGCTGTGCAGATCGTTAGCCACCCAGCACCACAGCGTGGCTACGGCGGCTTGGCAGCAAGGGGCGGTGGCTGCTGCGGCGCTCCCAGCCTCCATCCCTCCTGGGGGCTGGCACCCAGCATGTGCTGCAGACATCTGGCCCCCCTGGAGAAAGCCCTTCCCCAGGCGGCTCCCCTTGCCCTGCAGAGGGGCAGGGCCCTCTAGCCCCGATTCCCTGCGGATCTCCCTGCCCCTGCCTGGAACCCCCCAGCCTCTCTTGGGGGGGGGGAGGCAGTTGTGCAGCATCTTGGCCAACAGGAGGCAGCTGTTTGCAGGGTTGACTAATTGCACGCAGGCCTGCCTGGCACAAGGGAAAGTGGGAAGCTGGGTGTGGGCGCTGGGCCTGTGGGGCGGGGCCTGAACTGGGGGGTTGGGCCTGTGGGTTGGGGTGGGGCTGGACTGGGGGTGGGGCCTGTGGGGCGGGGCCTGGACTGGGGTGCTGGGACAACGGGACGGGGCGCGGGCTGGACTGGGGGGCTGGGCCTGTGGGGCAGGGCACGGGCTGGACTGGGGGGCTCGGCCTGTGGGGCAGGGCACAGCCTGGACTGGGGGGCGGGGCCTGGGGGGCGGGGCACGGGCTGGACTGGGGGGCTGGGCCTGTGGGGCAGGGCATGGGCTGGACTGGGGGACTGGGCCCACGGGACGGGGCATGGGCTGGACTGGGGGGCTGGGACCGCGGGACGGGGCACGGGCTGGACTGGGGGGCTGGGACCGCGGGATGGGGCACGGGCTGGACTGGGGGGCTGGGACCGCGGGACGGGGCACGGGCTGGACTGGGGGGCTGGGACCGCGGGACGGGGCGCGGGCTGGACTGGGGGGCTGGGCCTGTGGGGCAGGGCATGGGCTGGACTGGGGGGCTGGGCCCACAGGACTGGGCGTGGCCTTTGCGCTGTGAAGTCTGCGGTGCGGTTCAGTGCCCTTCGTACCCTTGGCCTTCCGGGCACAGCGCGTGACAGTCTTTCCGCTGGCACGAAATGGGTTAGGAACTGCCCTGCTGCGGGAGAGAAGTGAGCTGAGAGGGGCTGGCTGCTGCTGCTGTTAAAGTCCAACTCTGTTGTGTCTAACACAAAACAAGAGGCACCTGCAAGGGGAGAGCAAAGGGCCGTGCAGCTGTCGCATGCAGCCTCGCTGCCGGAGAGACACAGGCCCAGCACAGCCTGATCGGCCACTCCAAGGCCTGGCGATCTCGGCCCAGCGCTGGGCTGTTGGCGGCATGGCCTCTGGCTGCCTCGCTGGCCAAGCGCTCCACGTAGCGCTACTAACAATGGCATCAGCTTGGCGGCTCAGCCAGACTCTTAGGAGACCAGTGACAGGAGAGGGAGGAAAGAGGAGGAGTAAGGTGGGGAAGGAAAGTGACACACCAGGGAGGGCTGAGGGTAGGTCCTCGCGTCTCACGGCCCAGGTGCTGTTCAGATCAGTGGCAATCATTCTGGAGTGGCCAATCCACAGTGGGCGCCGTTGTCATGCCAGCGATCAGGGCTGCTAATCATGGCCTCCTACCCAGGACTGTGACTCGCAGCAACGTGCAGGACATAGTGGATGGATCTGCAGCCATGGGGTTCCTGAACTGAGGTGGAGCGATAGGCGGGACACACATCCCGAGTTTGTCACCAGCACGGCTTGCCGCAGAGCAGCAGAAAGGGCTGCTTCTCTGTGTTATGCGAGCGGTGGTGAATCACCGCGGCTGCTTCACTGATACCAGTGTGGGCTGGTCAGGGAAGGTGCCTGACGCTCGCATCTTCAAGGATACAGACTGTTTAGAAAGCTGCAAGCAGGGTCATTCTCTCCTGACCAGCAAATTACCACTGGTGATATTGAAAAGCCAATAGCAATTCTGGGGGACCCAGCCTGCCCCTTGCTCCCCTGGTTCATGAAGCCGCACACTGGCCACCTCACCTGCACCAAGGAACGATTCATCTACCAGCTCAGCAGGTGCAGAATGTCAGTGGAATGTGCTTCTGGTAGGTTGTAGAGGTGCTGGTGGTGTTTACTCACAAGATTGGATCTCAGTGAGAAAATATCCCAATGGTTAGAGCTGCCTATTATGTCCTGCAGAATATTGGTGAGGCACTGGGGGAAAAGCTGCCCACAGGGTGGAGTGGCTATTTGAGAAATTTGAGCAGCCAGAGGCCAGGGCTATTACAGGATTTCAGTGTGGAGCTATGCGTTTGAGGGAAGCTTTGACGGTTGTAATAGTGTTCTGTCTTGAGACAAAGTCTGTCTTGTGTAATTAAAATTTTGTAGTATTTGGTTTTCTCTGCTGGTCTTTATTCTGGAGTCCTGCAAATTATAAAGACTGCTGGTCTGGGGCTTTGCCTGTGAATTGTGAATTGTGTGGTGCTTGCTGTAACGTTTATAAAGATGGCTGGGTGTTTTCACGATGCTATGAATTCTGTGGTGCTTGCTGTACTGTTTGGTTGGTGACTGGTGCTGTGCATTCAGTAATATCTGTTGTGAACTAATACAGACACTTTAATTCTCAAAAACTAAAACTTTACTGAGTGCAGAAATTCAGTGCACAAAACCAAAGTGCAAACAAACGCATCCAATGTCACACAGACGTCAAACAAGGGGGTAAACTGTTAAAATTCCTATTGAAAAGTAAGTAAATATTTCACGTCCCTTTGTGTGAAGAAAATCGTAGTTCAATGTAGTTTGGTTTCAATGTAGTAAGGTTTCACATGCTAGTAATACATTTTAATGTTTTTAGAGGGTCTCTCTCTATAATATAATTGCACTGCTACAGACTAGGGACCGAATGGCTGGGCAGCAGTTCTGCAGAAAAGGACCTAGGGGTTACGGTGGACGAAAAGCTGAATATGAGTCAACAGTGTGCCCTTGCTGCCAAGAAGGCTAATGGCATTTTGGGTTGTATAAGTAGGGGCATTTCCAGCAGATCGAGGGATGTGATCATTCCCCTCTATTCAGCACTGGTGAGGCCTCATTTGGAGTACTGTGTCCAGTTTTGGGCCCCACACTACAAGAAGGATGTGGATAAATTGGAGAGAGTCCAGCGGAGGGCAACAAAAATGATTAGGGGGCTGGAGCACATGACTTATGAGGAGAGGCTGAGGGAACTGGGATTGTTTAGCCTGCAGAAGAGAAGAATGAGGGGGGATTTGATAGCTGCTTTCAACTACCTGAAAGGGGGTTCCAAAGAGGATGGATCTAGACTGTTCTCAGTGGTAGAAGATGACAGAACAAGGAGCAATGGTCTCAAGTTGCAGAGGGGGAGGTTTAGGTTGGACATTAGGAAAAACTTTTTCACTAGTAGGGTGGTGAAGAACTGGAATGGGTTCCTGTAAGCTGTTGGTCGGGGCTCAACTCTCCGGCTGGCGGGAGGGGAGCCACACCGACTCGCTTCTTTTCTTCTGCTGGTCTCTTAGGAGTCACAGGGAACAATGTTAGACCGCCAGGCCCTCTGGTACAGGGGCTGGCCAACAGCAGTTCAAATAGGCCCAGGCCCTCTGGAGCAGGGGCTGGGCAACAGTAGCACAGATAAGCCCTGGCCCCCTGGAGCAGGGCAGGGCAACAGCAGTTCGAATAAGCCCTGGCCCTCAGGAGCAGGGCAGGGCAACAACAGTTCAGCTGAGCCCTGGCCCTCTGGAGCAGGGCAGGGCAACAACAGTTCTAATAAACCCAGGCCCTCTGGAACAGGGGCTTGGGTAACAGCAACCAGTCTCAATAGACCCAGGCCCTCTGGAGCAGGGGCTTGGGTAACAGCAATTAGTCTCAATAGACCCAGGCCCTCTGGAGCAGGGGCTTGGGTAACAGCAATTAGTCTCAATAGACCCAGGCCCTCTGGAGCAGGGGCTTGGGTAACAGCAATTAGTCTCAATAGACCCAGGCCCTCTGGAGCAGGGGCTTGGGTAACAGCAAGCAGTCTATAAGCCTAGGCCCTCTGGAACAGGGGGCTGGCCAACAGCGATCAGTCTCATAATCTGAAGGTTCACAGGTTCAGACCCTCAGGCAGGGGCTGAACACAAGGCACCCAGTCAGTTAGTGGAAGCCCAGGCCCTCAGTCAGGGCGGGGCAGCAACACACAGAGGGCTCAGACCCTTTTACAGGGCTGAGCAGCAGTTCTGTTTATAGGCCCAGGCCCTAGCTCAGGGCGGGGCAACAGCAGTTCAAGTCTATGAGCCCAAGCCCTAGCTCAGGGCGGGGCAGCAACACACAGAGGGCTCAGACCCTTAGGCAGGGCTGAGCAGCGGTTCAGGTAAGCCTAAGCCTGAGCGCTGGGGTGAGGGGGAGACTGCCACCCGTGAATGGGGTGGCAGGGGGGACACAGGCCCACCCACTCCACTGTGTCCCAGCCCGGGGCCCTATTAGCGGCTAGCACGGCCGCTGGTCAGTGGGGTCCTGACCGAAACACACCGACATGGGCACCTCGGTGCCTATAGCCTGACAGGGGTCGGCTATCCCCGGGCTACAGTCCATCTCCCCCTCCGTGGGTACCTGCTCCTCGGTCGCCGGGAGATCGGGCCAGTCCATCTGCATGGGCTCCTCGGGACCAGGGCTTGGGGGAAGGTCCGGCAACTCCTGCGGGAAGTCCGGCCCGGCTGCCTCCGACAGCTCCTCCAGGTAACAGCAGGGCGGAAGCGGCGGCGGCGGCTCCTCCTCGTACCGGGCGGGAGGAAGTCCTGGCGGCTGCTCCGCGTTCCAATCCCGGGGAAGTTCCGCAGGTTCCTCTTCGTACCGGGCACGGGGCAGTGGGGGCCAGTCCGGATCGCCCCCTCGGGTCCTGGAGGGTTCCCAGTCCGGAGCGCCCGCCGGCACGTCTGCTCGCGGCGGTGGCTGGCCCCTGACTGAGGTCTGGCGGTCTTCTTTTCTACTTCCTGTCCCGCCCCTTGACTTCCGGAGGGCGGGGACAGGAAGTGGTGGCTCAGCCCAGCTGGGCTTCTGGGAGGGAGCGCCCTCTGCTGGGCAGGAGGGGAGCCACACCGACTCGCTACAGTTCCCCAGGGAGGTGGTGGAATCTCCTTCCTTAGAGGTTTTTAAGGTCAGGCTTGACAAAGCCCTGGCTGGGATGATTTAGTTGGGTTTGGTCCTGCTTTGAGCAGGGGGTTGGACTAGATACCTCCTGAGGTCCCTTCCAACCCTGAGATTCTATGATTCTAGAGTCCTGAAATCCTGAAATAATAAAGACTAATAACCTAACAGTACTGACAACTGCAGCAGGACCCTCAGGTTAATAATTAATTAAGCTGTGATAAGGTTTCCCTCCCCTTCTACTATTTAAATTACCCTTTTATGGTTGCGTTACACTGAACAGTAAATCCCAACGGATTAGAGTGAGTGGAGTGTGTCTGCAGTGTGTTAACCCCAGACCACGTGTGTGGGTTCGGACCGTGGTGGAGGGAGTAGGCAGCTGGCGATCAGACATTGGTGGTTCCACCAGAGCAGGCCAAGGCAGCCGGAAGTCAGAGAAACAGGCTTGTATGGATCAGTTACCAGGAGTTTTGGAGCTGATCAGCCTAGGGAAGCAGCCTGGGTTGTTGAGACCTCATAGGGGCAGTCCGCCAAGGGTTGTCGCTGGAACGACTCCAGGACAGCGCTGGTGCAAGGTGCCATTTAGGGAACTGTCAGTGCCCCATACTGTCAGCGGGGCTTGGGCCCAGAAGGGGAGGGCCGATTAGGGAGGCAACTGGCGGATTAGCTACCCGCGGTTGAACACTCTAAGGCGGCCTGTCTCGTAGTGAGACCTCGGGGATAAGGGCCTGAGTATACGGAACCAGGGAAGGGTTTGTCTGGGGCGCAAGCTCAGGGTCTGAGGGAAGCTTGAGCCTGACAGGGCTTGGTGCCATTTCGTGTACCCTGAAGGGGCCAGTAGGTGGCGCTCAAGGGCAGCTTGAGGAGGTGGGCACCCCCCACCCGGTAAAGCAGAGCCAGGTTAGTGCGCTGGGGAGCCGCTCACACTCCCACAGCCCCAATGGGAGCAGCCTCAAGCCTGCTGGTGGGACAACTCCAGTCCCGATTAGCTTCAGCGGTGGTCACCCCACATTGTGATTTGCCGTAGTTCTATTACAATCTGTGCGCGTGGGCCAATTGTAGCTCAGAGGGAGATGCAAGGGTCACCTATGGAGATTGTGATCCAGACAATGGCCAGTGGTGACAATCCGTGGAAGGAGGCAACATGGGAGGGAGGCTTGGACAATTTTCCAATCTAAATGGTCTGGATTCATTGGTGAGCAGCCAAAGCCCTCAAACAGAAGCCAGAAAAGAGCCATGCTGTATGGCAGATGTGGGCAAACTACGGCCTGCAGGCCACATCCAGCCCGTGGGACCATCCTGCCTGGCCCACGAGCTCCTGCCCAGGGAGGCTACCCGCGGCTCCTCCCCTGCTGTCCCTACACTGGGAGGAGTGGTAGATAGGGGGGCTGGAGCACATGACTTATGAGGCGAGGCTGAGGGAACTGGGATTGTTTAGTCTGCAGAAGAGAAGAATGAGGGGGGATTTGATAGCTGCTTTCAACTACCTGAAGGGGGGTTCCAGAGAGGATGGATCTCGGCTGTTCTCAGTGGTAGCAGATGACAGAACAAGGAGCAATGGTCTCAAGTTGACGTGGGGGAGGTCTAGGTTGGATATTAGGAAACACTATTTCACTAGGAGGGTGGTGAAGCACTGGAATGGGTTCCCTAGGGAGGTGGTGGAATCTCCTTCCTTAGAGGTTTTTAAGGTCAGGCCTGACAAAGCCCTGGCTGGGATGATTTAGTTGGGGTTGGTCCTGCTCTGAGCAGGGGGTTGGACTAGACACCTCCTGAGGCCCCTTCCAGCCCTGATGGTCTGTGGTTCTTCCCTCGTCTCAGCTCACGTGGCGGATGCCCCTTTGGCCGGGGGCTGGTCGGCGGCTCTCTGGGAAGCTCAGCGCACCAGAGCCCCCCCACCTCCAGGAATTGTCCAGCTCGGTGGGGCCGGAGTCCCCCCAGGAGCCTTAGCGGCAGGGCCGCTGAGCCCTGTCAGCCGGGGGGGGAACCCCCCCCGACAGGCCCCTGGCTGGGCTCGGGGCAGCTCCCCCCCGTTCGGGGGCTTCCCGCTCCGCCCCGCGCGCCTCTCGGCCCGGCCCGCGCACCCTGGGCCAGAGCCCCCGTCCGCCCCGCGCCAGGCCCAGGCCCGGCCCCTAACGTCTGGAGAGAATCTTTCCCGCTTCGCCCCCAGCGTGGCGGGTTAGCGCCCCGCCCCCAGCCACAGCGCGCGCCCAACCGCTCCCTCTGCTTCCCGCCCAAAACGCGCCCGCGACCTCCCGCCCGCTCTCTGATTGGCCACGGGCGCGGCAATCCTGAAGCTCCTCCCCCCTCTGACCTTAATTAAACTGCAGCGCACGGGCCCTCTTGGGTAATCTGAGCCACCCTTGTTCAGGCCCCGCCCACTGCCCAGGACCCCTCCCTGGATTGGCCCGGGAGACTCTGACCCCGCCCCATGGCTTTGGATCCGCCTCGGATCGCTCCAGCCCCTCCTCCTCGGACTCTCCTTGGATTGGTCCAGACTCACGGAGACCCCGCCCCATCCAGCCCGCCTCCCCCGGTATCCCTCGGGATTGGTCCGGTCTCCCTCCGGCTCCGCCCTTCCCGCGCCCGCCGAGCCCCCATTGGCTATCGTCCAGCGCTGTCAGTCACTCGAGCTGGAGCAAAGGTTGATCGGGGAGCGTGTCCCGTAAGTAACGCAGGGACCGAGTGACCCCCCCCCCCGAAAGATCCCGTCTCCTTCCGCCCCCGCGGGGGAATCTGACCCCCCCCTCCGCGAACCTGGAGCCGGGCCCGGCGGAGAGCGGGGGGGACAAGGGGGGGGACTGGGGCCGAGGTTGGGGGCAGCAGGGTGCTGCGAAGGGCCAAGCAGGGGCTGGGCTGGGCTGGTCCGGGGGGGGTGCTGGGGAGGGACAAGCAGGGGGTTGGGGTCGGGGCGCTGCAAAGGCAGGGGCTGCACTGAGGGGGTGCTGGGGCGAGGTGGGGAGCAGGGGTGCTGGGGAGTGCCAAGGGGGGGTGCTGCAAAGGGCCAGGCAGGGGCTGGGCCGGGGGGGTGCTGGGGAGTGCCAAGGGGGGGTGCTGCAAAGGGCCAGGCAGGGGCTGGGCTGGGCTGGGCTGGGCCGGGGGGGGTGCGCTGGGGAGGACTAAGAAGAGGTGAGGGGGCAGGGGCTGGGCCAGGGGGCAGCGGTGCTGGGGACGCTCCTCCCTTGCACCCACCCTGTGACAGTCCCGCCAAGCCCAGGGCCTGAGGCAGCAGCCCCAGTAGTTAGCCGCAGGGCAGGGCAGGGCCGGGAGGGCTCCCTGCAGTGACTCGGCTGCAGCCCACCGACAGGCAGGGGCTGAGCCCAGAGGGGAGCACGGGGTGAGTCTGGGGGGGCCCTCGCCTGTGAAGCCATTTCCCGTAACAGCCGAGATGCGGAGAGTGAACAGGTGAGTGACGCCTGCGAGCGGGTGGATGGTGGGAGGGAGTCAGGGCTCCGGAGAGCCATCCAGGGGAAGATCATCCCAGCAACTCGGCAGGGGTGGGAGACGCCTGGGCCCCCGGAATGGCTGAGAGAAACCCGGCAGTGAGAGTGGGTAGGAAATGAGACAGGTGTCCCCGATTTCATGGGACTGCCCCAAATCTTTGGCCGCTAAGGCATCCCCACAGAACTGAGGCTGGCTCTCGCCTGACCACCCATGGACCGTTGCTGTCCACTTTGCCCACCTTAACACCAGAGAAATTCTTCCCTCTGGGGAGCTCAGAGAAGAGCGACAGACCCGCTCAGTGGGGAGCCCTAGTGCTGGAGCAGGACCCCCTGGTGCTAGGCACTGCAGAGACAGAGCCAGAAGGCGGCCCATGCCCCAAAGAGCCGCGGTCTAAGGAATACAACAAGCGCCAGGCAGAGCTCGACGGGAGCATAACGAAACGGATGGTGCAGGTGAGCATGGCAGGCTGTGGGCTCTCTACACCCGTAGCCTACGTTGCCAAGTGTTTCCCTGGCAAAGGAGCATTTGCAGGAGGCAATGAGGTGGTTTTGTGCACGTTTACTGCAAACGCCTCCCCGGGGTAAGGGGCAATCTGGGAGACCTGTATGCAGGTGCTATTTGAAGGGCAGCAGTGCAGGGGCCCAGACAACCATCAGGCCAGACCTCCCAACAGCAGTGCAGGCTCCGTGTGGTTGCAGTGTCCCACCCAAACAGCCATGCTGGAGCGGGAGGAGGCAGAACCCATTGTGGCTTTGGCAAGACAGCGCCTGGAGCTGGAATGGTTCCTTCCCTTCCCATGTGATTGAGCTCAGGATCCCTTTCTCATAAAACAACTGGACTCCACATTCCTGGTCTTGACCTTCTCTGACAACCTGTCACAATGGGCCTCATGCACCTTTTGCAAGTGACAAGCCCCTTGTTTGGGCTTGTGACTAAAGCCCAGGACTGGAGACAGCCACTTTGTATTCCCTGCTCCTGAAAGCACAGAAATGGCTAATGGAACAGAATTGCCGTGTGAGCTCAGGTCAGTCCCAGCCTCACTCAGTGCCTCAGTTTCCCCATCTGTAGAGTCAGAGTGACGATCCTGTCCCTCGTACCAAAGGAACACGACAGCTAGTGTTAGTAAAGTGCTTTGAGCTCCTCAGACAGAAGGAGGGAAGGGGTGATTACTTATTTATTACTGCAGTTACCAGAGAACTCTGAGAAGAGCTGTGGTGAGGGGGAAGAGAACGCACTGGATCCCTTGGAGCATCTCTGGCTGAATTCTCCCACTTCTGATCTCACTCTGGCCAGGGCAGGAGAATCTCTCATCCAGTGTAGTATCTGGGGCCTGTAGTAAGTATTGGCCTGAAGATGCAGTCTCTTCTGCCTGGGAACGCAAGGTCTCCAGTCTCAGGAGTTTGATTTCTTCTCTCTCTCTGTCTCTCTCTCTCAGGAAGCAAAGCCAGAGTGCAGTGGGACAAAGCCCAGAACAAGACACTGCAAGGAGTAACTGGACCTCCTGAAATTCTTCTTTCAAAGCTCTCTAGTCCCAGCCCAGGGGGAGACCATCAGCTGCAGTCCATATAGCATCCATGTGACTTGCACTGAATCCGCTCAGAACTATTCATGGTCCAAGAATTACAGTGGGGGTTGGTTTGAGTCGGATCAGGCTCTGCAGCCCAGCATGAAAGGAGCCTGTAGTCACTGAACAGCAATGATCCAGACTTGGTGTGAGCCTGTGTCCTGCCCCCCTGAAGTAGCCGGGTCGCTGTGTCCTTTCTGACTGCTTTGCCCGTGCATGTTCCATCACACCTACCCTCCGGTGCAGCGCATGCATGAGACCGCCAGTGACCCGGCTAAGTAAAGCCTCTTCCATGTGCTTCACTGGCTCTCTTGCGCGAACTCACGGTATGTGTCCTGCAGCTGACAGGCAGTGGGGCAGGAGAGATGCATGGTGCTGAGGAATTCCCTCCCTGCCTTGTCTTCTCTCCCTAGCCAGGCAGGGTTGGTGTAATTGTTGGAGCTGTCGTGCTTACGATGCCTGTTGTTTCCGTCTCCCATGGCACTGATGCATCGGTGGGGTTTAAAAGGGCTGATCTGTGTCAGTGGCCTTCTCTCACTCATCCTGCTCTGGTGCCTGCTGGTCATGACAGCTGATGTCCAGAAGAGATGGCAGCTTTCCAGTCGCTTCCCCATCTTCCGAGGGAAGCTGCCCAGAAGGTCTCGCTTTGGGGCCATCGAAGCTGCCCAGAGGGGGGTGGACTTTCCATCCCTGTTCACCAGCTCTCACACAGATCCCCACTGTGAGCCTGGGCAGCTGCTCCTGATCCTCGTGACTTCAGCCCCAGGGAATTCAGAGCCCAGGCAAGTGATCAGGAGAACCTGGGCTGCCCACGAGGGACTGAGAGCACACCAATGGCAGTCTGTGTTCCTAGTCGGCCAGTCTGCAGACGTTGGGGTAGTCCAGGGCATCCAGAGAGAGCAGCAGGAGTTTGGGGACATCCTGATTGGGAATTATCAGGACACCTATCGGAACCTCACCCTGAAGGTCATGCATGGGTTTAAGTGGGTGGCTGAGCGGTGCCGGCCCAGCTACATTCTAAAGACAGATGACGACTGCTTCGTCAACACAGACCGGCTGCCGGAGTTCCTGCTGGAGCACAACACTATTAAGACGGGCCTGTATGCAGGATCCCTCTTCTCCCGGGAGAAGCGGCAGGTCATCAGAGAGCCTTCCAGCAAATGGTACGTCTCCAGGCAAGACTACCGCCCTGACGAATACCCGCCATACGCCAGTGGCATCGGCTACATCCTGTCTCTGGATGCCGTTGAGCGGATCCTGTGGGCAGCAGAACATGTCCACCCCATCCCGGTGGAAGATGCCTACGTGGGCATCTTGGCTGAGAGGGCTGGGATCCGGGTGAAATCCAGCGCGCGCTTCGCCAAGCACAACGTGAGGTGGCGGGTGTGTAACTACCGCTACCTGATGGTGATTCATCACCTGAGCCCACAGGAGCAGGAGGTGGCCAAGGGGAACATGCTGCAGGCTCGCAGTGCCTGCCATGACAGCCTGGAGGTCACCAGGTGGAAGTGAGCCACTGTCTGCCAGGAGGGCTGGCGAGGAACCTGGCAACCTCATGCCTGTAGCACAGTCTGAAGGGGGTTATACAACTGGTGCTCAGTTTAACCCCCCATCCCAGGCACTGGGGTGGGAGTCATGGTCAGCCCCTGGGATGTACCCTTGCCAGGCACCCCAGCTGTCTTACCCTTCCATTGTTACGGGCTGCCGGAGAGTGAAATGGCCCTGTCCTGATTGCCTGGCAGGCAGCATCTTACTCACCACAGAAACACGAGGTTGGGGCTGGGAGTCTGGAGCTCTGGAGTGGGAGTCTCAGCTCTGCTACTAACCTCAGGCCAGTGACTGACCGATCATGTGCCTCAGTTTCCCCACTTGTAAAGTGGGGCTAACTATCTGACTCAGCTCCTAGGGCCTGTGGAGCTTAATTGGTTCATGTCTGTAGGGCTCTGAAAAGTGGTGTGGGAGGGGCCAAACATCAACACAGAGGGACTCACGGTCTCGGTATGTCATGCCCAGCTGAGGCTCCTGCCATCCAGATGCATCGTGGCATGTTAGGACCTGTAGCCCACAGACTGGCTGCCATCTGCTTCAGTTTGTGGCCAGCTGCTGACGCCCTGAGCTGAGCTAAGTTGGAAGGTGCCAGCTCACTGTAACACTACAGTGCCCTGGGGCGCAGGGCACGTGAGCCTTGCAGCTGACAGGTGGGAGTGGGGCTGGCCTCTGCCTCTGGAAGAGGACTCTCCTCATGCCGAGTCTCCAGCCTTCTCTCAGCTGAGGCTCTCCCGGGCTGCCTTATGAAGGGGGATTGCTGGATGTGTGACCTAGCAAAGCAGCAGCATTACTAGCCTCCCTGTGTGCTGCTGGAAAACACCACGGTAGCCCAGCACCCCTGCAGGGAGTGACGCCGTTTCTCCCCATCTCTAGCACCTTCCCAGGGTGGGGGGATGGGACAGGACTTACCTGTGCTTGGTGCAGTGGCACTAGCTGCACCTTCTCATGCTGCATCCTGCTGAGGGAAGGCCCAGGGTGGCCTGCACTTCACCAGCACCTGGGCCAGGCGTCCAGGTCCCATGGGTGCTAGTGATGTATGGCAGGTGTAAACGGTACTCGCTTTCCTGAGCAGTGCTGGGGCCTCTTGTTCTCATGAGCCTGGAGCACTTTCCAGACTGAAAGGACACTAGGGAAGGGTTAATCTGTGCAGCAGCTGCTACTACTACAAAACGGTATTAAGTAAAGGCTGGGGCTCAGAGTGAGGGCTGGGCTCTGTTACGTACCCTGGGCAAGTCACTTCCCCGCTCTCTGCCTCAGTTTCCCCTCCCCAGGCAGGGGGTGAAGCCAAACTCCCACTGATCTCACATATCAAGGTGCTCTCCTCCAGCTAGCCCTGTGCAGGGTGCTACTGCAGTGGGAATTGCTGCTTTTACAAACCAACTCACCAGGCCCACCTCCTTCAGCACTGCCTGGCAGCAGCCAGCTGGGGAGAGGAAGCTGGTCGTGGGACTGGGCTCCTGCCCCGTGGGCACAGGGAGGCTACGGCTAGTTAGCCTGTAGTGAGCTAGCCCGTGGGGCCTGATCCCTGCCCCACAGTGCCTAGAAAGGCTCCCCTCTGGCCCATCGAGGCGAGCTCCCTGCTCTAGTGCCCAGCCCTCAATCAGTGTTACTGACATCCCAGCAGCAGGTGCCAAGCCCACACCAGCTCAGCCTGCCCCGTGGTTCCCAGCCCTACGACTGCCCAAGAGCGTTACCTCCTGCTTTTGCCACTATTGTGCAGGTGGGGTCCCCTTGCTGGGGGGACGGGACCCCCCAATTCCGCCTCCCAGCCTTACTGATGAACTTGGGGGCCAGTAAGTTGTAGGGAAAAGGGGGGTGGGGGGAGGGAAACACGATTCAATCCTGGTGCTTTGCCAGCCGGGCGTGCTGCTCCCACCTGGGCTGCAGTCTGCTCAGAGCCGGACCCTACGGCCTAGGGCTCCTGCATTACCGTAGCCCCTTGGTCACGGCCCAGGACCCAGAGCGTGAGGTGCTGTACAAAGAACCCATTCCCCCTCTGCCGGAAGTCACGTGCAGCTGCTCCTGGAGGGTTACTCGGGGTGGGTTCAAACATTCCTATTCACACGGCTTCCCTCGGGGTGGGCCTGGCCACTCGGCACAGCCGCCGGGCGAGCGAGGGGCCGGCCTGTGTCTGCCGCAGTCCAGGCAGCAGGAGGGCCGCAGGCAGTGCTAGGTGCTGGTTCCTCTGAACGGTTGAAGGGACAAAGCTGGTGGAGGGAGATGGTAGCTAACAGCTGCCTTTCACTGGGGCTTTCTCCTGCAATAAAGGTTACCAAGAGCTGCCAATGGGAGAGGTGCTTTTTGGGGGGCTGGGGTGGTTCTTGCCTGACTGAAATGCCACCCCTGGGAGCTGTGGCCTGGCTTCTCCTGCCTGGCCCCATGCTCCTCTCCAGGAGTGTAGGGGGCTCCCTGTGAGCCCAGCTCCATCCCTGAGCTCCCTGGGTCCCGGCACAAGGACAAGCAGGGGCTGTGACGGGCTGAGGCCAAGGCTGGGGGCAGTGTGAGGACAGAGCCCACAGCGAGGGCTCCTGGGCAGCTGCTCTGCTGCAGGCCTCTGCCAAGGAGCTGCCATGCCAGGGATGGCCCAGCTACAAGGGTGCTTCCCCCTTGCCTGCCCCGGGGCCGCTCACCTCAGCAGCCCTGCCCGTGGCAGGCTAGTTTAGTGTTCGATAAATTCCTGCTCCTCTGGCCCGAAGGAGAGTCCAAGGCCAGTGCTTCAGCCAGCCTCTCCGCAGCTGCAGGCTCCCGTCCCCAGGGCCACACAGCCCCGTGCTGGGCCGCCCTCCCCTCGATGCGCTGCTCGGGCTGGGACCGCTCCCTTCCAGCCTGGCCTGGCTGCTCGGGCTGGGACCGCTCCCTTCCAGCCTGGCCTGGCTGCTCGGGCTGGGACCGCTCCCTTCCAGCCTGGCCTGGCTTCTCTCCGCAGCTGCAGGCTCCCGTCCCCAGGGCCACGCTGCCCCGTGCTGGGCCGCCCTCCCCTCGATGCGCTGCTCGGGCTGGGACCGCTCCCTTCCAGCCTGGCCTGGCTTCTCTCCGCAGCTGCAGGCTCCCGTCCCCAGGGCCACACAGCCCCGTGCTGGGCCGCCCTCCCCTCGATGCGCTGCTTGGGCTGGGACCGCTCCCTTTCCAGCCTGGCCTGGCTTCTCTCCTTCGCGCCCCTGGAGATGGGGCACCATGGGAGCAGCTGGGACCGAGCCTGCTGATGTCAGGCAGAGAAGGCTCCTCTCAGTGCTCTGGCTCAGGGGCTTTCCTCCCGAGGGAGAAAGGGCAGAGGATCCCACGGGGCAGGGCATGCCGGGGGGGGGTGTAATTATTTTTACTAGTTTAAAAAAACCCTTTATTTAAAAAAAATAAAAATGTCCAAAATATCTTGGGGTCTTTGCTAGAAAGCTCTGTAAAATCCTCCCCCACTGGACATGTTTACAAAGGGGGCAGGCAGCCCCACAGCCACCTGCTGTGTGCACCGAGTCTCTGCAGGGGCTCTCACGGGGGGGCCAGCTGGTGGGGCTGGAATCGGGAGGCGGATGACACCACAGGCTCCTCTTTGTGGGAGGGGGAATTGGGAGGGGGGTTGGGGGTACAGGGCGAGCGGGGCACCATGGGCAGGAGGGGGGGCGTGTGGCTGGCGTAGTGGCTGAGCGAGGTGGGCAGGTCGGTGGAGCGGGCGTGAGCCTGGAGCAGCAGCTCGTGCAGGGTCTCACCCACCTGCACCAGGTTGTCGGAGATGAGGTGGAGGTGGGAGACGGTGTCGCTGGCCAGGCTCTCCAGCAGCACCTGCTGCTGCTGCGAGGTATGGAGGATCTGCACCAGGAGCTGCTGCATGCTCTGCAGCAGGCTCACCACGCTGGGGCCTGCAACGAGACGGCACCAGGGTGAGCGTGCCAAGCCCGCATCCCTCCCCCAGCAGCGCCAAGGGGCAGGGGGTAATGCGCCGACCCTGCATCCCTCCCCCAGCAGCACCAAGGGGCAGGCCCCCCGCATCCCTCCCCCAGCAGTGCCAGGGGATAATGTGCCGACCCTGCATCCCTCCCCCAACAGCGCCAAGGGGCAGGCCCCCCCGCATCCCTCCCCCAGCAGCGCCACAGGGCAGGGGGTAATGTGCCAACCCCGGCATCCCTCCCCCAGCAGCGCCACGGGGCAGGCCCCCCCGCATCCCTCCCCCAACAGCGCCAAGGGGCAGGCCCCCCGCATTCCTCCCCTAGCAGTGCCACGGGGCAGGGGGTAATGTACCGACCCCGGCATCCCTCCCCCAGCAGTGCCACGGGGCAGGGGGTAATGTGCCAACCCCGCATCCCTCCCCCAGCAGCGCCACGGGGCAGGGGGTAATGCACCGACCCCGCATCCCTCCCCCAGCAGCGCCAGGGGAGCAGGCCCCCCCGCATCCCTTCCCCAGCAGCGCCAGGGGGCACCCCCCCACATTCCTCCCCCAGCAGCGCCACAGGGCAGGGGGTAATGCGCCGACCCTGCATCCCTCCCCCAGCAGCGCCAGGGGGCAGGCCCCCCCGCATCCCTGCCCCACCAGCACCACAGGGCAGCCCCCCCCACCACATTGCTCCCCGGCCCCAGCAGCCCCAGGGGGCAGGCCCCCCCACATCCCTCCCCCACCAGTACCACAGGGCAGGTTCCCTCACCAGCACCATGGGGCAGGGGGTAACGTGCAGACCCCCATCCTGTTAACCCCAGGGGTTAGCACGCAGATTGCCACGTCTCGTGACAAACTGGGAATGTTCTTAATGTTTTCTCTGAATACGGTGTGGGTGCCTCAGTGTCCCCTCTGCAGTTCTTAATATCTAGGTGGTGGGATCAGGGGGTGTGATTGCTGCAGAGGAAGGGGCCAGTGCACCTAAATGCCTGACACTGTCTCCTGGCAACTGATGGCCTGCCCCCCCCCTCTGCAAAGGTGCCAACTGAAGGTGTTGGAGACAAAAAGGTCAGGTGACCTCCTGGCCCGGGGAAAGGAGCTGAGCAGAGAGGAGGGGCCGGAGGGGGTTGTTAGTCTGGAGCTGGCTGGGGATGGGGAGTGAAGTGCAGACGTGGGGGTCTGGCTCACTGCCCCCCAGAATGGACCCAGCTGAGGGGTCCGGGTCTCTGTACCTACAAGCTCTGTTTTAGACCCTGTTCCTGTCATCAAATAAACCTCTGTGTTACTGGCTGGCTGAGAGTCACGTCTGACTGCGCAGTGGGGGGGGGCAGGACCCTGTGGCTTCCCCAGGACCCCGCTGGGGGGACTCGCTGTGGCAAGCGCACAGAGGGGCACAGGATGCTGAATGCTCCAAGGAGAGACCCAGGAGGTGAAGCCGTGGGAGCTTCTTGCCCTGCAGACAGGCTGCTCCGAGGGAGAGGAGGCTCCCCAGAGTCCTGCCTGGCTTGTGGGGAGCAGTTCCAGAGCATCGCCTGGGGAGCCCGTAACAACTGGTGGTAGCGGTGGGATGTACTGCACCCCGTGAATGGTGCTTCTTGCAGTAAGTGACTGGGGAGCAGTAAAACAAAGGGATAATGAGAACCAGGTGTGCTGAAGGCTCAGAGAGGGACGGTTTCAGGGGTGATTAACACCTGGGAGTGTATGACCAGCGAGAAGGACTGTTGGAGTAACGGGGTCCCCCTGAGGACTGCAGGGAGCAGTCCCAGGGGCGGAGGAGTCTGCAGCTCGACCCTGGCAGAGAGGTGGTGCCCACGAGAAGGGCTGGCACACCAGGGGTTCTTCCTGGAAACCACGGGGGAGCCAAGAGCACCCAGGCCTGTGAGCCCAGACCCACTTGGGAGCGGTGCAGTGATGGCCTGTCACCATCTCCTTAAGAAGGACATTGTGATCCTGTGCACAGAGAGGGTTACGCATGGGGAAGGTCACCCAGGCCCAGTTAATCGTGCAGCTGGAGGAGGAGGACCGCTCTGAGGAGCAGATTCCTGACCCAGATGGGGCTACAAGAGGATCTGGGAGCAGCAGCCAGGCATTTAGGTGCACTGGCCCCTTGCTCTGCAGCAATCACACCCCCTGATCCCACCACCTAGATATTAAGAACTGCAGAGGGGACACTGAGGCACCAACACAGTATTCAGAGCAAACATTAAGAACATTCCCAGTTCGTCACACCTCTCCCTGACAACACTGAGGGGCAGCGTACACAAACCCCCACCGCGCCCGTCCCCTCCAGCATCGAGGGTCCCTTCCATCCAGATCCTGGGAGAAGGAGCAGCGCGGCCCTGCCCTGCCCTGCGACAGGCGCGGGGGGGGGGGTCCCTAGCGGGAGAAGTGCCCTGGGGGCAGGGACGGGGCTACAGCCCGCTCTTGGGGGCCTCTCTGGTTTGTGCCGGGGCAGTCAGCGCTCACAGTGATGCCAGGTCTCTACTAGACTGAGTCCCAGCCAACTCGCTGCACATGGGAATGGCCTTGGACGGTACCAAGGTGGCCAATCAGGAGCAAAGGGCCAGAGATGCCCGCCGGGGTGTGCACAGCACAGAGAGTGACTCCTAATTGCACGGCCGCTCAGGGCTGAGATGAACCAGCACCAGGCGCCCACGGGGCGTGGCTGGCTCAGGGCCGGGGTGGGGGCCAGTGGGATGGGTGTGGCGGGGAACCGTACCTTGCAGGTCTGTAGCCGAGGCCCGGTCACCCAGCACGGGGTGCTCACCGCCAGGTGTTGTCTCAGATGAGCCCTGGTCTCCGACGGTGACGGGCAGCGCCCGCTCCCCTGCCCCCTGCCCTGCGGGCGCCTGGCACGCCACAGGAGAGTCTGTGCAGTTCGCAAGCACCATTCCACATGGGGAGAGAGCAAGTCTCCCTTAGTCAGGCCCCCAACCCCATGCTCAACAAGCCCCCCTCCAGCCCCACTGACCCCAAGGCCACCTACCCACTAGCCAACAGCCACTGGCTCCACAGCAGCCTCAGCCACTGGGTCTCACACAGTCACCCACCGTGCGAGCAGCCAGCCACGTGGCACCCAAGTGCAGCTGCAAGGCGAAGGGCAGAGCCCAGCGGCTCACACCGCTCCAAGGCGCGCAGCCCTCACTAGCTGGGTCTGGCAGCCCCAAATCCCACCACCAGCAAGTGGCCTCGGGCTCGACACCTAACCCCACCACGGGCAGGAGCCAGGCGCCAGCCCCAGCACCCCGCCCAGCCGGAGCACATGGGGAGAAGCAGCGGGGTCTCTTACCAGCCTCCCGTCCCGCACTCTCCTGCTTCACGGGCGGGAAGGCAGCGAGGGCCGGGTGGAAGTCTGCAAGGAGCGCAGAGGCTGCGTGTAAGAGGTGGTGCCAGGGGTGTGAGCAGAGGATTGTGGAGCAGGCAGTGGTATACTTACCAAAGGTGGGGAGGGGAGCAAACGGGGACCCGGCGTCTGCAACGAGAACTAGAACAGAATTAAGGTCATAGCACCCTCTACTCACGGAGCTGGGAGTTTACTGGGCGAAGGAGTGTAAAGAAAGTCTTACTTGGTACAGGAGAGGGAGCTCTCTGCACCTGGGATGCCTCGGCCATGTGAGCTGCTGGGAGAGATGAGAGAGAAGAGACACCCGGCCTGACGGGGGCTGCAGAGAGAACACAACCAGTGCAGGGTCTGGAACGCCTGCTGCGGCCAGCCTTGCAGGCTGATGCCCTAGTCACAGCTCCACAGACCCCTGCAGGGTCTCAAGCATTTTACAAGCTATATACAAAAGCAGGAGTCACTCACCCACCACTGTAATGCAGCCACCTCTGGGGTGGAACGTAGCAGCTGTTTAACAGCACACAGCAACGCTACACAACAGTTTAGGACAGGAAGTGAAGGAGAATCCCACATCCACTTGAAACTGCAGGGGGAATTTAGGGAGACAGAATGTAATTATCCAATATGGAATCTAGCCAGGACAGCAGGGTTCACGCCCTGACTTGTGAGAAGTGTGGTGGGATCTTTAATGGCCAAGACCTCAATGTTATGTCTCTTGCAAGGACTGTCTGTTGCTCCAAGAGCACAGAGCCCCTTGCTGGAGCACTGGGTCAGGACAAACAACAGACATGGCACCACCATCATTTCCCAGCCGCAGACAGCTGGTCCTGGCGCCTCTGACGCGGGCGACCTGCTGCTCCATTCTAGGGGCAGCTGCATGGTCTTCTCATGACATGGACTCACCCTCCCCTATCTGATGTTACTACTGGGTTACTTACTACCCCCCTGGGGCCAGATCAAGCCAGCGCCCCGTAAAGTGCAATGGCCCCATATCCCGTTCCACACACCCCAGAGTCAGCCCCCTCCTCCAGCTCCGGGCGGCCTGGAGCCAGAGTCCTGAGCCAGGCAGGCCCCAAGGTTTCCATTCCCCGCTGTCCTGCTCCATTAGGCCTGGCTCCGTTTCCCAGGAGCCTGGCGGCCCGCGCGGTACTTACAGCTCCCCGGCTCGCTCTTGGTGCACTGCCCCAGCGCAGCCGGTGGCCTGCCCGGGATTTCCGGGTGGAGGACGTGCCCTGCACATGGGAAAAGAAAAGGCATCACCGTGCAGTGGGAGCAGGCTGGGGGGAAAGACCCATGTGGCGTGACACACTCACCTTCCAGGAGCGGCTGCGGGCTCCCAGGCAGGGCCCTGCCCGCTGGATCAGCACCACCTCTGAACACAAGAGCCAGTGAACCAGCCAAACGGAGCTACGGGCACCATTCGGGGGCGGGCCCCCGCCCCACGGAGCAGCATGCTTGGCTCTGGGCCCGCGCTAGCCAAACGAGCTAGAGCAAAGGGCCAGCACCGCAGGAGTGTGGGGCAGAGCACAGCTGGGGGGCTGGCAGAACGGGTGGGGGGTGCAGGAGCCAAGAACATGCTTGGGGCTGGGGGGGACGGCAGAGAGGGTTCTGCAGGGAAGGGAGGAACAAGAGCCCTTCCCCCGGCTTAGTACCACTGTCCCCTGCCCCTCAGGTGCTGGCGCTGCTCCAGGGCTGGGGCAGGACACAGCCCTGCTGCCCTATGGCATCCCCATGTCACGCCGGGCCACGCCCCATCTCCCGTGCCCCACGGGTACCTGGTGAGGATGGAGGCTGGGCCTCGAGCCGTGGCCTCCGCTTCCCGGGAGGTAACTTCACCAGGTCTGGAAAGAAAGGGCGGCTCAGCCCAGGGCAGGGAACGATGGAGCCAGCAAAGCCGCCTGGCGATGGAAACCGCAGCCAGGGAGTAACGCTCCCGCCGCCCGCCTGTGCCAGCGTCAGCCTCCATTCTCAGCCTGTGCACGACGGCCCCAGGACACCCCCTGCCCCGGGAGAGGAGAGACCGCAGCCCGGGACCTCGGAGACGCGGAGGGGCCATTCCTGCAGGGACTGTGGCTGCCGAGTGTGGCTGGGCCAACGCCAGGAGTGGCAGAAGGTTTTTAAGGCCCAGCTTGGCACAGTCCTGGCTGGGATGATTTTGTTGGGTTTGGTCCTGCTTTGAGCAGGGGGTTGGACTAGATACCTCCTGAGGTCTCTTCCAACCCCGATATTCTATGATTCTAAGGTCCCTAAAAGTGGGGGAGGCCATGGGCACCTGAACCACGGCCCTGCCCCCATGCTGCCCCTTACCCCCGGCTCGCTCCTCTCCGCCCCATTCCCCTGCCGCTTGCCCTTATGGCTGATAAAGAGTGGGAGAGCCTTGGCCTCCCGGCCCCCCCGTTCCAGCACCCTTAACTAACGCCCAGCAACAAGGGTCCGCTGGTAACACAGGGCCCCGGGGCCCCCTACCTGGGAGGCGCCGCTCCCCGAAGATGGGCTGTCCTGCCGCCTTCCAGATCTTTTTCATGGTCTTGTAGTGCGGGGGCACGCGCGGCGAGTGGCCGCCCGCCTGCCGGCAGGTCTCCCACTCCGAGTAGAAGGCCTGCTTGAGCGCTTTCCACTTGGAGCGGCACTGCGCCACGTTGCGGCTGTAGCCGGCGGCCGCCAGCCCCTGGGAGATCTCCCGCCACAGGGCCTCGTTGGGCCGCGAAGTGGAGGCCATCAGGAGCGTCACCTCCCCGGAGCCCTTGATGAGAGCCAGGAGGCAGCTGATCTCTTGCTGGGTCCAGGCTCGTCCCCTGGGCATCGTTCTCGGGCCGGGGTCTGGGTGCCGCCCCCTGTGCTGCGCGGGGTCCTCGGGACGGGCACCTGCTGAGACAGGAGACGCCCGTCAGGCAGCTGGTGGGGAGAGCGCAAGCCTGCCCCCAACTCATCGGAGGGACCCCGGATCCCCAGGCTGGCTGGGCCGCCCCATCGCAGAGCCCACCCCCACCCCGGATCCCCAGGCTGGCTGGGCCGCCCCATCGCAGGGACCCCCCCCACTGGAACCCCAGCCTGGCTGGGGCGCCCCATCGCAGGGACCCCCCCACCCCGGATCCCCAGCCTGGCTGGGCCGCCCCATCGCAGGGACCCCCCACTGGATCCCCAGCCTGGCTGGGCCACCCAATCGCAGGGACCCCCCCCACTGGATCCCCAGCCTGGCTGGGGCGCCCCATCGCAGGGACCCCCCCACTGGATCCCCAGCCTGGCTGGGCCGCCCCATCGCAGAGACCCCCCCACCCCGGATCCCCAGCCTGGCTGGGCCGCCCCATCGCAGGGCCCCCCCCACTGGCTGGGCTGCCCCATCGCAGGGACCCCCCCCACTGGAACCCCCGCCTGGCTGGGCCGCCCCATCGCAGGGACCCCCCCACTGGATCCCCAGCCTGGCTGGGCTGCCCCATCGCAGGGACCCCCCCACCCCAGATCCCCAGGCTGGCTGGGCTGCCCCATCGCAGGGACCCCCCCACCCCACTGGCTGGGCCGCCCCATCGCAGGGACCCCCCACCCCAGATCCCCAGCCTGGCTGGGCTGCCCCATCGCAGGGCCCCCCCCCACTGGATCCCCAGCCTGGCTGGGCCGCTCCATCGCAGGGACCCAGCCCCCTCCTGCCCCCACTGGGACACCCCATTGCCCCCTGGACCGCTTTGCCCCGGTTCACGGGTGGCTGGATGCTCTATGATAGGGCCCCGACCCCCGGGCTGCCCCATCGCAGGGACCCAGCCCGCACCCGAGCGCCGCCCGCGGAGCCGGTTGCTGCCGCCGCCGGCCGGGCCCGCAGCCCGGGGCACCACCCACCTCCCGGCCGGTCCCCGCTCCGGCTCCGCCCGCTCGCCCCGGGCACCGAGCATGTGCGGCCCGGCCCGGCCCGAGCGCGGGGCGCTGGGAAACGTAGTCCCGGGGCGGCGGGTCCTTCCCCGCCCTCCCTCCACCCACAGCCCGGGGTGGGGAAGGGTGGAGAGGCGGACAGGGGGACAGATAGATAAGGGGGCGGACGGATGGACAGATGGACGGGGACAGATAGATTTGGGACCGGACAGATGGTGCCGAGGAGGGCGAGATGGCTGGATGTACATGGGGATGGCACAATGGATTGGGAGCTAGATACACCGGGGAGGTTGGCTAGATATGGGGATGGATGGGGCGATGGACAGGAGACAAACAGATAGGGGGTGGCTGGATAGAAATGGGGATTGGCAGCTGGTGGAGCAAGCGATGGATGGAAATGGGGGGATAGGGATGAGTGGATGAACTGAGAGCTGTGCCTGGGGGATGCCTGGATGTGGGGATGGAGAGCTGGCTGGCTGGATCGATTGACAGGTGTATGCGGGGAGATGGCTGGATGTGGGGATGGGAGAGTGAACTGAGAGCTGTGTCTGGGGGATGGCTGGATGTGGGGATGGCTGGATGAACTGAGCTGTGTCGGGGGGATGGCTGGATGTGGGGATGGCTGGATGAACTGAGCTGTGTCGGGGGGATGGCTGGATGTGGGGATGGCTGGATGAACTGAGCTGTGTCGGGGGGATGGCTGGATGTGGGGATGGCTGGATGAACTGAGCTGTGTCGGGGCGCTGCCTGGATGTGGGGATGGCTGGATGAACTGAGCTGTGTCGGGGGGATGGCTGGATGTGGGGATGGCTGGATGAACTGAGAGCTGTGTCGGGGGGATGGCTGGATGTGGGGATGGCTGGATGAACTGAGAGCTGTGTCGGGGGGATGGCTGGATGTGGGGATGGCTGGATGAACTGAGCTGTGTCGGGGAGATGGCTGGATGTGGGGATGGCTGGATGGACTGAGAGCTGTGTCGGGGGGATGGCTGGATGGGGGGATGGCTGGATGAACTGAGCTGTGTCGGGGGGATGGCTGGATGTGGGGATGGCTGGATGAACTGAGCTGTGTCGGGGAGATGGCTGGATGTGGGGATGGCTGGATGGACTGAGAGCTGTGTCGGGGGACGTAGAGCTGTGGGGATGGCGAGGTGGCTGGCTGGATCGATTGACAGGTGTATGCGGGGGGATGGCTGGATGGAGAGGGAGGTGGGTGTATATGGGGATGGATGATAAAGTGAAGCAGAGAGAGTGGAGGGATCAGGTCTCTAGGGCTACAACCATTTCTCTTCTCGGAAGCAAGCTCTTGGGTGGGTGCTTGAAGGCAGTGGGTCTCTGCTGTGCGTTCCTGGCCCACTGCAGAGGGAGCTCAGAGAAGGGGGCTGGCATAGCCACTCGCCCCCTGGATGTTCCTCTGCACCCCACTTTTTAACACAAGGGGGCATTTGCCCCTTTACTCTTCCCAACTGATCGAATACCCACTTCTGCCAAAACATTTGGGACGGCCAGGACAGGGCTTAAAAAAGAGACTGTCCTGGCCAAAAGGGGATGTGTGATCACCCTCTGTAGCTGGCCCCCCCTCAGGCCCAGCGTGGGGAGGGGTCAGAGCTGTAGCTGAGCCCCACACAGGCCCCGGGAGGGCAGGGGGGTTGTTTACACAGGGTTTCCCGGGGGTGGCAGTTGCAGTCACGCTCCCTCTGCGCTGGGCCCCGGTGTCTGGTTCCCGGCACCTCAGACACGACAGCCTCAGCCTTTGTTCCAGCCACAGGTCACGGGCCACCGAGCAGCAGAGAGACGCTGGACCACAGCGAGACACCTGGGCCGGGCCCGCGGGACCTGCCTGTGGGGGCAGGGCTGAGCTGGGGCCGGCTCGCCAGGGCCGGGCCAGGCACAGGGCCCCAGTGGGGCAGGGCTGAGCCAGGGCTCCCCTCGCCGGAGCTGGGCCAGGCACTGAGCCCCGATGGGCAGGGATGAGCCGGGGCTCCCTTCGCCAGGTCCAGGCTGGGCACTGGGCCCCGATGGGCAGGGCTGAGCTGGTCTCCCCCTCGCAAGGGCCGGGCACAGGGCCCCGATGGGCAGGGCTGAGCTGGGGCCGGCTCGCCAGGGCCGGGCCAGGCACAGGGCCCCAGTGGGGCAGGGCTGAGCCAGGGCTCCCCTCGCCGGAGCTGGGCCAGGCACTGAGCCCCGATGGGCAGGGATGAGCCGGGGCTCCCTTCGCCAGGTCCAGGCTGGGCACTGGGCCCCGATGGGCAGGGCTGAGCTGGTCTCCCCCTCGCCAAGGCCGGGCCCAGAGCCCCGATGGGCAGGGCTGAGCCGGGCACTGAGCCCCCATGGGCAGGGCTGAGCCAGGCTCCCCCTCGCCAGGGCCGGGCACAGGGCCCCGATGGGCAGGGCTGAGCCGGACACAGGGCCCTGATGGGCAGGGCTGAGCCAGGCTCCCCCTCGCCAGGGCTGAGCCGGGCACTGAGCCCCGATGGGCAGGGCTGAGCCAGGCTCCCCCTCGCCAGGGCCGGGCCCAGAGCCCCCATGGGCAGGGCTGAGCCAGGCTCCCCCTCGCCAGGGCTGAGCCGGGCACTGAGCCCCGATGGGCAGGGCTGAGCCAGGCTCCCCCTCGCCAGGGCCGGGCCCAGGGCCCCGATGGGCAGGGCTGAGCCAGGCTCCCCCTCGCCAGGGCTGAGCCGGGCACTGAGCCCCGATGGGCAGGGCTGAGCCAGGCTCCCCCTCGCCAGGGCCGGGCCGGGCCCAGGGCCCCGATGGGCAGGGCTGCAGCCAGCTCCCGGCTCACTTTCTCCTGCCCTGGCCCTGTTCCCCTCAGTCCTGGGCACGTCGAGGGGCCCCTGAGCATGAGGCCTGTGGCAGTGGTGGCCGGGGGCAGGAAGGCCGCCCACGACACATCTGTCTGTCCTTGCAGGGCCACTGTCATGTGCTCCATGCATGAGCCGCCAGCCATGACAGGGGAAACCAGAGCCCGGGGGGTGTGTGCCGCATCACAGAGCAGCCAGGCACCAGCAAGGGGGGCTCTGGCGCCTTCGGGGCAGCTCTGTGTGGGGCTGGACCCATGGCCGTGCCCTGGCAGAGCAGCTGGAGCCCAGCGCGGCCAGCCTAGCCAGTGCCCAGGGCCCGGGCTCTGTGGGAGTCCCTGTCTCCCCAGCTGGGCAGGTCTCCGCTGGGACTGCCCCCCTGGGAGAGCTGCTAGGGCTGTGCCGAGCCGGCTGCCGCCCCCGCGCGCACTCGCCGGCCCAGCTGGCGTCTCTGGGGACGGAAACGTGCAGTGACACTTTCCATTTCACACCACGCCAGGCTGCGCGGGGGTGGGGTGCTGCCGTCCCAGTGGCAGGGAGCATGGCTGGAGCCCATGAGATGGCAGAGGGGGTCGTGTACGCCGACATCTCCTTCCCCCCACCTGCCCCGACAGCAGGTAACGGACCCCTCCCGCCTCTCAGAGGGCTAGGCCTGCGACAAAGGTGCTGGCGGCGTGGGGCGGGGACAGGGCGGCACTGGGGGGTCATTAAAGCTGGGGTCACAGCTAAGGGACCCTCACTCCAGAGACACACCACACACAGCCACCCTGCCCGTGAGACCGGCTGCTCTCGGAGCAGGGGCCAAGGTGCTGCGGATCTGACTCCTATTCCCAGCTCTGTGGCCCTGGGCGAGCTCCGGCCCCTCTCCCTGCCTGGGTTTCCAGGCTGCAGTGGTGGGGATGCTGAAGTGCTTCTCCCAGGGCCGAGGCACTGATGCCTGTGAAGCTGTGAGCTCCCTGGGGGGACAGCCAGAGCCAGGGAAGGGGCAAAACACCCTAGAGCAGAGACTCAACCACAGGGGATTCCCTGACAGGGCAGGCTGAGCTGGCAGCCCTCCCCCAACCTCACCCTGCCACACTGAGCCCCCCCAGGGATCTCCCCCCCGCCAGCAATCCATGTGCTGGGACCCAGGGAGAACCCACCATGCTGAGGCCTCCCAAAAGCTCCTCTAGTTGTTACCTGGGGGACTCTGCTGTGCTGAGCTCCCCGCAGCAGTGACCCAGCCGGACTCTCTCTCCTTTAGCCCTGCAGCGGCTCCCCTCATCATCCTGGCGGCGGGTGGCTCTCGGCCTGGCTCTCCTGTGCATCCTGCTCCTGGCAGCGCTGCTCGGCCTGGGCCTGCACCTGCACCGTGAGTATGGGCAGCGGCCAGTCACTGCAGCACCTGCCCCACATGGCCCAGGGGGGTCAGGATCCTGCTCGGAGCCAGGGCCAGCTGGGTGCTGGGGTGGGAGCTGTGCAAAGGTTCCCAGAGAACTAGCCCGGGGCAAGTAGCCACAAAGCAGCTGCATGGGATAGCCAGCTTCTGGCCTCCTCCCTCAGCCCCTCGAGAGGGGGAGCTCTCACCAGCTGCTGCCTGGGCTGCAGGGTGGCAGATGAAATTCAATACAACCAATGCAAAGTTGTGCCCAGAGAAAGGAGTCACTCGAACCCCTCCGCCAAACCTGCTCAGCACAGCACTGTGCCTGCAAAACATCCGCTGCGAAAGGCCCTGGCTGGAGAATTCTCCAGTGCCATCGTACAGCGCAGCGGGATGCTGGTACTGCGCGGTCAGAGGGTGTTCAGAGACCAGTCACCGCGGGGCGAGCTTGCCCTCAGGAGAGGCTGAAAGGCCGAGCCTGGGCGGGGTACGGAGGAGAGGCCTGAGGGGGACAAAGGGGCCCAGACTAACCTGCCGGGTAGGGATGGGACACTGGGAACGTCTCTTCTCCCTGGCTCATAACACGGGGGCAAGGGCCCAGCCAGGGGGTCAGAGGCAACAAACCTGAAACAGACAAGGAAACACCTTTGACGTGTACCTGGGGAACTCCCTGCCCCATGACACACTGAGCCCAATAGCTCAGCAGGAACCAGATGAGGGTTAAGCATTGCGTGGCTAACGCGGGCGCCCAGCGCTCCAGCAGAGAGGAGACGAGCTTTGAGATGGGATGTAATCCCTGTGACCGCAGGGCCTGAGCCCAGCCCTAACCGGCAGGGTGGGGGAACTCCCTGTCCTGTCCCCTGTCTAGGCGGCCAGGCTAGAGGGGCCCCTGGGCCGAGCCAGGCTGGCAGTTCCTGTGTTCATAGTCTGCAACTTTAGGGCGAGTGGGGAGCTGTGCCCTGAAGCTGAGGAGCATGGAGCAGAGCCTCGAGCACAGGCTGCAGCAGCAGGAGAGGTTCCTGGCAGGTACGCGAGTGAGGCAGGGTCCTGGGAAAGGCTTGGGGAGGGTCTCGCCGTCCCCCAGAGTCAGCCCGGCTCCCAGCCCTGTAGGAGTGGGGAGCCCAGAGTCCTTCCCCACTGGCTTTGGGCACCATCAACCTAGGCCTCGTGTCTAGCACTCCAGCACGCCCCCACCCCACCCCACCCCACCCCCAGCTGTGCCTGGCTGCTCACCACCTCCTGGGCAGGAAGCAGCACCAAGCCCTCAACGGCCTGAGAGCCAGAGCGCTGGGAGACCCCCCTGGCTCATCCCAGGACCCCCGATCCGCTGTGGGATCCTGGGGTGGGGCCCTCCGTGGCTGAGGCAGGGCAGTATGCACCCCAGGGCTGGGGCAGAGGCAGGTCTGGAGCCCAGCTGTAGCATGGGCTGGGCTCCCTGGTTTTCTCCACACAGGGCGGTGCCGGTTCTGCCCAGCCGGCTGGCTCGGGGACGCTGGGAAGTGCTATTACTTCTCTTCGGCCAAGAGGGACTGGGCCAAGAGCAAAGAGGATTGCTGCTCCCGCGGCGCCCAGCTCGTCACCGTCAGAGCCAACGCCACGCTGGTGAGTGCTCGGCGCGAGGGCCAGGCCAGCTGCACCGTGGGGCCATGGACTGAGGTGCTGCCCAAACCTGCTCCTGGCCCTGCACCCAGCCACCCTCCCCTCCCCGGCCACGGTGCTGAATGCCGGGAGGAGCCGGCAAAGGGAGTACAGGCCCCTGCCCCACACTTTCCGGGGCAAGGCCTAGTGCAGGGAGGAGGCGTCTGGCACTGGGCTGGCAGGTTGTTGGCAGATTTCATTGGTCACCCGGCACAGAGGATTTTGCCTTTGCCAGTGTAATTCCAGCATGTAGACAGAGGGGGCGTCCTTCCCGCACGGGGTGATGGGAGATCTCCAGGGAACACTCACATGCCACAGCGAGCAGAGCAGGCTCAGCAGGAGGCGCTCTCCCTGCACAGTCAGGGCTGCGCTGGGGGTGCTGCAGTGCAGAGCAGGCTCAGCAGGAGGCGCTCTCCCTGCACAGTCAGGGCTGCGCTGGGGGTGCTGCAGTGCAGAGCAGGCTCAGCAGGAGGCGCTCTCCCTGCACAGTCAGGGCTGCGCTGGGGGTGCTGCAGTGCAGAGCAGGCTCAGCAGGAGGCGCTCTCCCTGCACAGTCAGGGCTGCGCTGGGGGGTGCTGCGGTGCAGGGGGCTCAGCAGGAGGCGCTCTCCCTGCACAGTCAGGGCTGCGCTGGGGGGTGCTGCAGTGCAGAGCAGGCTCAGCAGGAGGCACTCTCCCTGCACAGTCAGGGCTGCGCTGGGGGTGCTGCAGTGCAGAGCAGGCTCAGCAGGAGGCGCTCTCCCTGCACAGTCAGGGCTGCGCTGGGGGTGCTGCAGTGCAGAGCAGGCTCAGCAGGAGGCGCTCTCCCTGCACAGTCAGGGCTGCGCTGGGGGGTGCTGCGGTGCAGGGGGCTCAGCAGGAGGCACTCTCCCTGCACAGTCAGGGCTGCGCTGGGGGTGCTGCAGGGCAGGGCTCAGCAGGAGGCGCTCTCCCTGCACAGTCAGGGCTGCGCTGGGGGGTGCTGCAGTGCAGGGCAGGGCTCAGCAGGAGGCGCTCTCCCTGCACAGTCAGGGCTGCGCTGGGGGTGCTGCAGTGCAGAGCAGGCTCAGCAGGAGGCGCTCTCCCTGCACAGTCAGGGCTGCGCTGGGGGTGCTGCAGTGCAGAGCAGGCTCAGCAGGAGGCGCTCTCCCTGCACAGTCAGGGCTGCGCTGGGGGTGCTGCGGTGCAGGGGGCTCAGCAGGAGGCGCTCTCCCTGCACAGTCAGGGCTGCGCTGGGGGTGCTGCGGTGCAGGGGGCTCAGCAGGAGGCGCTCTCCCTGCACAGTCAGGGCTGCGCTGGGGGGTGCTGCAGTGCAGGGCAGGGCTCAGCAGGAGGCGCTCTCCCTGCACAGTCAGGGCTGCGCTGGGGGTGCTGCGGTGCAGGGAGCAGGGGGGTCAGCAGGAGGCGCTCTCCCTGCAGTCAGGGCTGCGCTGGGGGGCGCTGCAGTGCAGGGCAGGGCTCAGCAGGAGGCGCTCTCCCTGCACAGTCAGGGCTGCATTCTGATACCGGGCAAACCCACGTCCGGTTCTGTCCCAGCTCTGGCCAGGAGACAACGCAGCCCAAAAGAGGCGTCGGTATAAACCGGGCGAGTGGGCTCCCTGCGTGGGGCGCTCCCAGGAGGGTGCTGGCCCGTGGGAGTCACTGCTGGCCCAGCAGAGCACCGGGGGCACGGTGCTGCTAGAGGTGCCGTTCAGACACACAGTCAAGGCACCGACGGCCGTGCCCAGTGCAGGCGGCGTGAGAAGCACAGAGGCGCTGGGTATTTGCCCAAACCCCATTGTTGCCACTAGCTTAGTAACAATGGTGGCTCCTGGCAGCAGGGCCGGCGTCCTTCCCTGCAGACAGAGCCCTGCTTCTCCCAGCCTGCTGGGCTTGGGCCCGAGACCACGGCTGCTCACCAGGCAGATGGGTGGTCTGTGCAGGCGGGCACTGCCCACACCTCGCGCCAGTGAGAGCGAGCTGCCCCTGGGACTGCGCCTGTCCACTCGTCCACACTGCTCTGCCCGCAGCTGCTTGGGCTGCTTAGTGCAGCATGTGCGTGTGCACACGTGTGTGAGTATGTGCACGCGTGTGACAGGGAGCTGGGGCTCACACTCACCGGCTCCGTGTGCGGCAGGCCTTCCTGCAGCGCGTGTCCAAGAGCAACACGTTCCACATTGGGCTGAAGAAGGAACGTGCCGGGCTTGACTGGAAGTGGGTGGACGGCTCCGCACTGAACAGGTAAGCCCCAGGCCTCGGCCCCAGGGCCCTCCCCTACCAGGGCTGCCAAGAGAACTGCCCCCTGGGGCCTCCTCCAGGACCCTGGGGTGCTGGGACGTTCCCACGGCTCCGGGGAGCTGAGGACAATCCAGGCAGAGGAGCTGTACGCAGCCAGCTCTCCTCAGCTCCCCCACCCCCCCGCCTGCTACGCAGGCTGCACAGACCTCCCCCCCCCGCCCCACACACATCCCCTCCGCGCTCAGGGAGGGGCTGGGAGCAGGGTCTCCAACAGGTTGTAGCTGATCCCTGGGGGCTCCCCTCACCTCCTGTCCTGCCTGAGCTGCGCCAACATGGTGGATTTGTTTGCACCCCCAGGTGCCCCCATCCTACAGCTGGCACCAGGAGGGGCAGTGCCCGCCTTGCCCATGGCCTCAGCCAGGCTGCAGCAGAGCCAGACCAGACTAGATAGGCCCATGGGCTCATGGTTTGTGATGGTGCGGTTCTGGCGGGACCCAACTGAGGTGCCAATTCAGGACCAATTGCTCAGAGCAGGGCAGTCACAGCCCCAAGCTGGGGTTTTTCCACCTCTAAGGCAAACCAAACCAGCCAGACACAGAGGACTTTGGTCTCACCCCACTGGCTAACCACAAGTGTCACAAGTGATTCCCTTAGACACTCCAGTTTCCCAGTATCACCACCAGTGCCACTCGTTATGGGGACGAATGGTTATGAAAACCAACACCCCAATAAAAGAAAACGGTTCTCTTGATCCCAAAGAATCAAGCCCCAGACCCAGGTCAATATACACATCAGATCTTACCCACAAATCACGCTGTTGCCAATCCTTTAGAATCTAAAATCTAAAGGTTTATTTACAAAGGGAAAAAGGTAGAGATGAGAGCTAGAATTGGTTAAGTGGAATCAATCACATACAGTGATGGCAAAGTTCTTAGTTCAGGCTTGTAGCAGTGATGGAGTAAACTGCAGGTTCAAATCAAGTCTCTGGAGCATCCCCCGCTGGGATGGGTCATTCAGTCCTTTGTTCAGAGCTTCAGTTTGTAGCAAAGTCCCTCCAGAGGTAAGAAGCAGGATTGAAGACAAGATGGAGATGAGGCATCAGCCTTTTATAGAAGCAGCAAAGAATCCTGTGGCACCTTATAGACTAACAGATGTTTTTGCAGCATGAGCTTTCGTGGGTGAATACCCACTTCTTCGGATACTTGCATCCAAAGAAGTGGGTATTCACCCACGAAAGCTCATGCTGCAAAAACATCTGTTAGTCTATAAGGTGCCACAGGATTCTTTGCTGCTTCTACAGAACCAGACTAACACGGCCACCCCTCTGATACTTGACAGCCTTTTATAGTCTCTTTTCCAGGTATAAGAACCTCTGTCCTTACTGTGGAAAATTACAGCAAAATGGAGTCTGGAGTCACATGGGCCAGTCCCTGCACTTTGCTGAGTCACAAGGCGTGTTGCCTTCTCTCCATGGGTCAATTGTGTAGCTGATGGTCCTTAATGGGCCATCAAGCAGGCCAGGAGGCAGAGCTAACACCAACTTGTCTGGAATGTTTCCCAGAAGCACAGCACAAAGTTGAAATACAGACAGAACAGAGCCAATACTTATAACTTCAACTAAAAATGATACATGCACCCAGACAGCAAAATCATAACCAGCAACCCATAGCCTGGTCTTAGACACCTTATATGACCCCCTTTACATAAGATTTGGTGCCACTGCAGGACCTTGGTTGCAACCATGTTCTATATGGTCCCAGTTCATATCAACGTCACACCCCCAACGCAAAATTGATGCAGGAAGGGATGACAAAACATCACTGACTGCATCCCAAGAGCCCCCTTTCCTTGGGTCTGTCTCACTACAGCTAGTGTTGGGCTAGAGGCCGTACCAGCGTATAACCGAAATGGTTTACCAAAGTCATGTTCAATAATATGATTGAATCTCTTTACAAACTCAGGGTAAAACTTGGTTTGAACAACAGTGGATTGGATCTGCTTTTGCTTAAGAAAAGTTATTGGCTGATGGGGTGGGCTCTCTGTGCTAACAGCTATTAGCAAGTCTTTCTTCTCCCTGCCAGCCAGGTAATTTGCATCAACACAACACCAGTTTTTAACTTCTTAGCTGCTACCAATTCCAAGGCTGGACTCTGTCTTACAGAGATACCACACAAATCCAAAGCGTCTGAGGGTGAGCGTTTGCTGGCTTTCCCCTGCATCCATAAAACTGTTCTGCTCTGAAACACCAGTAACTGAATCTGTCCTTAGACCCTGAAGCACAGACTGCTCACTCCCAGAATCAGTCTGGAGACAGTCCTGTCCCAACACCATGGTCTTCCCAACAAGCTGGCCACACACAGCCACGTGGTTATAGGGCTGCTCAATTTTCTTAACAGCTCTTACTCCATCTGAGACCTTTTCAAAGCTGCCCACACTGGATCTCTCAAAAGGGAAGTCAGTGAATCCATTTAGAACAGAAAATGTCTGGCTGTTAGGAACTGAAACTTCCTTGATTAAATCGCTTTCACACCCTTCAGTTGCAGCAAACTGCTTGCACAGGCTACCATGAGGATTCCTTTCCCTATGAGCTTCTCTAAGCAGCAATTCACCCCTCAGAAATTCTGCCCTTACCCTCTTCACCCAGGGCTTGCTCTAAAGGAAACACTTCCCTGAGCAACCACAGACTCTTTCTGGGTCTCACTTACATTCAGAATCACCTCAGGCCCATCAGGCAGATTCCTACACAATCCCCTTTCAGGCAAACTCACAGACTTTCTAGATAACAGGTTAGAAGCACTCTCCTTCCCTTAGTCACACACAAGCTCAGGAATCTTTCCCTTCTTGCTACAAGTTGTCAAACTGTCAGTAGGTAACACAATTAAATCACCTTTCTGCTCTCCTTGTGCCCTGGCTAGGGTATCACCCTGATCAGACAGAGTTGCTACACCCTTTTCCAACCACACATTAGCAACTGGCAAAATACAAGCACCAGAATTGTCTGTTCTTTGGGATTTTGCTAAGACACTAACTGGATGCAACCTAGTCACAGGGCCATTCTCCCCAGTGGACACAAATTTAGGACCATTCCCTTCCTGGGCTTTAGCTGTATCCACAACCAACTCTGAGACAACTGCACTATTCTCAACCATCACAGGCTGAAAGGCCCCTTCTGTCTGCTCCACAGACACAGAAGAGCCGGAGACACATTCTCCTTCACCAGACACACAGCTTGGGATCTCATTTCCCTTGTCCCAGCACACAGGGCTGTTCACAGACAACTGCTTGGAGACCAAGGTAGCTCCCTCCATAGGCAAGTCAATACCCCTGACAGAGACAGGCACATTCCCTTCACTGTCACATTTCTCCTCACAGGAAACAGGTAAGGGATAAGGACACTCATCTTCCACTATCCCTGTCTGCCCAAACTGCTGATTGGACAAAGCCATCAGCTCACAAGGCTGCCCAGGCTCCTTCAAACTTTCCTTACCAGGCACATTGCCACTCCCAACAGATAAGCTGCTGCTTTTTTCACTACACTGAGCTACTTCCAGCAAATCACAGTTACCCATTTCAGGTTCCCCTTTACAAGCTGTACTAGCCACCAATCTATTACCCATTACAGATCTACCCTCTCCTTCCTCAGTTAGGGCTTCCACCTGACCATTTACTTTAATTTGCTCCTGAGAAACATTTCCCTCACCAATGAGATCTTTCTGCTCTTGATCTAACTCCAGATTCACTTCTGAGACATCAGACAGACATTCAGAAACTCCATTCACAGACACACTGCTTTCTTGCACAGACAAACAGCTATTACCCACCAGGTTAGAATCCCCTCTCCATAGCCATAGCAAAACTGGTTAAACACAGAAAACAGCCCAGAGTAATACCACATATCAACACAGTTATAAACTGGATTGTCAAGAGGATAAAGTTTCTGCTGTTCTTCCCTTGCTTTTTTGACTTGGAGCTGAAGTCTGGCAGTTTCTTGTTGCATCTTGTGAGTTTCCTGTTGCATCTTGTGAGTCTCCTGTTCAGCAGCCAGCAGCTCCAGACGCCCCTTACGAGCTTTTTCTTCTCTCTTAGCAGCCTCTTTCTCTCAGCAGCTTCTTTCTCCAGCTGGGCCAAGGCTTGCTTCTCTTTCATTCAAATTTCTGCCAGTTTTTGCTCATGTTCAAGCTGCAGGCTGTCCATCAGGGCTTGCAGTTTCATTGCTTTTGCTGATGCTTTCTGGCTCATGGTCACTGATCTTTAACCAACCAAACTCTCAATCCCAAATTTCAAATTTGGATAGCGTGGGGTTCTGGCCCAAAGCTTAATTGACCTGGTTGTGTGGATCCAAGCACGACTACACCACTGTGACGATGCGGTTCTGGCGGGACCCAACTGAGGTGCCAATTCAGGACCAATTGCTCAAACAGGGCAGTCACAGCCCTAGGCTGGGGTTTTTCCACCTCTAAGGCAAACCAAACCAGTCAGACAAAGAGGACTTCGGTTCCACCCCACTGGCTAACCACAAGTCACACAAGCAATTTCCTTAGACACTCCAGTCTCCCAGTATCACCACCAGTGCCACTCGTCCTGGGGATGAATGGTTATGAAAACCAACACCCCAATAAAAGAGTTGGTTAAATGAAATCAATTACATACAGTAATGGCAAAGTTCTTGGTTCAGGCTTGTAGCAGTGATGGAGTAAACTGCAGGTTCAAATCAAGTCTCTGGAACATCACCCGCTGGGATGGGTCATTCAGTCCTTTGTTCAGAGCTTCAGTTTGTAGCAAAGTCCCTCCACAGGTAAGAAGCAGGATTGAAGACAAGATGGAGGAGATACAGCTGCCTTTTATAGCATTTTCCAGGTGTAAGAACCTCTTTGTCCTTACTGTGGAAAATTACAGCAAAATGGAGTCTGGAGTCACATGGGCAAGTCCCTACATACTTTGCTGAGTTACAATGTGTATCTGCCTCCTCTCCATGGGTCAGTTGTGTAGCTGATGGTCCTTAATGGGCCATCAAGCAGGCCAGGCAGAGCTAACACCAACTTGTCTGGGGTGTCACCCAGAAGCACAGAACAAGTTTGAAATACAGACAGTATAGAGCCAATAGTCATAACTTCAACTACAAAATGACACATGCACACAGACAGCATAATCATAACCAGCAACCCAGAACCTGGTCTTAGACACCTTAGATGACCCCCTTTACGTAAGATTTGGTGCCACTGCAGGACCTTGGTTGTTGCAACCATGTTCTGTATGGTCCCAGATTATATCAATAACATCACATGGTTCTCATGACCAAGAGGGCTCCCAGGGACAATCCCCTCGGATACCCTGCTGCTGCCTCCTGGGGGCCCAGGGGGCCCCTGAGCTGCAGTTTGCATCTGGTTTCTGGTGCCCCAGCCCAGGTCTGTCAGAGCCCCTGTGTGATGGAGGGTTGGGTGTTGCCCCCAGGGATCTCCATGACGGAGGCCCCAGGATACGTCCTGACGTTGCAGTCGCTGACGCTGCCTGTTGTGTTCTCTCTGCCCAGGCTCTTCCCAGTGATGCGCTCCACCGCCTCCTACCTGGCCTGTGGGAGGGTGTCGGGCCGAGGGCTGTCGGGCGGGTCGTGCACAGACCCCTGCCGCTGGATCTGTGAGCAGAGTGCCCTCACCTTGCAGTGGGGCCTCGGCTCTGCCCCTCCCACTTTCCTGTGGGGGAACACGACCTACACCTGCATCGATCCGCAGTGAGAGCGGCCGAGGGCCCAGCCCCGGGACCCTGCCCCTGGTGACCTGCTCCCCTCTACTCCCAGTCCTCCTCCCCTCAGGACCCCGGTGACCCATACGCCCCCACCCCCGGGAGCCTGCCGCACTGTCTCCCCTCCCCAGACTGCCCCCCCCAGGAAGCCTGCTGCCCAGGTCCAGACCCCCCAACGAAGGCCCCACACTCCTGCCTCCCCAGGTCCCCCGCTGCCCAGGACATGCCCTGCAGCATGTGCTCTGCCGCACACGGCCCATGCCAGCGCTGGCTGAGTCTGATCCCGGGCTGGAGTGCGGGGCAAGGCCGGGCACGGTGCGGCATCGACACACGAACAGCAGCAGCTCCTGACATATCCCGGCCTCAGCCCAGGCTCCAGCTGGCCCAGACTGTGGCTGCCGCCCGCCCCGGGGTCTGGGCTCCCCTGAGCCCATCAGGCCCATGCTCCACTCCGACCAGCGGCCCCAGGTACTGCCCAGGCCCGGACCGTCAGAGCAATTACCGGGTCAATCCCCCGCTCCGTCAGAGCCAGAACGTCGCTCTCTGGCCCCCGACAGCTGCACTCCTCTGGGGCAACGCAGACTGCAGGGTCCAGGTGTGACGCAGGGGGGGCGGGGCGGGGCGGGGCGGACTGACCGGGGAACGTGTCTAGTTTTACTGGGGCTGTCTGCATGGGGAGGGGAGAGCAGGGCTGACTTTAGGGGAGGGACGGTGCCTGAGCCTCTAACCTGAGCCAGGAGGGGGGTTGGAGCCAGGTGACACCTTTGCCTGGGAAAATGGACAAAGGCGGGAGGAGGAGCCAGGGGCAGGGGGAGTGAGATGGGGCAGGGGGAGTGAGATGGGGGAGGGGTTGTTTTTTCAGTCTTGGGCTGGCTGGGGAATCGGAGGGAACCCCGAGGTTGGGGTCTAAGTTCCCTACCCCCAGGATGGACCTGACTGAGGGGTCCTGTGTTCTGTACCTACAAAGCCTGCTTGGGACTGTGTTCCTGTCGTCTAATAAACCTTCTGTGTTACTGCCTGGCTGAGCGTCACGGTGAATCGCAGGAAGCCGGGGGTGCCGGGCCTGACTCCCCCACACTCCGTGATACCAGGGCACAGCGCGTGAGCTGGGACCCAGCATGCCCGGGCGAGGGGACCGGCTGCGGCATGAGCTTCCGGAGATCAAGTGAATCCGGAGTCAGAGCCTCTCTAGGGAACTCTGCAACACCTTCCTCTGCGACAAGGCTTTCCCCATACGAGAAACCTTCACAATGCTGAGCCCCCCTCCCCCCCACTGCATCCCCCAACCCCTGGCCCTGCCCCAAGCACAGATTCTATCCCCAAAGGGGAAGAGTGCCAGAGGCTCCATGAAACCCCCCAGGGACCGCGCTGTCGCTCTAGATTTGATGGAGAAGGCACCCAGATGCAACGGTGATGGGCAGCAGCAGCCGGGGCGGGGGGCAGGGGGGCTGTTTCCCCCACCTCTGTACAGCTCACCAATAAAACAGGAAAATGTTGCCCTGTCACCTTCTCTGGGGAGCCGGTGTGTCAGGGAGGGGGGACCCTGCATCGATCCCATTGAGCGTATCCAGGGAACCTCTCCCCCACCCAGCCACTGGGGCTCAGAGCCCAGCCGCGGCGTGGAGCATCAGTCCCACACCCACCTCTCAGCAGAGGGTGAGCGACAGGCACCGGGCTGGGGGCTCCTCCCAGGACAGCACAGAGCCGGGCAGTAGCTGAGCCCTGTCCCAGGCCTTTTCTGGGGCCAGGCCCCTGCTGGCTGGGGCTGCTGGGCTCGCTGGACTCGCCCTGCGCTGCCAGGATGGGCAGTAGCCTGCAGCCACAGAGGATCCTGGGTAGCAGACGAGGGGGCCCATTGGGGACGTTCCATTGCCCGTGCGCCAGCAGAGGCTGGATCGCAGCGGCGGGGGGCGGGAAGGGCTGGGCTTGTGCTGGGGGGGGCACGGTGCTGGCGGGTGGGTGTGGGTGTGCGTGTCCGGCTGACTTGCAGTCCCACACAGAGGCAGCTGCAAGCTGCAGCAAAAGGCAGAGCAGAGCCAGGCTGCACTGCAGCATCCCTGTGCCAGCCCCCAGTCTCCCCACCACGGTGCCATGGCCTGAGCTGCCGGCAGAGCCAGGGCGGAGAGCTGTACCTGCAGTGCCGGGGGGAGCCAGGGATGCAGCCCTGGTGAATCCGGGAGGAGCAGCTGGAAGCCACGTGGCTGGGGAGTGATGCTGCCCTGGCCAGGAGAAAGGCCAACGTGAAGTGGGAGCAATGGAGAAAACGGAGGGTCCTCGTGTCCCTGGGAGAAACGTCCCCCTGCGAGGCAGACGCAGGCCAGAGCCCAGGCAGACAAGGAGCCCGGCAGTGGGCCAGACCCCCTGGGGGTCTCACTCTTCCTCCAGAATAAGCCATGTGGTGTCACCGCCTCCTAGACTGAGTCTCTGGGGTCCAGCCCCCCTCTTGGCGCTGTGAGCTCTGCCCAGCGAGTCCACCTGAGACAGAGCCTGGGAGAGACGCGTCCACTCTTTAGTGAGTGACACACCCAGCCAGTGTCTGCAGTGACAAATTGGGAATACTTTGTAATTGTATGAAGCCTGTGTGTGCCTCAGTTTCCCCTCTCTGCTGCATTATTACCTGGTGGATGGAAGGGGACTGTTTGCTCTCAGGGCAGGTGAACAGACATGGGGTGGGACTAGCTGTCTGGGCCTTAATCCCCACATCAGTGGAGCATCTGAGAAGACCCGGGCAGATCCAATCGCCAAGACATTGGCACCTAGCACCCACCGCCCGAGGGGGATATGGACTGTCCCCCCGCTCCTTAGGGAAACTGAACAATCCCCAGCTGGAGAACAGGACTGGGGAGGAAGGAGGTGGGGGATCAGAGCTGGCAGGAGTCGGGCTCTCACCTGGAGTCTGATGGAAGAGATCAGACAGAGCTTGCCCCAAGGGTTCCCCACAGCATGGCTGGGCTCTGGGCTGGCCAGACTGGAGGATGCTCCAACCGTCAGTTCTCTGGGCTACCCTAAGGGCTCCCTGTGCTGTGTCCAGGTGTCACGGAGTCTGGGGGAGACAAGGCCCCGCACCCCCGGCTTCCTGCAATTCACCGTAACCCTCAGCCAGCCAGTAAAGCAGAAAGTTTATTTAGACGACAGGAACACAGTCCAAGGCAGATCTTGCTGGTACAGACCACAGGACCCCCTCAGTTAGGTCCATCTTGGGGCCCCAGGTGCACCACAGCCCCATTGGGAAGCCTGAGCCCCATCTGGGCTCCCCTCCATTTCCCAGCCAGCTCCAAACTGAAACCCCCTCCAGCCCCTCCTCCTCTGCTCAGTTCCTTTCCCGGGCCAGAAGGTCACCTGACCTCTTTGTTCTCCCCCACCTTTAGCATCCCCTTGCAGGGGGGAAGGGCCCCGGCCATTAGTTGCCAGGAGACAGAGTGTCGGCCATTTATGCACACTGGCCTTTATCCCACCACCTAGAGACTTAAGAAATGCACAGGGGAAACTGAGGCACCCACACAGTATTCAGAGGAAACATTAAGAACAATCCCACTTCGTCACACCAGCACGGCGATGTCGGTCGGGGTGACGTCCTCGCGCTCTGAGCTGACAGAGCCAGGCTGGCAGAACGGTCAGTGTCGGCCCCAGGCCTCCATGGCAGCGACTCACAAAGTCTCCAGCTTCAACCACAGACCAGGCCAGAGGCTTCTCTTCCCAGCGCCCTGCCCTCTGCATGGAGCCGGTGCCGGGGCGTAGCTCCCAGGGCAGGGACGGCGTCTCCGTCCCTGTCTGAGCAGCACCTTGCACATGGCCAGGGGTGGCAGGGGCGGCTCTAGGATTTCCGCCGCCCCAAGCAGGGCGGCACACCGCGGGGGGCGCTCTAGCGGTCGCCAGTCCCGCGGCTCCGGTGGACCTCCCACAGACGTGCCTGCGGAGGGTCCGCTGGCCCCGCGGCTCCGGTGAACCTCCCGCAGGCACGCCTGCGGATGCTCCACCGGAGCCGCGGGACCAGCGGCCCCTCCGCAGGCACGTCTGCGGGAGGTCCACCGGAGCCGCCTTCCGCCCTCCCGCTGGGACGCCACCCCAAGTGCGCGCTTGGCGCGCTGGGGTCTGGAGCCGGCCCTGAGGGGTGGAAATCAATGCTGCAGCTCTTGCCAGTGGACAAGCTGCTCTGCTCTCCCCCAGAGTCACCCAGCCACAGAGGTCCCTGCCCGGTAACCCCGGTGGGGTCTGGAGCGACTCTGCCTCCATCAGGCTGGGCATCTCTGTACAGAGCGTGGGGTGAATCGCTCCAGCCCCGGGCCAGGGGCCTTTCCTGTCAGTTCATTAGATCCAGGGGAGGGGTCGGGACTTTCTCTGCTTGGAGCCAGTAAAAGGGAAGTTGGCTGCTGGCGAGAGCCCGTCAGCGCTTGGCCGGCCCCAGCTGCTCACAGCCCCATGCAAACTTCTGCTTCCTGCTATCTGTGAGATCACTTTTCTCCTGCCGCAGAGCGAGTGAGCCAGCTCCTCTGCCAGCGCCGCGGGCACAGCCGGTTCCTCCGCAGCCAGCGCCAACTGGGCACTGCCGGTCCCTGCACAGCCAGCACCGCGGGCACAGCCGGTCCCTGCACAGCCAGCGCCAACTGGGCACAGCCGGTTCCTCCTCTGCCAGTGCCGCGGGCACAGTCGGTTCCTCTGCAGCCAGCGCCAACTGGTCACAGCCGGTCCCTCCTCTGCCAGTGCCGCGGGCACAGCCGGTTCCTCTGCAGCCAGCGCCAACTGGGCACTGCCGGTCCCTCCTCTGCCAGTGCCGCGGGCACAGCCGGTCCCTTCGCAGCCAGCGCCAACTGGTCACAGCCGGCCCCTCCTCTGCCAGTGCCGCGGGCACAGCCGGTCCCTCCGCAGCCAGCGCCAACTGGTCACAGCCGGCCCCTCCTCTGCCAGCGCCGTGGGCGCAGCCGGTCCCTCTGCAGCCAGCGCCAACTGGGTGCAGCCGGTCCCTGCACAGCCAGCGCTGCGGGCAGAGCCGGTCCCTCCTCTGCCAGTGCTGCGGGCACAGCCGGTCCCTCCACAGCCAGCGCCAACTGGGCACAGCCGGTTCCTCCACAGCCAGCGCCGCGGGCACAGCCGGTCCCTGCACAGCCAGCGCCAACTAGGCACAGCCTGTCCCTGCACAGCCAGCGCCAACTGGACACAGCCGGTCCCTCCGCAGCCAGCGCCAACTGGGCACAGCCGGTCCCTGCACAGCCAGCACCACGGGCACAGCCGGTCCCTGCACAGCCAGCGCTGCGGGCACAGCCGGTCCCTGCACAGCCAGCACCAACTGGGCACAGCCGGTCCCTCCACAGCCAGCGCCGCGGGCGCAGCCGGCCCCTCCCCAGTGAGCCCCGCGGGCGCAGCCAGCCCCTCCCCAGTGAGCCCCGCGGGCGCAGCCGGCTCCCCGATGGCCCAGGGCGTCGTTTATGCCGACCTGAGGTTCGTGAAGGCCCCTCGGGGGAACACGACGGGCTCCAGGTCCCAGGAGGCAGGTAGGAGCTGACGTGCCCCCTGCGTGGTGCCGCCCCTGCCCTGAGCCAGGCCTGCAGACTAACCAGCGCCCCCTCCTGTCTGCCCCCCTGCAGCGCCCGCAGAGGAGGACGATGCGGAGCTCACCTACGAGAACGTCCGGCTGCCCCAGACTGGGGAGGTGAAGCAGGGGCAAGGGGCAGAGCAGAGCAAAGGTGAGTCTGTGGCTGTTCCCCCCACCCCAGCCCAGGGGTCCTGGGGGGAGCAAGCCGGGCAGGTGCCCAGGGCCTCCCGCTCCCTTTGCAGGGACCCTGCCCCGTCCCCAGGCCTGGCACCCAGAGCGAGCGGGATCCCTTGGTAAGCTGGGCCCAGGCAGACAGCGTCAGAGCCCTCCCCTTGGGGAGCAGGACCGCAGCCGGCGGGCAGGGCGGGGCTGTATCCGGGGAGAGCGACTCGGAAGGGGAGTTGGGGTTACTGGGGGCCCGGGAGGCATCACAGCAATGACCGGAGGGCTGGAGGAAACGCCGGGGAGCGAGCGAGACCCCGTCCGGCAGCCGCTGGCCAGGTGACGCGCTCAGCGTCTGACACCGGCCCAGCCACAGACCCGGCGCCGAAGGGCTCCTCGGTCTAGCCGGGCCAGGCAGGACCAGAGCCCAGGGCTGGAAGCGGGAGCCAGACAAATGCCAGTTCGGATCCATCCCACGTTTAAGACTGAGGGTCGCTGACCCTTGGCACAGCCAGCCAGGGGCTGTGGCAGGTTCACCATCTCCTGGTGGCTTCAGCGCCAGCCTGGCGAGTGTCTGGAGCATGCGTTACTCAGAGCCGTTCCTGGGCTCGGTCCAGGGGGCCGGGTGCGAGCCCATGACCTGGGCTCCAACTCTAGGACCCCCTGCTGTGCTGGCTCGTCTCCCCCCCCAGGGGACCTTACCCAGGTGGCTGTGCCCCGAGGCCCCCCCCCCCTTAGCATGGCCCCCTGAGCTCTGCAGGGCCTGGGCCCCGGGGGCTCTGGGGAGGAGAGCCGCTCGCCAGCACACCCTGCAGCGGTGCCTATGCGGACTGATCCCTGCCAGGAAGCGCTGGAGCCACCATGGCCGACTAGGGGTCTGCCCCCAGGCACAGGTTTGCACAGCCTGCCCCACTCCCCGCCCCACTGCAGCAGCCCCACTGCCGGAGCAGTTTGTTCATAAAAAGAAAAAAATAGAGATGAGAGCTAGATTTGGTTAAATGGAATCAATCATATCCAGTAATGGCAAAGTTCTTGGTTCAGGCTTGTAGCAGTGATGGAGTAAACTGCAGGTTCAAATCAAGTCTCTGGAACAACCCCAGCTGGGATGGGTCATTCAGTCCCTTGTTCAGAGCAAAGTCCCTCCAGAGGTCAGGAGCAGATGGAGGAGCTGCAGCTGCCTTTTATAGTCTCTTGCCATGTGGCTTGTGCTTCCTTTGTTCCAAAGACAAGCTGCCCAGCACATGGCCTGGCAAACCTCAGAGTTCTGTCCATAGACAGATCCCTGCCTTGCTGAGTCACAAGGTGTATCTGCCTTCTCTCCATGGGTCAGTTGTATTAGCTGATGGTCCTTAATGGGCCATCAAGCAGGCCAGGCAGAGCTGATGCCAAATTGTCTGGGGTGTCACCCAGAAGCACAGCACAAGTGTGAAATACAGACAGGATAGAGCCAATACTTATAACTTTAAATACAAAAATGATACATGCACCCAGACAGCATAATCATAGAATATCAGGGTTGGAAGGGATCTCAAGAGATCATCTACAACCCCCTGCTCAAAGCAGGACCAATTCCCAACTAAATCATCCCAGCCAGGGCTTTGTCAAGACTGACCTTAAAAACCTAGGGCTTGGCTACACTTGAAAGTTGCAGCGCTGGGAGTTACAGCGCTGGTCGTGCAGCTGTGCAGGGCCAGCGCTGGTGTGTGGCCACACTCACAGCTACCAGCGCTGGTGTGTGGCTACATTTGCAGCACTGTTGGGAGTGATGCATTATGGGCAGCTATCCCAGCGTTCAAGTGGCAGCAACGTGCTTTTCAAAAGAGGGGGGTGGAGTGGGGTCTAGTGTGACAGGGAGCGGGGGGAAAGAGAGAGGGGATTTTTGGAGCCAACACTGTGTGTTAGCTTCCTGCCTTGAAAAATCAGAAAATGTTTCCAACCCCTTAGTCTTAACTCTTAAATGCAAACAGCCTGCATCCAACACGACTCCCCGCTGTTTCACTCACTCCCTGCCTGCCTCTCATTTGATTGTTTACAGCCAGGTACAGATTGATCACAGCAAACAGGAACTCTGTTTGTTTTTTAGATAAGCAGCACCGGCAACGGAGCTCCGCGCGGAGCCCGAGTTCACAACAAAACAAAGAGAGGCTGCATAACAAAACAAAGAGAGTAATTTAGTTAAAAGCATTCTGGGATATCTCCTTATTCCCTGGAGGCCAATTAAAGCGCTGGTGTGTGGCCACACTTGATGAGCAGCGCTGGATCACCAGCGCTGCACTCGTTATACCCCAGCCAGACCAGGTGTACAGCCAGCACTGCAACCAGGGAGTTGCAGCGCTGGATGTGCCTTGCAGGTGTGGACAGTTACTAATTGCAGTGCTGGAAAGCCTCCACCAGCGCTGCAACTTTCAAGTGTAGCCAAGCCCAAAGGAAGGAGATTCCACCACCTCCCTAGGTAATCCATTCAAGTGCTTCACCACCCTCCTAGTAAAAAAGATTTTCCTAATATCCAACCTAACCCTCCCCCACTGCAACTTGAGACCATTGCTCCTTGTTCTGTCATCTGCTACCACTGAGAACAGCCGAGCTCCATCCTCTTTGGAACCCCCCTTCAGGTAGTTGAAAGCAGCTATCAAATCCCCCCTCATTCTTCTCTTCTGCAGACTAAACAATCCCAGTTCCCTCAGCCTCTCCTCATAAGTCATGTGCTCCAGCCCCGTAATCATTTTTGTTGCCCTCCGCTGGACTCTCTCCAATTTATCCACATCCTTCTTGTAGTGTGGGGCCCAAAACTGGACACAGGACTCCAGATGAGGCCTCACCAATGCCAAATAGAGGGGAATGATCACATCCCTCGATCTGCTGGCAATGCCCCTACTTATACATCCCAAAATGCCGTTAGCCTTCTTGGCAATAAGGGCACACTGTCAACTAATATCCAGCTTCTCGTCCACTGTAACCCCAAGGTCCTTTTCTGCAGAACTGCTGTCTAGCCACTCGGTCCCTAGTCTGTAGCAGTGCATGGGATTCTTCTATCCTAAGTGCAGGACTCTGCACTTGTCCTTGTTGAACCTCATCAGGTTTCTTTTGGCCCAATCCTCTAATTTGTCTAGGTCTGTGACATTATTGATATAATCTGGGACCCTATAGAACATGGTTGCAACCAAAGTCCTGTAGTGGCACCAAATCTTATGTAAAGGGGGTCATATAAGATGTCTAAGACCAGGCTATGGGTTGCTGGTTATGACTATGCTGTCTGTATGCATGTGTCACTTTGTAGTTGAAGTTATGAATATTGGCTCTGTACTGTCTGTACTTCAAACTTGTGCTGTGCTTCTGGGAAACATCCCAGACAAGTTGGTGTTAGCTCTGCCTAGCCTGCTTAATGGCCCATTAAGGACCATCAGCTACACAATTGACCCATGGAGAGAAGGCAGACACGCCTTGTAACTCAGCCAAGTATGCAGGGACTTGCCCATGTGACTCCGGACTCCATTTTGCTGTAATTTTCCACAGTAAGAACAAAGAGGTTTTTACATCTGGAAGAGCCTATAAAAGGCTGATGCCTCATCTCCATCTTGTCTTCAATCCTGCTTCTGACCTCTGGAGGGACTTTGCTACAAACTGAAGCTCTACACAAAGGACTGAATGACCCATCCCAGCGGGGGATGTTCCAGAGACTTGATTTGAACCTGCAGTTTATTCTATCACTGCTACAAGCCTGAACCAAGAACTTTGCCATTACTGTATGGAATTGATTCCATTTAACCAATTCTAGCTCTCATCTCTACCTTTTTCCTTTTATGAATAAACCTTTAGATTTTAGATTCTAAAGGATTGGCAACAGCGTGATTTGTGGGTAAGATCTGATTTGTATATTGACCTGGGTCTGGGGCTTGATTCTTTGGGATCGAGAGAACCTTTTTCTTTTATTGGGGTGTTGGTTTTCATAACCGTTCATTCACAGGACGAGTGGCACTGGTGGTGATACTGGAAGACTGGAGTGTCTAAGGAAATTGCTTGTGTAACTTGTGGTTAGCCAGTGGCGTGAGACCAAAGTCCTCTTTGTCTGGCTGGTTTGGTTTGCCTTAGAGGTGGAAAAACCCCAGCCTAGGGCTGTAACTGCCCTGTTTGAGCAATTGGTCCTGATTTGGCACTCTCAGTTGGGTCCCGCCAGAACCGCATCGTCACAAGGTCCCTCTGTATCCTATCCCTACCCTCCAGCGTATCTACCACTCCTCCCAGTTTAGTGTCATCTGCAAACTTGCAGAGGGTGCAATCCATGCCGTCCTCTAGATCATTAATGAAGATATTGAACAAAACTGGTCCCAGGACCGACCCTTGGGTCACTCCACTTGAAACCGGCTGCCAACTAGACACGGAGCCATTGATCACTACCCACTGAGCCCGACGATCTAGCCAGCTTTCTATCCACCTTATAGTCCATTCATCCAGCCCATACTTCTTTAACTCGCCAGCAAGAATACTGTGGGATACCGTATCAAAAGCTTTGCTAAAGTCAAGGAATAACACGTCCACTGCTTTCCCCTCATCCACAGACCCAGTTATCTCCTCATAGAAGGAATTAGGTTAATCAGGCATGACTTGCCCTTGGTGAACCCATGCTGACTGTTCCTGATCACCTTCCTCTCCTCCGAGTGCTTCAGAATTGATTCTTTGAGGACCTGCTCCATGATTTTTCCAGGGACTGAAGTGAGGCTGACTGGCCTGTAGTTCCCTGGATCCTCCTTCTTCCCTTTTTTAAAGATGGGCACTACATTAGCCTTTTTCCAGTCATCCAGGACCTCCCCCGATCACCATGAGTTTTCAAAGATAATGGCCAATGGCTCTGCAATCACATCCACCAACTCCTTTAGCACCCTCGGATGCAGCGCATCCGGCCCCATGGACTTGTGCTCGTCCTGCCTTTCTAAATAGTCTGTGACCTGTTCTTTCTCCACAGAGGGCTGCTCACCTCCTCCCCATACTGTGCTGCCTAGTGCAGCTGTCTGGGAGCTGACCTTGTCTGTGAAGACAGAGGCAAAAAAAGCATTGAGTACATTAGCTTTTTCCACATCCTCTGTCACTAGGTTGCCTCCCTCATTCAGCAAGGGGCCCACACTTTCCTTGACTTTCTTCTTGTTGCTAACATACCTGAAGAAACCCTTCTTGTTACTCCTAACATCCCCGGCTAGCTGCAACTCCAAGTGCGATTTGGCCTTCCGGATTTCACTCCTGCAGCCTGAACAATACTTTTATACTCCTTGTCATGGAGTATGGGGGAATCAGGGCCCTGCACCCCTCTTCCTGGGACTCACAGTGACTCTCAGCCAGCCAGTAAAGCAGAAGGTTTATTGGACAACAGGAACACAGGATACAGCAGAGCTTGTGGGCACAACCAGGACCCCTCAATCAAGTCCTTCTGGGGGTTCAGGGAGCTTAGATCCCAGCTTGGGATTCCCTGAATTCTACCACCCAGCCCAAAACCGAAACTGAACGAACTCCCTCCAGCCGGCCCCTTCCTTTGTCCAGCTTCCCGGGCAAAGGTGCTGACACCCCTCCCCGCTACCTGGCTCAGGTTAAGGCTCAGGTCCTGTCCCTCACATAAAGTCATCCCCGGCTCTCCCATCCCCCACACAGACAGTTCCTACTGCATCACACTCCTCCCTGGTCATTTGTCCAATCTTCCACTTCTTGTAAGCTTCTTTTTTGTGTTTAAGACGAGCAAGGATTTCACTATTCAGCCAAGCTGGTCGCCTGCCATATTTACTTTTCTTCCTACACATCGGGATGGTTTGTTCCTGCAACCTCAATAAGGTTTCTTTAAAATACAGCCAGCTTTCCTCGACTCCTTTCCCCGTCATGTTATTCTCCCAGGGGACCTTGCCCATCAGTTCCCTGAGGGAGTCCAAGTCTGCCTTTCTGAAGTCCAGAGTCTCTGTTCTACTGCTCTCCTTTCTTCCTTGTGTCAGGATCCTGAACTCGACCATCTCATGGTCACTGCCTCCCAGGTTCCCATCCACTATTTGCTTCCCTACTAATTCTTCCTGGTTTGTGAGCAGCAGGTCAAGAAGAGCTCTGCCCCTAGTTGGTTCCTCCAGCACTTGGATCAAGAAATTGTCCCCTACGCTTTCCAGAAACTTCCTGGGTTGTTTGTGCACTGCTGTATTGCTCTCCCAGGAGATATCAGGATGATTGAAGTCTCCCATGAGAACCAGGGCGTGTGATCTAGCAACTTCTGCTAGTTGCTGGAAGAAAGGCTTGTCTACCTCATCCCCCTGGTCTGGTGGTCTGTAGCAGACTCCCACCACGACATCACCCTTGTGGCTCACACTTCTAAACTTAATCCAGAGACTCTCAGGTTTTTCTGCAGTTTCATACCAGAGCTCTGAGCACTCATACTGCTCTCTTACATACAGTGCAACTCCCCCACCTTTTCTGCCCTGCCAGTCCTTCCTGAACAGTTTATATCCATCCTTTACTTTGGGGAGTTGCCCCCTGGCAGTGCCCCCACACTCTGGGTCTCCCCTCCCGGGGGAACCCCCAACCCTCTAAACCCACCTTGCCCCAGTGGGTGCTGCCAGTCACCATCCAGCCCCTGCTCACTGGGGCAGACACAGTCTGTGAACCACTCATCAGTGGCAAGGGGGGGTGGACCTGCTGCCTTTACCTAACCCTGGGCGGCACCTCTGCAACCCCAGTACCTGCTTTGGGCCTTCACCAAGGCCTCAGGCTGGAGCTCCCCAGCTCTGCTCCAGTTCAGGTCCCCTTTTCTCCCAGGCAGCCAGGTCCTTCTCTCTCTCCACCCCTAGAGAGAGACAGACTCCGCTCCTGGCTCACAGCCCTTTTACAGGGCCAGCTGTGGCCTGATGGGGGCGTGGCCCCAGCTGTGGCTGCTTCCCCAGCCAGCCTGGCCTTTTTCAGGAGCAGGGAAAGTACCCCACTACACTGCTCCTGAGAAACATTTTCCCAACCAATGAGACCGTCCTGCACTTGAGCTAATTCCAGACTCACTTCCGAGACACTAGACAGACAGTCAGACACTTCATGCACCGACAAACAGCTATTTCCCCACCAGGTTAGCGCCCCCCTCCACCTGGTCATAGCTGTCACGCAGTGTGAGAGACACAAGGCCCCGCACCCCCGGCTTCCTGCGATCCACCGTGACTCTCAGCCAGCCAGTAAAGCAGAAGGTTTATTTAGACGACAGGAACACAGTCCCAGACAGGTCTTGCCGGTACAGACAACAGGACCCCCCTTAGTTAGGTCCATCTGGGGGCCCAGGGAGGCCAGAGCCCTGTTGGGAAGCCCAAGCCCCGTCAGGGCTCCCCTCCATTTCCCAGCCAGCTCCAAACTGAAACTCCCCCCAGCCTCTCACTCAGCCTCCCCCCGGCTCCTCCCCCAGCCTTTGTGTCCTTTGTCCAGTGTCCTGGGCAGAGGTGTTACCTGGCCTCCAACCCCACTCCTGGGGTCTCAGGTTACAGGCTCAGGTATCCTCCCTTCCCCAGTGCAGCCAGTCCCAGCAAAACTCCCTGCCACCTTCCCAGGTCAATACTCCCCATTCAGCATTCACAGACCACGTTAAGAAACAGTCCCAATTTGTCGCAATAGCATAATGGGTTAAATACAGAAAACTGCTCAGAGCAGCATTTCCCAAACTTTTTCGGCCATGGAACACTTTTAGCCTATTATGGAACATTTATCATATTATTTTGTAGTTGTTTGGTTTTCAAATAAAAAATTGCGTTATTTATGCTCAAATATATTTTATTTTATAAAACAAAGCAAAAATACAATTTTAAAATAACTTGAACTAACAATTTCTTATTGGAAAGTGCATATAAAATAGTACAAAAATCAACTGCAAGAGTCAAAATTAAAAACAGTGTTCTACTTTAAAAAAACCTGTTTTTATATATACACAAACCAAACAAATTAGATTTTTACTAGGAAAATCTATTTTTATAAACAGAAATAGAAATTTGGATTTATTCGATTGGTGTTTCTGCGTTTTTCTATCACAAATTCCCTTAATATTAGGAATAAAGCTAGAAAGTTGAATCCTCTTGTCAGGCGCAGCATCAAGTCTATTCCTATATTTGGTTTTTGTTGCAGTATAATACGAAAATCCAGTCTCACACAAATAAGTTGTAGCAAAAGGAAGGAGCACTCGAACTGCACGTTTAGTCACATTAGCGTACTCTTCTATTAGGCTGCTTCAAAAATTATTCAGCGGAAGATCCTTAAACTTTTGTTTCAAATCAGAGTCAGAAATTAAGTCAATTAGGTTTTCATAGTCGTGTGCAGTAAAGCCGACTGGTTTGGCTGTAATTACAAACGGATTTCGAACCCAAGCATTATCATCAGTAGTTGTAGGAAAATATTCTAATAAAGAGGCCTGCAAGTCACATGACTGCTGTAAAATGGTGCTGGAAACGTCTTCATGGGCTGTAGAATTTATTCCAGTCAGAAATTCATGTCCTGTAGAGAAGCAGTCGAAGTTATTCTGTTCTACACAAGATGCCCAGAATTCCAGTTTCTTTTTTAATGACGAAATTTTATCCAGTGTAGTAAAAATGGTCACATTCTTTCCTTGCAGTGACAGATTAATTTCATTTAATTTTACTAAAATATCTGCAAGATACGCACGTCTCATTAGCCATGAGGAATTTGTCAGACAGTCATTACATTTTAATCCTGAATTATCTGAAGTGAAGAATACCAGTAGTTCACTACGAAGCTCAAAAAGCCTCACAAGCACTTTTCCTCTGGATAGCCACCTCACTTCTGTATGGAAAAGAAGCGTTTTGTGCTGACTGCCCATTTCCTCGCACAAAATTTTAAATAACCTGGATTGAAGTGGTCGAGATTTGACAAAATTGATAATTTCAACAGCTTCATCAATCACATTTGGGGGGAGGGATAGCTCAGTGGTTTGAGCATTGCCCTTCTAAACCCAAAGTCATGCATTCAATCCTTGAGGGGGCCACTTAGGGATCTGGGGCAAAATCAGTACTTGGTCCTGCTAGTGAAGGCAGGGGGCTGGACTCAATGACCTTTCAAGGTCCCTTCCTGTTCTAGGAGATTGGTATATCTCCTATTATTATTAATTTTCAGAGATGCTGGTATTTTGCAAGTGCTCACCTGTGTAGAACACAAAGGCTCTTAATGCTTTCTGGTGCCACACTTATGATTCACGTTACAGCTCCCTTCATCGTCCTGATCATTGCCCGAACACCATCAGTACATACAGTACATACAGCAATACGTTTTCCCCAACTAATTTCATGCTTTCTGATAAAATTGTTGATGCTGTTGAATATTTCTTCTCCAGTCATGTTGCTTTGCACAGATTCACATAAGAGCAGGTCCTCTTCAATAATATTATTAAATCTATATCGGACAAATACTAGTAGCACAGCAAGTCCTGAAACGTCAGTGGACTCATCTAGCTGCAATGAATACTCACTGCAAATTTTCAGTCGGCAAACTAGCTCTTTTTCTATGTCATCGGCGAGATCTTTAATATGGCATGCAATAGTATTATTTGACAACTGTACGGCATCCATTTTTTTACCAGACTGCTCGCTCAACATGCACGTTACAGTATCTTTCGCGCAAGGCTTGATAAGCGTTTCTCCAATAGTGCGAGCTTCTCCGGCAAGTGCTATACGGTAACTCACTCGATAAGATGCCTCTGTTGCACTTTCCTTGTCTGTTTTAGCATTTTAATCATGGAAAGTTTACAATTTCCAAGTGAGTTACGCTGCCTCTTGAAAAAACTTATCTCTTTGTCTTTGCATTCAGCATGCAGGTTTCCAAATGCCTACGAAGTTTAGCAGGAACCGATGAACTATTTGCTAGTATTTTGTTGCACACATCACACTGCGCATCAGGAACATCTTTATTTCCAACACACGTAAAACCGAAAGACAAATAACATTCATCATACCTTCGTTTCGGTCTTTTAACACCTGCTTCTTCTTGTTTTTTATATACTTTGGTGAAAATTCTTTCACCTTGGATAACTCACTAGCACTAACAGATTTTTCGGCAACAAAAGACTGCGATTGTTCATCCTCACTTTGAAGTGTCACAATATTTTCCTTGTTTATTTCGGCCACAGTTGGAGTACCAGAAGAACTTGCTTTTCATTTCAAAGTTCCTTCTTTTAGCCACAAATCCATGGTGATTAGGTTTAGTAACAATATTTAGAAATACTGATTTTTGTCAAATTTTGTTTGTCACAAATATTTATATTGTTTCGAGCGAAGCTAGTTTAGTTGTGCTTATCGCACACATGGTAAAGACCCACAGGTTTGAACGTGTTGAGTGAATATGTTATATTCAACATCGCATAACGGGAATGGTGTCTGCATACCGCTGCAGTTCGCGCAGCCTCGAGCGGAAGGGGTATGACATCACTAGCTGAAACATGCCCAAAAGGGATAGATGTCAACATTCTTGCAGGCTGTGTTCAATTTACGCCATGATATTAAATATGAGATCTATCAATAACCGGAAAAAGAGTTTTATGTTAAATTATAGTCATTCAAAAAGAGTTGTAAATTGAGCTTCAAATATGCTAAGTTTAAAATTTTAAAAAATTTAAAGACCTTTTTTTTTAATTACAATTCTTTCACGGACTGGTCTCTGGAATTTTGCTAAGACACTAACTGGATGCACCCTAGTCACAGTGCCATTCTCCCCAGCAGACACAAACTTAGGACCATTCCCTTCCTGGGCTTTAGCTGTATTTACAACCAACTTCGAGACAACTGAATCACCCTCAATCATCACAGGCTGAAAGGCACCTTCTGTCTGCTCCACAGACACAGAAGATCCGGAGCAGGTCCGTAGCAACAAAGAACGTGGCCCCCTCCGAACATATGTCCGGGGCCCCTTACAATGCAGAAACTGGAATGCGGTATTTATTTTATACAATATACAGGATTCATATTATGTATACATAGGCCTACAGTATACATGTATGCCGTATTTACGCAAAGCGCTTCTTTCGAGCCTTGTTCTCCGCAAATTGGTTAATCAATGCGTCATAGTCCAGAGATCTGGAGTGGTCAGAAGAATTCTGATGCAAATGTAAAGATTCGGATATATCTCCTGAAGGCTGTTCTTGTATATGTACGTTAAAAAATTGTTTGCCGTGACAAGTCCTCTCTCTTTCTCGATGACATAAATAAAATGATTCAATTCCATTATGAGTTCGTTGGCATCAATGTCTCCCATTTTTCTTTCAAAATTTTTGCTGTGATTCTCCAGTTCATTTTCTCTGTGACACTGCTTCAGGCTGTTAGCGTTGTACAGAAATCCAAACAACGTATACCACTCCACGAGTTGGTCAAATCGCGACGAAACAGAAGATATGGCCTGATCAGTGAGAACAAGAAAGAACTGCGATTTGAATTTTTCTTTGGCAGAAAGACGACTCGAATCATCAGCACATTCGTAATCAAACATTCTCTTCTTACGTCGCACCCTGGTTTCTGGAAACACCTGCTCAATATCCATATGCTCTGCTATTTCACGTGCATTTGTGACCACAGAGTTATATCCTGTATTTCGATAGTCTTCCAAAAACTTCATTGTAGCACCGACTTCTGCCTGCAGTACGTCAATTGACACATCTGGTGACTGAATTAATTTGCTGGTTTTATTGACGTGAAATAGTATATCGTACCACGTGTACACAGTCAGAACAAAAGGCCACGTAGTAACATGGACTGATGATGATGTTCGTCCATCGTTTTCGAAGAAGACCTTGACATCTAGCAGGTTGTGAGCTGTCCACAGTGCGTCCGCAGGTGGCTGATAAGGCCAATACGGGCACGAAATGTTCTGCCACATGTCGGGCAGACATGTGTGGGCACCACTGTTACTACATTTACAGCTCTGGCTTTACGGAGTGCTCGCTTCTCTTGAGCAATAGTTATCCTTCTGGCTTCAGATGTCTGGCAGCCTTGATGGATCAGCGTACGCCATGTCGATCGATCTTGTGCCAGGGTTTCCCAGGAGGTGATGTCAATATCCAGGGACTTAAGAGAGGCTTTCAGCGTGTCTTTATATCGCTTCTTTTGTCCCCCGTGCGATCGCTTTCCTTGAGACAGCTCACCATAAAAGAGCTGTTTGGGGATGCGGTGGTCTGGCATCCTTACAACATGGCCTGCCCAGCGTGTCTGGGCTTTCATAAGCAGAGTATAAATTGATGGCAGGCCTGCTCTGGAGAGGACTTCTGTATCTGGCACCTTATCCTGCCACCGGATCCTCAGAAGTCTGCGGAGGCAAGTCAAGTCATGGTCTAAAAGCGCATCGGCTTCTGTTGCTGTATTGCCATCTTTCTTTTTGAGCGCATATTCTCCCAAAGATGACAAAGCATTGCACAATTCTTCAAGGTGATAACGCAATGGCTTCACAGCATCAATTCTTGACTCCCAACGAGTGTCCGATAACCCTTTAACAGATATTGGCATATGTTCTTGAAGTATATCCCAACGTGAAGGTGACGAAGAAAAGATAACGTATATTCTGTTAATCAGACCGAAAAAGTCAACGGCATATTTCGATGACTTTGCTGCATCTGAATCATAGATTCCAAGTGTGAGCTCCACATGGTGCATACAAGGCACCGTCATTTGTTTCTAGCATGCGGGCTTGAACTCCTTTATTCTTTCCTCTCATATTTGCGCCGTTATCATAAGCTTGGCCTCTCATGTCAGCAATGTCTATTCCTAAGTTGTTTGCCTTTTCAAGAAACGCTTCCAATAAGCCCTCGCCAGTTGTATCATGAACATTAAGAAAACCAACAAACGCTTCACGAATATTGACACCATCTTCACCGTTGCATTCAACAAAGCGTAACCCCACAGACATCTGTTCTTCATGTGACACGTCGGGAGTACAGTCCAAAATAACTGAATAGTATTTTGCTTTTTTAAGCTGCGCTATGTTGGCCTCTTGAATGTTACTAGCAACAAATTGAATCAGCTCGTTTTGGATCTGTGGACCGAGGTACTGAACATGTGTCTCTGCCTTCTTAATCCTCTGTAAAAGTTCGCTGAGGACAGTATCATACTTTGCAAGCAATTCAAACAGTCCCAAAAAGTTGCCATTCGAAGGATCGCCGAGCTTTTCATTACTTCCTCGAAATGCCAAGTTTCTTTCGGACAAGAAAATAATGACATCAACCATGCGTTTGACAACATTTCTCCAGAAATCTCTTTCTTTCAGAAAAGCCTGCAATTCGAGTTGGTCAATAGATGTACGGTTTACTATGCCTGACCAAAGGTCAAACCATTTCACCATACAGTCTTGATGACCTTTGCCTGTTTCATGCTGCTGAAGTCTTTTTGACAGTGCTTTCCAAGCAGATGTTCCACGACGTAGCGGTATGTCTCCAGTGCCAAATAATTTACAACAAAAACAAAAATGGCATCTTTCTGAACTGAGTACATTAACCATGAACGTCTTATTTTCTCGCCATTTGCCATGGTTCGATAGAAATGAGTACTTGTGAACCTCCGTCTTTCCTCGTTAAATGGAAATTCGTAACTTTCATTCTGCTGCGGTGGGCCACGTGCAACAATGTCACACACTTGCCTGTGCGATATTATAGACGGCCAATCTCCTGGATCATCAGTCAGTGGTTCAGATTCAGATACTTCTTTCCCGGCAGCAGCTGGAATATCTGTCACAGTTTGTTTGGTAGAACAACTGGCTTCACCTTCGACCTCACTTGAAGCACTTCTGGATACGATTCATCGCTGCTAGCGCTGTCCGTTTCATGTGCCTGTACCTGTACGTTAGACTGCAGCGCAAAATACGTTGACAACTTTGGAATTTTCTCAAGTTCCTTCTTGGCATCTTTTGCTGCCTTTCATTTACTAGCTCCGCTCTTATACGTTCTCTTAGACACCACAAAGCACGCTTCTTCGTTGGAAACGATAAAAAATTAAACAACTAAATTAATAACATTTATCCGCCGACCGCCATTATGAACGCAAATACACATTCTTTGAATGGGTCCAACTAAAATTTGAAACTGACCGACAGACAACTGATGTAGCCAATAGCATTATGATGTATCATAAGGACTTCACGGTTTTGTCAGTAAAACCGACATAGATTGTGCAATAGCGTCAATAAATGTCACTTACCTAGTTATATCTTACATTTTTTTTGCCACTTTTAGGGGCCCCCTTCCTTGCGGGGCCCCCTCCGGTCGGAGGGTACGGAGGGCGCTCGCTACGCCTCTGATCCGGAGACACATTCTCCTTCCCCAGACACACAGCTTGGGATCTCATTTCCCTTGTCCCAGCACACAGGGCTGTTCACAGACAACTGCTTGGAGACCGAGGTAGCTTCCTCCATAGGCAAGTCAATACCCGTGACCGACACAGGCACATTCCCTTCACTGTCACATTTCTCCACACAGGACACAGGTAAGGGACAGGGACACTCATCTTCCACTATCCCTGTCTTCCCACACTGCTGACCAGACAAAGCCATCAGCTCACAAGGCTGCCTAGGCTCATACAAAATCTCCTTGTTCTCCTCTCCCTTCGCTTGATCTAATTCCAGATTCACTTCTGAGACATTAGACAGACATTCAGAAACTTCATTCACGGCCAAACAGCTACTTTCCAAAGACAAACTTTTGGAAACACCCTCCATAGACACAACTTTAGAATTAATCCTCTCCTGTGCCTGGTTTGTGTTAACTTGACTGATTATAACTTTAATATCATTTCCAATCATAAAATCCTTAGGGATTGTGTCTTTTACTCCCACAGCCATGGTGCCCTCAAATCCCTTCCATTTTAGGTGGATTTTAGCCAAAGGCACCCTGACAAAATACTCAGATAGGGCTACAACAGTTACACTTTCATCTGGCCAATAATCTTTCTCCCTGACAAGACTCGCTTTAACCAGAGTAATGTCTGCTGCAGTGTTCCTCCATGCCATATACCTCACTCCAGTCACTGCTGCACTGCTAATAAACTCTGCAGTGTCCCTCCCGGACACACACCTCACTCCGGTCACTGCTGCACTGCTAATAAACTCTGCAGTGTCCCTCCCGGACACACACCTCACTCCGGTCACTGCTGCACTGCTAATAAACTCTGCATTGTGGTTCCCATATTTACCTTTAATAGGAGTTTTAAGGTCCAATTCTTGAGAGACCACGGAAACAGCATTTGCACACAGGGCACCAGCGCCGGGCTCTATGTGGCTTGCCTGTGAGTTTATAACAACGGGATTAGCATTTGCTGTGGCATTTGGGGTTGCTGGTTTTGGGCTGCACTTCAGGGTCGGGCAATCTGGTCTCATGTGGCCAGTCACACCACAGTGATAGCAGGTCACCTGTTTATGCCTGGGGCGAGAGTTCCTACCCTCTGGGCCCCCACGAGCTCCTCGAGAAGAGTCAGGGCCTGGTTTACCTTTAAAACCTTCCCTCCTCTTGAACTGGGGAGAATGGTGATTTTTTCTCCCCAGGGGTCTATACCCTTCTCGAGCCCTGTTTTGGGTCTGGGCATCCGCAATCTGTGCCGCCCGTAGGACTGACTCAGGGTCCCTATCACACACAGCTGCTCTCATATGGCCAGGCACAATGTCTAGGAACTGTTCCAAAGTTATCAAATCCAGCAGCTTTTCAAAACTCCCATGAGCCTTTGCTCCCATCACCCACTTTTTAACAAAACCCATCAGCTTATGAGCACATTCTACAAAAGTACAGTCATTAGACATCTTAAACTTTCTAAACTTAACTCTGTAAGAATCAGGAGTCACCTTGAACCGCCTTAACACAGAAGCTTTAAACCGCCCATAATCCAAGGCTTCTTGTTCCCCCAATTCATTAAATACCTCCCTGGCTTTTCCAGTCAGTCTGGTCAGCAGGACGAGCATTTGCTGCTCATCAGGGATCTGGTACAGATGGCAGAGGCGCTCAAAGGTACCCAGAAACTCCTCTATATCCTCAGTATCGTTGTAGACGGGACACATCCTTTCCCAGCTGTGACGGTGCTGCCCATGGGAGCCAGCTGAGGTCACTCAATCAGGGTGAACTGCAAACCAAACGGGGCAGACAAACCCCAAACGCTGGTGGATATTCCAATACTTAGATTTACCAACCAGCACAAAACAGCTTCTACAGTACCTCACTGGTTACTTAGAAGTCCAAACCCCGCAGTTCCCTTAAAGTGCCCAGCCTCAGGCCTCCATCCAGACACACCTGTCAGATATGATGATGATTCCTGAGAATCTGATCTCATCATATAAAAGAAAAGGTTCTTCCAATCCCAAAGGATCAGCCACACACCCAGGTCCAATTATAGCTTAGATCTGACCCAAACTACACGCTTAGAACCAATTCTTATTAACTAAGCTAAAATTTATTAAAAAAGAAAAGAGAGAGAGAGTTGGTTAAAAGATCAATATACAGACAGACTTGAATTCAATTCTTGAGGTTCAGATACACAGCAGAGATGAGCTTGTAGTTGCCAAAAGTCCTCTTAGAAATAGTCCAGAGGTTATAGTCCAATTTCCATATTCAGGGTGGCTCCAGTCAATGACTGGGGATCTCAATCCTTATGGGTTAAGGTTTCCCCCTCTTGAAACCCAAAGCAGATCTGAGATGAAGAAGGATCGTGTCCCAGGCTTCTTATACATTTCCAGCAGCCTTTCTGCCTCAGAAAACAATAGGCTCAACTCCTTCTCCCAAACATCCTGGCAATTAGCAGAGTAATTTATCCATTAAAGAGTTCAGATACAGGTTACCACAACCTTCAAAGAGACACAGAGACAATAATACTATTACACTCAAGTGTCATCATAAATATTAATATTTCCTTTTTTTGATCTTTGAATTAAAACTATAGCAATAGACAAAACTTGTTTGCTGACATCACAAGACCTGAGCAAACATCTTCCCTTCTACCTCTACCAATGCAGACTTGCATTTCAAAGCTCTGTTCATTTACAGATCTGCCTAACCAGTCCTTAAGGTTCACTCATGGGTCAGGTCAGTCGGTGAGGTGAGTTAATTAACTCTTTCTGGCCCTGTCACCTTTCAATGAGATATTATATCACACTCATAACGTCACACCAGCTTTTCTTGCAGTGGTGGGTAAGTGGAGTACCAGGGGGCGATGACTTTCTCTGCTCTTCCATTACTTGGAGCTGAAGTTTGGCCGTCTCCTGTTGCATCTTGTGAGTCTCCTGTTCAGCAGCCAGCAGACGCCCCTTACGAGCTCTCTCTTCTCTCTCATCAGCCTCCTTCTTTCTCTCATCAACTTCCTTCTTTCTTTTATCAGCTTCTTTCTCTAATTCAGCTATTTTTTGCTTCTCCAGCAAGCGAAGATCTGGTAGATTCCATTCATGCTCAAGTTGCAGTTTATCTGTTGCCTTTTGCCCTCTAATTTTTTGTGCATCCTCAGGTAAGGGCTGTGCTCTTGCCCCCTGATCACTGGCCATTAACAGATTTCTGAATTCTTCCTTTGTAGCTTTCTTTCTAAAGCTTCTCCCCTTTTGTGAACACAAATTTTCCAGGGCTTTTTTGCCAAGTCCCCCATAAGCTCTTTGCTCAGCCATTGCAGCAGCTCTTTAACCAATCAAACTCTCAAAACCAAAATTCGAATTTGGATAGCGTGGGGTTCTGACCCAAAGCTTAATTGACCTGGTTCTGTGGATCCTGCCGACTACGCCACTGTGACGGAGTGATTCTGGCGGGACCCCACTGAGAGTGCCAAATCAGGACCAATTGCTCAGACAGGGCAGTCACAGCCCTAGGCTGGGGTTTTTCCACCTCTAAGGCAAACCAAACCAGCCAGACAAAGAGGACTTCGGTTTCACCCCACTGGCTAACCACAAGTCACACAAGCAATTTCCTTAGACACTCCAGTCTCCCAGTATCACCACCAGTGCACTCGTCCTGGGATGAATGGTTAAGAAAACCAACACCCCAATAAAAGAAAAAGGTTCCCTCGATCCCAAAGGACCAAGCCCCAGACCCAGGTCAATATACACATCAGATCTTACCCACAAATCACGCTGTTGCCAATCCTTTAGAATCTAAAATCTAAAGGTTTATTCATAAAGGGAAAAAGGTAGAGATGAGAGGTAGAACTGGTTAAATGGAATCAATTACATACAGTGATGGCAAAGTTCTTAGTTCAGGCTTGTAGCAGTGATGGAGTAAACTGCAGATCAAGTCTCTGGAACATCCCCCGCTGGGATGGGTCATTCAGTCCCTTGTGTAGAGCTTCAGCTTGTAGCAAAGTCCCTCCAGAGGTAAGAAGCAGGATTGAAGACAAGATGGAGATGAGGCATCAGCCTTAGATAGGCTTTTCCAGGTGTAAGAATCTCTGTCCTTACTGTGGAAAATTACAGCAAAATGGAGTCTGGAGTCACATGGGCCAGTCCCTGCACTTTGCTGAGTCACAAGGCGTATCTGCCTTCTCTCCATGGGTCAATTGTGTAGCTGATGGTTCTTAATGGGTGTGACGGAGCGATTCTGGCGGGACCCAACTGAGAGTGCCAAATCAGGACCAATTGCTCAAACAGGGCAGTCACAGCCCTAGGCTGGGGTTTTTCCACCTCTAAGGCCAACCAAACCAGCCAGACAAAAAGGACTTTGGTCTCACCCCACTGGCTAACCACAAGTCACACAAGCAATTTCCTTAGACACTCCAGTCTCCCAGCATCACCACCAGTGCACTCGTCCTGGGGATGAATGGTTATGAAAACCAACACCCCAATAAAAGAAAACGGTTCCCTCGATCCCAAAGGACCAAGCCCCAGACCCAGGTCAATATACACATCAGATCTTACCCACAAATCACGCTGTTGCCAATCCTTTAGAATCTAAAATCTAAAGGTTTATTTACAAAGGGAAAAAGGTGGAAATGAGAGGTAGAATTGGTTAAATGGAATCAATTACATACAGTAATGGCAAAGTTCTTAGTTCAGGCTTGCAGCAGTGATGGAGTAAACTGCAGGTTCAAATTGAGTCTCTGGAATACATCCCCCACTGGGATGGGTCGTTCAGTCCCTTGTGTAAAGCTTCAGTTTGTAGCAAAGTCCTTCCAGAGGTCAGAAGCAGGATTGAAGACAAGATGGAGATGAAGCATCAGCCTTATATAGACTTTTCCAGGTGTAAGAATCTCTTTGTCTTCACTGTGGAAATTTACAGCAAGATGGAGCCTGGAGTCACATGGGCCAGTCCCTGCATACTTTGCCGAGTCACAAGGCGTGTCTGCCTTCTCTCCATGGGTCCATTGTGTCCTTAATGGTCCTTAATGGGCCATCAAACAGGCTAGGCAGAGCTAACACCAGCTTGTCTGGGAGGCTTCCCCCAGAAGCACAGCACAAACTTGAAATACAGACAGCATAGAGCCAACATTCATAACTTCAACTAAAAATGATACAGACATATAGACAGCATAATTATAATCAGCAACCCAGAACCTGGTCTTAGACACCTTATATGACCCCCTTTACTTAGGATTTGGAGCCACTACAGGACCTTGGTTGCAACCCATGTTCTATATGGTCCCCATTTATATCAATAACGTCACACCCCCAACGCAAAATTGATGCAGGAAGGGATGACAAAACATCGCTGACTGCATCCCAAGAGCCCCCTTTCCTTGGGTCTGTCTCACTACAGCTAGTGTTGGGCTAGAGGCCGTACCAGTGTATAACCGAAATGGTTTATCAAAGTCATGTTCAATAACATGAATGGATCTCTTTACAAACTCAAGGTATAACTTGGTTAGCTTTTGCAGCATGGTTCCTGTATGTTTCATGTGATCTTGCCAAGAGCTAAAGAAAATAGCTACTTTATCCATACCAGTTCTGGCCAATGTTTTGAACCCAAATAACATTAAACCAATGTAGATATTGAGGTTGTTCATAGTACAGGAATCTTGGCATTTAGCCATGAAAGCAATATGGTAGCGTGCCTCAGTTTCCCCTTTCATACAGCACATCAGGTCTGGAATGTATTTTCCCCTGTGAAAAGTTCCAGCACTGTTTACAGGCATTAACTGTGACACATCAGTATAGCAAGGCCCTTTAACATAAAGTGTGTTTTCATGTATTCCTTTCAACATGTTTAAGGGATTTTCCAAAAGATTAGGCACATTGTACATTGTTACAGTTCTTGGCCATAGCAACACATTTGCATCCCAAGAGCCCCCTTTCCTTGGGTCTGTCTCACTACAGCTAGTGTTGGGCTAGAGGCCGTACCAGTGTATAACCGAAATGGTTTATCAAAGTCATGTTCAATAACATGAATGGATCTCTTTACAAACTCAAGGTATAACTTGGTTAGCTTTTGCAGCATGGTTCCTGTATGTTTCATGTGATCTTGCCAAGAGCTAAAGAAAATAGCTACTTTATCCATACCAGTTCTGGCCAATGTTTTGAACCCAAATAACATTAAACCAATGTAGATATTGAGGTTGTTCATAGTACAGGAATCTTGGCATTTAGCCATGAAAGCAATATGGTAGCGTGCCTCAGTTTCCCCTTTCATACAGCACATCAGGTCTGGAATGTATTTTCCCCTGTGAAAAGTTCCAGCACTGTTTACAGGCATTAACTGTGACACATCAGTATAGCAAGGCCCTTTAACATAAAGTGTGTTTTCATGTATTCCTTTCAACATGTTTAAGGGATTTTCCAAAAGATTAGGCACATTGTACATTGTTACAGTTCTTGGCCATAGCAACACATTAGTTACAAAAATTAGCATTAGCAATAACAACAAATTCATTGCAAGTGTCCATTTACAATCATGTTTGTCATGCCACACCCTTGGCTCAATACCATTGGAGTTTGGGCATTTTAGGGTTAACCTGTGGCTTCCCTTTGCAAAATTCAGTCTTCTCTTTCCTTCTGGATTAAACCCTGATTTCTCTTGCTTAACAGAATTCACTGGCTGATGGGGCGGGCCCTCTGTGCTAACAGCTATTAGCAATTCTGTCTTCTCCCTGCCAGCCAAGTAATTCGCATCAACACACACACTAGCTTTTAACTCTTCAGCTGCTATGGATTCCAAGGCTGGACTTTGTCTCACAGAGGTACCACACAAATCCAAAGAGTCTGAGGGTGAGAGCTGGCTTGCTCTCCCCTGCCTCCTCAAGCATTTAGCCATACAACTGTTCTGCTCTGAAACACCAGTAACTGAATCTGTCCTCAGATCCTGAAGCACAGACTGCTCACTTACAGATTCAGCATGGAGACATTCCTGTCCCAACAGCATTGTCTCCCCACCAACAAGCTGGCCACACACAGCCAGGTGGTTATAGGGCTGCTCAACTTCCTTAACAGCTTCTACTCCACCTGAGACCTTTTCAAAGCTGCCCACACTGGATCTCTCAAAAGGAAAGTCAGTGGATCCATTCACAACAGAAAATTTCTGGCTGTTAGGAACTGAAACTTTCTTGATTAAATCACTTTTACACCCTTCAGTTGCAGTAAACTGCTTGCACAGGCTACCATGAGGATTCCTTTCCCTAGGAGCTTCTCTAAGCAGCAATTCACCCCTCACAGAAATTCTGCCCTTCCCCTCTTCACCTAGGGCTTGCTCTACAGGAACACTTCCCTGAGCAACCACAGATGCTACAGACTTTCTAGATAACAGGTTAGAAACAATCTCCTTCCCTTGGCCATGAACAAGTTCAGGAATCTTTTCCTTCTTGCTACAAGTTGTCAAACTGTCAGTCGGTAACACAATTAAATCACCTTTATGCTCTCCTTGTGCCCTGGCTGGGGTATCACCCTGATCAGACAGAGTTGCTGCACCCTTTTCCAACCACACATTAGCAACTGGCAAACCACAAGCACCAGAATTGTCTGTTCTCTGGGATTTTGCTAAGACACTAACTGGATGCAACCTAGTCACAGTGCCAGTCTCCCCAGCAGACCCAAACTCAGGACCATTCCCTTCCTGGGCTTTAGCTGTATTTACAACCAACTTCGAGACAACTAAATCACCCTCAACCATCACAGGCTGAAAGGCCCCTTCTGTCTGCTTCACAGACACAGAAGAGCCGGAGACACATTCTCCTTTACCAGACACACAGCTTGGGATTTCACTTCCCTTGTCCCAGCACACAGGGCTGTTCACAGACAACTGCTTGGAGACTGGGGTAGCTTCCTTCATAGGCAAGTCAATACTCCTGACAGACACAGGCACATTCCCTCCACTGTCACATTTCTCCTCACAGGAAACAGGTAAGGGATATGGACACTCATTTTCCACTATCCCTGTCTTCCCAAACTGCTGATTAGACAAAGCCATCAGCTCACAAGGCTGCCTAGGCTCCTTCAAACTTTCCCTACCAGGCACATTGCCACTCCCAACAGATAAGCTGCTGCTCTTTTCACTACACTGAGCTACTTTTAGCAAATCACAGTTACCCATTTCAGGTTTACTTCTACAAGCTGCACTAGCCACCAATCCATTACCCATTACAAATTTACCCTCTCCTTCCTCAGTTAGGGATTTAACCTGAGAAACATTTTCCTCCCCAATGAGATCTTTCTGCTCTTGATCTAACTCCAGATTAACTTCTGAGACATCAGACAGACATTCAGAAACTTCATTCCCTGACACACAGCTTATTTGCACAGACAAACAGCTATTTCCCACCAGGTTAGAATCCCCCTCTCCATAGCTATAGCAAAACGGGTTAAACACAGAGAACTGCCCAGAGTAATACCACATATCAACACAGTTATAGACTGGATTTTCCAGAGGATACAGTCTCTGCCGTTCTTCCACTGCTTTTTTGACTTGGAGCTGGAGTCTAGCAGTTTCTTGTTGCATCTTGTGAGTCTCCTCCTCAGCAGCCAGCAGCTCCAGACGTCCCTTACGAGCTTTTTCTTCTCTCTTAGCAGCCTCTTTCGCTCTCTCCGCTGCCTCTTTCGCTCTCTCAGCTGCCTCTCTCTTTCTCTCGGCCGCCTCTTTCTCCAGCTGGGCCAAGACTTGCTTCTCTTCCATTCGAATTTCTGCCAGTTTTAGCTCATATTCAAACCGCAGGCTGGCTCTCATGGTCACTGATCTTTAACCAGCCAAACTCTCAATCCCAAATTTCAAATTTGGATAGCGTGGGGTTCTGACCCAAAGCTTAATTGACCTGGTTCTGTGGATCCTAGCACGACTACGCCACTGTGACGGAGCGATTCTGGCGGGACCCAACTGAGAGTGCCAAATCAGGACCAATTGCTCAAACAGGGCAGTCACAGCCCTAGGCTGGGGTTTTTCCACCTCTAAGGCCAACCAAACCAGCCAGACAAAAAGGACTTTGGTCTCACCCCACTGGCTAACCACAAGTCACACAAGCAATTTCCTTAGACACTCCAGTCTCCCAGCATCACCACCAGTGCACTCGTCCTGGGGATGAATGGTTATGAAAACCAACACCCCAATAAAAGAAAACGGTTCCCTCGATCCCAAAGGACCAAGCCCCAGACCCAGGTCAATATACACATCAGATCTTACCCACAAATCACGCTGTTGCCAATCCTTTAGAATCTAAAATCTAAAGGTTTATTTACAAAGGGAAAAAGGTGGAAATGAGAGGTAGAATTGGTTAAATGGAATCAATTACATACAGTAATGGCAAAGTTCTTAGTTCAGGCTTGCAGCAGTGATGGAGTAAACTGCAGGTTCAAATTGAGTCTCTGGAATACATCCCCCACTGGGATGGGTCGTTCAGTCCCTTGTGTAAAGCTTCAGTTTGTAGCAAAGTCCTTCCAGAGGTCAGAAGCAGGATTGAAGACAAGATGGAGATGAAGCATCAGCCTTATATAGACTTTTCCAGGTGTAAGAATCTCTTTGTCTTCACTGTGGAAATTTACAGCAAGATGGAGCCTGGAGTCACATGGGCCAGTCCCTGCATACTTTGCCGAGTCACAAGGCGTGTCTGCCTTCTCTCCATGGGTCCATTGTGTCCTTAATGGTCCTTAATGGGCCATCAAACAGGCTAGGCAGAGCTAACACCAGCTTGTCTGGGAGGCTTCCCCCAGAAGCACAGCACAAACTTGAAATACAGACAGCATAGAGCCAACATTCATAACTTCAACTAAAAATGATACAGACATATAGACAGCATAATTATAATCAGCAACCCAGAACCTGGTCTTAGACACCTTATATGACCCCCTTTACTTAGGATTTGGAGCCACTACAGGACCTTGGTTGCAACCCATGTTCTATATGGTCCCCATTTATATCAATAACGTCACAATGGGCCATCAAGCAGGCCAGGCAGAGCTAACACCAACTTGTCTGGGGTGTCACCCAGAAGCAGAGCACAAAGTTGAAATACAGACAGGACAGAGCCAATACTCATAACTTCAATTACAAAATGATACACAGACAGCATAATCATAACCAGCAACCTATAACCTGGTCTTAGACATCTTATTTGATCCCCTTTACATAAGATTTGGTGCCTCTGCAGGACCTTGGTTGCAACCATGTTCTATATGGTCCCAGTTTATATCAATAACGTCACAGAAGGCTGTTCCAGAACTTCACTCCTCTAATGGTTAGAAACCTTCGTCTAGTTTCAAATCTAAACTTCCTAGTGTCCAGTTTATATCCATTTGTTCTTGTGTCCACACTGGTACTGAGCTTAAATAATTCCTCTCCCTCCCTGGTATTTATTCCTCTGATATATTTATAGAGAGCAATCATATCTCCCCTCAGCCTTCTTTTGGTTAGGCTAAACAAGCCAAGCTCTTTGAGTCTCCTTTCATAAGACAGGTTTTCCATTCATCAGATCATCCTAGTTCCCCGTCTCTGAACCTGTTCCAGTTTGAATTCATCCTTCTTAAACATGGGAAACCAGATATTTGCTGCAAATATATAGCAGTGGTTGCAACAGTGAGTGATCTATATGGTTACAGTGTATGTTAATACCGTCACACTGTTGTTATAGTCAGCAGTAACACGAGGCGCCTGCGGGCCCGTCTCCAGTAAGACGTTAGCTTCAGCAGTGAGCCTATGAACAGCCCAGCGGAAACGCCAGGTACTGGGGAGCTGGAAATAGCGGGTTTAAGGGGAAATTCTGACCACAGGGACAACCCACCACCACAGTGTCATGGCAATGAACTGACATCTATAACAGGTACATGAGCTACACCCGCAGACACCTGCACACGAGCGGCCTGGTAGCGAATTGCCGTATATGATAATAAGGGCTGTGTCCTGTGTCCCCGCTGGCTGCAGAGCCCCTGCGTAACAGCCCTGGGGCGTGGAGCCCTACGGAGCTGCTGCGCCCGACGCTCGCTGGAGCCTCCTTTGTGGGGGCCCGGCTGGAGCTGCCTCCCCTGCTGCTCGGAGGGGCCCTGCCGCTCGCCTGGGTCTGAGTGGAGCTGCGAGCGCCCAGCGTAGCCAGCCAGGGACCAGGCCCCAGGCCCAGTGCCTGCAGCAGGCTGGCCTGGCCAGAGAGCGGAAATCCAGCGGCTGGTGGGGTGTGCGTGGGGAGAGCCCACATGAGGGGCAGGGAGCCGGTCACAGGGGCCTCAGACCCCCACACAGCCCCCTTCGACACGGCCCCCATCAGGCTCCGAGCGAGGGAGAACAGACCTCATGGGCAGGGACGGGCGCTACAGCGAACTGGCCCCTGTGTCCCCAGAAGGCTGGGCCAGGCCCCAGGATGGGGGTGATACCTGGCCCGGGCCCAGGGATGGGCTTGGGGGGCTGCTGGGGCTCTGCTGTCTGTGGGGTTCACGCCCGGCTGGCTCAGGGATCAGGTGGGAATGACCCAGCATCTGGGGTTAGCCCAGACCTGCCCTGGGGCGCTCCCCTGCACTCCAGCAGCTGGGCTGGCCCCCGGGCAGCAGGGTGTCCCTGTTCCTGGTGGGGATGGGCACTGAGTGGGGGAGCGTGGCTGGGGGAGGGAGGAGGCCCCAGCTGGGCTGGCAGGAGCATGGGGCAAAGCCTGGGTGCGTGGCCCATGGCATGGGCAGGGCTCCCCCGCCCCCACCCCGGCTGCCAGCCACGCACTGTGGGGGAACTGGAGCTGGTGGCCTAAGCCTGGGCTCCGAAGCCTGGGCTTCGACTTGCATCCGAAGAAGTGGGTATTCACCCACGAAAGCTCATGCTGCAAAACGTCTGTTAGTCTATAAGGTGCCACAGGATTCTTTGCTGCTTCTACAGAACCAGACTAACACGGCTACCCCTCTGATACTAAGCCTGGGCTGTGTCCCTGCAGGCCCCAGGGCACTGGGAGCTCTCCCCTGGCTCCCACTGCCCTCCTGGGGGGCCGAGCCCCATTGCCTGGGTACCTTGAGGGGGGAGCTGGCCGTGGGGTTGGGTTCCCAGGCCCGTTGCCCTCTCGGGGGAGGGGGGAGGCGCTGGTGCCCAGGGCTCCCCTCGTTAACGCAGCCGGTTCTCTCCCGCAGAGCCCGGGTGGAGCACGCGGTACCTGCCCCTCGGCCTGCTGGGGACCTGCCTCTTCCTCCTGGCCACCACCATCGGCCTGGGGGTTCGCTGTGAGTAGGGGACCCGGGCTGTGGGCACCCGCCAACAAAACGCCGGCCGGGGAGAGCGGGAGGGGGCTGCGTGTGGGGAGTGATGATGTGGGGGGCTGGGGACCCCACGGAGAGTGAGGGGGGCTCGGGGCGCAGTGCGGGGGGGAGGGGGGTTGAACCCGAGCAAAGGAGAGTTCAGGCTGCAGCTCACGTAACCTCCCCAGCAGCAACCATGGGGAGCCAGCTGGGGAGCTATGGGGGGGCCTATCCCGGGGCAAGCAGGGGGGGGGCCCTGTTACCAGGACAGGCAGGGGTCCTGTTACCAGGGTGATGTTGGGGGCCCTCTCCCAGGGCAGGTGGGGGCCCTATTACCAGGGAGATGTGGGGGGCCCTGTCAGGAAGTTCTCTCTGGGGTGGGGCCTATGGGGGGGATGGGTGGAGCCCTGTTACTTGTCATCGCACTGGGGGGGGGGAGGTGCCGGCTCTGCTGGCCAAAGGGCTGTACGGCACGGCTGGCTGCCTGGCAGGGCCAGGAAAGGCTGCTGTGCCCGACCCCTCGCTGGCCGGCACCCGGTGCCCCTCGTGGTGGGTTCGGAGGCTGCCCGCTGGCTGCAGCACCCACTCGCCTCCCAGCTGTTTGAACAGCCCCGGCCCAGCGTTCCTGAGTCTCCGCGTCGCTGCTGGAGGCTCTGGGCTGTTCTCCACGGTCGGGAGGGTCCTGACGGGAGGTGGATGCGTGAGCCCAGTTCTCGCGTTGCCCTCTGTCACGGAGTGTGGGGGCGTGTCACAGAGTCCCCGGGCGCTGCTCTGGAACTGCTCCCCACAAAGCCAGACAGGACTCTGGGGAGCCTCCTCTCCCTCGGAGCAGCCTGTCTGCAGGGCAAGAAGCTCCCACGGCTTCACCTCCTGGGTCTCTCCTTGGAGCATTCAGCATCCTCTGCCCCTCCGTGCGCTTCCCACAGCGAGTCCGCCCCAGCGGGTCCTGGGGAAGTCACAGGGTCCTGCCCCCCCACTGCGCAGTCAGACGTGACTCTCAGCCAGCCAGTAACACAGAGGTTTATTTAGACGACAGGAACACAGTCCAGACCAGGTCTTGCCAGTACAGACAACAAGACCCCCCTTAGTTAGGTCCATCTGGGGGCCCAGGGAGGCCACTGCCCCGCTGGGAGGCCCGAGCCTCGGGGCTCCCCTCCATTTCCCAGCCAGCTTCCAAAACTACCAAACCCCCTCCAGCCCCTCCTCTCTGGGCTTTGTCTCTTTCCTGGGCCAGGAGGTCACCTGACCTCTGTTCTCCCCCACCTTTAGCATCCCCTTGCAGGGGGGAAGGGCCTGGCCATTAGTTGCCAGGAGACAGAGGGTCGGCCAGGAACTGAGGCACCAACACAGTAGTCAGAGGACCCATTAAGAACAGTCCCACTTCATCATAGGGGGTCTGGGCCCTGCACCCCACTTCCTGTGATTCACCGTGACTCTCAGCCAGCCAGGAGAACAGAAGGTTTATTAGACGACAGGACACAGTCCCAAGCAGGGCTTGTAGATACAACCAGGACTCCTCAGCCAGGTCCCTCGGGGGGGGGCAAGGATCTTAGACCCCAGCCTGGGGGTTCCTGCCTCTTCCCAGCCAGCCCAAAACTGGACCTCCACTGCAGCCATCTCAGTGCTCCTCCCCTCCCGGCTCCTCCTCCCACCTTTGTCCAGATTCCTGGGCAAAGGTGTCACCTGGGTCCAACCCCTTCCTGGCTCAGGTTACAGGCTCAGGTACCATCCCTCACCTAAAGTCACCCCCTGCTCTCCCCTCCCCCATGCAGACAGTCCCAGCCAAACTAGACAACGTTCCCAGGTCACTCCGCCCCGCTCCCTGCTCCGTCACACTCTCCTGGCCCCACCCTCCCCTGCTGGCACCTGCTGGCACGTGCCCGTTGGCCTGTGCTGGAGCTTGTGCGTCCCTGCGTCCGGCCCAGGCTCACGCTGTCTGTCCCCTGCAGACTGGCAGGTTTCCCAGCATCTGCAGCAGGCGTCCCGAGTGCACGAGGCAGAGAGCAGCCGCCTCTCCCAGCAAGTCAGCACCAAGGGGGCGACCCTGGCGCAGACGGCGAGGGAGCTGGAGCAGGCCAGGCAGGAGCTGGACCAGGTGAGGCAGGAGCTGGAGCAGGCCAGGGAGGAGCTGGAGCAGATGCGGCTGGAGGGGAACAGCACCCAGGAGCAGCTGCAACAGCAGGAGGCCGCGTTAGAGGGCACGAAGGAGGAGCTGGCGAGGGTACAGGAGGAGAAGAGAGAAATTAAAGAGAAGCTGAACAAAATGGAGAGCAGCCTGTGCAGCATCCGCCCCTGCGAGCAGACAGGTACTGCCTTCCCACCTGGGGCGGGGGTCACTGGGGCGCCCCACCCCGCCGTAGGGACATCTGAGCCCTGGGGGGGGAGGGAGGGAGCACCCAGCACCAGGGCTGTGCTGCAGCAAGCGGCTCTGGTCATTCAGGAGGGGCAGCTCTTCCCCCAGGCCGCGCTGGCCCCGAGGTCTGCATGGTGCAGGGGAGTGTGTGTGTGTTGGGGTAGGGGGGTGGTCACTGCTGGAGACAAGACAGAACACCCCGGGTGGGGGGCACTGGCCGGTTCCATGGAATAAGAGTTGGGACGTGAACTCGCTGTCCTGGCCCAGTTCCAACTGGCTCCCCTAAATCTCCTGCTGTTTCAGCTGTTAAACACTCTGCATCCCACCCCAGAGGTGGCTGCATTTCAGGGGTGCATGAAGCAAGGCCCACATATGGCTGGTCTAACGGTTTATGTGTAGAACCAAGCTAGGGCCTTGGAGAAAAGGTGCTGGCTAAATACAAACTATGAACACGATCATTAGTCAGCCGAGATCCCACGATTCAGCCTGGCGAAGAGCTAACACCTGGACTAACTGCATTCGGAGTGGGAGTGCTGCTTCTCCACCACTGAGCTCCGCTTGCACCCCCTGCTCTCCCTGCCCCCGCCCCGATCTGCTGGTGCTCCTCAGACCCGACCTGCAGCCCCACAATCCAGGGCCAGGCCTCGCTTCAGGCCTCTCTCCCACGTGTTCAGAACTGGGCAATGCGTGTAAACAGACCATGGGGCCCAGCACACAACGGGCCCATTTGCCTTTGGGATTTTTTGCAGCAGACGCTCACACCAGGGGGCGGCTCCAGGCACCAGCATGCCAAGTGCGTGCCTGGGGCGGCAAGCCGCAGGGGGCGCTCTGCCGGTTGCCGCAAAGGCAGCAGGCAGACTGTCTTCGGTGGCATGCCTGTGGAGGGTCTGCTGGTCCCGCGGCTTCGGTGGACCTCCCGCAGGTGGGCCGCCGAAGACAGCCTGCCTGCCGTGCTTGGGGCTGCAAAATACCTAGAGCTGCTCCTGGCTCACACACAAGGCAGGTTGAGTCACATTTTGTGCCCGTGATGCTCTCAGAGCTTCGCCCACCCCAGGCAAATAAACTAACCCAGGCCTTAAAAAATGAGCTCAGCTCCCCTCAGGGTGGCACTGCCCCTGCCAGTCCTGCCCCGGCTCCCTGGCAGGCGAGCTGGGCGACTCTCCAGCCGGGGCCCTGCACCCTCACCAAGGGCAGAATCCCAGCCCCGAGGACGACGCGCCATCGCAGACAGCCTGGGGCCTCCCACACGGGTGGAGCAGGGCACGGGGAGGAGGCGGCTGCCAGGTGACAAGGGCAGCGAGTCGCTGTCTGCTGACACTGAACAAGGAGCTCTGTCAGAATGAGGGAAACGGCTCAGTGTCTGCGCATCACTGCCCAGCCTGTGCCTGCTGCCTGCCCAGCCCTCCGGCCAGAGCTGTAACGGAGCAGTGCCCACGTCCTCCCGGTGGCTGAGCCCCTGGGGCAGGGGAGAGCGAAAGGCCAGGGGGCTCATTTACCCCACCAGTGAAATGCTTCCCACAGAGCCACAGCGGGGTTGGCTGGGGCTGACGGTCACGGTGCTGGAGGGTTCACACCTTTGGAAGGGCGAATCAGGGGCTGCAGGACACACTGGGAAGGCTGGGGGCTCCCCTGAACCCCATGAACAGTTACACTTGTATCTGAGCCCTGGACTCAGCTCCCAGCCTGCCCCAAACCCTCGAGAACCCCCCCACCCCCACACTCACAGCTCGGAGCAGCTCCTGGGGCAGCCGTGAGTCTGGGGGAGTGGGAGCCCCTGGGGAGGGACCAGGCCTTCTTTGTACAGCTCAGGGCATGAGCCCATTAGCTGCACTCAGGCCAGGACAGCGTCTGAGCGTCTCACCCCGCTCCCCTGCAGACTGCTGCCCGGCAGACTGGGTGTTGTACAGAGGAAAGTGCCTGTTCGTCTCGAAGGAGAAGACGAAGAATTGGGAAGAAAGCAGAAAAGAGTGTGAACGGCAACCTGCTCGGCTTCTTATTGCCAAATCCTGGGACACGGAGACAACGCCGGTACGGTACATGCACGGCCGGTGTGACCGCAGCCGGAACACTGCGTAAAGGGGTGGGGGGGTCCCCATACTGGGGGGAGGTCGGGGGTGTTGGCAAACAGGCAGGGGCTCAGAGCAGAGCAACGGCAATGATCCAGGGCCTGGAGGAGTGTGACCAGCTCACCTCCTCCGCTGAGCAGCACCCCCACACTGCCCCTGTCTGACAGATCTGAAGAACTCCCCTTCCTGCTCCTTCTAACAGTCCTTGCCAGCTGTACCGCGCTCCTTGCCGTGGCTCTCCTGACTTTGTCCCTAGGTGCTCGCACTATCCCCGTGTACTGCCCTGGGGCCGTGCCCTGCCCTCCTGTCCCTGTATTTGTCCCTATGGGGTTTGTAGAGAGCTAAAAATCAACTTGTGCAGCCACGTTGGCCTCCTGCGGCTCCTCTTATCTCTCCTCTGCGTGGGAATAGCCCCTAGTATTACAGCTTTTAGGAACTGCCAGCCCCCTTCGACTCCTTCTCTTCCTTCCACGGGACCCTGCTGTTTCTCTGAGTCCGTTGAAATCCCCCTTTCGGAAGCCCAGTGTCCTGGTTTTGCTGTTCTCGTGTTCTCCTTTCCTTAGGATCTTGAATTCCATCAGATCATGGTCACTTCCTCCCAAGCTCCCGCCCACCTTCACCTTCGCAACTGATTCATCCCTGTTGGTCAACACCAGATCCAAAATGGACGACCCCCTGTCACGGAGTCCCCGGGTGATGCTCTGGAACTGCTCCCCACCAAGCCAGGCAGGACTCTGAGGAGCCTCCTCTCCCTCGGAGCAGCCTGTTTGCAGGGCAAGAAGCTCACATGGCTTCACCTCCTGGGTCTCTCCTTGGAGCATTCAGCATCCTCTGCCCCTCCGTGCGCTTCCCACAGTGAGTCCGCCCACGTGGGGTCCTGGGGAAGCCACAGGGTCCTGCACCCCCACTTTGCAGTCAGACGTGACTCTCAGCCAGCCAGTAACACAGAGGTTTATTTAGACAACCGGAAAACGGTCTAAAACAGAGCTTGTAGGTACAGAGACCCGGACCCCTCAGCCACGTCCATTTTGGGGGGCAGTGAGCCAGACCCCCACGTCTGCACTTCACTCCTCGTCCCCAGCCAGCCCCAGACTGAAACCCCCTCCAGCCCCTCCTCCTCTGGGCCTTGTTCCTTTCCGGGGCCAGGAGGTCACCTGATTCCTTTGTTCTCCAACACCTTTAGCATCCCCTTGCAGGGGGGAAGGGCCCCGGCCATTAGTTGCCAGGAGACAGAGTGCTGGCCATTTATGCACACTGGCCCTTTGCGCTGCAACAATCTCACCCCCTAGACTTGAGAAATGCATAGGGGAAACTGAGGCACCCACACAGTATTCAGAGGAAATATTAAGAGCAGTCCCACTTCGTCACACCCCCTAGTTGTTTGCTCAACTCTTCCTGAATCAGAAAGCTGCCCCCTACACATGCTAAGAACTCGCAGGACATGTTCTGTTTTGCTGTAATAGTCTTTGAACAGATACCAGGGAAGTTAAAATCCCCCATTCATACTAGCTCGTGTGTGTTAGCTAATCCTGTTACCTGCTTGTAGAATGACTCGTCCATTTCCTCTTCCTGATGTGGTGTCTGTAACAGACGACCCTCCTCCATAACATCCCTATTGTTCTCTTTCCTTGTGAGCCTCTCCCAGGGACTCTCAGTAGTTCTGCCGCGCACGTCGCCTCGCAGCAAGTGTGCCCGTTCCTGACGTACAGCAAACTCCTCCTCCTTTGTCCCCATACCTTCCTTCCGGAACAAGCTGTAGCCCTCCGTGCTGGGACTCCAGTCATGGGAGCTGTCCCACTAAGTCGCTGGAATGCCAATTAAGTCAGAATTTTCTTCATATACCAGGACCTCTAGTCAGGGCCGGATTAACTCTCCTGTGGGCCCAGGGCTACTAGATTTGGTGGGGCCCCTGTATGCAAGTCTTTTTCCTGGGAGGGGGTTTGGTGCAGGAGGGGGCTGGGGCAGGGGATTGGGGTGCAGGGTCTTGGAGGAAGTTGGGGTGCAGGAGGGGGATTCTGACCTGAGGCAGGGGGTTGGAGTATTGTCATGGAGTCCCCAGGCGATGCTCTGGAACTGCTCCCCACAAAGCCAGTCAGGACTTTGGGGAGCCTCCTCTCCTTTGGAGCATTCAGCATCCTCTGCCCCTCCATGTGCTTCCCACAGCGGGCCCGCCCTGGCGGGGTCCTGGGGAGCCAGAGAGTCCTGCACCCCCACTTCGCAGTCAGACGTGACTCTCAGCCAGCCAGTAACACAGTGGTTTATTTAGACGACAGGAGCACAGTCCAAAACAGATTTTGCCAGTACAGACAACAAGACCCCCCTCAGTTAGGTCCATCTGGGCCCCCATGGAGGCCACCGCCCCGCTGGGAGGCCTGAGCCCCGTCAGGGCTCCCCTCCATCTTCTAGCCAGCTTCCAAAAACTACCAAACCCCCTCCAGCCCCTCCTCTCTGGACTTTGTCTCTTTCCCGGGCCAGGAGGTCACCTGATCTCTTTGTTCTCCCGCACCTTTAGCATCCCCTTGCAGGGGGGAAGGGCCCAGCCATTAGTTGGCAGGCGACAGGATCATAGAATCATAGAATCTCAGGGTTGGAAGGGACCTCAGGAGGTATCTAGTCCAACCCCCTGCTCAAAGCAGGACCAAACCCAACTAAATCATCCCAGCCAGGGATTTGTCAAGCCTGACCTTAAAAACCTCTAAGGAAGGAAATTCCACCACCTCCCTAGGTAACCCATTCCAGTTCTTCACCACCCTACTGGTGAAAAAGTTTTTCCTAATATCCAACCTAAACCTCCCCCTCTGCAACTTGAGACCATTACTCCTTGTTCTGTCATCTTCTACCACTGAGAACAGTCTAGATCCATCCTCTTTGGAACCCCCTTTCAGGTAGATGAAAGCAGCTATCAAATCCCCCCTCATTCTTCTCTTCTGCAGGCTAAACAATCCCAGTTCCCTCAGCCTCTCCTCATAAGTCATGTGCTCCAGCCCCCTAATCATTTTTGTTGCCCTCCGCTGGACTCTCTCCAATTTATCCACATCCTTCTTGTAGTGTGGGGCCCAAAACTGGACACAGTACTCCAAATGAGGCCTCACCAGTGCTGAGTAGAGGGGAATGATCACATCCCTCGATCTGCTGGAAATGCCCCTACTTATACAACCCAAAATGCCATTAGCCTTCTTGGCAACAAGGGCACACTGCTGACTCATATTCAGCTTTTCATCCACCGTAACCCCCAGGTCCTTTTCTGCAGAACTGCTGCCCAGCCATTCGGTCCCTAGACTGTAGCAGTGCATGGGATTCTTCCGTCCTAAGTGCAGGACTCTGCACTTGTCCTTGTTGAACCTCATCAGATTTCTTTTGGCCCAATCCTCTAATTTGTCTAGGTCCCTCTGTATCCTATCCCTACCTTCCAGCATATCAACCACTCCTCCCAGTTTAGTGTCATCTGCAAACTTGCTAAGGGTGCAGTCCACACCATCCTCCAGATCGTTAATGAAGATATTGAATAAAACCGGCCCCAGCACCGACCCTTGGGGCACTCCACTTGATACCGGCTGCCAACTAGACATGGAACCATTGATCACTACCCGTTGAGCCCAACCATCTAGCCAGTTTTCTATCCACCTTACCGTCCATTCATCCAGCCCATACTTCTTTAACTTGCTGGCAAGAATACTGTGGGAGACTGTATCAAAAGCTTTGCTAAAGTCCAGAAATAGCACATCCACTGCTTTCCCCTCATCCACAGAGCCGGTTATCTCCTCATAGAAGGCAATTAGGTTAGTCAGGCATGACTTGCCCTTGGTGAATCCATGCTGACTGTTCCTGATCACTTTCCCCTCCTTTAAGTGGTTCAGAATTGATTCCTTGAGGACCTGTTCCATGATTTTTCCAGAGACTGAGGTGAGACTGACTGGCCTGTAGTTCCCTGGATTTTCCTTCTTCCCTTTTTTAAAGATGGGCACTACATTAGCCTTTTTCCAGTCATCCAGGACCTCCCCCGATCGCCATGATTTTTCAAAGATAATGGCCAATGGCTCTGCAATCTCATCGGCCAACTCCTTTAGCACCCTCGGGCATCCGGCCCCATGGACTTGTGCTCGTCCAGCTTTTCTAAATAGTCCCGAACTACTTCCTTCCCCACAGAGAGCTGGTCACCTCCTCCCCATACCGTGCTGCAGAGTGCAGCTGTCTGGGAGCTGACCTTGTCTGTGAAGACAGAGGCAAAAAAAGCATTGAGTACACTAGCTTTCTCCACATCCTCTGTCACTAGGTTCCCTCCCTCATTCAGCAAGGGGCCCACACTTTCCTTTACTTTCTTCTTGTTGCTAACATACCTGAAGAAACCCTTCTTGTTACTCCTAACATCTCCGGCTAGCTGCAACTCCAAGCATGATTTGGCCTTCCTAATTTCACTCCTGCATGCCTGAGCAATACTTTTATACTCCTCCCTGGTTATTTGTCCAATCTTCCACTTCTTGTAAGCTATTTTTTTGTGTTTAAGACGAGCAAGGATTTCACTGTTGAGCCAAGCTGGTCACCTGCCATATTTACTTTTCTTCCTATACATCGGGATGGTTTGTTCCTGCAACCTCAATAAGGATTCTTTAAAATACAACCAGCTTTCCTCGACTCCTTTCCCCGTCATGTTATTCTCCCAGGGGACCTTGCCCATCAGTTCCCTGAGGGAGTCGAAGTCTGTTTTCTGAAGTCCAGGGTCTCTGTTCTACTGCTCTCCTTTCTTCCTTGTGTCAGGATCCTGAACTCGACCATCTCATGGTCACTGCCTCCCAGGTTCCCATCCACTATTGCTTCCTCTACTAGTTCTTCCCTGTTTGTGAGCAGCAGGTCAAGAAGAGCTTTTCCCCTAGTTGGTTCCTCCAGCACTTGCACCAGGAAATTGTCCCCTACTCTTTCCAGAAACTTCCTAGATTGTCTGTGCAGTGCTGTATTGCTCTCCCAGCAGATATCGGGGTGATTAAAGTCACCCATGAGAACCAGGGCCTGTGATCTAGCAACTTCTGTTAGTTGCTGGAAGAAAGCCTCGTCCACCTCATCCACCTGGTCCGGTGGTCTGTAGCAGACTCCCACCACGACATTACCCTTGTTGTTCACACTTCTAAATTTAATCCAGAGACTCTCAGGTTTTTCTGCAGTTTCATACTGGAGCTCTGAGCAGTCATACTGCTCTCTTACATACAACGCAACTCTCCCACCTTTTCTGCCCTGCCTGTCCTTCCTGAACAGTTTATATCCATCCATGACAGTACTCCAATCATGTGAGTTATCCCACCAAGTCTCTGTTATTCCAATTACATCATAATTCCTTGACTGTGCCAGGACTTGTAGTTCTCCCTGCTTGTTCCCCAGGCTTCTTGCATTTGTGTATAGGCACTTAAGATAACTCGCTGATTGTCCTGCTTTCTCGGTCTGAGACAGGAGTCCTCCCCTCTTGCAGTCTCCTGCTTGTGCTTCCTCCCGGTATCCCACTTCCCCACTTACCTCGGGGCTTTGGTCTCCTTCCCCCGGTGAACCTAGTTTAAAGCCCTCCTCACTAGGTTAGCCAGCCTGCTTGCAAAGATGCTCTTCCCTCTCTTCGTGAGGTGGAGCCCGTCTCTGCCAAGCAATCCTCCTTCTTGGAAGACCATCCCATGGTCAAAGAATCCAAACCCTTCTCTCCGACACCATCTGCGTAGCCATTCGTTGATTTCCACGATTCGACGGTCTCTACCCTGGCCTTTTCCTGCCACAGGGAGGATAGACGAGAACACCACTTGCGCCTCAAACTCCTTTATCCTTCTTCCCAGAGCCACGTAGTCTGCAGTGATACGCTCAAGGTCATTCTTGGCAGTATCATTGGTGCCCACGTGGAGAAGCAGGAAGGGGTAGCGATCCGAGGGCTTGATGAGTCTCGGCAGTCTCTCCGTCACATCGTGAATCCTAGCCCCTGGCAAGCAGCACACCTCTCGGTTTTCCCGGTCAGGGTGGCAGATAGATGACTCAGTCCCCCTGAGGAGAGAGTCCCCGACCACCACCACCCTCCTCCTCCTCTTGGGAGTGGTGGTCGTGGAACCCCCATCCCTAGGACGGCGCATCTCATGCCTTCCAATCAGTGGAGTCTCCTTCTGCTCTGTTCCCTCAGGTGTATCATCCACTCCACTCTCTGCACTAGTACCTGCGGAGAGAACATGAAAACGGTTGCTCACCTGCATCTGTGTTTCTGGTACGTGGATGTTTCTGGTACTCTTTCCTCTTCTGGAAGTCACATGCCGTCACTTATCCTCGCAGGCCTTCTGTCCCCGCTGCGTAGCCTGCTCTGAATCTTCAGAACATTGTGCCCTCTGCAGCTGATCCTGACGTCTATCCAGGAAATCCTCATTTTCTTTTATGGAACGCAGGGTTGATATTCGTTTCTCCAGACCTTGAATCTTCTCTTCCAAGATGGAGATCAGCTTGCACTTTGTACAGACAAAGTCGCTTCTATCCTGTGGAAGGAAGACAAACATGGTGCATCCTGTGCAGGTCACAACGGCGGATTGCTCAGCATCCATGGTCTCTTCCTTCTCAGAGCTCTCTCCAGGCGAACTCCTTCTGTTTGCCTCTCTGCTGTTCGCTGCTCAGCTGGTTCGCAGCTGACTGCCTTTTTATAACAGTCAGGCCCAGCTGGAACAAAGCACTCCCAAATCAAACTGGTCAAACAAGCAATCAAACAATCAAGCGCACAGCCAAACTGCCAAACTGCCTCCCCCAACAGACATTCAGATACTCACTAGTGCAGTCCCCCTACTGCAGCACTTAGCGTACCTCTGCTCAGAGGGATCCCAGGCAAACTCCTTCTGGGAGGAGGGTCGGCCAGAGCTGAGCCCCCCCCACAGTATTCAGAGAAAACATTAAAACCAGTCCCACTTCATCACAGCCAGCCAGTAAAGCAGCAGGTTTATTTAGACGACAGGAACACAGTCCAAGACAGGTCTTGCCGGTACAGACAACAGGACCCCCTTTAGTTAGGTTCATTTGGGGGCCCCAGGGAGGCCACAGCCCCGCTGGGAAGCCCAAGCCCCGTCGGGGCTCCCCTCCATTTCCCGAACAGCGCCAAACTGAAACTCCCCCCAGCCTCTCACTCAGCCTCCCCCAGGCTCCTCCCCCAGCCTTTGTCCAGTGTCCGGGGCAGAGGTGTCACCTGGCCTTCAACCCCCCTCCTGGGGTCTCAGGTTACATGCTCAGGTATTCCTTCCTCAATGCAGGCCATTCCAAGTCCCCAGCCACCTTCCCAGGTCAATACCCCCCAACTCAGCATTCCCATAACACAGCAAGAACATTCCCACTTCATCACAGGTACAGGAGGGGGCCGGGGCAGGGGATTGGGGTGCAGGTTCTTGGAGGGAGTTTGGGTGCAGGAGGGGGATTCTGACCTGGGGCAGGGGGTTGGGGTACAGGAGGGGGTGCAGGGCCTAGGAGGGAGTTGGGGTGCAGGAGGGGGATTCTGATGTGGGGCAGGAGGTTGGGGTGCAGGAGGGGGTGTGAGGTTCAGGCTCTGGCCGGGAGGCACTTACCACAGGCGGGTCCCAGCCGGTGGCACAGCAGGGCTCAGGCACACTACCCTTACTTCTGCGCTGCTCCTGGCCGCAGCGCTGCCTTCAGAGCTGGGCAGCTGGAGAGCGGCTGCTGGCTGGAAGCCCAGCTCCGAAGGCAGAGCTGCCGCCAGCAGCAGTGCAGAAATAAGGATGGCACAGTATGGTATTGCCACCCCTACCTCTGCGCTGCTGCCTGCAGAGCTGGGCCCTCAGTCAGCAGCTGCCACTCTCCGGCCACCCAGCTCTGAAGGCAGCAGCGCAGAAGTAAGGGTGGCAATACCGTGACTCCCCTAAAATAACCTTGTGACCCCCCTGCAACTCCCTTTTGGGTCAGGACCCCTAGTTTGAGAAACTCTGGTCTCCCCTGTGAAATCTGTATAGTGTAGGGTAAAAGCCCACAAAGCACCAGATCTCACAATCCGTGACACATTTTTCATGGCCGTGAATTTGGTAGGGCCTGCAGTGGGTTGATAACTCAACCTCTGAAAAGTAAGTATATCAGGGGCCTTTTTGTTTGGACTAATTCCATCTCTGTCTCCTTTCTGCACCTTTTCCCATCACATCTGTTGTCCTAGGGGTATCGTGACATCCTAGGAACCGTCACTCACTTGTCACGGCTGAGCTCCCACTTCGGGGAAACTCGTGGGCCCAGTTATCCCAGCAGGTCCCGGCAGGGAAAGTACCCAGGGCCTCTCATTTCTGGTGGGCTGGGGTGAGTGGGATCCAGTACAATGGATAACCAATTGCAGGGTGCGCTGGGAGGATGCTGTTAGCTGCCCCACACCTGGCTAGCTGGGTAACCCCACTTCTGGAGCAATGTGATTGTGCTCATGGAAACATCCTTTTCTCCACCAGCTAATCCTTTCCCTGCAGTTCAGTGCCCAGTCTCCACACGCACATGCATGTGCACACTCTGCTTCTTCACAGCTGTCCCTTGAATGCAGGGGTGGCATTACGTAACTCTTTTCTTCCTAGACTTTTCTGAAAGATACCGGTGTGCAGTATTGGATTGGACTCAGGAGAGACTGGAATATGGGATCACCGTGGCCATGGAAGTGGGTTGATGGATCACCCTTTGAAAAGTAAGTACAATATTTATTTCTTCAGATAGATGCTCCATTTGCTAACCAGTGGCACCATCCAAAAGAAACAGGCACGTTAGTAACTGTAGCTAAAGCCACTGACTAAAGTGCGCTGGAAGGGTTAGAAGTGGCTTCCGCGTAATGGAACCAACCGGCCTGCAGTGCCTCATGCAGAGCCGGCTCCAGACCCCAGCGCGCCAAGCGCGTGCTTGGGGCGGCATGCCATGGGGGGCGCTCTGCCTGTCACCGGGAGGGTGGCAGGCGGCTCCAGTGGACCTCCCGCAGGCGTGCCTGCGGATGCTTCACCGGAGCCGCGGGACCAGCGGACCCTCCACATGCATGTCTGCAGGAGGTTCACTGGAGCCACGGGACCGGCGACCGCCAGAGCGCCCCCCACAGCGTGCCGCCGTGCTTGGGGCGGCAAAATTGCTAGAGCCGCCCCGGCCTCATGTGGATGCTTTGCCAGAGGGGAATATTTAAAGCAAGTCCGTGTGCTCGAAAGCTGCCAAATAATGAGTTTCAAGCAGTTTCAAGACCTCTGAGTAAATTCTTTACCCGTAGTGCCCAAGAGTAAGTGAGGTGATTTACTGGGAGGCCAAGGGGAAAACCACAGAACAAATGAGTGTAAAACACAGCTCCAGATGTCAGGACCGTACTGAGGGGCGCTGGCAGGGACGTGAAGAGGAGACATTTCTTAATTGTCACTGACCTAATGCTGGGAATCTGGGTAACAAGCCAGAGGAATTGGAAATTCTCATTGATGAGAAGAATTCGGTATAATTGTCATCACCGAGGCCCAGTGGGATGAGTCGCAGGACGGGGATGTTATACTCACTGGTTGCAGCCTCTTTAGGAAGGTGGGGGGGGCACTCTGCATTACAGGCAGCATCACCTGTTCTAGAGGTCCTGCTAACTCAGAAGTGCAGGATCATGCCTATGGCTGAACGTGCTGACAAAGCCCAGTGGCTGTACTGGTGGGTCTGTTACAGACACCAAACCAAAGCAGAGAACAGAATGGGATACTCACTAACCACTTGTCTGTGACGTGGGAAGAAAAACTGTGTTATGGGGGACTTCAGTCTGGGAGAAGTGCGGGAGGTCTCCTGCAGCCACTAGTAAAACCTCATTTAAGTTTCTAAACATTAGTGATAATATTCTAACACAAGGGGTGTTTAATAGGCAGCAGGTTTAATACAAACAAAATGAAGTATTTTTTTCAAACAACACTCAGCCATCCCGTGGAACTCTTTGCCAGAGGATGTTGTGAAGGCCAAGACTATAACAGGGTTAAAAAAAGAACTAGATAAGTTCATGGAGGATGGGTCCATCAATGGCTCTTAGCCAGGATGGGCAGGGATGGTGTCCCTAGCCTCTGTTTGTCAGACGCTGGGGATGGGCGACAGGGGATGGGTCACTTGATGATTCCCTGTTCTGTTCATTCCCTCTGGGGCACCTGGCATTGGCTGCTGTCGGCAGACAGGATACTGGGCTGGATGGACCTTTGGTCTGACCCAGTGTGGCCATTCTGATGTTCTTACCCCCAACACGAGGTAGCTATTTTGGCCCTCAGTCTACAGCTGAATTCATCACTAGACTAGAAGCTGGTGGTTGTCTAGAGACCAGTGATCATGACCTGATCACATTCAGTGTGGACACACAGAGGACAGGCCGAACCAGTAATTTATTCATAGAGCAGAAGGGACCACGATGTTCATCTACCCTGACGTCCGTCACACACAAGCCAGAGCACTGCTGCCCAAAGATGCACTAAAACGTATCTTCTAGAAAGCGATCTAACCTCGATTTAGAATCATAGAATATCAGGGTGGGAAGGGACCTCAGGAGGTATCTAGTCCAAGCCCCTGCTCAAAGCAGGACCAACCCCAACTAAATCATCCCAGCCAGGGCTTTGTCAAGCCTGACCTTAAAAACCTCTAAGGAAGGAGATTCCACCACCTCCCTAGGGAACCCAATCCAGTGCTTCACCACCCTCCTAGTGAAATAGTTTTTCCTAATGTCCAACCTAAACCTCCCCCTCTGCAACTTGAGACCATTACTCTTTGTTCTGTCATCTGCTACCACTGAGAACAGTCTAGATCCATCCTCTTTGGAACCCCCTTTCAGGTAGATGAAAGCAGCTATCAAATCCCCCCTCATTCTTCTCTTCTGCAGGCTAAACAATCCCAGTTCCCTCAGCCTCTCCTCATAAGTCATGTGCTCCAGCCCCCTAATCATTTTTGTTGCCCTCCGCTGGACTCTCTCCAATTTATCCACATCCTTCTTGTAGTGTGGGGCCCAAAACTGGACACAGTACTCCAAAGGAGGCCTCACCAGTGCTGAGTAGAGGGGAATGATCACATCCCTCGATCTGCTGGCAATGCCCCTACTTATACAGCCCAAAATGCCATTAGCCTTCTTGGCAACAAGGGCACACTGTTGACTCATATCCAGCTTCTCGTCCACCGTAACCCCTAGGTCCTTTTCTGCTGAACTGCTGCCCAGCCACTCGGTCCCTAGTCTGTAGCAGTGCATGGGATTCTTCCGTCCTAAGTGCAGGACTCTGCACTTGTCCCTGTTGAACCTCATCAGGTTTCTTTTGGCCCAATGCTCTAATTTGTCTAGGTCCCTCTGTATCCTATCCCTACCCTCCAGCATATCTACCACTCCTCCCAGTTTAGTGTCGCCTGCAAACTTGCTGAGGGTGCAGTCCATCCCATCCTCCAGATCATTAATGAAGATATTGAACAAAATCGGCCCCAGGGCCAACCCTTGGGGTACTCCGCTTGAAACCGGCTGCCAACTAGACATGGAGCCATTGATCACTACCCATTGAATAACACGCCCACTGCTTTCCTCTCATCCACAGATCCAGTTATCTCCTCATAGAAACAATTAGGTTAGTCAGGCATGACTTGCCCTTGGTGAATCCATGCTGACTGTTCCTGATCACCTTCCTCTCCTCTAAGTGCTTCAGAATTGATTCCTTGAGGACCTGCTCCATGATTTTTCCAGGGACTGAGGTGAGGCTGACTGGCCTGTAGTCCCCTGGATCCTCCTTCTTCCCTATTTTAAAGATGGGCACTACAGTAGCCTTTTTCCAGTCATCCGGGACCTCCCCCGTTCACCATGAGTTTTCAAAGATAATGGCCAAAGGCTCTGCAATCACATCCCCCAACTCCTTTAGCACCTTTGGATGCAGCGCCATGGATTTCTGCTCATCCAGCTTTTCTAAATAGTCCTGAATATCTGTGGGGGTGTGATCAAAAATTTTCCATTCAATTTCTTTTGATGGAAAATGACAGTTCAATGACACCACGCCATGGAGACACCACCACCTCCCATGGTGAGCTGTCCTGGTGCTTAATTACCCTCACAGCTAGAAAACAGCATTTTATTTCAGGGTTGAATTTGTCCAGCTCTAACTTCCAGCCATTGGACCTTGTTATGGCTTTGTCTGCTAGCCTGGAAAGCGCCTAGGTGTCAGCTCTCCTTTCCATGTATCAGAACCTAGACACCGAGACGATGTCACCTCTCAACCTTGTCTTTGATAAGCAGATTAGATTGGGCTCCTCAAACCTCACATCATACAGCTTGTTTCCCATCCTCGGGATCACTTTTGTGACCCTCCTCTGAACCTTCTCTGGTATTGCCACATCCTTCTTGAGGTGCAGACCCCAGGACTGGACACAGTATTCTAGCATCAGCCTGACCAGGCTGTGTACAGAGGCAAGATCACTTCCCTATTTCTACTGGAAAGTCCTTTTTTATACATCCATGGAGTACGTTAGCCCTTTTTGCCACAGCCTTGCACTCACGGCTCACGTTGAGGCCACACAAAGTCCTTTTGTGAGTCGCTGCTTCCCAAGACAAAGTCTCATGTCCATAGGCGCCGACTCCATGGGTGCTCCAGCCCCAGAGCACCCACAGGGAAAAATTAGTGGGTGCTCTATACCCACCAGCAGCCAAGCTCCTTTCAATTGAGAGCAACCCCCTCAATCTGGACAGGCTCAGCACAGTTCGGCTGCCCTTTATTCATACAACAAAGGTAACATGGATAAGAACGTTTCACTCCCCCTGCATTCAGGAGTGAAGTGATTTGTATCCCAACACCAGCCAACGTTGATCACTTTGGGCAGCACTGCTCTGTCTGCTGGATACCGACGCAGAGTGGGGGTGTTCATGTAAATACAGTCTGGTCCTGAAGCCTTTCCCCTCCCCAGCTAGCTGTCCGGGGAGAGCTCCTTCGGACCCTGCTTACTCCTATACTGCAAGTTTTTAAATCAAAATATCATGTGGTACCAAGGCAAATGCCATGGAGAAATCCAAGTACTCTGTACCGTTATCACACTGTACCTTTAGCAACTCGACCTGTAATCCTGTAAAAGAGGCTTGACAAGCCCTACCTTCCATGAAACCATGCCGACTGACTGGCATCCATCATATTTTTAGCCTCTATCAAAAAAGAAGTAAATTCCAAATGAACCATTCCATTATTCTGCCCAAGATCGACATGAGGCGAATGGGTCTGTAGTTCCCTGGGGCATCCCTTTTATCCCTTTTAAATATTGGAACTACACCGGGAGGCCTCCAGTCCTTTGGAACTGGCGTTTTCCAAGACTTGTTATAAATTAGCCTTAGTGGTTCCGAGAGCTCCTTGGCCAGTTTCTTTGAGACCCTGGTGTGTAAGCTATTGATTGAAAGTTTACGTGTTAGTTTGAATGGGGAGGGGTTTACTCACTACTGGTGCCCCTTCACAGCTGGGCAGGGAGTGCCAGGCTCGCTGCTTCTCATACCCTCTGTTGACAACTACTGCGGCCCTGCGGTCGTCTCTTTCCTCCCATGACTCAGCCTCCGGCCAGGTCACATTTAGCCCCAGCTCTTCCGGGGTAACAAAGTCCCACAGAAACAAATATACGCTCCCTCCGCCCAGTCTGTCGCCCTCAGTTCTGGGCCTGACCATATGGACCATATGGTCCATAGACCCTTTTCCCAGGGCTTCGAGTCATCCACCCCCCTTCTCAGGGACCTTCACGCCCCCTTCCCCGTGGCTAGCAGAGGAACCCAGGCCTGCCCCCTACACTGGTCTCCAGTCCAGGAACCTAGGCCAGGCAGGCAGGGGTCATCCCATCAGACTCCTTGCTGCCACCTCCCTGGACTTCCTCCTCACCCTGTGTGACGTTATTGATATAATTTGGGACCATATAGAACATGGTTGCAACCAAGGTCCTGTAGTGGCACCAAATCTTATGTAAAAGGGGGTCATATAAGGTGTCTAAGACCAGGTTAGGGGTTGCTGGTTATGATTATGCTGTCTGGGTGCATGTGTCATTTTGTAGTTGAAGTTATGAGTATTGGCTCTGTACTGTCTGTATTTCAAACTTGTGCTGTGCTTTTGGGAAACATCCCAGACAAGTTGGTGTTAGCTCTGCCTAGCCTGCTTGATGGCCCATTAAGGACCATCAGCTACACAACTGACCTATTGAGAGAAGGCAGATATGCCTTGTGTGACGATGTGGTTCTGGCAGGACCCAGCTGAGATGCCAAATCAGGACCAATTGCTCAAACAGGGCAGTCACAGCCTTAGGCTGGGGTTTTTCCACCTCTAAGGCAAACCAAACCAGCCAGACAAAGAGGACTTCGGTTTCACCCCACTGGCTAACCACAAGTCACACAAGCAATTCCCTTAGACACTCCAGTCTCCCAGTATCACCACCAGTGCACTCGTCCTGGGGATGAATGGTTATGAAAACCAACACCCCAATAAAAGAAAACGGTTCTTTCGATCCCAAAGGACCAAGCCCCAGACCCAGGTCAATATACACATCAGATCTTACCCACAGATCACGCTGTTGCCAATCCTTTAGAATCTAAAATCTAAAGGTTTATTTACAAAGGGAAAAAGGTAGAGATGAGAGCTAGAATTGGTTAAATGGAATCAATTACATACAGTAATGGCAAAGTTCTTAGTTCAGGCTTGTAGCAGTGATGGAGTAAACTACAGGTTCAAATCAAGTCTCTGGAGAACATCCCCCGCTGGGATGGGACTTTCAGTCCCTTGTGTAGAGCTTCAGCTTGCAGCAAAGTCCCTCCAGAGGTAAGAAGCGGGATTGAAGACCAGATGGAGATGAAGCATCAGCCTTATATAGGCTTTTCCAGGTGTAAGAATCTCTTTGTCCTTACTGTGGAAAATTACAGCCAAATGGAGTCTGGAGTCACATGGGCCAGTCCCTGCCCTTTGCTGAGTCACAAGGCGTGTCTGCCTTCTCTCCATGGGTCAATTGTGTAGCTGATGGTCCTTAATGGGCCATCAAGCAGGCTAAGCAGAGCTAACACCAACTTGAAATACAGACGGTATAGAGCCAATATACATAACTTCAACTAAAAATGATACATGCACACAGACAGCATAATCATAACCAGCCACCCATAACCTGGTCTTAGACACCCTATATGACCCCCTTTACCTAAGATTTGGTGCCACTACAGGACCTTGGTTGCAACCCATGTTCTATATGGTCCCAATTTATATCAATAACGTCACACCTTGTAACTCAGCAAAGTATGCAGGGACTGGCCCAAGTGACTCCAGACTCCATTTTGCTGTAATTTTCCACAGTAAGAACAAAGAGGTTCTTACACCTGGAAAAACTATGAAAGGCTGATGCCCTCATCTCCATCTACACTCCATCAAACTGAAGCTCTGCACAAAGGACTGGTGACCCATCCCAACTGGGGATGTACTCCAGAGACTTGATTTGAACCTGCAGTTTACTCCATCACTGCTACAAGCCTGAAATAAGAACTTTGCCATTGCTGTATGTAATTGATTCCATTTAACCAATTCTAGATCTCATCTCTATCTTTTTCCCTTTATTGTAGAATCATAGAATCTCAGGGTTGGAAGGGACCTCAGGAGGTCATCTAGTCCAACCCCCTGCTCAAAGCAGGACCAAACCCAACTAAATCATCCCAGCCAGGGCTTTGTCAAGCCTGACCTTAAAAACCTCTAAGGAAGGAGATTCCACTACCTCCCTAGGTAACCCATTCCAGTTCTTCACCACCCTACTAGTGAAAAAGTTTTTCCTAATGTCCAACCTAAACCTCCCCCTCTGCAACTTGAGACCATTACTCCTTGTTCTGTCATCTTCTACCACTGAGAACAGTCTAGATCCATCCTCTTTGGAACCCCCTTTCAGGTAGTTGAAAGCAGCTATCAAATCCCCCCTCATTCTTCTCTTCTGCAGACTTATGAATAAACTTTTAGATTTTAGATTCTAAAGGATTGGCGACAGCGTGATTTGTGGGTAAGATCTGATGTGTATATTGACCTGGGTCTGGGGCTTGGTCCTTTGGGATCGAGAGAACCTTTTTCTTTTATTGGGGTGTTGGTTTTCATAGCCATTCATCCTCAGGACGAGTGGCACTGGTGGGGATACTGGGAGACTGGAGTGTCTAAGGGAATTGCTTGTGTGACTTGTGGTTAGCCAGTGGGGTGAGACCGAAGTCCTTTTTGTCTGGCTGGTTTGGTTTGCCTTAGAGGTGGAAAAACCCCAGCCTAGGGCTGTGACTGCCTTGTTTGAGCAATTGGTCCTGAATTGGCACTCTCAGTTGGGTCCCGCCAGAACCGCATCAACACACCCTGCAAGAGCCTGGCTGTTCCCCCAGGTCTCCTCACTCCCTGTTCCCGGTGAGTGACTGCGGAGCTCCCCCTGCAGCCCTCCCACAACAAACCCCCTTTGTGTTTAGCACTGCCCCTCCCCGCCCCAGCTGGGTTCCTCACTACCTGGCCATGGCCCATCCTCCAGGTGTACCCAGGTGGGTTAACTGGCCTCTCAGGCCCACGTCAGCCTTTTCAGCACCGGTCAGGTAGGTACCTCATCACATGTCCCCCATCTTCCATGGGGTTTTTAAACATGTTTTGTTGCTGCTGTCACACCTCCATTTAAGGAGGATGTTTTTGACCAGAGTAACTTGCTGTTTGTGAAATCGTGGCATTTGGGACATCCAGTGGAATGGCCTTGAACAATTCCAGTTGTTGTAACGCTACTGTGGTGGGGCAAGTCCATCCCGCCACAGCCACCCAACTGGAAACACGTGTGCCCAGTCAGCCATGCCGACAATTGCTTTAAGCGTTGGGAAATGGGCCCTTTAACTGGACAGTGACTGCTGAGTTTCAGTAACTCTTGGAACACTGGGGAACACCCAGAAGGAAGCCAATGTCGCTGGAACAGTGTGTCCAGTTCTGCTGTCCACAGTTCAAGAAGGACGTTGATAACTGAGGAGGTTTTTAGTAATTGGAGATATCCTGTCTCCTAGAACTGGAAGGGACCTTGAAAGGTCATCGAGTCCAGCCCCCTGCCTTCACTAGCAGGACCAAGTACTGATTTTTGCCCCAGATCCCTACCTAAGTGGCCCCCTCAAGGATTGAACTCACAACCCTGGGTTTAGCAGGCCAATGCTCAAACCCCTGAGCCATCCCCCAGAGAGGAGCCAGGAGAATGAGTAAGTGATTGGAAAACCTGCCTCGCAGTGAGAGACGCAAAGAGCTCCATCTAGTTAACTTAACAAGGAGAGGGTTACGGGGTGACTTGATCAGCCTATGGGCACCTGCAGGGGGAACACGTATTTAATACTGGGCTCTTCAGAAGAAGATCTAACACGATCCATTGGATGGAAGTTGAAGCTAGACACATTCAGACTGGAAATAAGGTGTCCTTTTTTGATAGTGAGAGTCATTAACCATTGGAGCAAGTTACCAAGGGCTGCGGTGCATTCTCCATCCCTGACTGTCACGGAGTCCCCGGGCGATGCTCTGGAACTGCTCCCTACAAAGCCAGTTAGGACTCTGGTGAAGTCTCCTCTCTGTGAGCAGACTGACTTCAGGGCAAGCTCACATGGTTTCACCTTCCTGGGTCTGACCTTGGAGCATTCAGCATCCTCTGCCCCTCCGTGCGCTTCCCCCAGCGAGTCCACCCAGGCGTGTCCTGGGGAAGCCACAGGGTCCTGCACCCCCACTGCGCAGTCAGACGTGACTCTTAGCCAATGTAGCAAAGTACCTGCTTCTCCTTAGCAGGCTCAGTTCTTTTTAGCCTTGGAGACACCGGCTTGGGCAAAGCAAATCCTTCCAGGTCGCACATGGTCTGGCTGATCCTTCCCTCAGTCAGTTTCTTGTGCTGGTTTTCTCCCCTTCTGGGGACAGGGTGAAGCCTTCCTTGCTGGAAAGGTTCAGAGCTTTGCTGCACCTACTCGCTGGCAGCTTCCTGCTTCTCTCACTCTCTCCCCTGCTTCCACGCCAGGGAGGGTTTAAAAAGGTCTCCAGCAGTTGGGGCCAGCTGAACCTAATTAGTTCCCTGGTAACTCCTGTTCCAGTTGAACCTTATTTCTCCCTGGCTTTCTCTCCTCAGTGGATAGGGAGAGGCCTTTTAACCCCCTGGGACTAATTCCTACCCCTCCCTTTGTAGCCATTTGTCCTGGGTTTGCCACAACAGCCAGTAACACAGAGGTTTATTCGATGACAGGAACAGGGTCTAAACCAGAGCTTGTAGATACAGAGACCCGGACCCCTCGGCCGGGTCCATTCTGGGGGGCAGTGAGCCAGACCCCCACGTTTGCCCTCACTTCCCGTCCCCAGCCAGCTCCAGACTGACCTCCCCCAGCCCCTCCTCTCTGGGCTTTGTCTCTTTCCCTTTCCCTTTCACAGTCAGTGCAAACAAGCAGTTTTTATTTGTTTTTGTACCTTAACTTCTACATCCTTCTGTTGCTGGGGCAGCACAGGGATCCCACCCTCGTCGCCACTTGTTGTATCCTTGGGGGCAGCCAGTTTAGGAAGAAATCACTTGAGGCCAGAGAGCAGGCAGCTAACAAAACCACCATTTTATTTACAGACACAGAGCTCACCCAACGGGCCGAAGCTGGCTGGGCTATCCCCTAATAATCTAACTCAGTTGCCATAGGAACAAAAACCATGACAACCAAATACACAACACTTCCTTTGTTTTTAAAGTGCCTCATTTCCAGTCTGGTTTTTGTCTCACTTCATCTTTCAGCCACTGGGTCTTGTTCTGCTTTCGTCTGCAGCTAGACTGAGGAGCCGCCCGCTATCAGAAATCTGCTCTGGATGTAGGTGCATAGCCCAGATCCACAAAGACACGCAAGTCCCAGGCTTAGGCACCCGGCGATCCAGAAAATCCCCCTCGGCTGCAGCTGAGACCTGCAGGAGCCTAAACTCACTCAGCACCGAAACTGTAACTGTAAAGGTTTCCGCGCCCTGGCTGCTGTGGTCACAGCTGAGCTTCTGCCTTGGAATCCTGCCTCCCCGCCCACCCCAGGCATTCACACCTCCCCCTGCTCTGCTGCTGATTCTGCCAGGCTGCCTTCAGCCACTCCTGCCCCTCTGCCCCCTCACGGGGCTTGGCTCCGGGCTCGTCTCCCTGTGCACCCTGTTCCGCTCCCGGCTCTGCAGTGACTCAGCTCTGCCACTCCATACTCACCTTCATGGAGTCCAGGGCCAGAAGGGACCAGTGTGATCACCTAGTCTGACCCCTGCACGGCACAGGGCCTGGGACCGGTCCGACCCCCGCACGGCACAGGGCCTGGGACCGGTCCGACCCCCGCACGGCACAGGCCCTGGGACTGGTCTGACCCCTGCATGGCAGGGGCCAGAGAACTTCCCCAAATAATTCTCAGAGCAGATCTCTTAGAAAAAGATCCCACCTTGATTTAAACATGAAGACTGTGATGAAGTGGGGCTGTTTTAATGTTCCCTCTGAATACTGTGTGGGGGCCTCAGTTGCTGACCGACCCTCTATCTCCTGGCAACTAATGGCCTGGCCCTTCCCCCCTGCAAGGGGATGCTAAAGGTGTGGGAGACAAAGAGGTCAGGTGACCTCCTTGCCCGGGAAAGAGACAGCTACGCAGCTTACTACATCCTGTTAAGCCTGAGACTAAATCTTACAGTGACATTGTGGAAATCCTGGGGTCCCATTTTTCCCCAAAACCACTGGTAATTGCTGAAAGATACAGGTTCCACAAAAGAGGCCAGAAAGAAGACAAAACAGTTGTACAATTTGTAGCCATTTTAAGAAAGCTAGCAGAACACTGTGAATGTAAGGAGATGTTAAATGATGCCCTGCGTGACAGGTCAGTGTGTGGCCTCTACAGTCAAGCTATATGGAAGCGCCTACTGACAGAGGCTCAGCTTACATTACAGAAGGCTGTTGATATTGCTGTCTCCATGGAACTGGCTACAAGGGAGGCGCAATACATCGGTGCATCCCCTAGGGTGCAAAAAGTGTCACAAGAACCGACCCACAAAACTGTGCAGAGTCAAGAATGTTACCGCTGTGGTAAGCTGGGTCACCAGGCATCAGAATGCTGGTGTAAGGACCTGGTGTGTCGACACTGTGGCAAAAAGGGACACATTAAGTATGCCTGTAAACAAAAGAAAAAGAGGCCTGTGGTCTGGCCGACAAAAAGAGGAACCCTGCATACCCTAGAGCAGACCCAGGATGATCAAGGTGACACCTCATCGCAAGAGGAAGTATCACTGCATGTTTTGTCTTTGGCAGTGGGTTCACATGAATACTGGGTAACCCCGTTATTGGATGGCAAACCTATACACATGGAACTGGACACTGGTGCAGCCGTCTCGCTGGTCTCCGAGACTGTGTATAAAGAAAAGCTACAGCATCTTCCGCTTAAGGCAACAAAAACTGTTCTGAAGACGTATACGGGAGAAGCTGTGCCCATGTTGGGCACTATTGATGTTAAGGTGGAGCTCAATGGACAGGCTGCTAAATTGCCACTGTTTGTGGTGAGAGGTAACTACCCAGCCCTAATGGGTAGGTCTTGGCTTGGGAAGATTCAACTGAACTGGGCAGAAGTGCACTGGATGACTAAAGAAGAAACCAGTCTAACCCCTATACTAAGGAAACATGCTGCTGTTTTTGGAGATGATTTGGGAAGTATGAAGGGAATCACTGTGACATTGAACACTAAACCTGACAGTCCACCAAAATATCTGAAAGCCCGAACTGTGCCATATGCCATCAGGCCAAAAGTTGAAGCAGACCTGGAGCGCCTGGTCACCAATGGAGTCCTAATACCAGTTACCCATAGCTCATGGGCCACTCCTATCGTTCCAATAGTGAAGAAAGATGGCTCTCTCCGGATTTGCGGTGATTTTAAAGTCACTGTCAACCCAGTGTTGTGTGCAGAGCAATACCCGCTTCCCCGCATCGATGACCTCTTCGCAGGCCTGGCTGGGGGACAAAAGTTCAGTAAGATTGATCTGAGTCAAGCATATTTACAGATGCACGTCGATGAAAAGTCCCAAGAGCTGTTGACTATTGTGACTCATAAGGGGCTTTATCGATACTGTCGCCTGCCCTTCGGAATAACGTCTGCTCCCGCCCTGTTCCAGAGGGCTATGGACCAGATCTTGTGTGGCTTGTCAGGAGTCCAGTCCTATCTGGATGATATCCTGGTCACTGGAAGGAATGAAGAGGATCACTTAAAGAATTTAGAGGCTACCCTACAAAGACTGCAAAGAATCCTGTGGCACCTTATAGACTAACAGACGTTTTGCAGCATGAGCTTTCGTGGGTGAATACCCACTTCGTCGGATGCATGACATGACATGCATCCAACGAAGTGGGTATTCACCCATGAAAGCTCATGCTGCAAAACGTCTGTTAGTCTATAAGGTGCCACAGGATTCTTTGCTGCTTTTACAGATCCAGACTAACACGTCTACCCCTCTGATACCCTACAAAGACTGGAAGACTGGCCTACAAGTTCGCAAAGACAAGTGTGAATTCTTCAAGCCCTCTGTTGAATATTTGGGAAACATCATTGATTCTGCAGGTCTTCATAAGGCCCCTGCAAAAGTTAAAGCTATTGTGGAGGCTCCCCCACCTCGAAATGTAAGCCAGCTGCGCTCGTTTCTAGGACTACTGAACTATTATGGAAAGTTCATCTCACAGTTAGCCACACTTCACGAGCTCCTTGGGCAGAACAAGGCCTGGAAGTGGACTGAAGCCTGTGATGTTGCATTTAACAAAGCTAAGGATGCATTGCTAAATTCTGAAGTTCTAACGCACTTTGATCCATCCTTACCCATACAATTGGCCTGCGATGCCTCCCCTTATGGAGTGGGAGCAGTCATGTCACACATTATGCCTTTGGGAGAAAAGAGACCTATTGCTTTTGCTTCACGCACTCTAAGCAAAGCAGAAACTAACTACGCCCAAATCGAACGTGAGGCATTAGGAATTGTTTTTGGAATTTGGAAGTTTCATCAGTACCTATTTGGGCGAAAGTTTACTCTTCTCACAGACCATCGACCTCTGACGTCAATTTTTGGACCCTACACAGGCATTCCCCCATTAGCTGCTAGTCGTATGCAACGTTGGGCATTGTTACTTTCAGCACACACATATGAAATCAAATATCGGAAATCCACTCTGCACGGCAATGCAGATGGCCTCTCAAAGTTGCCTTTGCCGGTCAAACATCAAGATAGTGCCCAAAAGGAAATCTTCTACTTTGAACAGGTAGAGAATACACCCATCACTGCTACTCAGATAAAGAAGGCAACCCGTGTTGACCCAGTATTATCCCAAGTTATGGACCTGGTGATGCATGGAAAATCTCGACAAACCTCTCTGGTCTCACCCGACCTTGTTACCTACATGTCCCGGAGGATGGAGTTATTAATCCAATCTGGTTGTTTGTTGTGGGGGAGACGTGTCATTATTCCACCACCACTGAGATCACAGATGTTAGAACAGCTCCATTCCGGTCACTGTGGAATAGTGCGCATGAAGGAAATTGCACGAAGCTATTTTTGGTGGCCTGGATTGGACAGTGCTATTGAAGAGAAGGCAAAAGCTTGTATGTCATGTCAGGGTGTGAGGAATGCACCCCAGTGGGCACCCCTACACTCATGGGACTGGCCTGAAAACCCGTGGCAACGTATTCACGTTGACTTCGCTGGCCCCCTTGAAGCATGTTCTTGGTGGCAATAGATGCCCATTCTAAATTGCCAGAAGTCTCTATAATGCAGTCCACTACTGCAGAGAGTACTATCCAAAAACTACGGGGACTCTTTAGTCGTTTTGGTCTGCCAGAACAACTTGTGAGCGACAATGGACCGCAGTTCGTCTCTCAGGAGTTTCAAAATTTTATGAAGGCAAATGGGATACACCACATCACGTCAGCACCATATCATCCATCCACCAACGGATTAGCTGAAAGATTTATGCAGACAATGAAACACGCTTTGAAATCAGCAAGGGGACAACACTCCATTCAAAAGCGTCTGGATACCTTCTTACTTTCCTACAGAAACACACCTCATGCTACGACCCAGGCATTCCCGGCCTTTCTAATGATGGGACGACAGCTGCGCACTTGCTTTGATTTGCTGAAACCTTCTGAACCCCGACAAATTGTGCAACATCAGCAGCAATATCAAGTCATCAGACGGGCACCCAGAGCAAAAGACCGAACCTTTAGCCCAGGACAGCCAGTTTTGGCTCGGAATTATACTTCCAGAGCTAAATGGGTCCCTGCCACAATCATCACTCAAACAGGACCTGTTTACTACACAGTCCAGACTGCAGAGAATCTTACCTGGTGGCGACATGTAGATCAGCTGTTGCCAGGTCATGCCAGTCTTCAGGACACATCTGCAATTGAGTGGTCTGACTTCACCTCTTCTGGTGAGACACCGAATCACGAATCACCTGTTCCTGATTGTTCTCCTCCATTACTGCCGGTGGCTGAGATACCCCTTTGCCCAGCACGAGCTGATACCACCTCCTCACCTGTTCGTGCTGCAGACCCTGAGCCCATGGTACTTTCGGGTGCAACAACACCAGAAGTTCGCCGTAATCCACCTAGAGACAGAAGGCCTCCTCATCGGCTGGATCTTTAGCTAGGGTGAACCCACGGTTATGGGGCAAAATAATCCCCAGGGTTTAGCCGGGAATGGAGGCAGTCTACCCTCCTTCTCTAGTCTAGTGTGTGTTTTAGTTAGGGGATGTTCTTATTAGGGTGGGAGGAATATGTTGTTTTTTGGATTATCATGGTTTTTGTTCCTATGGCAACTGAGTTAGATTATTAGGGGATAGCCTAGCCAGCTTCGGCCGGTTGGGTGAGCTCTGTGTCTGTAAATAAATGGTAGTTTTGTTAGCTGTCTGCTCTCTGGCCTCAAGTGATTTCTTCCTAAACCGGCTGCCCCCAAGGATATAACAGGAAGAAAACCGGGAGGGGAATTAAGCAATGGACCAGCTCACCCGGGCATGCGGTGGAGTCTCCATCCCATGGGGTTTCAGTGCCGAGTGGGTGTCGCTTTGCAAAGCTCCAGTCCAGCTGAAGCAGAAGCTCCTGGGTGGGCTGCAGGTGTCACTGGGTGAAGTGACTCTGGCCTGGAAATCGATGGAGCGTTGGCATTAGTGCGCCTGCTGGAACGCCAGGGTGGCACAGCTGACAGCCAGTGTGGTGTGGGATGTGCCGTCTCAGTAATGCCCCTTTTCTTTCCAGAGATTGGAGATTTCGGGGTAGCACTTATGACTCATGTGGAGCAATAAAAGGTATCTACATATACACTGAGCCATGCTACGATAAAAAGCCATGGATCTGTGAGAAGGCGCCCAGCCAACCCAGCCGAGACCACAATCAATGAGAGCCTCTATAGGACACTCCTGTAAGTTTGGAGCACCAGCCCCATATTGGGGACATCCCAGGGCGGGGGTCCAGGTTTGCAGGGCGGTGATGGGGGAGCAGAGCAGATAGGGACGGGGGGGAGGGTTGCAGGGCGGTGCTGGGGGGAAGGGCGCGTGGGGGGCAGGGGAGCGGGGGGGGTTGCAGGGCAGTGCTGGGGGGAAGGGCGCGTGCGGGGCAGGGGAGCAGGGGGTTGCAGGGCAGTGCTGGGGGGCAGGGCACACAGGGACAGGGGGGTTGCAGGGTCATGCTGGCGGGGCAGGGCACACGGGGGCAGAGGAGCGGGGGGGTGGCAGGGTGGTGGGGGGGAGCAAGGCACACAGGGATGGGGGGGTTGCAGGGCAGTGCTGGGGGGCAGGGCACACAGAGGAGGAGAGCCCAGGGGCGGCTCCAGGCACCAGCATGCCAAGCGCGTGCCTGGGGCAGCAAGCCGCGGGGGGCGCTCTGCCGGTCACCGTGAGGGCGGCAGGCAGGCTGCCTTCGGCGGCTTCCCTGTGGAGGGTCCGCTGGTCCCGCGGCTTCGGTGGACCTCCCGCAGGCTGCCTCCGAATCCGCGGGACCGGGGACCTGCCACAGGCAAGCCGCCGAAGGCAGCCTGCCTGCTGTGCTTGGGGCGGCAAAATAACTAGAGCCGCCCCTCGGGGAGCGGGGGGGTTTGCAGGGTGGTGCTGGGGGAGCAGAGCAGTCGGGGGCAGGGGTGGGGGGTTTGTAGGGCAATGCTGGGGGAGCAGGGCACATGGGGAGCAGAGACGTGGGGGGTTGCAGGGTGGGGCTGGGGGAGCAGGGCACATGGGGGGCAGGGGCGGGGGGGTTGCGGGGCGGTGCTGGGGGAGCAGGGCACATGGGGGGCAGGGGCGGGGGGGTTTGTAGGGCGATGCTGGGGGAACAGGGCACACAGAGGAGGGGCGTGGGGGGGTTGCGGTGCGGTGCTGGGGGAGCAGTCGGGGGCAGGGGCGGGGGGGTTGTGGGGCGGTGCTGGTCGAGCAGGACACACGGGTTAGCTGTGGGTGTCGTGGGTTGCGCTGGGGTAACAGGGCCGTGGGGGCCCCGTGAGAGCGCCCGTCCCCCTCCTCAGTGGCGCAGATCCCGGCTCCGCACAACTGAGAAGTGTGAGAACGAAAGCCCCAGCCGGGCTCCCCCGCGGGCTCCAGGGCACCGGTCGGGTAGATTCGCGTCGCCCTCGGCCTGCCCCAAATCAGCCGGCGCTGGGGCCCCAACTCGCCCCCTGCCCCCGGCGGCGGCGAGCCACAGGGTCACCCCCCCAGCTGTAGGAGGGGACAGGCCAGGCCTAGCTGGCGCTGCCATTCCAGCCGTCTGGGTCTCAGGCCTGGCCCAGGGCGGGCGGGGGACTGACCCTCGGCCCAGCTCACCCTGTTCGTCCCCTTACAGCTCCCGCTGCTCCAGGCTCGGCTCCTGCGCCGCCTTCGTGCCCTGCTCTGTGCCGAGGACGCAGCACCCGAGGGCCGTCCGGCCCCACCAGCACCGCCCGCCCCACTCAGCCTTGCCCCCTGCTCCGGCCTGGAGCCCCCACACCCCGGCAGGTGCCAGCTCGCGCGCTGGGCAGGGCTGGGGGCATCATGCCCAGGAAAAGAGCCGCCCGCCCTCAGCAGACAGCCAGCCCCCTTCCCGCACGTGGGGCTGGGTCCCATGGGGGCGAGCAACCCTGCCGAGCGTGGGCTCCCTGGCAGCTCCGCCCGCCCTGCTGCACTAAATGCCTCAGTGGGGCGGGCTCCGGGAGCTGCTCTCTGCCCCCCAGACCCTCCTGCAGCCCCATGGCTGTGGGCCTTGGCCCCATGCAGGGCCCCTCTAACGGTGTCGGGCTCCCAGGCGGGCCGGGTCGCTGGTGCGGGGCGAGTTCTGCTGCCCACAGCCGGGCGTGGCTGGGACCGGGGCGCTGCCCGGCAGCTGGGAGCAGCAGAGCAGTGAGGCAGGGCACCCACGGCCTGGTGCACGGGGGGGTGAGAGCCGCCCCCCCCCCCGCACCCGGCCTTTGATAGGTCAGCGGGGCCAGGGCTGGGTGAGCACAACACGACACCCCCAGTCCTGCCCCCGGGCGTCAGAGACAGAACACATCCCCCTCCCCCCACCTCCGGTTTTCAGAGACACAACACGCCCCCCCCGAGCTTCAGAGACACAACACCACCGCCCCCCACACCGGGCAGTGCAGGGCCGAGCGCGGCCGGAGGCTGGCGGCGAGCAGAGGGCGTGGGAGGGGGCCGGTGCTGAGGGCACGGCGCAGAGCAGGCCCGGGAGTTTGGCTGGCGCCGGCGTGTGGAGGTTTATGACCAAGGAGGGTCACTGGGCGGCGAGCCCGGGGGGGTGCCTGGGGCCAGGCTGGTGTGGGCGCCGCGCTGCGGTGGGGCTGGGCTGAGCGGAGGGGGCAGCGCAGGGCCCAGGGGCAGTGCCCATGCCCCACCCCGAGATGCTGGTGCCAGGCTGGAGGCAGGGTGGCCCCAACGTGCTCCCAGCACAGGACCGGCTCCATCCCTCCCACCAGTGGATCCCCCTGGGCCCAGCGGGAGGGCGGCAGGGACCAGCCCCCACCACAGCGACACCTCCCTTTGCACCTCCTAGTCCTGCCCCACTGCCCGAGTGCCTGCCCCCCGCCACCCCCTCCGCCCCACGCTGCAACCAGGGGCCCGAACAGCCTTCAGTGCTGCTGAGACGCTCCCCACCCCCAGGGCGCTGTGCAGTCCTGAGGGCTCAGATGGGGAAACCGAGGCACGGCACTGGCGGTCTCGCTGGAGGTGGGCTCTCCTGACTCGCAGTCCCAGGCCCGGCTGTGTCCCTGTCCTGTGACCAGCCAGCTCAGCCCCTCTCCGCCCCTCCCATCGCGCTGCACACACACACACAGGGGACGCTGGGACCGTCGCTTTTATTCGACACCTTAAATAAGCCGCATATATTACTAGCAATATGTTATCAGAATAAAAACCAAGAGTCTGCATTCACCAGTGCATCGTATACGTGGGATGGGGGGAGTCTGGGTGCCGCCTGCGGGCAGGGGAGCTTGGGGACGCAGCTCGGGGGGGGGCACACCCCAGCCACCATATTGCAAAGACCTGCCCCACTGGCCACTTCACAGCCGCCACGGAGGGGGCAGGGCCTGAACCAGGAAATGATGATGGGGGAGGGGGTGTATTTATCCCCACTCACCAGTGACTGGCATCCAGTCTGCTCCGTGCCCGGCAGGCTGCAGACCCTGCCCCCCACCACGGACAGGCGGGTTCCATGGGGGAGGGCGTCACGCTGTCACCCCGGCTCAGCGCCCGGCTCACCCGTTACCCGGCCCCTTACCGTGTGTGATGGACAGAGGGGAGCCCCCCAGTGCACACTGCTGCCCCCCAGCGCCCACCACACCCCCTCCCCCCGGCTTGTGCTCCCATCGCCTCTGAGCGCGGGGGCCGGGGAGCGGACGCGCAGGGACAGGCAGCCAGGGAGGAGCCGCAGGCCCCAGAATGACCCCCTGACTGCACCACTCCTCTCCCCACTGCCGCGGGCAGGGAGGGTGGGATGGAGGGCCGGCCCAGCCCACCTGCCCCCACGTGCCTGCCCAGAGACTCCCGGCTGGCACCGTGCCCTGCCGGTCCATCAGCGCCACACCTCAGTGGCTGCTCACCGGAGCCCCCAGCTTTCAGGGGGTGCAGAGCCCCTCCACCCAGCCCCGTCCCCACAGTGGGGCATGAACTGGCACCGCTCCCCCTCCTAGGGGAAGCGCCGGCTCCGACACGGCCGTGCGCACGAGGCAGCCATGTTATTGCACGTCAGCCCAGCTCGACTCACCGGCCCCTGGTGCCACTGCAGGGAGCCAGCCCCGCTCAGAGCCGGCCCCACCTCGCCGCTGGGTCCGTGCCCGGCCTGGAGCTCCCTGCACGAGCCCCCCCCGCCGGTCACACTGAGCCAGCCAGGACCCGAGCCCAGGTCGTGCGTGGCCTTGGCAATGGCTGATGGTCTCACCATGGCGAGCGGCCCTAGGGGCAGCCACATCACCAGGACAGAACCGGGTCCCGGCAGGCCGGCGAGGTGTGGGCTGGCTCCGGGCCCTGCTCAACGCAGGCCGTGGGGGGGAGCCGGAGCCGCGCAGGGGGTCGTGTCCATCGTCCCGTCTGCCCAGCACTAGGACTGTGCCTCCGGCAGCTGGAGGCTGGGCTCGGGCGGGCGCTTGTCCTGGCAGAGGAGGCTCTTGGCCTCGCAGGTGAGGTGCTGGTAGCGGGGCGGGCTGGGTGCGGGCCGATGGCAGACGGAGGCGAAGCTGAAGCTGAAGGGGCCCAGGCAGCAGCCGGGGCAGGCCAGCACCTCGTCCTGCTCCAGCCCGGCGCTGGAGGCGTGCCGGGGCAGCGCGCTCGAGTGCTCCGTCCGCTCCCAGGCCCCCGTGCGGGGGATGCTGAGCTCCGAGAAGCCGCGCTCCGGGCAGCGGCCCCAGCCGGGCGGGGCGCTCACCACCACGCCGTTGTTGTTGAGGGGCAGGCCGGTGGGGGGCCCCGGCGGCCAGGCCTGGGCGCCCGACACCGACGTGCTGATGAAGGTGCTGTGGGTGAGCGGGGCGGGCGCCGGCTCCGGCTCGGGGCTGTCGGGGCTGCAGTCCATCTGCTCCACCGCGGGGGGGCTGGGAAGGGGCGAGCGCCCTGCCACCTCCCCTGCCGCCCCCCAGCTCGGAGCGGGGAAGGGGCCGTGAGGCTGGGGGCCCTCCCCACACGCTGGGGACTCCTCCCGGCAGCAGGCGCGGGCCGGCTCCCCCCGCAGAGCCAGGCTCCCCCGGCGGGCCGGCTCGGGGGACGCGGGCAGCGAGCGGCACTTGCGGGTCAGCCCCAGGGGGGCGGAGAAGTCGCACTGCGCCTCCACCACGGGCTCGGGCGTGATGGGCGTGCCCAGCTGGTAGGGGGCGGGCGGCGGCAGCGTGAAGGTCAGCGAGATGACCGACTTGCTGGGTGTGTCGAAGAGCTTGATCTTCCCGCCCTTCAGGTCCTCGCGCTGGGAGAAGGGATTGAGACGGGGTGGCGGCGGCGGCGGCTCCTTGGGGCGGGCGCCTGCGCCGGGCTCCTGGGGCGGCAGCAGGGCCGGGGACCTGGGCGGGAACAGGTCCGAGCGGCTGCGGGCGAGGCGGGGGTCGGGCTGGAGGTCACGCGGCGACGGCTGCTCAGGGAGCGCGGAGTCGCTGGCTGCCTCGCCTGGCACAACACAGACAGCGGGTTAGCGGCCCCCAGGCTGGGCCAGCCCACGGCCTCCAGCCCCCCCAGCCCATTTGGAGAGCGCCTGGCGCAGCGCGCGGCCAGGGGCTCTGGGCACCGGGCGGGAGAACCCCCTGAGCACCCTGCTGCCAGGCCGTCTGCGTCCCGCCAGCCCCATCACCCCCCTCGCGCCCCGCAGTGGGGCTGGCAATGGGGCTGTGGGACCTCCCCATTAGTTCAGTGGGGTGAGAGACGGGTCACGTACCCCTCCCGCGGGGGGACGACCAGCAGGCCACCCACGGACCCCTTTGCTGCAGCGCTGTCCGGGGACAGCCTCAGCGGCCGCAGCGCCCAGCTCTGGCCACATGGGGGCAGCACATGCCCAAGCGGTCCCTTCAGCACCCGCAGTGCCCAGCCCAGTGCCAAGTGGGTCCCCGGGGGGGCCCTGGGAGGCGGGGGGCGGGAGGCAGCAGGACGGACAGGCCCGGGGGCGGGGCAGTCACGGTACCATTCAGCGTGGCCGGGGTCCCGGGCAAGGGCACACTCTCCCCATCACTCTGCGGGTCGGCGCCGGTGCCCCCCACTCCCAGCTGGGGCTGCAGGATGCCCTCCAGGCGCTGCGTGATCTCCACGAAGGCGGGTCGGGCCGTCGGCTCCATCTGGGTGGGGGAGTCACCATGTCACCAATGGCCACGGGGCACCAACTCTCACCCACCTGCCCGGCTTCACCAGGGCCCCCCACCCCGCGGGACTCGGGAGGGATTGCTGGGCAGGAGACGGGGGCAGCGTCCCTCCCCCAGAGCAGGGGGCAGCTCGGTTGTCCCGCATGCTGGGGGCGAGGGAGGGGAGGACAGGCACGGATCCCAGTGGCTCTGTGGTGCCAGGAGCCCCCCATTCGGGGACAGGCTGGCGGGGGGCAGGCCTCGGCACCAGGAATCAATCACCCGGCTGCCCCGTGTCTCGGTGTCTGGTGCGGGGGGCAGGCCCAGGGACCCTGCCCGGGGGACGGAAGGGAAGAGGGGGACACGCACCCTGCAGCAGTGGAAGGCCAGCTGGAGGAAGGCCGCAGGACAGTCGTCCCCCACCATGTTGCAGAAAGCGGCGACGTCCAGCCCAAAATCCTGCCCGGGGAGACGACGGGAGGTCAGCGACCGAGCCTGAATCATGGGGCCCAGGACAGGCGTCCGCTACCCCTCCCCGGAGCCCCAGCGCCCCCTGCATCGAGCTCCTGCCCCAGACGGCACCCGACGGGGATCCCAGCCACAGGTGTCACCAACCACTGGGGGCAGGAAGTGCCCCAAAGCCCTGCCCCACACAGGACCGTCCCTGGAGCCGGGGAGCAGGGCCCCATGGCTCCGGGGGGCAGGGGGAGGGGATTTGCAGGCCTCTGCACCCCTGCCATGCACACACCCACCACACACACCCCTGCCACGCTCCGCCTCGCCCCCGGCCCACACCTAACCCCGAGGACAGGCCCTCGCCCCCCGGCGGCCCGGCCGAGCGTTACCTCGGTGCGGGGCAGGTAGTCCGGGTCGGCGGGGACCCGCGCGATGGTCTCGCACAGGATGATGCCGTAGGCGAAGACGTCGGCCTGCAGAGAGGAGTGGGAGGGGAGGGTGTGTCAGCGGTGCTGAGGGGAACCCGACGGCCCTTCCGCCCGGCACGCACGAGCCAGGACATCCCCACAGCTCCCGCCGGGCCCACGGCCCAGCCGGACAGCGCGGCACATCACGGCTTCGGCAGCCCCGGCCTCTCCCGCAGGGGGCGCTATGCGGGGCGGGGTGGGGCGCTGGCTGGAGTGGGGCTCCCGGCTACCCCAGCCCTGGCCTCTCCCAGCAGGGGGTGCTATGGGGGGCGGGGTGGGGCGCTGCCTAGGGGGGCTCCCGGCTAGCCCAGTCCTGGCCTCTCCCGCAGGGGGTGCTATGGGGGGCGGGGTGGGGCGCTGGCTGGAGTGGGGCTCCCGGCTACCCCAGCCCTGGCCTCTCCCAGCAGGGGGCGCTATGGGGGGCGGGGTGGGGCGCTGCCTAGGGGGGCTCCCGGCTAGCCCAGTCCTGGCCTCTCCCAGCAGGGGGATGTGGGGGGGGGCACTGGCCGGGGGAGTGACAGGTTCGGGACGCTCTCCAGGAAACGCTGGAAGGAGAGTGTCAGTGACCACACAGCCCCCTCGCCCCCCCACCCCCTAACACCCCCCCCACGCTCCCCTATGTCCCACCACTCCCCCCCGCACCCTGCCGGCCCCCTTGCCCCCCAATGCCCTGCCACCCCCAGCACCCCCTATGTTTCACTGCTCCCCCCTGCACCCTGCCAGCCCCTCGTTCCCCCTGCCCTGTCACTGCCCATCCCCCCATGTCCCACTGCCCCTCATTCCCCCCACATCCTGCCCCCCATCTCCTCCCACAAACCCTGCTGGCCCCTTCACACACCCCACCCCGCTGCCTCCCAGCACCTCCCCCCCGCCGACCCCCAGGGCCCACCATCACACACACATCCCCCCCGCCCCTGCCCCAGGCTGGCACTGCCCCTGGGAATGGCCAAGCCCGGGCGTGGCAGAGGCAACCAGCCCCCGGTGCCCAGCGCAGCGTTACCTTCTCGTTGTACAGCTCCCCACGCAGCACCTCCGGGGCCATCCAGTACGGCGAGCCCACCACGGCCAGCGGCTCCTTCTGAGCGTCCTCGCTGGGGGCAGAGCCGCAGGGTTAGCCCGGCCCCCTGCCCAGCCGGGCAACCCCAACCCCTGCGGGTCCCTGCCCGAAGCCGGGGCAAGCCCCAGCCCCCCCCATCTCCTGCCCCAGCCGGGACAACCCCCAGCACCCCAATCCCCGCCTGCAGCCGGGGCAACCCCCATTCCCATGGGTCCCTACCCCAAGCCAGGGGCAGCTCACAGCCCTCCCCAACCCCCCTCCAGCCAGGGGCAACCCACAGCCCACCCCAGCTGCCCCCAATCTCCCTCCCCCAGCCAGCTCTGACCTCCAGGAGGGGGTGGGTGACTGCTGGCCCCGCTGTTGGGGTGACGTGCCCCACTCCGGGGTGGGGGCCGCTCCCCACTCACCTGTAGGTGGGAATCTTCTCCGCCAGGCCGAAGTCGCCCACCACGGCCGTGTAGCCGTTGTCCTGACTCTTCACCAGGCAGTTCTGAGAGCGAGGAGAGGAGACGTCACGCCGCCCGCCCCGCCTGGCACCTGCCCCATGGCGCACTGCCCCCCAAAGCAATCGAGAGGGCCGCGGGCAGGGCCATTCCCACCCTGCTGTCCTGGGAGAGGGCAGCGAGCAGCCGAGGGAGCGCAGGGGATCCAGCCAGGCCCTCTCCGCGTGTGAGCAAGTTGGGGATTTGTAGTGTTTTACATTAATAGCGTGTGTGCCTCAGTTTCCCGGTGTGCGGCATGTTTAACAAGGTGCTGGGAGAGGGTCTGCTGCTGCAGGGGGCCAGGTGTGACCTCGCCTGGCTGCCGGGACCCCCGGGCAACGGCCTGGAGATGGGGAACCCTAACAACTGGTGACCCGGCGACCCGGGGTCCCAGCTCAGGACTCACAGCCAGTTCTGGCCAGTGGGGGACAATGGGCTGCGGGGAGAGGGGCCTGGTGACCTGACCAGCCGGCTCCAGCCAGGGGGGTGCAAAGGGCGGAGGAGAGGAGAGGGGAGGGGCCCCAGTGACCTGTTTACCTGGAAATGAAGACCAAGGCCAGGGGAGGAGCTGTGGGGGAGATGACACAGGATGCCTTGGCTGGAATGGGGGTCTCTGGGCTGGGAGGGAAGAGCAGCCAGAGCCCCCCGGAGGCTGGACACACCTAGATGTGCTGTGCCGAGGCCCGGAGAGTTTCCTGCGCTGGGGGCAGACGCTCAGTAACCCCCCCTGTGTTACGCTGGCTGAGTCGCTCCGGGCTAGAGATCGGGGTTGCGTTGCTCCGGCTGGGAGAGGAGGCCCCGGGGGTCCAGAGCGAGGGGAGGCCCTGAGGGGGCCCACGGCAGAGAGGTGCCGAGGCTCAGAGAGGTGCGGCTCCGTAGGGGGGCGGGAGCCTGTGACAACGAGCCCTTCACGCCGTCCCGTCGAGGCAGCCCCCGGCGGCAGAGCCAGGCTGGGGCTCAGCACCCTGCCAGCCCCGGCGCGTCCCAGGGGCCGGGCAATGGCTGGGCTGGCTCCCGCGAGACCCCGCGCCGTGGGCGGGCCGGGGAGGGGTCTGTCAGCTGCGGGGAGGGGCACTGCCCACCTTGGAGGTGAGGTCGCGGTGGAAGATGCCCTTGGAGTGCAGGTAGCGCAGGCCGCGGGCCATGTCCAGGGCCAGCCGGACGCGCACGGCCCAGGAGAGCGGCACTGGGCTGTCCAGCAGCTGCTCCAGGTTCCCGCCGTTGATGTACTGCCAGGGAGAGGGGACGGGCAGCGGGCGGTCAGCCCCCGGCATCCCCGTGGGGCTGGTCCCCCACCTTGCCCTGCCCTGCCCTGCCCGCCTCCCCCCGATCATGGGGCCGGTTCCCCCGCCTTGCCCTGCCCTGCCCTGCCCTGCCCGCCTCCCACATCAGGCCGGTCCCCCGTCCCCCTGCCCGCCTCCCCACCGCCTCCCCCATGAGGCCCGTCCCCCCACCTTGCCCTGCCTGCCTCCCCAGTCGGGCCGGTCCCCCGTCCTCCTGCCCTGCCTGCCTCCCCACCGCCTCCCCCATGGGGCCCGTCCCCCATCCTCCTGCCTTGCCCTGGCTGTCTCCCCACCAGCCCCAGCCCAGGTGCATGGGCCCCAGCGCAGCACCCCAGGGCCCCCGGGCGACCCCCTCGTACCTCTGTGAGCGCGTGCAGCTGCCCCTGGTGCACACAGACCCCCATGAACCTGAGACACAGAGGGGAGCGGGTTAGACCAGCAGCGCCGGGGACCTGACCCCCGGACGGGCCAGATCCCCCCGCGGAGAAGTGAGAGAATCCAGGCGGAGAAGGGACCAGCGCCCTCTGCCCAGCACATGCCAATCCGGGGCAGGGACCTCACCCCCCAGCCAGCGCCGGCTTCCCCACGGCCTGGGCAGAGGCAGAGCCAGGGCCTCCGCGAGGGCCACCGAGCCAGGCCGGGCCAGGAAGGACTCGCTCGGCTGGGAGCAGGGGTCGCAGACGCCGGCTGCCCCCCTCCGCGGAGGAGGACAGGGGCCACCTGGTGGCAGGGGCGTCGGGGGGGTGTGTGTCACTGTGGGCCCCTCACCTGAGGATGTTGGGGTGCGAGAGGCGGTTCATGAGCTGCACCTCCCGCAGCATGTTCCCCCGGTTGCTCATCAGCTTGTTCATCTTCAGCACCATGATCTGGCCGGACTGGCGGTGCCGCACCTGGCGGAGCAGAGAACATGGAGCAATGGGCTCAAGTTGCAGTGGGGGAGGTTTAGGTTGGGTATCAGGAAACACTATTTCACTAGGCGGGTGGTGAAGCACTGGGATGGGTTCCCTAGGGAGGTGGTGGAATCTCCTTCCTTAGAGGTTTTTAAGGTCAGGCTTGACAAAGCCCTGGCTGGGATGATTTAGTTGGGTTTGGTCCTGCTTTGAGCAGGGGGTTGGACTAGATACCGCCTGAGGTCCCTTCCAGCCTTCTATGATTGTAAGGGTGGGACACAGCATGGCCTAGTGGGCAGAGCACAGGACTGGGAGCCAGGACCCTGAGTGCTGAGATGGACCTGCTGGGTCCCACCCTGCCAGGAGCCTGTTTCCCCACGTGAAGAGGAGAGGAAGGTCTGCAGGCGCCCTGCGGATGGCCGGCTCTGGGCACGTCAGTGCCACTGTATTAACAAGGCCCCTTAGCAGAGGCTGAACGGCCCCTGGAGCCCGGCAAGGCCCCCGGGGGAAGGAGCCGGGAGCTCAGCACTCGGAGACTGACCAGAACCACCGTCCCAAAGCGCAGCATCGGCCCCGAGCCTGCAGGCTCAGCCCCAGGCCCCAGCAGAGCCGGGAGTCCTGCCTGGGTGAGCCGCAGGGAGCGGGGACTCGGCGCCCAGCCCTGCCAGCCGCAGCAGCGCGGGATATTTAGCCTGCTCCGAGCAGAGACCACCACGTGACCTGCGTTACTGGGGCTGCTCCAGGGATGCCAGAGGGGAGGTGGCTGCCGGGGTCCGTCCTCCCAGTACACACGGAGCCCCCGTCTCTCGCACTCAGACCCTGTCGCACGCACACACATGGAGCCCCCGTCTCTCGCACTCAGACCCCACCACATGCACACATGGAGCCCCCGTCTCTCGCACTCAGATCCAACCACATGCACACACGGAGCCCCCGTCTCTCGCACTCAGACCCTGTCGCACGCACACACATGGAGCCCCCGTCTCTCGCACTCAGATCCCACCACATGCACACATGGAGCCCCTGTCTCTCGCACACAGACCCCGCTGCACTCACACACAACTGGCAATTGCATGCACACAGAGACACCATCTCTCGCACACAGACCCCGCCGCATGCACACATGGCTGGCACATGTGCATACACAGAGCCCCCATCTCTTGCACACAGACCCCGCTGCGCGCACACACAGCTGGCACACACACACACACACACACACACAGAGCCCCCATCTCTTGCACACAGACCCCACAGCACACACACACAGCTGGCACACACATGCACACAGAACCCCCGTCTCTCGCACAGAGACCTCGCCCCACACACACACAGAACCCAGCACATGCACACACAGCTGACACAAACATGCATATGGAGTCCCCACTGCTATGCACACACGGCTCACAGATGCACCCACACAGAGCCCCCGTCTCTCGCACACAGACCCCGCCACACGCACACACGGCTGACACACACACATCACACACAGACCCCCACTGCCACACAAACCCAGCTGGCACACACATGCACACAGAGTCCCCACCTGCCACACACACACGGCTGACACCCACACCCACACACAGACACAGACCCCCACCTGCCACACACACACGGCTGACACACACACACGCACGCACAGAGCCCCCTCCACCACACAGGCTCAGACTCTGCCCCAGGGGTTCCAGTTCCCTGGGGGGTCCCTGGCTCTGGGGGTGCTGGGAAGAACAAGGGGCCTCGCCCCATTTCCAGAGAGCAGTGCAAAGCCCTCCCTCCCCCCAGCCCAGCTGCCTGCCAGGGGGCCCAGCAGCTGACGGAGGCGCCCCCGCCCCAGGGAGCCGCAGGCGGCTCAGGCATTCCTCAGCGCTGCTGTCAGCTCCCCTCTCCTGCCCTTTTTAGTCAATGCTGCTCTGAGTCGCTGGGCTGTGCCAGGCCCGGCCCGCCCCCAGCCAGGCTGCCCCCGTGCCGGGCTCTAGGCAGAGTCTGCCTCCCCCAGTCAGTACCGCAGGGCGGGGGAGCTGGCTGGGGGGCAGATACAGACAGGCCCTGGCCAGTTCCCAAGGGAGGGGCAGGAAGGGGGCAGGCCCCTCGCAGCACACAGCTTTCCGCCTCCCTTGCTGTCCTGAGCAGTTGTGCGGCGTGGCTGTGAGCTGTTAGCGAGCCGCCAGGCCTGCCCCAGAGGTGGCTGCATGCCAGTGCTGGGCAAGGGCGCCCCACACACAGTGTGTGCAGCACTTTGGGTGAATGGGGCCACACCGTGAACCTGCCCCCTCCCTCCCGGGCTGGGGGGACTGGGAGCTGCCGTGCCTGGCCCAGGTGGGGCTCCAGGAGGCGCTGGGCCCAGGCAGACTAGGTACCCCCCCCCCCAGCCGCCGAGCGGGACAGGCGTCTGTGGCCGTGCTCGTGGTGCACGGGGCCTAGGGTAGACGCACCCTCCCCACGGCACCCTGTGCTCAGCCCCACGGCTTTGGGGGGGCAGATTCAGGCTACAGTCAGAGCACACACCCTCCCCAGGCTGGCACCCCGTGTCCCAAGGCCGGGTGTCTCCCCGGGCCCCCATGGCCTCGCCTGCCTCTCCCAGGCCCTGCATTATTCAGCAGCCCCTCGGCCTGGGCGCTCGTGTTTCACCAGTGTCGCCTTCCCAGCCAGCTCCCGGCACCTGTGCCACCAAGGGGCCCGGGTGCTAAGGGCAGCGACCCCCTAGGGCGATGCCCCCTCCACAGCTCCCTGCTTAGCGCCCACTCGCCCACGCTCCGCTGGAGCTCCCTGGCCCCAGGGGAGCGGCCAGACAGAGACCCAGGCCTGGCCCAAGGGGATCTCGCCAGCTCAGAGCACCAGGCCTGGCCCCTCCCAGGGCTTGCCCTGCGGTGTGCACCACAGCCCTAGTCTGGGCTGCTTCCAGCCGGTTCCGTAAGGACCTGATTCATTGCACCCCGACAGCAGGCAACACCCCACCCCCTGTGTCCCCTGTGCTGGGCCAGGGGCAGCGTTAACCCTTTTGTGCCCACTGAGTAACAATACAATGTAGAGAGGGAAACTGAGGCACACATCAGCTTTATAAAAATACTCAAGAAAATTTTCACTTCATCACATCTCTTCCTCCACAGCACAACCCTGGACCACAGACCCTGGGTGCACCACTGCCCCTGCGCCCCCCCACCCCACAGTCACACCATGCCGTGAGGTCACAAAGGGATCTCACTCAACTGTGTAACTGCACAACAAAATGGCAGATGAAATTCAATGTCGATAAATGCAAAGTAATGCACATTGGAAACCATAATCCCAACTATACATATAAAATGATGGGGTCTAAATCAGCTGTTACCACTCAAGAAAGAGATTTTGGAGTCACTGTAGATAGTTCTCTGAAAACATCCACTCAATGTACAGCGACAGTCAAAAAAGGGAACAGAATGTTGGGCATCAATAAGAAAGGGAGAGATAATTAGACGGAAAATATCATATTGTCTCTATATAAATCCATGGTATGTGCACAGCTTGAATACTGCGTGCAGATGTGGTTGCCCCATCTCAAAAAAGATCTATTGGAATTGGAAAAGGTTCAGAAAAGGGCAACAAAAATGATTAGGGGTATGGAACAGCTTCCATTTGAGGAGAGACTAATAAGACTGGGACTTTTCAGCTTGGAAAAGAGGCGACTAAGGGGGGATATGACAGAGGACTATAAAATGATGACTGTTGGGGAAGAAGTGAGTGAGGAAGTGTTATTTACTCCTTCACATAACACAGGAACTAGGGGTCACCAAATGAAATTAATAGGAAGTAAGTTCAAAACAAACAACAGGAAGTATTTCTTCACACAACGCACAGTCATCCTGCGGAACTCCTCGCCAGGGGATGTTGTGAAGGCCAAAATATAACTCTAAGTATAAACTAGCTCAGTTCCTGGAGGACAGGTCCATCAATGGCTATTAGCCAAGATGGTCAGGGACACAACCCCATGCTCTGAGTGTCCCTAAACGTCTGACTGCCAGTAGCTGGGACTGGAGGACTGGGGATGGAGCACTTGATAAATTGCCCTGTTCTGTTCATTCCCTCTGGGGCACCTGGCAGAGTCAGGCCGCTGGGTTAGATAGCATCCGGCTCTGACCCCAGCCATATCTGGCAGCGTCCTGCCCTGCCCGTCTCTCCCCACGCTGAGCTGGGCTCCCAGCCACCACAGGGCCCAGCTCTGCTCTGCTGTGCCAGTGAGGCCAGGCCGTGAGCTGCTCCCTTGGCCACAGCATCAGGCAGGTCACGGAGCTCCCATGTGGAGCTGGGCAGGGGCATTCGTCTGCCCCCGCAGGCCCAGGGGTCTGGCTGCAGACAGGAAGGTGCCCTGAGCTTCACAGCCGGTCCCTAGTGTTGCAAGCGACCCGTCTTCTCCCTGCCAACCAAGCTGTTTGCATTTCCCGGACATCTCCACTCCCGGCCTGCTGGCTTGCTGGGTTCAGCCCCTGCGGGGGACTGAAACAGGGACTGAGTTTTGTCTTAGAGTGATCCAGTCATTCCCCAAATGGACGCCATAGCTGGTGCCCTGGATAACCCCAACGACCAGCCACCCCGACCCCTCCTGTGTCTGCCCAAGGATCAGAGCCATAGGCGGGGTGAGCGGCTTCATCCCTGGGACCTTCACCCAGGTCCCACAGCCCCTCAGCATTCGATGGGGTTGCACCACACAGGGTGTGACGAGGGGTCATAGAATCATAGACTCTCAGGGTTGGAAGGGACCTCAGGAGGTGTCTAGTCCAACCCCCTGCTCAAAGCAGGACCAACCCCAACTAAATCATCCCAGCCAGGGCTTTGTCAGGCCGGGCCTTAAAAACCTCTAAGGATGGAGATTCCACCACCTCCCTAGGGAACCCATTCCAGTGCTTCACCACCCTCCTAGGGAAATAGTGTTTCCTAATATCCATCCTAGACCTTCCCCACTGCAACTTGAGACCATTACTCCTTGTTCTGTCATCTGCCACCATTGAGAACAGCCGAGCTCCAGCCTCTTTGGAACCCCCCTTCAGGTAGTTGAAAGCAGCTATCAAATCCCCCCTCATTCTTCTCTTCTGCAGACTAAACAAGCCCAGTTCCCTCAGCTTTTCCTACTACGTCATGTGCCCCAGCCCACTAATCATTTTCATTATTCTCCACTGAACTCTCTCCAATTTGTCCACATCCCTTCTGTAGTGGGGGCCCCCAAACTGGACTCAATGTGGCCTCACCAGTGCCAAATAGAGGGGAATGGTCACGTCCCTCAATCTGCTGGCAATGCCCCTACCAACGCAGCCCAATATGCTGTTGGCCTTCTTGGCAACAAGGGCACACTGCTGACTCATATCCAGCTTCTCGTCCACTGTAATCCCCAGGTCCTTTTCTGCAGAACTGCTGCTTAGCCAATCGGTTCCCAGCCTGTAGCAATGCACGGGATTCTTCTGTCCTAAGTGCAGGGCTCTGCACTTGTCAAACCTCATCAGGTTTCTTTTGGTCCAATCCTCCAATTTGTCTAGGTCCCTCTGTATCCTATCCCTACCCTCCAGCATATCTACCTCTCCTCCCAGTTTAGTGTCATCCGCAAACTTGCTGAAGGTGCAGTCCACGCCATCCTCCAGATCATTAATGAAGATGTTGAACAAAACCGGCCCCAGGACTGACCCCTGGGGCACTCCGCTTGATACCGGCTGCCAACTAGACATCAAACCGTTGATCACTACCCGTTGAGCCCGACAATCTAGCCAGCCTTCTATCCACCTTATAGTCCAATCGTCCAGCCCATACTTCTTTAACTTGCCGGCAAGAATACTGTGATTGTATCAGAAGCTTTGCTAAAGTCAAGGAATAACACATCCACTGCTTTCCCCTTATCCACAGACCCAGTTATCTCCTCATAGAAGGCAATCAGGTTAGTCAGGCATGACTTGCCCTTGGTGAATCCATGTTGACTCTTCTGATCACCTTCCTCTCCTCCAAGTGCTCCATGATTTTGCCGGGGCCTGAGGTGAGGCTGACTGGTCTGATGTTCCCAGGGTTTGCTTTCTTCCCATTTTAAAATATGGGCACTACATTAGCCTTTTTCCAGTCATCCGGGACCTTCCCCGATCGCCACAAGTTTTCAAAGATAATGGCCAATGGCTCTGCAATCACACCAGCCAACTCCCTCAGCACCCTGGGAGCCATTCGATCCGGCCCCATGGACTCGTGCACGTCCAGCTTTTCTAAATAGTCCCCGACCTGTTCTTTCACCACTGAGGGCTGCTCACCTCCTCCCCATACTGTGCTGCCCAGTGCAGCTGGCTGGGAGCTGACCTTGTCTGTGAAGACAGAGGCAAAAAAAGCATTGAGTACACTAGCTTTCTCCACCTCTTCTGTCACTAGGTTGTCTCGCTGTCCCAGACTCTCCACCCCAACAATGTCTCCCCATTAACCACCCCCTTCCGCTCCCACTGGGGCTCAGATGTGTCTGAGCCCAGGAGAGTCCACTCAGTGGCATCTGTCACCCTCTGAGCCTGACCTACAGGCTGCCTTGGCTGGGCAGCGGACGAGTTAGCCCCTCCATGGCCATCTGCTCTCGTCAGACGCCCAGGGTCCCTCGACTGCTTCCACCTCACACCCCCAGCCGGGAAGATGCCGCCCAGAGCCCTGTGGAGAGGCGGGAAGCCCACATCCTTCCGAGGCGTTCGTCTCTAGGTGATTTGCTGTTGCCTTCTCAGCTCCCCACTGCTGTGGGGATTAAGGTGCAGACAGCTCGGTAACACTCGCACCTGTGTCTCAGCCTGCCCTGGGAGAGCACAGACCTTTTCTCCCCCGGGTAACAATGCAGCACATAGGGGAAACCGAGGCACATTCAGGCTTCATAAAAATATTACAAAATTTTCCCCCTTCGTCACAATGTCACACCCTGGGGCTTTTACACACCCCAAAATCTTTTCCTACGAGCCTCAGATGTGAGTTCAAACTTCAGCAGCAGCAGCGTTTCAGACTGTTCACGGTGCCTAGTATCAACTCCATCCACCTGGCTGTGCACCTCGATAGCTCTGGGGCCAAGCAAGGGGTGAGCCAGAGCCGGTCCGCAGGGCCAGCCAGGGTCAGATCACAGGCCTCCCCACAGGCAGCGAGGCAGGACTCGATAGCCTCTTCCTTTCAACTGAGACAACCTTTGGGATCTAGGCTGCCTGCAGAACTGGCATCCGCAGGGCCTTTCCCCACGTACCCTGCTGCTCCTGCACCTCTCCATCTCCAGTGCATGTTTCCGCTGCTTCCCACGGGCTGCTAGTCCCGGCTGGTCTAACTGAAGCTCCTTCACTTTCAGCTCCAGCTCCCAGCGCTTCAGATCTATTGATGGGATCCCAGGAGACCCTGCTGGACAGGAACCGGGGCTCGAGGATGCCCGGCTGCTCCTCCGTCGCTCTCGGACCCTCTTGGAAGCCACATGGCTCTGGACCCTGCTCCTTGCACCGATCACCCTTCTCCAGCCGTGCACTCTGCTGCGCCCATCGAACGTCCCAACGTTTAACCATCGCACAGGTTCGCGAGGTGCTTCTTCGGCAGGTGGTTACATGCCTTTTTCTTGCTGTTGCCTTTGACTAACCTTGTTACTACTGTTGCATGTCACTTACTGCAAAATACTACGGGTGCATTCAGCATCCCACAGCTCCCACCACCTGTCCCGGACCCACAGGATCGGTCCTACACTCCCAGCTCTGGAACGGTCTCTAGGAGGAACCCTTCAGTGTGTCAGATCCCTTAGAGGTCTCACTCCTCAGGGTCAGCCATGCGACCTCACCACCTCCTTAGGCTGGGCCTCTGGGTCTGCAGCCCCCTGCTCCACCCCGTGAGCTCTGCCCAGCGAGTCCCACTGAGACAGACCCTGGTGGAGACTTGTCCACTCTGCAGGGATTAATGCACCTCGCCCAGCATCTGCAGTGACACTCACCCAGCGCTGCCAGAACAGTCGGGTCTGTCCGTCACCTGGACACAGCACAGTGAGCCCTTAGGGTAGCCCAGAGAACTGACGGTTGGAGCATCCTCCAGTCTGGCCAGCCCAGAGCCCAGCCACGCTGTAGTGACTCCATGTTCAGGGTCTGGGTTTCTCGCCACCTGATCCCCTTGGTGAGTTCCCAGGTGAGAGCCCAGATTCCTCCCAGCAGCCAACCCCCATCCCCGACCTCAAACCTCGGCGCTTTGTTCTCGAGCTGGGGTCTGAGCTCTGCTTCCCCGCGGAGAGAGGGGAAATCCTCCCCATCCGGGTCCTGGGGGCCAGGTGTCACTGCCCTGGTGACCGGGTTCTCCACTGGCCGTGGGCTCCTCCATTGGTGCGGGGCAGCCTCGGCCAGTCCTTTCCAATGGCCCCTCCAGCTCAGAGAGCTCAGCGCCAGTCAGAGTGTGTCTCGGAGCTGCCTGAGAGCAAACAGCCCTTCCTGCCCCCGGCTCGTCGGTCTGGCCCAGTAGGGCCGTTCCCACGTTCGTCTGAAGGCCGGGCTCAGGGCCTGGTGCACCGGCAGGGACTAGGACGTCCGGCCCTGTGTTCTTATCTGGGATCTCGATTCGTTGGTGAAGGTGATTTAATCCCCTCAGGGTCCGTTAACGATTCTGGCCCCGCCGACCTGACTGGGGAGAGGCCTGGACGTGGCGAGGCAGAGACACCTGGATGCAGAAAGACACCCGGGGCTGCGGGCACAGGCGCTTTACACAGGAGAGCGACAGAGGGCGGGGACGGGGCTATGGCCCAGCTGCCCCCTTCCCACCATCCAGGGCACGGCAGCCGGAGGGAGCCCGTGGGCACAGCCTGGCACCCCGCGGGGTCTGGGCAGTCAGGCCGGAGCTGGAAGTGCCATGGAGCAGTGAGGGCATCCCCCCCAGCGCTCCCGACAGAGGGGCCCACAGACACTGCCCCACGCACGCACACACCCGTATACACACGCACGCACACACCCGTATACACACGCACGCACCCGTATATACACACGCACACACAAACCCGTATACACACGCACGCACACACCCGTATATACACACGCACGCACACACCCGTATACACACGCACGTGCACACCCGTATGTACACACGCACACACAAACCCGTATGTACACACGCACGCACGCGCCCTGGCCCGCTGTTCACGGCAGCGCACTCTGGGGGAGTCTGGGGACTGGGCTGCACGCCCAGGTGCCAGGCCTGCGAGAGCCCTGCTCACCGGCAGGGGACGCCCCAGCCCCCTGCACCCCGCCAGGAGCTGCAAGGCCCCCGCAGTGCGCAGCCAGCCGAGGTGCCAGCAGGCGAGAGGGGGCCCAGGCGCAGACGGGCCCAGGTGCCCCGATGCCCAGGGGACCCCGGCAGCCGGGGCAGGGAGCAGGATCCCACGCGGGTCGGGAAGGGCCCAGGGACAAGCGGGCAGCCTCCTGCCATGGGGGAGGGGGAGCTCCTCCGGCTCTGCTGGCTGGGAAGCCCCCGGCCTCATTCCCTCGAATAAGCCTCCTCCCTTGGTGATTGGCCAGGAGAGATGGGACTAATGCTGCCTAATGCCCTGGTACAGGGGCAGGGAGAGGGGGGGCGGCCCCCAAGCGCTGCAGGACTTGGGGGTGGGGCGCATGCGACAGGGGCCAGAGGAGACACTCCCCTTGCACTGGGGCAGGACCCCCGGGACCCCTGCTTATCTCGGGCCAGCCAGCCCAGGGCAGCAGGACAGAGCAGGCGTGTGGGGCCATCTCCAAGGGGTCAGCCAGCCGGGCACTGACCCCTCCCTGCCCCAACTTCCTCCCATGGGCCGGCCCAGCCCTGCCCCATCTCCTGCCAGGGTCACTCACCCCCAGGCCTGCCCCCTAAACCTTCCCAAATACCCTCCTCCGCACCCTGGGGGCCCATGGGGCAGGGAACAGGCAGGGGAGTCCCTGCCCCCCACTCCTCGCAGGTCACTGGATCCCTAACAGGATCCCACAGCGGGGGGGCGGCAGGGGAGGGGACACAGCGGGGGGCGGAGCACAGGCTGCCCTGCTCTGATGGCCAGGAGCCAGCCCCGGGGGCAGAGGCAGCAGAGCGCCCGGATTCCCACTGATTGGGCAGGGGGCTGCGTGGGACAGACAGAGCCTGCGCCCCCCACCCCACTCCACTGCCAGCACCCCAGCACCAAGGCACCCCCAGCCCGCTGAGAGCAGCTTCACCTGCCTCCTGGGCTCTAGCCGCCTCCCGGCAGCGCGCACCCCAACGCAGCCCTCCTCATAAGCCAGTATTCAAGGGATAATTCACTCCCGCCAGCCAACCCTAAATCCCCACCCGGGATCTGGTAATCCTCATGGAACGGTACAATAAAAACACTAGCCCAATCTTAACACCCCTAACAAGTACCAGTGTGTGTGTGTGGGGGGGGGGCAGGGACACCCCACGGAAATAACAAACCACGGGGAAACAGGGGTTAAAATAAAGGGTCCCTATGAAAACACCACCTGAAGCTGCAGCTGCCCACAATTACCATATCACTAAAAGTTTTGTTAAATCCACTCTTAATAAAAATAAAAATTGGTATAAACTAAACTCAAACGTGTCTAAATTGTCCCCCCTCCTCCCTTCCTATTGTAACGGCCTAAATCAAAGCACATCAACACTCCGATGGCCGAGCAGAACAAAATGTAGCAAACGCCATAGTAAAAACCGTGAAATGTAAAGCAAGAACTGGAAATCCTGGAGCCCTGGAGGTAATTACAACCGAGTCCCGCTCCTTGTCACAGCGGCGGGATCGTCCCACTCACAAGCAGGCAAACACTGCTGTGGATTTGGCACAAATAGGGCTAAACAACCTAAAAGCAACATAAAATCTGGGGCGGTGGCTAATCACCACCTCTTGGCTGCTGGATAAACAACAAATGAAATTAGGAAACAGAACTGCCTTGGGCATGGCAGGTACCAAACCGGGACAGTGACTCCCCCAGGGACAGAGACGGCCCCGGCCCTGCTCAGCCCTCCCAGCCAGGGGAGCAGGGCGGGCGGGACTCCCTGCAGACCCACCGACAGCTCCCCCAGCATGGAGAGGTACCAGCGGGGCCCCCATACGACGTGCGCACCCCCCCCAGTGCATGTTCCCTGGCCCCTCCCTCTGCTGGGACCTCCACCATGGCAACCCCCAGGCACCCCGTGAACCCACTGAGAGGAGGCAGCTCCTGCCCCTCCCCCTCCCACACTACAACACAGGAGTCCCCCCTCCACACCGCACCCCACGTCGGGCGCCTCTTCCCAGCCGGCTGCCTGAGGGGCTGCCCGAGTCCCACCCTGGGGAGACCAGCTCCCCCCCACATCCCCACTCCCTGCCCCCAGCACCCAGCGACCAGCTGGGCTCCCCAGGAACCCCTCTCCATGCAGCTCCCGCGTGCCCAGTGGCCTGGTGCCTGAGGCTGGACGGGCACATCACTACCGTCCCCTGCCCAGCGCCCCCAGCATGACCCCTACCCCCTGCCTGCGGGCGCCCCGGGCAGTGGTGACGGGGTTAAGGCTGCGTACGTGCAGCCAGCCTCCCACACACGGCTGCGGTCGCGGCTGGCGTCCTGCTCGGCTGTGCCGGGAGCGTGGGGCGTGGCCACGGCACCCCCGGGCCTGGGCTCAGCTCCAGGGAGCAGCCAGGGTTCGGGTGCCCCTAGTGGGGCTGCCTGACCCCCATTCCCTGCCCCTGCCACTGGCATCGGGGCACCTCCGCTGCCTGGCACCCACCTCAATTACGGCTCCAGCTGGGCCCCACAGCTGCTGGGCCCCCAAGCCGCTGCTCCCCAAGACCGTGGGGCACCTCACCCGCCAGGCCCCACCCCAGCATGGCACCCGGAGAGAGGAAACCCCAGGGCCATCTCTGGGTGCTGCAGCTCCAGCTCCCTCCCCCCACTTCCCCATGGGGGTGCGGTGGCCTGTGCAGAGAGGAGGCTCCCCCAGCTGCGTGCTCACTCCCCAGAGCGCAACACCAGGGAACAGGCAGGTTCTGCCAGCCCTGGCCAGGCACAACCAGGGTCTAATGCACCTCAGCCCCGGGACAGCCTCCGGCAGGGGCAGCCCCACGAGACGGGCGCTGCGGGCACAGCCCTTGCAGGCAGGCTGCCTGATCCCCTGCAGCCCAGAGCACGGGGGGACCAGAGATAAGCTACGCCACCCGCCCCCGCCTCCCCGTGCGCTGGCCCCGTGCCCTGGAATCCCGGCACATTCCCCAGAGCTGAGCTCAGCCGGGCAGCCGCACGCGGCCCGGCTCTGGGTGACGGGCAGGCGGCCTGCTCCTGCCCACCTCCCACAGGGCTGGACGGGCCCTTCTGCTCCTCCCTACGTGGCACCCGCCTGGCACCCAGTGCCCCCGGCCTGGCACCCCGTGACTCCCCCCCCGCCCTGGGGCCCTGCTGCTGCTCACAGCACTGGCCGCCACTATCAGCACTAAGACCCCAGCACCGGGCCCCTGGCACACGCTGGCTCCGAGATCCATCCCCCGCCACAGGCACCAGGGAGCTGAGCTGCCTCAGCAGCAGAGCTCAGAAATGATTAACGGGCACGTTACTGAGAGCGAGCAGACGGCACAGCCCCAGGGGCCACAGCCTGGCCCCCCTCCCCCACGGACCGGGCCCCGCCCCGAGAGAGCCCAGCAAGGTGCCACCCCAGCAGGGTTTAACAGCCCAGGCACGAGCCTGGGTCCATGCTCTGCCTCCCGCGCTGCGCCCTGGGCCTGTCCCTGCCTCAGCCCCTCCTCCGGCAAGACGGGACCGTCCTGCCCGCGGGCGCCGGGAGCAGGGGCGGCTCTACGTTTTTGGCTGCCCCAAGCAGTCATGCGCGGGAGGCGCCCCGGAGCCGCGGGAGCCGCGGACCTCCCGCGGGCATGACTGCGGAAGGTCCGCTGGTCGCGCGGCTCGGCTGGACCTCCCGCAGCTGCGGACGGTTCGCAGGTCCGGTGGCTCTGCTTGAGCTGCCGCAGGCATGCCTGCGGGAGGTCCAGCCGAGCCGCGGGACCAGCGAACCGTCTGCAGTCATGCCTGCGGGAGGGGTCCACTGGAGCCGCGGGACGAGCGCCCCCTCCGCAGTCATGCCTGCGGCAGGTCCGGTCGTCCCGGGGCTCCGGTGGACCTCCCGCAGGCATGACTGTGGCAGGTCTGCCGGCCCAGCCTGCCGCCCCCCCGGGAAAGGGCCGCCCCACGCGCGTGCTTGCCGCGCTGGGGTCTAGAGCCGGCCCTGGCCGGGAGACCCAGGAGACTGAGCACTGCTGACAGCAGGCGGTTCCAGGGGGCCTGCCCACTCGCCAGGGACGCACAGGGCGCTGCCAGGCACAGGGGGCAGGTCTCTGGGGGCCTGGTTCTCCGCCCCAGGCGGATTCCACCCGCTAGGACAGTCTGAGTGCGGGATCCCCATCAGCAGCTACAGCCTGCCCCTCCCCCGTCAGCCTTCTTCGCTCCCACGTCTCCGTGCCTGGGCCCGGCGGTGCCCTCCCATCCCCATGGGTACCAGCCGCTTGCCATGCTCCAGGTTAGCCTCCCTGGGCTCTGGCATTCAGCTCCTCCTCTGGGCACGGCCAGGCTCTGGGGGACCGGAACTCCCCCAGCTTCGCTGTGCCCTCCGGCCCTCGCTGGGTCCCAGGGCCTGGCCCATGGGGCTCTGCAACGTGGCAGGCAGCTGTTAGCTGCAGCATGGGCCTGTGGCTGCACAACCACCTGTCCCAGCATGCACAGCTCCTACCCCTAATGGCCAGGACTCCGTATGTGCTTTGGCACAGGGGCCAGCCTACACCTCTGGCTCTAGCCATATTACCAACATGGGCGAACCCCCCCTCCAGGTTCAGTGGCGATGCAATTCGGAATAAAAAAGCAATATCTAACAAATGGAGATAGGGGGAACAGAATGGGGAACGGGAATGGGGGCAAGCAGATTGTACTGATATAAATGAGAAGTTATACAGAATAGAAAATTGATAAAGGAAGCTAAAGACATCAGGGAAACTATCCATGGCTAGCTGGGCCAAGGACAATAAAAAGGAGAGGGTTTTTTTAGGTATGTCAGGAATAAAAGAAACCCTAACAATGGCATAGGCACATCACTAGATGGAGATGGCAAAGCTTTTCATAATGATGCAGAAAATGCAAAAGCATTCAAAAAACCTTTCTGTTCTGTATTTGGAAAGGAGCAGGATGACATACTCTTATCACACAAAAACGAAGTACTATCTAGTCCAATAGTAACTGAGGATGACGTTAGACAACATCTACTAGGGATAAATATTTTTAAATCAGCAGGTCTTGGTAACTAGCACCCAAGAGTCCTAAAAGAGTTGGCCTGCTAAGGATCATTTTTTAATAAACCCTGGAATACTGGGGAAAATCCAGAACACTGGAAAAGTGCTAATGTTGCATCAATATTAAAAAGATGAAGCAGGATGACCTGAGTAACACTAGGCTGGTTAGCCAGCCTGACATCAATCCCAGACAAAGTAACGGGATTCAAGTGACAAAGGACGGAAGGACAGGAAAATAGGTTTTATGGAAAACAGGTCTTGTCTAACCCATCTGATTTCATCCTTTGATGAGATTCCAAGTTGAGTTAAGGAAGGTAACGACGGCGCAGATGGAACAGACTGTTGGAAGGTGTGTGACGTTCTGGTTAAAAACGAGCACTGTACGGTATCAGTAAGGCACATGCTGAATAGCTTAAGGACTGGCTGATGATGGATCTCAAGAAGGGGTCTCTGATGGGGAATCACTGAACGGGGGTGTTTCTAGTGGGATTGGTTCTATGCCTGACACTAGTCACCGTAAGAGTGACTAGCCCGGCCAAGTGGCTAGAATACTGGACTAGCGCACAGGGCTGGGTCTCAGGAAACCTGGGCTCTATCCTGAGCTTGGCCGCTGGCCTGCTGGGTGACCTGGGACAAGTCGCTTCCCTGCCCTGCTGTGCCTCAATTTCTCCACCTGTAAAACCGGAGACTGATCCCGCCCTCCTTTGTGCAGCGCTTTGAGAGCTACTGAGGAAAAAGTCAGGGATTATTTTTGTCGTCAGCAGCCAGACGGGCGGTGCAGCAAGCAATGAGGACAGGGTGACACCCAGCATGATCTGGCTCACTCGCTAAGCTGGGCCCATTCAAACAACATGGGATTGAAACAGCCGAATGCAACCAGCGACTCGGAAAGGGATCCGGGGCTCCCATTGGGCAGGTAGCCGACCAAGCGCTCCCAGCGTGAGGCTGTGCTGCGAAGGGCTAACGTGACCCCGGGTGTATGAACAGGGGAGCGGGAGCAGGCGGGATGTTACCTCTGGCAGCCACAGTATTAAAAAGACGTTGAGAACTTGGAGAGGTGCAGAGACGAGAGAAAACGTATTCAAGGCCTGGTGAAAACGACGAGCGAGAGACCAAGAGCTGGAAGCTGAGGCCACAGAAATGCACCTTAGAAACAGGCCCCAAACGCGTGCCAGGGAGGTGGTTCCCGCGGGCACAGGCTGCCAAGGGGCTCTCCGGCTCGTGTCGCCGAGCCACACCGGGGCCCTTGGTCAAACCAGGGACTGGGCTCAGCACGGGGGTAACGGGCTGGGCTAAGCAGGACGTCAGGTCCCCGCTGGCCAGCGCCGCCGGATCCCACTGACACCTGCCTGGCCCTGGCTGGGCCCCCCAACCGCCCCAGGTACGGAGCCCACACACGCCTGTACCTGGGGGGCGCTGGCAGGGAGAGGTGCCCCCCGCACACAGCACAGGGCCCAGCCAGGCCACGGGGAGCACACGGCTCACGCACCGAGGCCCACGCCGAGGCCCTGCGCGACCAAAGCCAGGTGCTGGAGCAGCCTCCCCACCGCACAATGAACGGCGACCGGCCGCCATTCCCCGGCCCCCCAAACCCGAACCGTGCCCTTCCCCCACCACTGCCCACCCTAACCCCCAGCCCTTCCCCCGCCGCTGCCCACCCTAACCCCCTGCCCTTCCCCCGCCATTGCCCACCCTAACCCCCTGCCCTTCCCCGGCCCCCCCAACCCGAACCGTGCCCTTCCCCCGCCGCTGCCAACCTAACCCCCTGCCCTTCCCCCACCACTGCCAACCTAATCCCCTGCCCTTCCCCCGCCGCCCCAACCCCAACCGTGCCCTTCCCCCGCCGCTGCCAACCTAACCCCCTGCCCTTCCCCCACAGCCCCAACCCCAACTCTACCCTTCTCCTGCCGCTGCCCATCCAAACTCCCTGCCCTTCCCCCGCCGCCCCAACCGCACCCTTCCCCCGCCACTGCCCATCCTAACCCCCTGCCCTTCTCCCACCACTGCCAACCTAATCCCTTGCCCTTCCCCCGCCGCCGGCCACTCCCAACTGCACCCTTCCCCCACCATAGCCACCCTAACTCTCTGTCTTTCCCCCACCACCCCAACCGTGCCCTTCTCCCACTGCTGCCCATCCCAACATGCTGCTTTTCCCCTTCCACCGTCACCCCACCCCCACTCCGCTCTTCCCCTGCCACTACCCACCCCAACCCCTTTCCAGTGCCCGCTCCCTCCATGTCCCTGTGTGGGGAAATCACTAGTGGGGACAAACTCAGCCATGCAAATGGCTCCCCCTCGGGCTGGGGGCAGCACTGGCAAGGTGGGAGAGGCACCTGGTCTGGCCGAGCAGCTGGGGGCGCGGGGATCCCGCCGGCTGGGGGCGCAGGGGGTGCAATTGAATAGCTCATGGGGTTTATAGCTCATCTGAAATACGGCTACTGCTGCAGCACAATTCCTTCCTCCCTTCACCATGCTGGAGCCTGTACTGACTTGAGGGGAGAGCCACACCGCTCCCTGCAGCGCCACATCCCCAAGGGCAATACTGGGGTATCCCTGCAGACTTGGAAGAAAGAGCACCCCTTGGTGTGTCCTTAGCACCACTTACTGCAGCACCCTAGTACTGACCCGTACTTAACCTATGATCTGTGGTAGGCTCATCATCTCGGCTAACAGAGAGAGTGAAGGCCCTTTCGCTCCCAGAGATGATTGGTCCCAACTCCTTAGACAGGCCTAGGGTCCCCAGACTGCCAATGGAATCACTTTCTTTCACCCCACAAAATTCTCCAATTTATTGTTTGAAAAAAGGAAACAAAAATAATCTCTAAATTCCCATTTCTCTCTCTCAGGCCAACTCTCTGCGTTATTAATGCTGCTGGAAACATGAGCTGATGATTCCTCCACACACCCCTGTGGCATAGGTGAGTATTGTAGATAGCCTAATTTTGGCAATTAATTTGGCAATTGATCTTTTATTATTAGCAGGTCAGTATGCCCAGTGGTCTGTGATGGGATGTTAGATGGGATGGGATCTGAATTACTACAGAGAATCCTTTCCTGGGTGCTGGCTGGTGAGTCTTGCCCACATGCTCAGGGTTTAGCTGATCGCCATATTTGGGGTCGGGAAGGAATTTTCCTCCAGGGCAGATTGGCAGAGGCCCTGGAGGTTTTTCGCCTTCCTCTGCAGCATGGGGCAGGGGTCACTTGCTGGAGGATTCTCTGCAGCTTGAGGTCTTCAAACCACAATTTGAGGACCTCAATAACTCAGACATAGGTTAGGGGTTTGTTACAGGAGTGGGTGGGTGAGATTCTGTGGCCTGCATTGTGCAGGAGGTCAGACTAGATGATCATAATGGTCCCTTCTGACCTTAAAGTCTATGAGTCTATGAGGATCCCGCCGGCTGGGGGAGTGGGGCGCAGGGATCCTGCTGGCTGGGGGCACAGGGGGCACGAGGATCCTGCCGGCTGGGGGCGTGGGGCGCAGGGATCCCGCCGGCTGGGGGCGCGGGGGGTGCGAGGATCCTGCCGGCTGGGGGCACAGGGGGCGCGAGGATCCCACCGGCTGGGGGCGCGGGGGGTGCGGGGATCCCGCCAGGTGGGGGCGCGGGAGATGGGGATCCCGCCAGCTGGCAGGAGAGTCGTTCTTAGATGGAGCCGTATTCCCTGAGTGACCAACCGCCCGCCTGGCTGTATTAAATGCCACCCTTAGCCTGCCTGGGCCAGCCTCTCGTGGGGACGGCCAGCGTCACCCAGACAGCTGCCCCCAGGGCAGCCAGCCCTCCTGCTGGGCCCTAGGAGAGGGGCAGGGCCCTAGGAGAGGGGCAGGGCCCCCGGGCTTCCACCTCTGACAGCATCTCCCGGGGGGGGGGGGGGCAGCGTGCCAGACCCAGATCCCTGCAAACCAGACCAAGGTGCCCAGGCCACGGCGGGAGGTCAGGGCAGGGGGACCTTAAAGGGGCCCTTCCAGGCGTGGAGCTAGCGAGCTCAGCGGGACCCAGGCTGACCCTGTGCCCCCAGGAGTGCTGCGAATGGGGGGTGGAGCTCACACTGTCATGCTGGGCAGCACCCACAGGCACCCTGGGGTGCCCCTCTCAGCTCTGCTCCCCCCAGAAGGACACCGGGGATAAAGCCACACGGGGCCAGGCATGGGGGGTGGAGGGTTGTGGGCGCCTCAAACACCTCGCGCCTTACGCTGCCGAAACAGCCCGGGCGCCGGGGCACGCTCACACTCGCACGCACTGCTGAGGGAGGGGCAGAGAAGGAGCCTCCCCGCCCAGTGGCCCCTCCCCACACCACAACAGCTGCTGTGAAAACAAGCAGCACCCTATGGCGGTGAGACAGGCCGTGCTGAGAGCTCAGGACGGACCCCGCCGCCCCCTCCTCCAGAAACACCTTCGCTGGCAACAAACCGGTGCCGCAACCCGGCTGCCTGCAGCCCACGAACCCTGCGGCCCCTGGTGCAATGAGCCAACCCCACAGCCCACGAACCCGCGGCCCCGGCGCGATGGGCCGACCCTGCAGCCCACGAACCCGCGGCCCCTGGTGCAATGAGCCAACCCCACAGCCCACGAACCCTGCAGCCCCTGGTGCAATGAGCCAACCCCACAGCCCATGAACCCGCAGCCCCCCGGTTTGATGGGCCGACCCTGCAGCCCACGAACCCGCGGCCCCTGGTGCAATGAGCCAACCCCACAGCCCACGAACCCTGCAGCCCCTGGTGCGACGAGCCAACCCCACAGCCCACGAACCTGCAGCCCCTGGTGCGATGGGCCGACCCCGCAGCCCCTGGCGCGATGGGCCAACCCCACAGCCCACGAACCCTGCGGCCCCTCGTGCGATGAGCCAATCCTGCAGCCCACGAACCCAAGGCCCCGGCGCGATGGGCCGACCCTGCAGCCCACGAACCCGCAGCCCTTCGTGCGATGGGCCAACCCCACAGCCCCCGGTGCAATGGGCCAACCCTGCAGCCCACGAACCCGCAGACCCCAGCCCCATGGGCCAACCCCACAGCCCATGAACCCCGCAGCCCACGAACCTGCGGCCCCCAGCGTGATGGGCCGACCCTGCAGCCCAACCCACACACCTGCCCGATCCCCAAAGTGCCCGTCCCCGTCCCGCACTGCCCACCCCCACATGCCCATCCTGCCCTGCCTGTCCCCAGGAGCCCATCCCCATCCTGCGCGGCCCGGCCCCAGGTAACCATCCCCATGTGCCCATCCCCACATGCCATCCCGCGCTGCCCAGCCCCGGGTGCCCCGGCCCATCCCGCGCTGCCCGGCCCCATGTGCCCATCCCGCGCTGCCCGGCCCCATGTGCCCTGGCCCATCCCGCACTGCCCGTGCCCGGGTGCCCATCCCCGTACCGCGCTGCCCAGCCCCGGGTGCCCATCCCGCGCTGCCCGGGCCCGCACCTTGAAGACCTCGGAGAAGAAGCCGGCTCCGATCTTCTCGCAGTAGAAGTCGTCGATGCGGGCCAGGGTGGAGACAGCGCTGCGCAGGGCCCGGTACGAGGAGGGCCGGAGGCGCCCGCAGCCCGGCCAGGCGGCCGGGGGCTCCGCGTCACCCTCGTCCGGCCGGTCCCCCCGCAGCGAGAGCCCGGGCCGCCGGCTCAGCTTCTCCCCGGCCATGTCGGGCGCGCGGAGCACCCCCGGCGCCATTCACATCGTGCCCGGCTCGGCCCCTGCCCGGGCGCAGCGGGGGCCTTCGGGGGCCCCGGGGCCGGGGGGCTCCGGGCCGGGGGGGTTCCGGGGGGCTCGGCACCGGGCTCAGGGGCGGGGTGGCGAGGGGGGGGCCATGCCCTGGGGTGGGGCCGGGGGTGCAGCAGGCCCGGGGCAGTGGCCGCAGTGGGGCGGGGGATCTGGAGCAGGGCGCGCCGGCGGGGGGCAGCCCCGGGGCGCAGCGGGGATCGGGCTCGCCAGGGCCCGGCCGGGCTCGGCTCCGCCGCTCCGTGTCTCCGCGGCTCCGAGCGCGGCCCTGAGAGCGGAGCGGACCCGAGAGGCGGAGCCGGGGCGGGGCGAGCCCTTAACTCCTTGGGTACCAGCCGCCGCGGCCGCTCCTGCCGCGCTCCCCGGCTCCTGAACCCGCTCCCTCCCGGCTCCTGCCCCGTCCCCCGCGCCGCGCTCCCCCGGCTCCTGCCCCTTCCCCCTGCCCCGTCCATGGCTCCTGCCCCGCTCCCCGGTGCCTGCCCCGGCCCCCCAGCGCGCTCCCCCGGCTCCCTCCCGGCTCCTGCCCCCTCCGCTCCGGTCTAGCCTCTGACCTGACCAGCCGCCCGCCCTGCAAAGGGCCACACGGACGGGGCAGGGCACAGGCAACATCCCAGTGCCTGCCCGGGACCGGGCTCCCAGGGGCGTGTGGGGCCCTGCCCCCCAGTACACCTAGTGCCTGCCCGGGACGGGTCCCATGTGTTTAATGTTTAGCTATTAAGATAGAAAATGCCATAAAGCCCCTGTTCCCTGCTGCCCCATCCCCCAAAGTTACATTCGAATGGAAAAGGCAACAGAAATGGCTCTTCGGCGTGGGGGTGTCTCCACTACAAGCCTGCAGGGGTGGCTCTAGGAATTTGGCCGCCCCAAGCAGTCATGCCTGCGGGAGGTCCGCCGGACCCGCCTGCCGCCCTCCCGGCAAAATGCCGCCCCAAGCGTGCGCTTGGCGCGCTGGGGTCTGGAGCCGGCCCTGCAAGCCTGGATGGGTCTTAGACCTGCCCTTCGGTCCCAGCCCCCCAAACCCATCCGCCAGCCCCCGCCACATCCCGTCGGCCTTGCTCCATAGAATCTCAGAGTTGGAAGGGACCTCAGGAGGTGTCTAGTCCAACCCCCCTGCTCAAAGCAGGACCAATCCCCAACTAAATCATCCCAGCCAGGGCTTTGTCAAGCCGGGCCTTAAAAACCTCTAAGGAAGGAGATTCCAGCACCTCCCTAGGGAACCCATTCCAGTGCTTCACCACCCTCCTAGGGAAATAGTGTTTCCTAATATCCAACCTAGACCTCCCCCACTGCAACTTGAGACCGTTACTCCTTGTTCTGTCATCTGCCACCACTGAGAACAGCCTAGATCCATCCTCTTTGGAACCCCCTTTCAGGTAGTTGAAAGCAGCTATCAAATCCCCCCTCATTCTTCTCTTCTGAAGACTAAACAATCCCAGTTCCCTCAGCCTCTCCTCGTAAGTCATGTGCTCCAGCCCCCTAATCATTTTTGTTGCCCTCCGCTGGACTCCAATTTATCCACATCCTTCTTGTAGTGTGGGGCCCAAAACTGAACACAGGACTCCAGATGAGGCCTCACCAATGTCGAATAGAGGGGAATGATCATGTCCCTCAATCTGCTGGCAATGCCCCTATTTATACAGCCCAAAATGCCATTAGCCTTCTTGGCAACAAGGGCCCACGGCTGACTCATATCCAGCTTCTCGTCCACTGTAACCCCTAGGTCCTTTTCTGCAGAACTGCTGCCCAGCCATTCGGTCCCTAGTCTGTAGCAGTGCATGGGATTCTTCCATCCTAAGTGCAGGACTCTGCACTTGTCCTTCTTGAACCTCATCAGGTTTCTTTTGGCCTATGTCATGGACTCACAGATGGTGCCCACTCGTGGCCTCGTGCGGCCCGTGGGGGGGTGCCCCTTTCAGTGCAACAGCCTTTCCGGGGGGTCCACTCTCTCTCGGGGTCAGGCCCCTCCACCTCCTGGAGCCGCACCTCTCTGAGCCTTAGCACGTCTGTCTGTGCCGTGGGCCCCCTCAGGGAGTCCACACGCTCTGGACCCCCCGGGCCTCCTCACCCCCGAAGGGGTTGATGCCCCCTGCTCTCTAGCCCGGAGTGACTCTCAGCCAGTGTAAAACAGGAGGTTTATTGAGAGTTGAACCCAGCACAGGAAACTCTCAGGGCCTCAGGCCTGGCCTCCCTCAGCCCAGCACATCCCAGTCCCCCTGCAGCCAGGGGGGCTCTGCCTGCTCCCCCTCTCCAGCCCCGAGCCCCCCTGCTTCCCAGCTGGGCTTCCAATATCCCCGGCCCCAAGCCCCCTCTGTCCATTGGCTTCTCTCCAGGGAAACAGGGTCATAAACAGGAAGCCTGGGCCTCCTCTCCTCTCAGCCCCCCTCTGGCCTCGCTGGCTGGAACCGGCTGGTCAGGTCACGGGGTCTCTCCCCGCAGCCCATTGTCCTCATACTGGCCAGAACCGGCTGTGACTCCTGAGCTGGGTCTCTGGGTCACCAGTCGCTGGACTCTCCATCCTCCAGGCCATCGGCCGGGGTCCCGAGTTCCCTCTCCAGTCCTGTGTAACAACAAACTCCCTCTCCCCTCACCTCGTTAAAACACCCAGGGACACTACCACCCCCTGTGCATGCAACCCACTGGAAAACACAGAAAACTCCAAGAAACGCCCCCACTTTGTCACAGCCCAATCCTCTAATTTGTCTAGATCCCTCTGTATCCTATCCCTACCCTCCAGCGTATCAACCACTCCTCCCAGTTTAGTGTCATCTGCAAACTTGCAGAGGGTGCAGTCCACACCATCCTCCAGATCATTAATGAAGATATTGAACAAAACCGGCCCCAGGACCGACCCCTGGGGCACTCCGCTTGAAACCGGCTGCCAACTAGACATGGAGCCATTGATCACTACCCGCTGAGCCCAACGATCTAGCCAGCTTTCTATCCACCTTATAATCCATTCATCCAGCCCATACTTCTTTAACTTGCTGGCAAGAATACTGTGGGAGACTGTATCAAAAGCTTTGCTAAAGTCAAGGAATAACACACCCACTGCTTTCCCCTCATCCACAGAGCCGGTTATCTCATCATAGAAGGCAATTAGGTTAGTCAGGCATGACTTGCCCTTGGTGAATCCAGGCTGACTGTTCCTGATCACCTTCCTCTCCTCTAAGTGCTTCAGAATTGATTCCCTGAGGACCTGCTCCATGACTTTTCCAGGGACTGAGGTGAGGCTGACTGGCCTGTAGTTCCTCGGATCCTCCTCCTTCCCTTATTTAAAGATGGGCCCTACATTAGCCTTTTTCCAGTCATCCGGGGACTCTGTGCTCTGCTTCCCCTCTGGCCTCACCGGCCTCCCGTGCACAGCTCCAGCCATTTACAAACGGCCCCTGAACCCATGGGCTGAGCGGATCTGGAGCCAGGAGGGCAACTGGACTCTCTGCTCTGGGAACATAAGAACATAAGAACGGCCGTACCGGGTCAGACCAAAGGTCCATCTAGCCCAGTATCTGTCTACCGACAGTGGCCAATGCCAGGTGCCCCTGAGGGAGTGAACCTAACAGGCAATGATCAAGTGATCTCTCTCCTGCCATCCATCTCCATCCTCTGACGAACAGAGGCTAGGGACACCATTCTTACCCATCCTGGCTAATAGCCATTTATGGACTTAGCCACCATGAATTTATCCAGTCCCCTTTTAAACATTGTTATAGTCCTATATTATCACCAGCCCAGCGACCCCCAGCCCAGCCGGCACCGCTGTGATGTCCTCCCACAAGGCCACGTGCTCCGACCAGGGCCATGTGCGGCCGGGAGTTGAGGCTGGCACACACAAGAGGCTGCCGGGCCATAGTGCTGCCAAGGCAAAGATTCTCCCAGCACTGCTCTGGCAGCTTGCTCTGGGGAGGCAGTGTGGGCTGAGGGATGGGGCCCAGATCCCCCCGCATTGAACCCATTGTTTCCCAGCCAGCTCCAAACTGAAACTCCCTCCAGCCTCTCACTCCGCCTCCCGCCGGCTCCTCCCCCAGCCTTTGTTCAGTGTCCCCGGCAGAGGTGTCACCTGGCCTCCAACCCCCCTCCTGGGGTCTCAGGTTACAGGCTCAGGTTTCCTCCCTTCCCCAGTGCAGCCCGTCCCAGCACAGCTCCCCTGCAACCTTCCCCGGTCAATACCCCCCACTCAGCATTCACAGACACACCCAGAACATTCCCACTTCATGGCAGTCTGTATGACGCCTAGGCGTGCCTCAGTTTCCCACTGCACTTTGCGTTGTTACCCAGTGACGGGGGTGGGGTAAGTCTGCTCCGGGGCAGCGCAGAACAGGAGGGGGTGTCCCGGGCTGTCTGGGTCCCAGTGCAGAGGGTTGTTAAGGAGCTGGCTGCACCCCGTGGTGATGCTGGATCCCAGCGAGGCCATGGCACCCCCAGTGCCCAGCACATGGACACCCAGGGACCCCCGGCCAAGGGAGCGAGAGGGGGCCAGGCCCGCCTGGCTGGGGAGCTGCTCTCTCGGCCAGGTGGACGATGCTTCAGCCTGCAGGTCTCTGGGCTGAGCTCAGGGCTGCCCATGGGGGCTCCAGGTGCTGGACAAACCCTGCTCTGGCTGGAACAGGCTGCCAGGCGCCGCTGCAGACCCCGGCTGGGGGCGTCTGTCCCTGTGGAGGGGACACGGCTCGCCCAGGGGCTGGCTGGGTGGGACTCGCTGGGCAGGGCCCGGGGTGGAGCAGGAGGGAGGGAGCCCAGGGGCTCAGACTCGGAGGCAATGGGGCTGCAGGGCTGGGGGAAGGAAGAACACAAGAACGGCCAGACTGGGTCAGACCAAGGGTCCATCTAGCCCAGTATCCTGTCTGCTGACAGGGGCCAGTGCCAGGTGCCCCAGAGGGAAGGAACAGGACAGGGAATCATCAAGTGATCCAGCCCCTGTCGCCCATACCCAGAGCGGGGCCCGGTGGGGTCCTGGCCCACTGAAGGGATCCTCCAAGGGGCTGTTTACAAGCTGGGGCTCAGCACACGTCCTGGGGATCCATGACACCTAGACAGAGCAGTGAGGGGGCAGGACTCCTGGGCGCTATCCCCAGCCCTGGGAGGGGAGTGGGGCCAAGTGGTTAGAGCAGGGACCTGGGAGCCAGGACTCCTGGGTTCCGTCCCCAGCTCTGCCACTGACTCAGCATGTGATCTGAGGCAGGTCACGTCCCTTCTCCGAGGCTCGGTTTTCCCGTCTAGTGACAGCGCCCCCTGCTGGGGAGTGGGTGAGGTGTACGGAAGGGCAAACTCCTGTTATCTGCCAGGGAAGCTGTGAACTGGGCAAAGCGGGCATGTGCCTGGGCAGCTCTGCCCACGCCCGTCCCACAGGGGCTGCAGGCTGCATGGCAAACAGCAGCTCCGCCCTGTGGCTCGTGGCTCGGAGCCTGGCTGGGAGACTGATGGCAGGTGCCTGGGGAAGGGGCTGCCATGGGTCCTGCTTACCCAGGCAGCCTGGGCACCCTGCCACCTTTCCCTGCCACCTGAGCCCCGTGTTCTCCATCCTGCTGCCACGGGGGGGTGGCACATAGGCAGAGGCAGCTCCGCAGGGCTTGGTGCCTTCAATAGCCTGATCACCCCCCACGCCGTGGGGAGCAGGGTTCCTGAGAGCCTGCCCTAGCAGACCCTGGGTGGGGGCAGCTCTGCCCTTCCACTCAGGGGGCAGAGGGTCCTTCTCCTCCTGCCCGGGCTCAGCCCCAGCCCTGGGCGACGCCTGCCCCATCCAGAGGGAGTGAGCGCCTCTGCCGGGGTGGGGAGTGGATGCCCTGGTGGGGGGCAGCACGGGGAGGAGGATAGGAGCAAACACTGTCCCAGCCCAGGGAGGGGCGTTCCTGCCCTTCAACCCTTCTCATGGTGCCCCATGGACACGCCAGCCGCTGGCCTCCTGCGGATTCATGCGTGTTCCGAAACGTGGCCCCATGCGCTCTGTAGCCTCAGAGAGCCTGGCAGCCCATGCAGGTCCCAGCCGTGCTGCCTCTCCCAGCAGCCAGCGCCCGCTGCCCGGCTGTGCCGCCACGATGGGAGAACCGGGAGCATGCGGCTCACCTCGGCGCTGCCCGCTCCGGCTCCTGCCCACCGAAGTGCTACCCTGGCTCTGCCACCGACTCACCACGTCGCTCCCCTGCCTCACTCTCCCCTCCGCGAATGGGCTGACAGCCCCGCGCCCTGGGACCGGGGCATGAGAAGGGCCAGGTGCTAATTACCGATGGGTGTTTCCCCGCCGTGCCCTGCTGCTCCCACTAGCTCCATCCTGCCTGCTGGGCGAGGGCTCTGTAACAGCCCTGGGGGCTGGGGCGTGAGTGGGGGTCTCGTCGCCAGTGGGCACGGAGCTCCGTACTGGCTGGCAGGGCTGCGAGCGGAGCAGCAGGGGGACTGTGGGGATCCCACCCGGGAGCCCAGCCTGGCCCAGCGCTCACGGGAACGGCAGCCCAGCACACACCTGTATCCCACGTCGTCCCCCTGCCCCAGCTCCTTGCAGCCCTGGTGGGGGTCGACCCCCAGTAACGCCTGGCTGTCCGCCCAGGGCTGCCCATGCAGAATGGCTCAGGAAAGCCAGGACCAAGCAGGCTGGGCCCCACCCTCTCTGCAGCCAATCATGGGGGGGGGCACCCTGGGATGGGGGCCTCTGCCCTGCACAGGCACAAAGAAAACTCACCTCTGCCCTGTGCCCAGCTGGTTCTTGGATTTGTGCTTCAGCCCCCGGCCTCCAGCCAGCCCTTCGGGGGGTGCCCCTCACGCGACCCCAGCAGGCTAAGCACTGGCCCTACCCCCCAATCCACCCGCCATGCATGGGGGGCCCCACGGGGAGCCCCTCCCGCCAGCGCCGGGGCTGCCTGTGCTCCGGGCTCCAGCCTGGCACCCCAGCACCTTGCCCGCTTCCTGAGGTGACTGGCCCGGAGGCCCTGGACCCTCCTGCTCTGCCGCTGGCTCCACCAGCCCCGCGGCGTCAGGCCAGGCGAGCGGCTTGCAGAGGGGCTGCTTGGGGAGAGGCCGCGGCTGCGAATACCTGTGAGCCCCCTTTCCATGGAGAGGGCAGGGCAGGTCCTTAGGGACCCTCTGCCGCAGGGGGCAGCCCGGGGGGGGCCTGGAGCCCTTTGCCCAGGTGAGAGCAGCACCCCAGGCCGCGGAGGATGGGCCAGATCGCCCGATGGGGTGACTCTGACCAGTCAACCATGGAGGGGGGGTGGCCGTAGCAGTGGCCGGCTGGTCCTGGCTCTCTCAGCGCCGCCTTGGCAGGCTGGCCTGGCTGCACGGACGCCGCTCAGACCCAGGTCGGTCCCGAGGGGCTGCTGGGCCAGTCTGCTCATCAGGGCTCAGGGTTAGGGCCAGCCGGGTTCTCCTGGTGCCTGTTGCACGCAGGGCACTGCGGTCCCTTCGCTCGCTGGCGCAGAGGATGTGCAGGGTCCCTGGCTGCTCCCGGCGCAGCTCGGAGCCAGAGGCAGCCCTGCCCGTGGGCTGCAGGGACTGGCATCGCGTACGATAGCAGGAAATAAGAGCAGCTCAATGTGCAGGAGGCTCATTAACCAGGCGTGTGTCAGCAGCCTGCTGGCCAGATGGCACAGATCAGCTGAGCACGGCGATGCCCGAGTGACTGATAACGAACCCTGGGCTGATAACGAAGGCCCTGGAGCTCCCAGCCACTCCCCGTCCGCCTGGCCTGGCAGCTGGAGCGCTGCAGGGAGCCGCTCGCTGGCACGGGCGAGGCTGAGCCAGGAACCGAACCTCGCTGCTGGAAGCGGGTTCCAGACGCTCCCAGCTAGACGTGTGGGGTGAGACTGCAGATCCCAGCATGCAGCGGGGCCAGGCGGCTCAGAGCTGGCTGATGCATTGCATGCCGGGGCCTGTAGGCTCCCTGGGTCCCCCCCATCCCCAAGCAGCCTTGGGCCCCTGCGTTAGCTGGAGTTTAGTGAAGCTGGGACCTTCTCCCTAGGCCAGGGCCCCTCACGCTGCTCCGGCTCCTGGGCCCGTGCCTGGCACGTATGGCAGCAGAGGTGCTCAGATGGGAAGAAATGTGCCAGGGACAAACCTCCAAATACAGCATGAGACCGGGCACCACAACGGGGGGATGCCAAGGGGAAGTTGGGAGAGGGCCCTGGGGGCTGCTGGGGAGATAGGGGTCCATGGGGTGGGATCTGGGGGCTGCTGGGGAGATAGGGGGCCCTGGGGTGGGATCTGGGGGCTGCTGGGGAGACAGGGTGTGACTTTATTGATATAAACTGGGACCATATAGAACATGGTTGCAACCAAGGTCCTGTAGTGGCACCAAATCTTAGGTAAAGGGGGTCATATAAGGTGTCTAAGACCAGGTTATGGGTTGCTGGTTATGATTATGGTGTCTGGGTGTATGTATCATTTTGTAGTTGAAGTTATGAGTATTGGCTCTATACTGTCTGTATTTCAACTTTGTGCTGTGCTTCTGGGAAACATCCCAGACAAGCTGGTGTTGGCTCTGCCTAGCCTGCTTGATGGCCCATTAAGGACCATCAGCTACACAATTGACCCATTGAGAGGAGGCAGATACACCTTGTAACTCAGCAAAGTATGCAGGGACTGGCCCATGTGACTCCAGACTCCATTTTGCTGTAATTTTCCACAGTAAGAACAGAGAGGTTCTTACACCTGGAAAAGCCTATATAAGGCTAATGCCTCATCTCCATCTTGTCTTCAATCCTGCTTCTTACCTCTGGAGGGACTTTGCTACAAGCTGAAGCTCTGCACAAAGGACTGATGACCCATCCCAGCGGGGGATGTTCTCCAGAGACTTGATTTGAACCTGCAGTTTATTCCATCACTGCTACAAGCCTGAACTAAGAACTTTGCCATCACTGTATGTAACTGATTCCATTTAACCAAGGCTAGCTCTCATCTCTACCTTTTCCCCTTTGTAAATAAACCTTTAGATTTTAGATTCTAAAGGATTGGCAAGAGCGTGATTTGTGGGTAAGATCTGATGTGTAGATTGACTTGGGTCTGGGGCTTGGTCCTTTGGGATCGAGAGAACCTTTTTCTTTTATTGGGGTGTTGGTTTTCCTAACCATTCATCCCCAGAACGAGTGGCACTGGTGATGATACCAGGAGACTGGAGTGTCTAAGGAAATTGCTTGTGTGACTTGTGGTTAGCCAGTGGGGTGAGACCGAAGTCCTTCTTGTCTGGCTGGTTTGGTTTGCCTTAGAGGTGGAAAAACCCCAGCCTAGGGCTGTGACTGCCCTGTTTGAGCAATTGGTCCTGAATTGGCACTCTCAGCTGGGTTCCGCCAGACCCCGGGGTGTATGAACAGGGGAGCGGGAGTGGGAGCGGGGCGGGATGTTACCTCTGGCGCTGCCCCCGGCCATTCCCCTCCCTCTGCCCCAGGGTCTCCAGCCCTTCTCCCCGGCGCTGCCCCCGGCCGTTCCCCACCCCAGGGTCTCCTGCGGCTCCTTTCCCCTCTGCTTCCTACCAGGCCCCAGCAGAACCCGGCTCCAGCTTCCGCGCCCCTGCCGAGCCGGGACAGCCATGGAGAGCTGGGAGCTGTTACAGCCCCGGGACCAGCCCTGGGCTTTGGCCTGTGCCCCAGGGAGCGTCCCAGCGGTGCTGATGGGGGAGCCGGGCGGGTTTCTCCTCTCACACGCTCGGTGTTATCTCACCTCTGGATTGACCACCCATGTCTCTCACCCCCCACCGTGGCCCTGTGCCATCACTGGGGGAGCCAGGGCCAGGGTGAATCGCTACCACCGGCTCCCCGCGTGACGGCCTCTAGTCTGCAGGCTCACAACTTACACACCCTCTTTGCTACACTCGAGTGCCACCACCGTGCCCACCGACCCGCTGCCCTGGGGGAAGCAGTGACCCCAGTCCCCACTCTCACCGCAGCTCAGCTCTCCGGAGCACCAGGCACCTAGACAGGTTCCCAGTCAAACCCGACTGACATTTATTCACCAGAGCCTGGGACAAATTCAAACAAAAGGGTTTGAAAACATCTGTCTGCAGAGAACAGAAAAACTTACCGTGCAACCTAGAGCCCACACCTCTTCACACAGTCCTGCCCCCGCCCACCGTCAGTCCACTGGGCGCTGTCCCCTCCTGACAGCTGGGATCCACCTTTTATTGAACCAGAGAATATCGGGGTTGGAAGGGGCCTCAGGAGGTGTCTAGTCCCACCCCCTGCTCAAAGCAGGACCAGTCCCCAACTAAATCATCCCAGCCAGGGCTTTGTCAAGCCTGACCTTAAACACCTCTAAGGATGGAGATTCCACCACCTCCCTAGGGAACCCATTCCAGTGCTTCACCACCCTCCTAGTGAAATAGTGTTTCCTAATATCCAACCTAAACCTCCCCCACTGCAACTTGAGACCATTGTTCCTTGTTCTGTCATCTGCCACCACTGAGAACAGTCTAGATCAGGGGTCAGCAACCTTTCAGAAGTGCTGTGCCGAGTCTTCATTTATTCACTCTAAGTTAAGGTTTCACGTGCCAGTAATACATTGTAACATTTTTAGAAGGTCTCTTTCTCTAAGTCTATAATCATAACTAAACTATTGTTGTATGTAAAGTAAATAAGGTTTTTAAAATGTTTAAGAAGCTTCTTTTAAAATTAAATTAAAATGCAGAGCCCCCCCGATTGGTGGCCAGGACCCAGGCAGTGTGAGTGCCGCTGAAAATCAGCTTGTGTGCCGCCTTCGGCACCCGAGCCATAGGTTGCCTACCCCTGGTCTAGATCCATCCTCTTTGGAACCCCCTTTCAGGGTAGTTGAAAGCAGCTATCAAATCCCCCCTCACTCTTCTCTTCTGCAGACTAAACAATCCCAGTTCCCTCAGCCTCTCCTCATAAGTCATGTGCTCCAGCCCCCTGATCATTTTCATTGTCCTCTACTGGACGCTCTTCAATTTGTCCATATCCCTTCTGCAGTGGGGGGACTAAAACTGGACACAGTACTCCAGATGTGGCCTCACCAGTGCCGAATAGAGGGGAATGGTCACATCCCTCGATCTGCTGGCAATGCCCCTATTATACAGCCCCAAATGCCGTTAGCCTTCTTGGCAACAAGGACAAGCTGTCGACTCATATCCAGCTTCTCGTCCACTGTAACCCCTAGGTCCTTTTCTGCAGAACTGCTTCCTAGCCATTCGGTCCCTAGCCTGTAACAGTGCATGGGATTCTTCCGTCCTAAGTGCAGGACTCTGCACTTGTCCTTGTTGAACCGCATCAGATTACTTTTGGCCCAATCCTCTAATTTGCTTAGGTCCCTCTGTATCCTATCCCTACCCTCCAGCGTATCCACCACTCCTACCAGTTTAGTGTCGCCTGCAAACTTGCTGAGGGTGCAGTCCACACCATCCTCCATGTCATTAATGAAGATATTGAACAAAACCGGCCCCAGGACTGACCCTTGGGGCACCCTGCTTGATACCGGCTGATCCACCTTATAGTCCATTCATCCAGCCCATACTTCTTTACTTGCCTGCTCCGTGCAGAGAGCGGCTCTCTGTCGCCTCCATAACGGGTAACATTTGTATCCTCTTCCTTCTCTTCTGGTCGCAGCCCTTTGGCTGGGTCAGCGCTCGGCCTGCACCTCCCCGGGCATAGACACCACGCGGGACTGGGTCAGGGATGTCAGTTGTTCCCAGTGAGGCAGCTGACAGGTCTCACCTCTGCCCACATTCACCAGGGCCCAGAGCTCCGCAGATGTTCGCCAGGCTAGGATCCCGCAGTGACCAGGAAACAGCCAGTTCTGAGCTCTGGGCAGACCACACACCCCCCCCCGACCCCCCGATAGCAGATGTGCTGCACCAGCCAGGGCCTGTCTGCGTGGCAGGTGCCCAGGTGCTGAACCCAGGAGCCGCCCAGATGGGAGCAGGCCCAAGTAGGGAGCTCTGGGGCGAGACAAGGCACCGGGCATGCAGAGGGGGCTGCTCTGGGCGTAGGGCCTGAGGGAGTTGGTGCCAGCTGGGCTCAGGGGGCAGAGTGAAGGTGAGTGGCACCGACGTCAGGAGCTGAGAGCAGGGCAGGCTGAGGATGAGGCGATAGGCTCAGGGACGGGAGGTCACAGCAGGAGAGGAAGCCGATCTCACCCCTGTTTGCCCTTCACTAGCCAGGCAGCCCCAGGCTCAGACGAGGGCGGGAGCTGGGGCAGCCTGGCTGTGGGGGGATCCTTTCCGTGGGTCTGTGCTGAGCCCCCATGAGCTGCCAGCTTCTTGGCCCAGGAGAGACCCCCTAGGATATGGTGCATCTCACCCCATTACTCCTAGCGCTGTCCCCTCCTCTGGCTGAGGGTGTTAGCCCAGCACCGCGGGGCCTGGGGGGGCACAGAGCGTGGTGCCTCACCCCCTCCCGTGGGGCGGAGGAGGCATTATGTGGGAGGGCACTTTGGGGGATGTTGCTAAGGAATGACCACAAACAGCGAGAGCGTTAGCATAAGGCACCCAGCCCCCACGCTGCCCACAGCCGCTGCTTCCTGTGCCAGGAAGGGGGCACAGAGCCCAGGGGCGCAGCAGGGAGAGCTGCTGGGCTCAGCCCCCCAGCTCCCCGAGAGCGCCCCACTGACCATCCCAGAGCCCCGAAGGCCGGGCCCATCCCGCTCAGATGCTGCCGAGCTGAGTGGGGGGCGGGCTGGACGGGGGCGCAGCGCGGGGGGCCACTGGCTCTGTCACTGCTCACAGCCAAGGCTGGCGCTGCCCTTTACTGCTTCTCCCGGCCTGGCAAATCCCACTTAGCGCTTAAAGAGCGACAGCGCCGCTCGCTGACATTTCCCTCCTCTTCTGCCACCCCCAGCGCCGAGGCAGCCCCCCTACTGCCGGAGGATCCACCCGGGCAGCCCCCCGCTGCCGGAGGATCAGACCCAGTCACCTGGGCAGCCCCCCGCTGCCGGAGGATCAGACCCAGCCCGCCCGGGCAGAGCCTTCGCTGCAGTGGCCGAGCCCCAGGCTGGCTGCTAGAGCATCCCTTGCCCCTCCACCTGGCCGGGTGTGCCTGGGTCCCACAGCCTGGGCAGGCAGGGAGACCCTCTGGGGGACGGGGGGGGGGCACTGGCACCGAGGCCAGAGAGCCGCTCGCTGCACGGAGCAGGCAGGGGGAAGGAAAAGGGTTCACACTGCGCCCATGTTCCCGGCTCCCCAGGAAGGCCTGGGCCATGTGGGGCGCTGGGTGAGAGAACAGCCTGGCGCCACCCATGGCCAGAGCCCCCAGCCCTGTGGCCCAGTAGCTGTGTCTGGGCTGGCGCAGGGGGCCCTGGTGTAGACAGGACGCCAGCGCTCTCCCCGCTGTGCCGCCTCTCGCTGCCCAGTCTCCCACTGCATCTGTGCAGCACCTGGCGCAACAGGGCCCTGCTCCCAGCTGGGGCTCCAGGGCCTCCCTGACATGAATAAATCACCAGACTGGCTGTGGCCTGGTTTCTCTCCTGCCCTATTTCAAGGTGCCAGTTACCCCACCCTGCTGATCCCTGGCTCCTGGGCGGGCGGGTTCCGCTGGCTCTGGACAAACAGGTCTCCGACCGTCTCCCAGAGGCAATTAGCATCCAAGCAGGCCAGGGGCTTTACACGTGTGTGTGCGAGCCAGTGCTCATGGTGAGCCAAGTGTGTCAGCACTGGCTGCAAGGCGGGGAGTGGCCCGTGACAGATACCCAGGCAAAGGGGTGCTGGGGCCCCGGCAGGGCAGGATTGTTACCTCTGCCTTTCAGCAGCACCCCCAGGCCCTGCTGTACTGGGTGCCCTGGCACAGAGGCGTCACAGACCCACAGGCTCGGGGCTAGGCTCCAGCTTTGGAAGGGTCTGTAGGAGGAACCCGTCAGCGGGCCGGACCCCCTATGGGCTTCGCTCTTCCTCCAGAGTCAGCCATGCGACTTCTCCACCTCCTGAGACTGGACCTCTGGGCCTGCAGCCCCCCTGTGTCACCCCGTGAGCTCTGCCCAGCGAGTCCCACTGAGACAGATCCTGGTGGAGACCTGGCCACTCCACAGGGATTAATGCACCTCGCCCAGCATCTGCAGTGACGCTCACCCAGCGCTGCCAGAACAGTCGGGTCTGTCCGTCACCTGGACACAGCACAGGGAGCCCTTAGGGTAGCCCAGAGAACTGACGGTCGGAGCATCCTCCAGTCTGGCCAGCCCAGAGCCCAGCCACGCTGTAGGGAGCCCCTTGGGTCAAGCTCTGTCTGATCTCCTCGATCAGACTCCAGGTGAGAGCCCGACTCCTCCCAGCTGGAATCATAGAATCTCAGGGTTGGAAGGGGCCTCAGGAGGTATCTAGTCCAACCCCCTGCTCAAAGCAGGACCAGTTCCCTGACAGATTTTTGCCCCAGATCCCTCAATGGCCCCCTCTAGGATTGAGCTCACAACCCTGGGCCCAGCAGGCCAGTGCTCAAACCACTGAGCTATCCCTCCCCCACCTTGTTCCTCCCCAGTTCTTTGATCTCAAGCTGGGGATTGTTCAGTTTCCCTAAGGAGAGCGGGGACAGTCCATATCCCCCTCGATCGCTGGGTGCTAGGCGCCAATGTCCTGTTGACTGGAGTTGCCCTCTCTTCTCAGATCCTCCACTGATGTGGAGACTAAGGCCCAGACAGTTCGGGGACATCTGCACCTACGTGTGTCAGCCTGCCCTGAGAACAAGCAGTCCCCTTCCACCCACCAGGTAACAATGCAGCATACGGGGAAACTGAGGCACACCAGGCCTGTACCTATTGGGTTCCGGGAAGTGGAAGCCCACCCACTGCTAAAGGATCCCCGCCCCCCAGCCTAAGGGGAGGATCTACAGGACCTCAAAACCCAACTGAGTTCAGGGGACAACTAATAAAAGAACAGGGACAGGAGTGCGGTCAGAGGGTCATAAGAAAGGAGCCTGAGGGGACACCGAGCAGAGAACCCCGGACAGCGCCCACTGCTCCTTGAAGGCATCAAGGGAGCCAGTGGATGCTGCCCAGAGGAACTCTGCCCGGAGACATGAACGGACAGAGGATCGGAAACAAGCCCCACAGTCACAGGAGTCTCCATTGGCCAACCGCCTCTCCCTGGTTGCATAGATGGCCGTTTTAGCCAGGACCAGGAGGAGGTTGACAGGGAGGTCCCGTGACTTTGAGAGGCCACGGATAGGGAGTGCATGGAGAAGCAGGTGAGGGGAAAAGTGCAGCCAGATCTCACCAATATACTGTTGCGTAAGCCGGTACAGGGGCTGCAACCTGGCGCACTCTAAGTAAACGTGCGCCAGGGTCTCCCTCATGCCACAGATGGGACAGGTGTCTGGGACAGGGGTGAACTGCGCCAAGTACACGCCTGTGCTCACGGCCCCATGGAGGAGCCACCAGCTGATATCCCCGGCGGGCCTTGGGACCAGGGTGGAGTACAGGCTGGCCCACCGGGCACACCAGGCCTGTAGGGGTTTAGAAGAGCCCAGGAGAGGGCGGTGGCTGGGATCAAGCAGTTCCCAGGCTGATTGGGGAAACAGCTACAGCTGTGGCCACGCCCCAATCAGGGCCCAGCTGGCCCCTATAAGAGGGCAGTGGGCCAGGCACACACACACACACACACACACACTCTCACACTCTCACTCTCTCTCTCTCTCTCTCTCTGCTTAGGAGCCTACAGGGTACTGAGACTGGAGCAGGCCTGGGGGAGCTCTGGCCTGGAAAACCCCCAGGCTGAGGCCTTGTTAAAGGCCAAGAACAGGTACTGGGGATGCAGGGGGCAGCCCAAGAGAGGCAGAGGCAGCAGGTCCAACCCCCCCTTTGCTGGTGATGAGTGGCTGATGCTGCATCTGCCCCAGGGAATGGGGGCTAGGTGGTGACTGGCAGTGGCCTGATACTGAGGTGAGGATAGTGGTTAGGGGTTCCCCTGGGTGGGGAGACCCAGAAACTGGGGGATACTGCCAGGGGGCAGTCCCTCAGGGGTACTGGGGCCAGTGACAGGTGAGCCACTGGCTGGCAGAGGGTGCCCTGGCGGCTGTGAGCTAATTCCCTGGATGGAAAGTGCTGTGCAGATGAGCATGGCTGCATTACAAGGCCTCGTAAAAATATTACAGACTCTGTCACACCCTGCCCATGGAGCGCCCCACACTCCCCTGCCCCACAGAGTGACTGCAGCTGTTCCCAGCAGTGGGGAGGGCCGAGGAAGGCGAGTGCCTCTGGGGAGGGGGAGCTGGGCTCTAGCTGCCCCAAGGGCTCCCACCTGTGCCTTCCCTCCACCAGCAGGGTGGGTCTTTGCTTGGCTGGCCAGCATGGCTCTGTCCTCCCCCTGGCAAGGGGGGCCCAAAGGGGCCCCTGTTGGCAGGACAGGGGGGTGGGCTGGCCTGATGGAGACCCCCCAGGCCAGTGCTACTGTGTGGGCCAGGCCAGACCAGCTGGGGGCTAGAATGACCAGCTTACCCCAGAGGGGCCCCTGGAGCTCAGCCAGCTACATCCTGCAGTGAAGGGGGGGGGAGTACATGTGTCATGGGGTCCCCGGGCGCTGCTCTGGAACTGCTCCCCACAAGCCAGGCAGGACTCTGGGGAGCCTCCTCTCCCTCGGAGCAGCCTGTCTGCAGGGCAAGAAGCTCCCACGGCTTCACCTCCTGGGTCTCTCCTTGGAGCATTCAGCATCCTCTGCCCCCCGGTGCGCTTCCCCCAGCGAGTCTGCCCAGGTGGGGTCCTGGGGAAGCCACAGGGTCCTGCACCCCCACTGCGCAGTCAGACGTGACTCTCAGCCAGCCAGTAACACAGAGGTTTATTCGATGACAGGAACAGGGTCTAACACAGAGCTTGTAGGTACAAAGAATCGGACCCCTCGGCCGGGTCCATTCTGGGGGGCAGTGAGCCAGACCCCCACGTCTGCCCTCACTCCTCCTCCCCAGCCAGCTCCAGACTGAAACCCCCTCCAGCCCCTCCTCTCTGGGCTTTGTCTCTTTCCCAGGCCAGGAGGTCACCTGACCTCTTTGTTCTTCCCCACCTTTAGCAACCCCTTGCAGGGGGGAAGGGCCCAGATCATTAGTTGCCAGGTGACACAGGGTGGGCCAGAGCTGAGGCCCCCCCAGTATTCAGAGGGAACATTAAGAACAGCCCCACTTCATCACAACATGTCCTGCAGGATGCCCTGTGTGGCTGCTGTGGCCATGACTCCGGTCATGCCCCATGTCTGTCCCAGCTGTGGGGTCAATGGTGACTGAGAGGCCCTGCCCCACCCCACCCCCTGCCCACCAGAGCCCCAAGCGCCTCCCCCTGGCCCGGGCAGAGCATGGGCGGGGCCACAGCCTGGGTTAGGGGCGGCTCAGGCTCCCTGGCCTGGACCCACCACCCAGGCTTAAGCCCCCGTCCAGTGTCATTGAAGCGGCTGAAGGCGCGTGGCTGCAGCCGGCAGGGGGGTGACTGACTTTGGCGGCTCCCCGGACAAGCCCCAGCCCACGCAGGCCCTGCCCTTGGTGCTGAGCTCCGAGAGTCGCTGGCGTTTGATTATTTCTCACACACAGGCTGGCTCATCCCAGCCGGCTCCGCCAGTGACACCAAAGCAGGGCCCCTGCCAGCCAGGGTCACCAGATGTCCCTGATATTTTGGGGTAATAGGCACCTATTACTCCCCACCCCCGTCCCAATTTCACACTTTCAATCTGGTCACTCTCCTGCCAACCCTGCCCCCTATCCCCCGGAGCAGGGGAGAACAAGCAACCCAGCCCCAGCCCCAGCCCCATCCCCTTCGCTCAGGCTCCCCCCAGCGTGCTCTGCGGGGCCAGGTTCCTGCAGACTCTGCCGAGCGGGGCATGGGGTGAAGCCCACTGTCGAAGGGCCTCCCCTCTGCTCGGGTGACCGGGTGTCGGGTTGTTGACTGGAACGCCCGGTCGAAAAGGGATCCTGGTGGCTCCGGTCAGCACCGCCGGCGCTGAGGCAGGCTGTCCTGGCTCTGCGCTGCGCCCCGGAAGCAGCCAGCAGGTCCGGCTCTTAGGCGGGGGGCACGGGGATCTGTGTGCTGCCCCCACCCCAAGCACCAGCTCCGCACTCCCATTGGCTGGGAACTGGGCAATGGGAATTGGTGGGGGGGGGGGGAGATGGTGTGCCTGCAGGCAAGAGCAGCACGTGGAACCTCCTGCCCCCCGTCCTCGCCTACTAGCACCGGTCCTGCTGGCCACTTCTGGGGTGTGCAACAGGGTGCCGGGACAGGCAGCCTGCCTTAGCCCCCACACTGCATCGCTGACCAGGAGTGGCCCAAGGTAACCCTGCACCCCAACCCTGAGCCCTCCCAAACCAGGAATCCCCTCCTACACCCCAAACCCCTCATCCCTGGCCCCAGCCAGAGCCCTCACCCCCTCCTGCACCCCAAACCCCTGCCTCAACCCACAGCCCCCTCCCACATTCCAAATCCCTCAGCCCCACCTCCCAGTCTGGAGCCTCCTCCTGCACCCCAAGCCCCTGCCCCAGCCCCAACCCAGAGCCCCCACACCACCAGCCTACACCCCCTCCTGCACCCCAAGCCCCTGCCCCAGCCCAGTGAAAGTGAGTGTGTGGGAGCGATGGAGGGAGGGGGAATGTAGTGAGCAGGGGGCGGGGCCTAGGGTGTTCAGTTTTGTGCAATTAAGTTGGCATCCACCCCCCACACTCGGGGGCCGTGGGTCAGACTGGAGCTGTCGCTGCGCGGCCCAGGGAGGGGCGGCTGCCAGCAGGCAGGGCCCTCGGCCTTGGCGCAGTGCCAGAGGCCTGGTTTCTCCCCTCCTTTGCCATCCTGCCCCTGGGCTCGCCACGTGCACGAGGGCCCGGCTGTGTGAGGGGCGCAGGGCACTGTGGGGCTGCGCTGTAGGACAGCAGAGCCCCATCGCCCCTGGGGGTGAAGGTGATTAGCAGCTGGCATTTGGCCCGGATGCCTGGGTTCACGCCCAGGCTCTGACAAGCGCCCCAGGGCCTGTAATGCCCCGAGTGCTCCCGCTCCGAGGCCCGGGCCTAGCTGTGGGGCCTGGAGTTCTCCGACCAGTTACAGGGTGTGACCAAGTGGGAATGTTCTGGGTGTGTCTGTGAATGCTGAGTGGGGAGCAGTGACCTGGGAAGGTGGCAGGGGAGCTGTGCTGGGACGGGCTGCACTGGGGAAGGGAGGATACCTGAGCATGTAACCTGAGACCCCAGGACGGGGGTTGGAGGCCAGGTGACACCTCTGCCCGGGACACTGGACAAAGGCTGGGGGTGGAGCCGGGGGGAGGCTGAGTGAGAGGCTGGAGGGAGTTTCAGTTTGGCGCTGGCTGGGAAATGGAGGGGAGCCTGACGGGGCTTGGGCTTCCCAACAGGGCTGTGGCCTCCCTGGGGCCCCCAGATGGACCTAACTGAAGGGGGTCCTGTTGTCTGTACCGGCAAGACCTGTCCTGGACTGTGTTCCTGTCGTCTAAATAAACCTTCTGCTTTACTGGCTGGCTGAGAGTCACGGTGAATCGCAGGAAGCTGGGGGTGCCGGGCCTCATCTGTTCTCCCCCCCCCCCCCACTCCGTGACACAGGGCCAGTCCCGGAGACCCTTGCACGAGCTGGGGGGGGGGGGGGTCACTGCTCCGACCTGGCCTGGGCAGGGGGATGACAGGCCTGCCTGGAGGGTGCTGAGAGCGCAGTGGGCACGTGTGCATCAGGGCTGGGCAGTGCTGCTCTGGCTGCTGCTGGCCGTGCCGTGCAGCTCCCCAGCTCTGCTCTGCTCTGCTGCCCCCCCTCCGGCCCACTTGGGGAGCAGCTGCTTGGCTTTTCCTTCCCTATTTGATCTGGCCCCTTCCGGGCACAGGGTATTTTGGGCACTTCCCTGTTCCCACTCACCCCGGCTGGCTTCTGGGCACCTGTTCACCACTGGGAGCTTGGCCAGGCTGAGACGCAAAAAGGGGAAATGCCAGGTGGGGGGAGAGGACTCCCCCCAGCCCTCTCTTGCTGCAGCAGCCCGGTGCCGGGACAGAGGTGCCTCTCCAGTCCCCTGTGGCTCTGCACCTGCCTGGTCCATGAGAGCCTGATGTGCGGCCACGCAGCTCGGAGGGAACTTAGGTGGGCACCACCCTGCCAACCCCCTGCTTGGGGCAATCGATACCCCAACTCTTCACTGAACCCCCCCATCCAGATAGCAGAGAGCAGCAGCAGTGACCCCCAGGCCCACCAGCCGGCACAGATCCAGCACCCTCCCCTGCCCCCCTCCTCGAGCCAGCCCCCTCTGGCACCCACCGCTCCCAGGGCTTGGTGCCTTGCTTGGGGTGGGAGGGGCAGCAGACTCAGGCTATTCTAGGCCAAGGGCCAGAGCTCACGCCAAAGGGGTGGAGCCCCCAGAGCCTTCCTGGCATTATACCCAGGGTCTGGAGTGACTGGATGCCCCGGGGATTGGGGTCACCCTAGGCACAGCTCTGTGTGAAACGCAGCATAGGCAGCCATGGCAGCAGGGCTCTGCCGGATGTGGGGAGAGATGGAGCCAGAGGATGAACCAGGGCAAGGCGCAGGGCTCCCATCCCCGGGCCACGATCCGCTCTGAGTGTCACTAGCCCAGGGTGTGGGAGCTGGACAAGCAGCTGCCCCACTCCAGAGCCTGTCCCCCAGGTGCTGGGGGAGCTGGGACCTGTGTGTCACATCCACGCTGCCCCCTCCCCGAAGCTGGCAGACCCACTACAGGCCCCGGGATGTGGTGCTGGGCAGGCTAGGGTTGCCAGTTTTGGTTGGACATATTCCTGGAGGTTTCATCACATGACATAGTTTTTAATTCAAGATTAATCTTTAATTCCTGGAGACGCCAGGACAATCCTGGAGGGTTGGCAACCCTATGGGCAGCAGGAGGCTGGGGCGCGGGTCGCCAGGCCTCGGAGCTGGGTTCTCCCTGGCCCTTGGGGGTGGGGGGAGGGCGAAGCTAGACCTGGGCCAGGCCAGGGCCACGCTCCGTGTTAGACCCAGCAAGCCGGGCTGGGGGAGTCAGTGCTGGCTGCCCAGGGGTCAGGGTCACAGCCTGGGAGAAAACCCATTCGTCCCCCAGCCCCGCAGAGGCCAGCACTGGCTGGGGTCCCTGCTGGGCAGGGAAGGGGGGACTCACTCCGTTGTCGCGGGCAGGGACCCGTCCATAGGACAGGCTGTTCCGCGGCTGGGACCCAAGCCAGGCGCAGCGCTAGCCAGGGAGCCAAACTGGAGGGAGGTGGCGCTGTGCCAGACTGGTCACGGCTGGGAGCCCCTCGGCCCAGCCAGGAGCCCCCCGCACCGTGCTGGGCTGGGGAGCCGCCACAGATCTCACAGCTCCACCCTCCCGGGCCTAGCTGGGGTCACGTGTCCGAGAGCAGAGTGCGATGTGCAGCCTGCGCCGGGAACAAGCGTGCGAACTGCTCCCACGCCAGTCGGAAATCCCATTCTGCAGCCCAGCACCGGGCGAGCTTCCCCCTGCGACCCCAGCGCCCAGCCAGGGCTGGGAACTTCCCCTTTGTCACTCTCGGTTTTGTTACAACCAATTTCTGTTAAATCTTGTGCCGCGTGGGCTGGCGAGAGTGTGCTCTGGGGGCTCCGGTGCGAGGGGTGGGGGGCGCAGCCAGGGTGGGGTAGGGCTTTGGCACAAAGGGACACAGGGTGGGCCACTGGGGGGTGCCCAGGGTGGCTGAGGGCTGCAGCCGTGTGAACCAGGAGCAGGCTCTGAATACCCAGCTGCCGTCCTGTCCCCAGGACAGGGGCCGTCATTGCTCCAGACTGGACATAAAACAACCCCGCACAAAGCAAAGGGGGGGGGCACAGCTGGAAACAGCTTCGTGGCTCAGCCCTAGCAGCGGGGCCAGCAGTGTGGCCGGCTCTCCCGGCCAGGCCCCCGCAGACAGCCAGAGATCGGCCACGAGGCTTTTCCAGAGTAAAATTCACAATGTTCGGAACATGGACCACGTACAGTCCCCTGGGTGACCCTGGCCCCCGAGCCCTGGGGTGGAGACGCCGGCTCTCCAGCCAACGCGGCACCGCCAAGGGCCAGGGAGGGGGTCCTTGTCCCCTGCGGGACACAGCGCCACAGGGAGGGTTGGCAGGTCCGTGGCTGCTGGTGCCCAGCGCTCTGCCAGAGCCCCAGGCCTGGCCACCTGTGCTCCCTGCATAGCCCGTGGCAGGAGGCAGCCGCCCGGGAGGGGACGTGGCCCGTGGATCCGCAGAGACACCTGGTGGCGATGAGGAGATGACATGCTATGACCCTGCCCCCCTGCCCACACCCCTTTACAGCGGGCCTGGCCCTGCACGGCCCCCGGGCAGCCTGCGGGAAAGGTTCACCCACCAGGGACCGGTGCTGCCCCTGGGGAAGGGACGGGGGAGATGCCCGGGGCCCCCAGTGGCAATAACAAGCTGTGGAGCTCCCCTAAGCCAGCCCCGCTCTCGGGGCCGGGGGCGGGGGACCCTGCCGCGGGGGACGTGCCAGGCGGGGCCTGTCGGTGTTTGGAGGCTCAGAGCCGGGCAGGAGGAAGAGGAGGGCAGCACTGCAGCAGAGGGGCCGAGCGAGGCCCTTCCGGGGAGCCCTGGCTCCGGCACACGCAGAGCCCGGCTGCTTCCCCAGCTCCTGGGCAGCTCTGCTCGCCTCCCGGGCCAGCAAAGATTGGCTGGTGGCTCTGTTATAGGGCAGCCCCCATTGGAGCACCCCCCTGCAGCAGGCAGATGGCACCACCGGCCTTCCTCAGTTAAGAGCATCAGAACGGCCACACTGGGTCAGACCAAAGGTCCATCCAGCCCCGTGACCTGTCTGCCAACAGTGGCCAATGCCAGGTGCCCTGGAGGGAATGAACAGAACAGGGAATCACCAAGTGATCCAGCCCCTGTCGCCCATTCCCAGCTTCTGGCAAACAGGGACACCATCCCTGCCCAGCCTGACCAATAGCCATTGATGGACCTATCCTCCATGAACTTCTCTAGTTCTTTTTTGAACCCTGTTATAGTCTTGGCCTTCACAACATCCTCTGGCAAAGAGTTCCACAGGTTGACTGTCCGTTGTGTGAAGAAATACTTCCTTTTGTTTGTTTTAAACCTGTTGGCTATTAATTTCATTGGGTGACCTCTAGTTCACTATTAGAGAAGGAGTAAATAACACTTCCTTATTTACTTTCTCCACACCAGTCATGATTTTATAGACCTCAATCGTATCCCCCCCTTAGTCGTCTCTTTTCCAAGCTGAAAAGTCCCAGTCTTATTAATCTCTCCACATATGGCAGCTGCTCCACACCCCTAATCATTTTTTGTTGCCCTTCTCTGAACCTTTTCCAATTCCACTATATCTTTTTTGAGATGCCAGATCCGCACACAGTATTCAAGCCGTGGGTGCACCATGGATGTATATAGTGGCAATATGATATTTTTTGTCTTGTTATTTATCGCTTTCCTAGTGGTTCCTAGCAGCTTCCCCAGAGCCCTCCGCTAACCTCCTGTGTCCCCCTGGACTCTCCCTCCCTGGCTCTCCCGGACCTTCCATCACCCCTGGGTGCTGCCCTGCCCTCTTACCTGGGCAAAAGAGAGCAGCTGCTCTGCACGGGGAGCTGGCCCTGCTCCATTTTCTGGGGCCTCCTGCCTGTGCTGCTGCAGCCCCCTCGGGAGCTGGAGGATGTTCCATGTGCAGGGATCTCTGCGTAGGACACAGGACTGGCAGGGACCCATGGGTCCTCGAGTCCAGCTCCTGCTATCGCAGGCCAGCTCCTCACATAAACCCCAGGCAGAAGCTTACCTAAAACTTATTAGGTGGGTTGCCAGGGGGAGGCTGATCCAGACCCTCCCTCCGCTGATGGTTAGAAACCTTCTTCTGATTTCCAGCCTCAAGTTACCCAGGGCCAGTTTATCCCCCTCATTCTCATGCCGGCGTTGTCCTTCCGCTTCAACTGCTCTGGCCTCCTGGGGGTTTCCTCACTGATGTGTGTGTACGGTCTGTCAGCCTGACAGCGACCCCGGCAAAGTACTGGGATGGCTGATCCGGGACTCGATTCATAAAGCATACAAGGAGGGTAACGTAATTCATGCCAATCAACAGGGGGTGGGAGAGGATAAAGCCTGTGCACCTAACGATCTCTTTTTGATGAGATTATTTGGTAGCTAACGGTACCAGTGGTGATGTGTATAGTAAGGGGCCATTCAGGATAGAGTGGCCATTAACATCTTTGCACTCCTAGGACAAAAAAGGGGGTTAGCAGGTTTAGACTGCTGTAAGAAGCCATAAATCCAGTGTCTGTTCAGTCCATGATTGTTAGTGTCTAGCAGACTGATGAACTGAAGCTCCCAGGCTCATCTTTCGAAGGTGTTGTGCAGGTTTCCTTTGAGGATGAGGGCGATAGGTCAGACAGAGAGTGATCGCTGGGTGAAACGTGTCCATCCCCGGGTGAGAGGGTGGTTTTGGCTTTTATCATTTTCCTGTGTGAGTTCATTCGAGAGCGAGCGACTGTCTGGTTTCACCCACAGAGTTGTTACTGGGGCAATTCATGCCCTGGGCGAGGTACCCCACGTGTTGTGATAGGCCTGCGTAGGACCCCTGGATCTCGGAAGGTGTGTTGTGTGGGGTGTTGATCAGTGTAGCACTGGAGATATGTTGCAGGTTTTGCATCAGTTGTTCTTGCAGGGTCTGGTGCTACTTTGAGTTGGTGTGAGCTGGTGCAGTGATCTCTCGCGCTAGAGTGGGGCGGGGACCATTTCGCCTCACTACTGGCAGGCAGCAAGTAACCGTCTATTGTGGAAACTCTGCCCATCTGGGCGGAGCAGAGCCACAATGTCTTTAGCCCACAGCCACCTAGCAATATGCAGTATTTGGGGGAGTCGGCTGTCACCCCAGTTTTAGGGGTTGGGGGTAGGGGACCCAAGCCCACCCTACTCCACTGGGCCTCAGCCCTGGGCCCTAACAGTGTCAGATGGATCCGCCACTGGGTGAGCAGGGATCCATCCGTAACACGCTGACTCAGAGAGCAGCAAAACCAGACTAAAATCTGGTTCCCCAGGGCTACTTCCTACCACAGTCTGGATGTAGGGCTTGTGATGATGTGGTTTTGGCGGGACCCAACTGAGAGTGCCAATTCAGGACCAATTGCTAAAATGGGGCAGTTACAGCCCTAGGCTGGGGTTTTTCCACCTCTAGGGCAAACCAAACCAGCCAGACAGAGAGGACCCTGGTTTCACCCCACTGGCTAACCACAAGTCACACAAACAATTCCCTTAGACACTCCAGTCTCCCAGTATCACCACCAGTGCCACTCGTCCTGGGGATGAATGGTTATGAAAACCAACACCCCAATAAAAGAAAATGGTTCTCTCGATCCCAAAGAATCAAGCCTCAGACCCAGGTCAATATCCACATCAGATCTTACCCACAAATCACGCTGTTGCCAATCCTTTAGAATCTAAAATCTAAAGGTTTATTCGTAAAAGGAAAAAGATAGAGAGGAGAGCTAGAATTGGCTAAATTGAATCAATTCCATACAGTAATGGCAAAGTTCTTAGTTCAGGCTTGTAGCAGTGATGGAGTAAACTGCAGGTTCAAATCAAGTCTCTGGAGAACATCCCCCGCTGGGATGGGTCATTCAGTCCTTTGTGCAGAGCTTCAGTTTGTAGCAAAGTTCCTCCAGAGGTAAGAAGCAGGATTGAAGACAAGATGGAGATGAGGCATCAGCCTTATATAGGCTTTTCCAGGTGTAAGAACCTCTCTGTTCTTACTGTGGAAAATTACAGCAAAATGGAGTCTGGAGTCACACGGGCAAGTCCCTGCATACTTTGCTGAGTCACAAGGTGTATCTGCCTCCTCTCCATGGGTCAGTTGTGTAGCTGATGGTCCTTAATGGGCCATCAAGCAGGCTAGGCAGAGCTAACACCAACTTGTCTGGGATAGCAGCAAAGAGTCTTGTGGCACCTTATAGACTAACAGACGTTTTGGAGCATGAGCTTTCGTGGGTGAATACCCACTTCGTCTACATGCATCCGACGAAGTGGGTATTCACCCATGAAAGCTCATGGTCCAAAACGTCTGTTAGTCTATAAGGTGCCACAAGACTCTTTGCTGCTTTTACAGATCCAGACTAACACGTTTATTCCTCTGATACTTGTCTGGGATGTCTCCCAGAAGCACAGCACAAGTTTGAAATACTGACAGTACAGAGCCAATACTCATAACTTCAACTACAAAATGATACATACATATAGACACCATAGTCATAACCAGCAATCCAGAACCTGGTTTTAGACACCTTATAGGGCCCCCTTTACATAAGATTTGGTGCCACTACAGGACCTTGGTTGCAAACTATGTTCTATATGGTCCCAGTTTATATCAATAACGTCACAGGGCTCCATAGTCCAAGGTCCTCTGTCTCCTCAGAGTACTCAGCAGTCCTCACAGCTCCTCGGGGCATTCGTCTGATGGCCCTGTCATGGAGTGTAAGCAGAGTCAGGATGAGCTCTACCCTGACATCTGGTGGTAAATTATGGGGAGTGCAGAAAGAAGTTTCAAGTATTTGCATTAGCATTTCAGTTATTTGCATTGGCACTCCCACGCCACTTAGCATACTAAACAGCAGCCTGGGATGGATATTTTCACAGCTGTGGGATCCCCAATTTCGTTGTTATTGGGGCAGAAGGAATAAAATGTTGACACCCCGATTAAGTAAATGAAGAACTACAAAAATGTCTTATGATAGAAGGTTTCATTATCAACTAAATAGCACTTGCTAGACAAGGGACATGGGTTCCAAAACCCAGTCAAAAGAGAGGGGCTGGGACAGATATCTGTACTTGGTGGTGCAGGCTCCTTGAGTGAGCCAGAAGCGCCAGTTCCACCTGTGCCTCTCTCCACTGTGGAATGTCAGAGTTAATTTTTTAATTCCCTTAAGAATCTAGATACAGGTTACTGAGCTGAACTCACTGGCACTGGGGCTTCCCTGCTGTGAGCTAGAATCACTAAGAGCTGAAATCACTGAAGAGCTGGACTTGCTGAGCTGAGAGCACTGAGTACTGTGCTAATGAGTGGGGGAGCCTGAAGCAATACCATGGAGCAGAGCAGCTGGCAGAGCGGAGCAGCCCACAGAGCCAGCGGAGCTGAGCTGTTTGCGGAGATGACTAGTGGAAGCAGAACCCCACGAAGAGGCAGGGCAGTTGGCGCCGAACCACGTAAGGTGCCCCTTTCTACCCAGGCTGGGGGGGGGGGACCTCTGCAGATAGACTCTTGAACTCTAGGGCTGCACTGACCCGGGACAGAGACTTTTGGATTGTGGGACTTTTGGGACTGTGGGTGATTTGGGGGTTGCTGGACTCAAGGGCCCCGAGAGAAGGACACGGCCCAATTTGCTGGGGTGGGTCTTTGCTCACGGTTTGACCTATGAACTCTAGCTGAGGTATTTTCCCAATTTAATGCTGTTGTTTATCTCATGTAATTAAACCTTTTCTGCTACACCAAGACTCTGTGCTTGCGAGAGGGGAAGTATTGCCTCCTCGAGGCACCCAGGGGTGTGTGTGTAAGATTTTCCCAGGTCGCTGGGTGGGGGCTCGAGCTAGTTTTGCATTATGTTGTGGGGAAGGGACCCCTATGTATTGAACCCGGCCCTTGCTGCTATCGTTTCGGCCCGGCAGAAGGGTTACAGGAGTCCCCGGGCAATGATCTGGAACTGCTCCCCACAAAGCCAGGCAGGACTCTGGGGAGCCTCCTCTCCCTTGGAGCAGCCTGTCTGCAGGGCAAGAAGCTCCCACGGCTTCACCTCCTGGGTCTCTCCTTGGAGCATTCAGCATCCTCTGCCCCTCCGTGCGCTTCCCACAGCGAGTCCGCCCAGGCAGGGTCCTGGGGAAGCCACAGGGTCCTGCACCCCCACTTCACAGTCAGACGTGACTCTTAGCCAGCCAGTAACACAGAAGGCTTATTTGGACAACAGGAACACAGTCCAAAACAGGTCTTGCCGGTACAGACAACAGGACCCCCTTTAGTTAGGTCCATCTGGGGCCCCCAGAGAGGCCACAGCCCCGTCGGGAAGCCCAAGCCCTGTCGGGCCCCTCTCCATTTCCCAGCCAGCTTCAAACTGAAAAACCCTTCACCCTCTCCCTCAGCCTTCCCCCACCTCCTCCTCCAGCCTTTGTCCAGTGTGCCGGGCAGAGGTGTTACCTGGCCTTCAACCCCCTTCCTGGGGTCTCAGGTTACATGCTCAGGTATCCTCCCTTCCCCAGTGCAGCTGTCCCAACTCTCCTGCCACCTTCCCAGGTCAATACTCCCCACTCAGCATTCACAGAACACAGCACGAACATTCCCACTTCATTACAGGTGGTCCTGGCTGCTCCTCGAGAGACTCATCTGCCTCCTCCAGCCACAGGCTGCAGCTCCACTCGGGGGCCAGTCCGGGATCCTGTAGAGATCCCCACTGCCTGGAAGAGACGTCTGCTCCCTCCGGTGATCCAGCACCAACCATTTCCTGTCCCGCCCTGGGACTTCCAGTCCTGGAGACAGGGTGGATTCAGCTCCGTCCACCTGGGGGAGTGAAGTGGTCCCTCCTTTCCAGTTCGGAGAGAGGCCACTCGACCTCACTCCACCTGGTTTGTGGGGAGCTTGTTTCTGATGATGAGCTTGGAGGGGTTGTTTGAAGGCCATAAGTGGGGGTTCAAGAGAGATTTATTTCAAGATGGGGTCCGCATTGCACACAGGTTGTAGTTTGATGATACCCCGTATGGGTTCCATTGTGGGGTGGTAGGTGTCAATTAGGGGTGTTTGGTCAGAAGGGGTTTTATTTCTGTATTGAAGTAGGTTCTCTTGGGGTATCTGGATGGCCCATTCCATGATGTGATCTACCTCTCTGGAGGAGTGTCCTTGTTTGGTGAAGGCAGTTTTGATCGTGTTAAAGTGTATATCCTGGACTTTCTCCTTGGAGCATATTCTGTGGTATGAGTGCCTGGCTGTAGATAACACTGTAGATGCACTGCTACAGAGTAGGGACCGAATGGCTGGGCAGCAGTTGTGCAGAAAAGGACCTAAGGGTTACAGTGGACGAGAAGCTGGATATGAGTCAACAGTGTGCCCTTGTTGCCAAGAAGACTAATGACATTTGGGCTGTATAAGTAGGGGAATTGCCAGCAGATCGAGGGACGTGATCATTCCCCTCTATTCAACATTGGTGAGGCCTCATCTGGAGTACTGTGTCCAGTTTTGGGCCCCACACTACAAGAAGGATGTGGACAAATTGGAAAGAGTCCAGCGGAGGGCAACAAAAATGATTAGGGGGCTGGGACATATGAGGAGAGGCTGAGGGAATTGGGATTGTTTAGTCTGCAGAAGAGAAGAATGAGGGGGGATTTGATAGCTGCTTTCAACTACCTGAAAGGGGGTTCCAAAGAGGATGGATCTAGACTGTTCTCAGTGGTAGCAGATGACAGAACAAGGAGTAATAGTCTCAAGCTGCAGTGGGGGAGGTTTAGGTTGGATATTAGGAAAAACTTTTTTCACTGGGAGGGTGGTGAAGCACTGGAATGGGTTACCTAGGGAGGTGGTGGAATCTCCTTCCTTAGCGGTTTTTAAGGTCAGGCTTGACAAAGCCCTGGCTGGGATGATTTAGTTGGGGTTGGTCCTGCTTTGAGCAGGAGGTGGGACCAGATACCTCCTGAGGTCTCTTCCAACCCTGATAGTCTATGATTCTATGATAACCGATTTCTTGGTGTGTTTGGGGATCTGGGGGTTTCTTGTATATAGTTAAGGATTTTCCAGACAATGTGATGATCAAAAGTATGATTTCATGCACTCTGTGGTCTCCAGTCAGGGGCGGCTCCAGGCCCCAGCATGCCAAGCGTGTGCTTGGGGCAGCATGCCGTGGGGGGCGCTCTGCCGGTCACCGGGAGGGCGGCAGGCGACTCCGGTGGACCTCCCGCAGGGACCGGCGACCGGCAGAGCGCCCCCCGCGGCGTGCCGCCGTGCTTGGGGCGGCGAAATGGCTAGAGCCGCCCTTGTCTCCAGTCAGATGGTTCTTTTCTCTTATGATTGCCAACAGGTATGTGGTAGCTGTGGGTGGTGTCACATTTGTTGTGGAAGAATTCTTCTAGTTCTCCACATTTTAGTACGGCATCAGGTTCTGTGGTGGCACAGAAGGTCAGTCCCTTGGAGAATACAAATAATTCAGCTCCCATGTGGAGTAACCCTGATAAACTGATGATGTTTGGGTGTCATGTAGTGTCCATGTGGTGGGTATGGGAGCCATGGTTTCTCCCAGAGGTGGTGTTGTGGAGTAGTTGTAGTTGGTTCCATTTTTGTTGTTGTTGCTGTATGGCTGTCACCAGGGTTTTTTGATAGTTCATTTGGATTTCTTGTGTGATTTCCAGGTAACTTTCCTGTTTTTTTCCTCCAGTGTGTGGGAGCATGGGAGAATTTCTTGTTTGAGGTGGTCCCTTCGGGTGGGTGTGAGGTGCCGTGAGTGGTTCCTTGGTTTCTCTGAAGTCCTTCTGCAGAGCTGTTCAGCATATCTGGAGCTGTAGGTAGGGGTCAGAGTTATAGACCGGGGTCGGCCAACCTGAGCCTGAGAAGGAACCAGAATTTACCAAGGTACATTTGCAAAGAGCCACAGTGATACGTCAGCAGCCCCCCCATCAGCTCCCACCCCCACCCACAGCATCTTCTGCCCACCAGCACCTCCTCTCCCTCCCCACGCCTCCCGCTCGCCGTGATCAGCTCTTTCTCAGTGTGCGGGAGGCGTGGGGAGGGGAAGGGGGGAGGAGCGAGGGCACGGCAGGCTCAGGGAAGGGGGCTGGAAGGGGCAAGGGCTGTGGGGGCAGAGGTGAAGTGGGGTCAGGGCCTGTGGCAGAGCCAGGGGTTGAGCAGTGAGCACCCCCGGCACATTGGAAAGCTGGTGCCTGCAGCTGCAGCCCCGGAGTCAGTGCCTATGCAGGGAGCCGCATATTAACTTCTGAAGATCCGCATGCGGCTCCGGGGCCACAGGTTGGCCACCCCTGGTTGTAGATGGTGAAACCTCTGGGGGGGCGGGGGTTGTTTCTTGCATTTGCTCAGGAAGTAGATGTCACTGATAAGTTTTGCTTCCTTTTACATTGACAAACTTCTCCATTTCATCCTCACCCATAACAGTTTCACATTCAACACTGGATTTATGGCTTCTTACAACAATCTGTAACCCCAGCCCCCAATTCTGTCCTATGACTGCAGCGTGTTAATGGGCCACTCTACCTCAAATGGTCCCTTGCCACATGCGCTAACTATTTACACTAAACAACCTGCTCCACCTGGCATTTGGCTGTGAGGCTGGAGCACATTTCCTAGACCTGAAGAAGAGCCCTGTGTGGCTTGGAAGCCCATCCCTCTCTCCAACAGCAGCCGGTCCAATTATAGGTGTCAAAGTGTAACCATAGAACATCAGGGCTGGAAGGGACCTCAGGAGGTATCTGGTCCCACCTCCTGCTCAAAGCAGGACCAACACCAACTAAATCATCCCAGCCAGGGCTTTGTCAAGCCTGACCTTAAAAACCGCTAAGGAAGGAGATTCCACCACCTCCCTAGGTAACCCATTCCAGTGCTTCACCACCCTCCTAGTGAAAAAGTTTTTCCTAATGTCCAACCTAAACCTCCCCCATGGCAACTTGAGACCATTACTCCTTGTTCTGTCATCTGCTACCACTGAGAACACTCTAGATCCATCCTCTTTGGAACCCCCTTCAGGTAGTTGAAGGCAGCTATCAAATCCCCCCTCATTCTTCTCTTCTGCAGACTAAACAATCCCAGTTCCCTCAGCCTCTCCTCATAAGTCATGTACTCCAGCCCCCTGATCATTTTTGTTGCCCTCTGCTGGACTCCTTCCAATTTGTCCACATCCTTCTTATAGTGTGGGGCCCAAAAATGGACACAGTACTCCGGATGTGGCCTAATCAGTGCTGAATAGAGGGGAATGATCACATCCCTCGATCTGCTGGCAATGTCCCTACTAATGCAGCCCAAAATGCCGTTAGACTTCTTGGCAACAAGGGCACACTGCTGACTCATATCCAGCTTCTCATCCACTGTAATCCCCAGGTCCTTTTCCGCAGAACTGCTGCTTAGCCAGTCGGTCCCCAGTCTGTAGCAGTGCCTGGGATTCTTCTGTCCTAAGTGCAGGGCTCTGCACTTGTCCTTGTTGAACCTCATCCGGTTTCTTTTGGCCCAATCCTCGAATTTGTCTAGGTCCCTCTGTATCCTATCCCAACCCTCCAGCGTATCTGCCACTCCACCCAACTTAGTGTCATCTGCAAACTTCCTGAGGGTGCAATTCATCCCATCCTCCAGATCATTAATAAAGATGTTGAACAAAACCAGCCATAGGACCGACCCATGGGGCACTCCGCTTGAGACCGGCTGCCAACTAGACATCGAAGAACATAAGAGAGGCCGTCCCGGGTCAGACCAAAGGTCCATCTAGCCCAGTATCTCTCTACCGACAGTCAGGGCCGGCTCTAGGTTTTTTGCTGCCCCAAGCAAAAAAATTTTTGGCTGCCCTCCCCTCCCCCCCCTGAATTGTTTTTGCTTCTACATGTAACCCCTCTGCCAGGCTGAAACGATAGCAGCAAGGGCCAGGTTCAATACCTAGGGGTCCCTTCCCCACAACGTAATGCAGACCAGCTCGAGCCCCCATTTACCACCAGATGTCAGGGTGGGGCTCATCCTGACTCTGCTTACATACACGTTTGCACTTTGCAGTTTTGTTTTGACTGTTTAAAATTAAAAAAAAAATGAAAACAGAGAATTTGTAGTTAGTGAAACAAAACCATTTCCTACTAATGTAATTTTAACATTTAATTTTAACAAAACCTTCCTGCCTGGCCCAACTCTCACCTTGCTGTGGATCTGGCCCGAGGCAGATTCAGCTCCAGTCACCACCGCTCCCAGGGCCAGCGGTTGGGGCTGCTGCTGGATCCCAGCCCCGCTCATCCTTGGTCTTCGCCTTGGCCCTGGCAGGAGCTGGGCTCAGCCCGGGCTGCCACTCTGCTCCCCTCTCCCAGCCCCTGGCAGGAGGCGGCGCAGAGGGGAGGAGGAGGAGGCGGGGACAAGCCAAGGAAGAGCGGCCCGCCCGGGCATCGTGTCCCTCCCGTCCTCTGCAGCCGGAGCAGGGACGCGCTACCTGCTCCCGCCTGGGCGGTGGCCGCTGCCTAGGGGAGAGCGGCGGGGACAAGCCGAGGAGGAGCAGCCCATCCTCTGCAGCCGGGGAAGGGCCGCGCTACTGGCTCCCGCCGCTCTCCCGCGGTCAGTGGCCACCCCCACTCCCTAGGCAGGATCCGGTAGCGCAACCCTGCCCAGCTGCAGAGGACAGGCTGCTCCTCAGCTTGTTCACGCCACTGTCCCGCGGTCAGCAGCCACCCCCACTCCCTAGCCAGGATCCGGTAGCACAACCCTGCCCAGCTGCAGAGGACAGGCTGCTCCTCAGCTTGCAGCAGCGCAAACCAGGGCCGCCCAGAGGATTCAGGGGGCCTGGGGCAAAGCAATTTCGGGGGCCCCTTCCATAAAAAAAAGTTGCAATACTATAGAATACTGTATTCTCGTGGGGGCACTGGCGAAAATTGCCCCACTTACCCCCGCCCCCGGTTGCCCCGGGAAAAATAAACATTTAAAAACCTTCTGCATCTCAGCACAAACCCAGTTTTGAGAATTTCTTTTCAAGTCACCTTTACAAGGTATCACTGGTTCTCAGCATCAGCTAGTGCTAAAAGGCACTAAAGCTCAGTAAAAAGGTTGTACAAATATTTTCCGTCAAAACTTTTTTTGGATCGAAAACTAGGGGTTTTTAAAAAGCAGAAAAAAATCACAATGTCTGCTTTCTTTCAAAATTTGTTGTGGTTTTTCTAATTGAAAAAGCTGAAATAATCTGCCAAAACCTGAACATGATTTGGGATTTCAGAAGTGTGCGGCCAAATATTTGCTGCTTGCTGTGTTTGATTGTTTAAAGGAACAATAAAAAAAATTCTGCTTAAAAAAAATCCAAACCTTTTTTAATTTTAGTGGAGTTAGATGGCTGCCTCCTTGATCTTCTCTGGCAAAAGCACACACAATAGACAGACAAAGACTTTCCTCCCTCCCAGATTTGAAAGTATCTTGTCTCCTTATTGGTCCTGCTGGTCAGGTGTCAGCTAAGTTATGTGATCTTCTTAACCCTTTACAGGCAAAAGAGGAATTCACCCTTAACTGTCTGTTTATGACACACTCTAAAAGCTTATTGGATGTCACTGCTCTATCTGACGGGGGCCCTAGTAAGCCAAAGTTCTTCCAGCCCTTCTGGAAGGGTTTCGTCTTTGGTCAGAAGGACTTGGCTGCCTGCTGAATCAAAAGCAGGCCCTGAGTCAGTTTAGATGTGGACTTTTTATGCCAAACATCCTTTCTTAGTCAGTTGGTCTCTGGAAAACCTAGTTTGAACCAGTTTATGCAAGCGTCCCCAGGCATGGTACCTCGCTGGAGGTCTTTACAACCTGAGTGATTCACCTCAAATCACCATCCACTGCTTTTAGTTCCTGGAGGAGCTGTGGTATCATTCCCCCTCACTCTCCTCCACTGCCCCAAGTTGCATACAGTCCCTGGCCCACAGTGATACATACACCATTCATAAGGTTAATACTATATGTATCCCCAGAGATACTGCACGAGGTTGCATCATATGTCCTAACAACCTAGTATGATATTAGTTTCTTTTGTAGCTGCATCGTATTGTTGACACATTCACTTTGTGAGTCACTATAATCCCCAGATCCTTTCCAGCGGTACTACTGCCTAGCTAGTTATTCCCTATTTTGTAGTTATGCATTTGATTTTTCATTCCTAAGTGTAGTAATTTGCACTTGTTTTTACTGAATTTCATCTGCTGATTTCAGACCAATCCTCCAATTTATCAAGGGCATTTCAAATTCTAATCCTGTCCTCCAAAGTGCTTTCAACCCCTCCTAGCCTGGTGTCATCTGCAAATTGCCTAAGTGAACTTTCGACTCCATTATCCAATTGATTTATGAAAATATTGAATAGTGCTGGACCCCGTGGGACTGCTGGACACATTTACCACTTTGAAAGTGTATCATTGATAACTGTCCTTCAACCAGTTTTTCACCCACTATTTCCCTACCTGCACATGACTGAGTGGTAGAAGGCAGGCCAAGCACATACTTGGCTAAAATAATGTAGAAATATCTTGTGGTTAATCTGAAGAGCAGAAATACACTATTTTTCTTCTTTGCCCAAGGAGTGACTCAGTGATAGGTCAGAAGGAGGAATGTGCTCATCCCATCCAGCAAAAGTAACAGTTTCAGCCGGATACCTAGGCACTGGGGCAGAGGTTGGGTGAGAAGCTGAGGGTTGAGGTAAGCCAGCCATAGTTAGCAGGTGCCCCCTATGAGGCTGAACTCAGGCCAGTGGCCATTCAGGCTGGGCACAAGGAGCATACAGAAGCCTGTGTGGTTACAGCTAAAGCTGGGTGATTTTTTTTTGTTCAATCAAAACAACATTTAAGAAAAAATGTGCAGAAAAATGTTGTTTCATTCAACTTTTCCACTTAAATTAAAGTCTTTAAAAATTGTTTTCATTGAGCTTTTCCTCTCTTGGCCTTTCCTTCTCCTCGCCTCCTTTTCCCTCTCGGGGCGGGGAGAGAAAAAGGTAAAGAGGCGGGGTAGAGGGGTAACAACAAATTGAAAACCTTGGAGGCTTTTTTGGTTCTTGTATCACCAAGCAAAAAAACAAAAACAAACAAACAAATAAAAACTCTGCTAAACCTTTCAAATGAAATGAGATGAGATTTTTTTTAGAATCCCTGACCCATCCTGCTCCTTGTGCCCTGACAACCACCTCCCCAAGACCCCCCCAATCCAACCCCCCCTTCCCTGGCCCCTGACCGCCCCCCCCCACATAACCTCTGCCCCCTCCCTGCCCCCTGAGTGTCCCCGGGACTCCCTGCCCCTTAGCCAACCCCCCCGGCCCCGGCTGCTTACCCCCGCTCACCGCGCGCCTCGAGAAGCGGCCCTGCACAGCGCGGTAGCCGCATGGCTCCGGAGGGGGCTGAGCTCTTCCCCGCTCAGAGCCGCGTGGTAAGGGGAGGAGCCGCTCGGCTCGGAGCTCGCAGCCCCGCCCCCTGACCACGCGGCTCTGAGCGGGGCGGAGCTCAGCCCTCCCCCCCGAGCCAGGCGGCTGCAGCGCTGCACCGGGCGTGAACAAGCGGAGGCGGGGCCGCGCTACCGGGACCCGCCGCTCTTCCGCGGTAAGGAGCCATCCCTCTCCCCCAAGCGGAGCCGGTAGCGCGGCCCTGCCCCGGCTGCAGGGGACGGGCCGCTCCTCGGCTCGCAGCGGCGGGATGAGCTGGGACCCAGCCTTATGCCGCCCCCTATAGTTTGCCGCCCTAGGCACCTGCTTGTTTAGCTGGTGCCTAGAGCCGCCCCTGCCAACAGTGGCCAATGCCAGGTGCCCCAGAGGGAGTGAACCTAACAGGCAATGATCAAGTGATCTCTCTCCTGCCATCCATCTCCATCCTCTGACGAACAGAGGCTAGGGACACCATTCTTACCCATCCTGGCTAATAGCCATTTATGGACTTAGCCACCATGAATTTATCCAGTTCCCTTTTAAACATTGTTATAGTCCTAGCCTTCACAACCTCCTCAGGTAAGGAGTTCCACAAGTTGACTGTGCGCTGCGTGAAGAAGAACTTCCTTTTATTTGTTTTAAACCTGCTGCCTATTAATTTCATTTGGTGACTCCTAGTTCTTGTATTATGGGAATAAGTAAATAACTTTTCCTTATCCACTTTCTCAACATCACTCATGATTTTATATACCTCTATCATGTCCCCCCTTAGTCTTCTCTTTTCCAAGCTGAAGAGTCCTAGCCTCTTTAATCTTTCCTCGTATGGGACCCTCTCTAAACCCCTAATCATTTTAGTTGCCCTTTTCTGAACCTTTTCTAGTGCTAGAATATCTTTTTTGAGGTGAGGAGACCACATCTGTACACAGTATTCGAGATGTGGGCGTACCATGGATTTGTATAAGGGCAATAATATATTCTCAGTCTTATTCTCTATCCCCTTTTTAATGATTCCTAACATCCTGTTTGCTTTTTTGACCGCCTCTGCACACTGCGTGGACATCTTCAGAGAACTATCCACGATGACTCCAAGATCTTTTTCCTGACTCATTGTAGCTAAATTAGCCCCCATCAAGTTGTATGTATAGTTGGGGTTATTTTTCCAATGTGCATTACTTTACATTTATCCACATTAAATTTCATTTGCCATTTTGTTGCCCAATCACTTAGTTTTGTGA